>NC_052624.1:232211162-232880537 GCF_016161935.1 Mauremys reevesii | reverse complement strand
TTCAGGAAACTGCACCATTTTTGTGTGAGAGGTTCTTTCCAAAAATGGCAAATGTTTTGCAACCTCCCATGAAACTATTATTTTATATTAGTCCTTGCTACACAATTAGTACAGCAAAGTTTTCTCATATTCCTGACCTCTGTGGGCTAGCAGGATAAGTGATCAGAATATCAGTTATCTTGCCAAATAGATGTTAAAGTATTTTCAATGCAATCAGTTTGCTTGGGGGATTGGAAACCTTTTACGGATCTGAACAAAATTCTATACAGAGACACGTAAGTACTGCATTAAAAATCACATAAACTCAAAAAAATTTCATTACCATCCACGAATGTCTCTTCAAGATAATCAATAATCTGTGTGGCCTCACAAATAATATTTTCCCCATGGATAAGGACAGGCACTTCTCCAGATGAGTTTAAACGCATAAACCAAGGTTCATTGTGTTCACTCAGGGGTAAACTTACATCGTGTTCTTCACACTTCAGTGCTTTTTCAGCAATTACTAAGCGCACCTGAAAAATATAGTAAGAATTACTTGATTACGCTATTTACCATGGATAAACTGAGTCTGTTCAATTACAGGGGCAATATGTTTCAGTGGGAGTCAGGAGTACTGGGGTCTATTCCTAGCTGTGCCACTGATCTGCTGTGTGACCTTGGCAAATCTCTTCACCTCTCTGTCTTCTCTCGTATCCTTTATCTACTCAAATTGTGTTCTCTTTAGGTAGGAACTATGTACAGTTCCTAATACAACTGAGTCCTAATCTCAGTTGGGGTCCTTAGGTGCTACTGTAATACAAATAAATAAATAACAACAACAACAAAGAATAATTGTAATTGCCTAAAACTCTTCTTTCAACACATTTATCATTATCATAAAATAGTTGATGGCTATTTGACTGACAGGTATTCCTAGAAACAGTTGATAAAATTTAAGTGAATTAACACAAAAAAAAATTTTAAATAAAAAAAAACCTGGTGCTATAGTTTTGATGATGTCTAAATTCCTTTCCCATATAATCTCAAATATGTTCTGTATATAACTGGAACTGAGGCATACTTTTTTGGAACTTTTTATTAAGGCAAAGTTACAATAAAATATTAACATACTACACTGGACATTACTGATTAAGATCAGGTTAATATTCAAAAAGCCTGGCTAAAAATTTGCTGGTTAGAGAGCTCTTCCTTTTGAATAAACTTAAAAAGAATGGCCACATTTCGAAATACCTGCCCTCTTTTTGGTGCTTCTCTTGTGTATGTACTTGGTGTAAAAGCTTTTCCATTACAAGAATAATCTATATTTTACAATACCATAATTGTTTGCTTTGGCAACGGAACCATTTGCAATAAAGGTGAGAAACAGCCCTTTCCTAAAGAATATCAAAATGTCTTCTGCATCAGAACACAAAATAGATGGATATGCTCATGTCGTCTTGTTATAGCTGCAGAATCCAGAAGTGCCATTCAAAATTATGTTACATTTTAACAAGTCAAGCAGTGTTATATTGTTTTAAAGCCCCTAGTCATCCTTCCTCATACAGCACTCCTCCCCGCTCCCTCCTGTGCTGGATTCAGGGATTCTGCATTTCGAAATGATCACAGTTCCCTGGAAAGCCTTGCAAGGCTTTCAAGGCCTAAAAAGAAAGCTTTGTGGCCTTGCCCCTCACCATCTCTTCCTCCTCCCTATCCAGATCTAGGCAACAGCGCTACATCCCTCTGCCCACGCCTCAGCACTCAGCCTGGGACCTGCAAGGCAAGAAGCCCATTGAGCTGCTGCGGCTGCCGCCACGCCCCAGAGAGGGCAGCAAGGCCCCGGGGGATCTGTCCAGGTGCTGATCCCTGGCACCCGCGAAAGCAGCCAGGCACTCACCTTTTGGGAGCAGAACGAGTGGGTCCAGTGGTACAGTATTAACTTGGCCTCTGCCTTGCATTCAGCCAGGAGCACGGCGCCCGCTGCCGCGCCAGCCTCCTCTGGCGCCATCGCTCCCAGGGGCTGAGCGGACCCAGAACCGGCTCCCCAGCGGACCGGACTCCGCAGCTGCTACTGAGCGTGCGCCGGAGCTCGGAGCATGCTCCGTGACAGCCGCTGCCCTCGCCTGGCATCGGTACCTGCGCCCTGGCTGCCCCGGGGAGGGAAAACAGCGGCGGGCGGGGAGGGGCACAGCCAGGGGAGGGGGGCAGAGATGCAGAACTAAGGGGGAAAGAGGGCAGGGGGCAGAAATAGGAAGAGAGGGGGTGGGGCGGAAGTGGGATCAGATTGTGGGGGCTTGTGCTGCACCATGGACCGACGGTGCATCGCTGCACCTCTGCCACCCCCTGCACAGGACTCTGGCGTTAAAGCCCCAATCTAGCCCAATGCCTAGGTAACCTCTGCGGGGAAAACCCAAAGCAGGGGGGAGGGATAGCTCAGTGGTTTGAACGTTGGCCTGCTAAAGCTAGGGTTGTGAGTTCAATTCTTGAGGAGGCCACTTAGGAATCTGGGGCAAAAATTGGTCCTGCTAGTGAAGGCAGGGGACTGGACTTGATGACCTTTCAAGGTCCCTTCCAGTTCTAGGAGATTGGTATCTCTCTCCCCTTATTACTGAGCTGATGCACTGACTGTCACTCTCCTTCTTCAGCTGCCCCCTGCACAAATGTTTGCTTAGAAAGTGTAACCCTGGTAAGGCACAAACTGCAGGGCAGAATCTGACATAAAGCCCCTCCAGAACCAAAAAAAATCTGTGTCCCCCATCTTTACATGTGTTTATAGCCCTCAGTCAAGAATGGCCAATTTGCTAAGGTGAGCCCAAAACATTTAGGACCCAGTCCTTCACTGTATATCCCATGCCCAGCATGTTTTAGCTAAACTAAACAGACTGTTCCTTATGCAGGTGTGACATTATTGATATAAACTGGGACCATATAGAACATGGGTTGCAACCAAGGTCCTGTAGTGGCACCAAATCTTAGGTAAAGGGGGTCATATAAGGTGTCTAAGACCAGGTTATGGGTTGCTGGTTATGATTATGCTGTCTGTGTGCATGTATCATTTTTAGTTGAAGTTATGTATATTGGCTCTATACTGTCTGTATTTCAAGTTGGTGATGTGCTTCTGGGTGATATCCCAGACAAGTTGGTGTTAGCTCTGCTTAGCCTGCTTGATGGCCCATTAAGGACCATCAGCTACACAATTGATCCATGGAGAGAAGGCAGACACGCCTTGTGACTCAGCAAGGTATGCAGAGACTTGTCCATGTGACTGCAGACTCCATTTTGCTGGAATTTTCCACAGTAAGGACAAAGAGATTCTTACACCTGGAAAAGCCTATATAAGGCTGATGCTTAATCTCCATCTTGTCTTCAATCCTGCTTCTTACCTCTGGAGGGACTTTGCTACAACCTGAAGCTCTGCACAAAGGACTGAGGACCCATCCCAGCAGGGGATGTACTCCAGAGACTTGATTTGAACCTGCAGTTTACTCCAGCACTGCTGCAAGCCTGAACTAAGAACTTTGCCATTACTGTATGTAATTGATTCCATTTAACCAATTCTACCTCTCATCTCTACCTTTTTCCCTTTGTAAATAAACCTTTAGATTTTAGATTCTAAAGGATTGGCAACAGCATGATTTGTGGGTAAGATCTGATGTGTATATTGACCTGGGTCTGGGGCTTGGTCCTTTGGGATCGAGAGAACCTTTTACTTTTATTGGGGTGTTGGTTTTCATAACCATTCATCCCCAGGACGGGTGCACTGGTGGTGATACTGGGAGACTGGAGTGTCTAAGGAAATTGCTTGTGTGACTTGTGGTTAGCCAGTGGGGTGAGACCGAAGTCCCTTTTGTCTGGCTGGTTTGGTTTGCCTTAGAGGTGGAAAAACCCCAGCCTAGGGCTGTGACTGCCCTGTTTGAGCAATTGGTCCTAATTTGGCACTCTCAGTTGGGTCCCGCCAGAACCGCACCATCACAGCAGGCATAAATATATATGTACACATAGAAAGTCCACACTTCAAGAAAGTTAATTTATGCTTGATGAATAAATGAATGTTTTAACAATCACATAATTACATAATGACTCTCAAGGACAATATGTTTTGCTGAAGAGAAAAAACATGATGGATGTCATCATCCAACAAGAACATTAATCAGACCTTGTTACATTACCTTACCCACCTGTGTTTCTTGTACTGCTATTATTACACTAAAGAGTGGTAGAGGTGTGATTACAATTTTAGCAAACATATTTGGTCCTTCATATTTGCTTTCCTTCAGCCTAAACCAGGGAGTCAATGTCCCTTGAATTTTTAAAGGTGACATACAGAGGAAACAAAATATTTTTGCACCCTTTTTGTTATCTACAAGGAATAAAGAAGGCCTAAAAGGCACATGGTGGGAGGATTCAGCCATATCCATCAAAAATTGCTCCCACCATACCAGGACATGAGGGAAAGTGAGAAGAAGCGATTTCTGACAGTGTCACCACCATATATCAGAAATTATGTCCCCTAGGCCAAGAAAGTGCAAAAAGTATTTTTTGTGGGCAAGTAAAAATGGTACATAGCTTATATCAGATTTTGCAGCTAGCAGGAAATCTGATAGGAAAGCCTTTTCTGGAACTACCCTGTTTCACACTAAATATTCCCCCCAGCTAGGGCAGGACAAGCCAAACTTGAATCTAGGATGTTGTGAGTTCTAGTCCCTGTTGGTACTAAGTATGTCTCATTTCATTTTAGAAATAGTGAGTAAAATCCTCACTCTACTGAAGTCAATGGAAATTGAGCCATTGATGTCAACCGAGCCAGGATTTCACCCACTATTCATAGCCACTTACCTCTGTAATGTAATTGTGACCAAGGCATTAAAATAAGGAGGGAAAGAGGGAACAAAGAGTCAGCTCCCACCCCTGTAATATTCACAAGAGTGAGGCACAAATGCAGTCCTTGGATTCCCCTGAACCTACGGACTGTGGCAAGTCCAGCATTATGAACAGCACAAACTTCCTCAGAGGAGGTCAGCAGTATTTCAGGGGAGTGACCCTACACAGCTCCACCCCCTTTGGGTACTGCTCAGTACAGTTCTTGGGGTACATTTTGCACCCTGCAACAAAGTGATGAAGGGGAAGTTATGATTCTTCTGCAAACTTTAGGCACAATGCCTCCCAGAGCTCACATTGGGAAGTGTGGACATGACAGAGGCATACAAAGTAATGAAGGGTATAGAGAAGTTAGAATGGGTGTTCCTACGTACACTCTCATAACACAAGAACAAAGAAACATTGAATGAAACTGAAAGACAATACATTTTAAACTGATAAAAGGAAATTCTTCTTTATACAATCCAAATTAAACTACAGAATTCATTGCTACAGGACATAACTGAGCTCAAGAGTTTATTGGGGTTATATAAATGTCTGTCTATATATGTCTTCATAGTTACATCAGATAGGATAAAATATAGAAAGAATATAACCCTTCATAGTTTAGGATACTATCTTAGAAAATCAGGCTCATGTTATATTGCTCATGGATCCTGAATTCTAATTAGAGCTAGTACAAGACAATTATAATCAATGCTATCATCTCTGACCTAGCTTCAAAAGCCTGGAAAAGCCACTGCAGAAAAGAAATTAGTCCTCTTGTTAGGAGGGCATCATCTCAGACTTGAAATCTGCAAAACAGGAGAGTGTAATTGGCATGGCTCAGAAAAGCTTTCCTAAATGAGAACATTTGAATGTCTGCTTTGTGGTTTGTGATGAGCTAAAAGAATAAGAAGATACACTGGGGCACATGAGAACATTTCTCTTTCTAAACTACAATGGTGTATTTCTGTTGACTTCAGTGAGAGTTGGATCAGCCCCCGGAACTACTACTCAAACAAGTCATATAAATGCATCGTAGTGTCTGAGAATTATGAACATTCCTTGAGATTTTGTACATTAAAATATGGGGAGCCCAATATTAAATTTTCCACAGTATGTTGTCTGAGAGAGGTGAAAGTAATTATTTGTACATGATAACAAATCTTCATAGCCAAGTGGTTCTTTGACTTCGTATTTATAGCAGTGTTTAAGTAGCCTTAATTCTTTCTGATGCCTTCACTGTTATGAATTTTCCCTTTAACATGAAAAATAAGTAGCATATCAGCCCTCTGAGAAATTCATTGTCTGCAGTACTTGGTCTGTTGTCCAGTTAATTCTGGAATTTGTAGGAAAATGAGGCATCATTTGTTTATCCAAATACAAAATATCAGAGATTTTTTGATCAATTGAAGATCATCCCATACAGAAGGCCCTGTTCGCTATTGTTTGTACACCTCAAACTCCCATTAAACAACCATTCACTCTAATGAAAATTTTGGGTGTGCAAAGAATGGAGATCAGGCCCTGCTTAAACACTGTTGCTTATATATTTTATTAAGTGTTTTGTTACAATGTCTGGCTGTGCAAATGTCTAGTGCCTGAATCTGTAAACACTTATGCCTATGATTAACTTTAATCACGAGTACTCTCATTGACTTCAAGCAAGCACTGTGCAATTAAGTGCAAATTATTTATTATTAACTAATAATAATGAATTTTTGTTGTATTTAGGATGAGTTGTTACCTTGGGAAACAGAAAATTCTTCCTTCCTCCCTTGATGTATCTGGCTCACATCCCTGAGTGCAGCTCTAGAGGAATAATATAACTAAAGGATGCATCGTCCGAAGAACAAGCATTTACCAGTCTGAATACATTAACATTTAGAAATTAATGAATAATATTAATTCTAGTAAAGAAAATTGTTTCCTTACATGAATATCATTTCAAACAAAGAAATGCCAATGAAATGATAAGAAACATATACAATAGTTTAGAAAAGCAAAGGTTTTTTATCTGGATATGTCAAACATGTCTACCACTGTAGTAATGGTTTGAATGATCATGAGTTAATTCAGTTACAGCTAAATGAAAGGATAAACTAAAATAGGTCTGCAGCTAGGGTCCTTGATTTCAAAAGGGCAAACTTGAAAAGAAATGAAGGGACGTACTTAGGGAAGTGGAGTGGACAGAAGAACTCAAGGAACTGAATGTGGAGAAGGCTTGGAATTACTTTAAGTCAAAGTTGCAGAAACTATCTGATCAAGAATGAACTCTCAAAACTAGAAACTCTCTTTAAAAACCAACCTTCCATACAAACTTCCTTGTGGCTGGTCTTTACAAAAACTAGACAAGCCATTTACAACACACACTTTGCTTCTCTACAGAGGTAAAAAGGACACTAAACTCCTACATGCCACAAGGGGCCACAATAGTGGTTCCCTTAACTCACCCAACAATATTGTTAATCTACCCAGCTATACTCTTAGCCCGACAGAAGAATCTGTCCTATCTCGGGGCCTCTCCTTCTGCCCCACCACCCCCACAACATGATACAGTTCTGCGGTGACCTAGAATCCTACTTTCAACGTCTCAGACTCAAGGAATATATCCAACACACCACTGAACAGCACACTAACCCACAGGAAGCTTCCTACCAACACTACAAAAAGAAGAATTCTGCATGGACTCCTCCTGAAGGTCGAAACAACAGACTGGACTTCTACATAGAGTGCTTCCACCGATGTGCACGAGCTGAAATTGTGGAAAAGCAACATCACTTGTCCCATAACCTCAGCTATGCAGAACACAATGCAATCGACAGCCTCAGAAACAACTCTGACATCATAATAAAAAAAGCTGACAAAGGGGGTGCTGTAGTCATCATGAATAGGTCGGAATATGAACAAGAGGCTGCTAGACTCTCTGACACCAATTCTACAGGCCATTAACCTCTGAGCCCACTGAGGATTACCAAAAGAAACTACACTACCTGCTCAAGAAACTCCCTAAAGAAGCACAGGAACAAATCTACATTGACATACCCCTAGAACTCCAACCAGGGGTATTCTATCTGCTACCCAAAATCCATAAACCTGGGAACCCTGGACGCCCCATCATCTTAGGCATTGGCACCCTGACAGCAGGATTATCTGGCTATGTAGACTCTCTCCTCATGCCCTATGCTACCAGCACTCCCGGCTATCTTCGAGACATCACTGACTTCCTGAAGAAACTACAATCCATTGGTGATCTTCCAGAAAAAAAAATCCTAGCCACTATGGATGTAGAAGCTCTCTACATGAACATTCCACACAAAGATGGACTACAAGCCATCAGGAATAGCATCCCCGATACCATCATGGCAATCCTGGGGGCTGAACTTTGTGACTTTGTCCTCACCCACAACTGTTTCAGATTTAGGGACAATTTATACCTTCAAGCCAGCAGGACTGCTATGGGTACCCGCATGGCCCCACAGTATCCCAACATTTTTATGGCTGACTTAGAACAGTGCTTCCTCAGCTCTTGTCCCCTCACACCCCTACTCTACTTGTGCTCCATTGATGACATCATCATCTGGACCCATGGGAAGGAGGCCCTTGAGGAATTCCACCAAGATTTCAACAATTTCCATCCCACCATCAACCTCAGCCTGGACCAGTCCATACAAGAGGTCCACTTCCTAGACACTACAGTGCTAATAAGCGATGGTCATACTTATCTACATGCCTCCAGCTTTCGTCCAGACCACATCACACAATCCATTGTCTACAGCCAAGCTCTAAGATACAACCGCATTTGCTCCGATCCCTCAGACAGAGAAAAACACCTACAGGATCTCTATCAAGCATTCTTAAAACTACAATACCCACCTGGTGAAGTGAAGAAACAGATTGACAGGGCCAGAAGGGTACCCAAAAGTCACCTACTACAGACCCGACAGAGAAAGTAACAGAACGTCACTAGCCGTCACCTACAGCCTCCAATTAAAACCTCTCCAGCGCATCATCAAGGATCTATGACCTATCCTGAATGATGATCCCTCACTCTCACAGACCTTGGGAGACAGTCCAGTCCTCGCTTACAGACAGCCCCCCAACCTGAAGCAAATACTCACCAGCAACTACACACCACACAACAAAAACACCAACTCAGGAACCAAACCCTGCAACAAACCCCGGTGCCATCTCTGTCCACATATCTATTCAAGGGACACCATCATAGGATCTAATCACATCAGCCACACCATCAGGGGCTCATTCACCTGCACATCTACCAACGTGATATATGCCATCATGTGCCAGCAATGCCCCTCTGCCATGTACATTGGCCAAATTGGACAGTCTCTACGCAAAAGAATAAATGGACACAAATCTGACATCAGGAATCATAACATTCAAAAACCAGTAAGAGAACACTGCAATCTCTCTGGTCATTCAATAACAGACCTAAAAGTGGCAATTCTTCAACAAAATAAATTCAGAAACAGAGTCCATCGTGAAACTGCAGAACTGGAATTAATTTGCAAACTGGACACCATCAGATTAGGCCTGAATAAAGAGTGGGAGTGGTTGGGTCATTACAAAACTTAAACCTATTTTCCCCAATACTAATTTCCCCCTACTGTTACTCAAACCTTCTTGTCAACTGTCTGAAATGGACCACTCTCATTACCACTTCAAAAGTTATCTTTCCTCCCTTGGTATCCTGCTGTTAAGTGAATTGTCTCATTAGACTGACCTCATACTTGGTAAGGCAACTCCCATCCTTTCATGTATTTATACTTGCTCCTGTATTTTCCACTTAATGCATCTGATGAAGTGGGTTCTAGCCCATGAAAGCTTATGCCCAAATAAATTTGTTAGTCTCTAAGGTGCCACAAGGCCACCTCATTGTTTTATCTGAAGCATGCATCTCAAGCAAGGGGAAAAATTGTAAGGAAGAGTGTTGAACCAAATTGGATGAATAAGCATCTCAAACAGGTTATTAAGAGAAAGCAGAAAGCCTACAAGGAATGGACCACAGGATGGATCGGCAAGGAAAGCTACCTCTAGGTCAGAAAGTGTAGGGTAAAAGTGAGAACTGCCAAAAGCCAAGCAAAGTTGGACCTTGCAAAGAAAATTAAAACCAATAATAAAATGTTTTTTAGCCATATAAATAAAAAGAAAACTAGGAAAGAAGTGGAACTGCTAAACACTGAGGCTGGGGTGGAGATTAAAGATAATCTAGTTATGGCCCAGTGCCTAAACAAATACTTTGCCTCAGTTTTTAATAAGGGTAACGGAGCAACTTGGGAGCAGTGGCAGGGTGGCTAATGGGAACAAGGATATGGAGGTAGAAATTACCACATCAGAGATGGAAGCCAATCTCAATCAGTTTAATGGGACCAAATCAGAAGGCCTGGATAATCTCCATCCAAGAATATTAAAGGAACTGGCACATAAAATTGCAAGCCCAATAGCAAGGATTTTTATTGAATCCATAAACTCAGGGGTGGTACCCTATGACTGGAGAACTGCAAATACAGTACCTATGTTTAAGAAAGGGAAAAAAAATTATCTGTGAAACTACAGGCCTGTTACTTTGACCTCAACTGTATTCAAGGTCTTAGAATAAATTTTAAAAGAGAGAGTTGTTAAAGACATAGAGGTAAAAAGTAATTGTGATAACATATAACATGATTTTACAAAAGGTAGATCATGCCAGATCAACATGGCCTCTTTCTTTGAGAAGATAACTGATTTTCTAGACAAAGGAAATGCAGTACATCTAATCTACCTGGATTTCAGTAAAGCATTTGATACAGGTCCACATGGGAAAATATTAGTTAAACTGGAGAAGGTGGGCATTAATACAAGAATTGAAAGATGAGTAAGGAACCGGTTAAAGGGTAGACTACAACATATCATGCTGAAAGGTTACTAGTGGAAATCCTCAAGAATTGGTCTTGGGACCAATCTTATTTGACATTTTCATTAATGACCGTAGCACATAAAGTGGGAGTAAAATTTGCAGATGACACAAATTTGGGAGGTGTTGCCAATGTGGAGGAGGACCAGAATATCATAAAAGAAGATTTGGAGGACCTTGAAAACAAGTAATAGCAGTGGGATTAAATTTAATAGTGTAAAATGCAAGGTCATACGCTTAAGGACTAACAACAAGAATCTTTGCTATAAGATGGGGACATATCAGTTGGCAGTAACAGCGGAGGAGAAATATTGGGTATATTGGTTGATCACAATTGATTGATCCACATCAACTTGGGTGTATTGATTGATGCAGCTGTGAAAAAGACTAATGCAATCCTAGGATGAATCAAATGAGGGATTTCCAGTAGAGATAGGGAAGTGTTATTACCATTGTCCAAGGCACTGGTGAGACCTTACCTGGAATACTGTGTGCAATCCTGGTCTCCCATGTTTAAGAAAGATGAATTCAAACTGGAACAGGTGCAGAGAAGGGCTAATAGGATGACCAGCACAATGGAGACTCCATTACGAGAAGAGACTTAAGGAGTCTGGCTTGTTTAACCTAACAAAATGACAGCTGAGGGGAGATGTGTTTGCTCTCTATAAATATATTACAGGGATAAGCACCAGGGAGGGAGAGAAGTTGTTTAAATTAAGGGAAAATGCTGGCACAAGAAAAAATGGATACAAACTAGCCACCAGTAAGTTTAGGCTTGAAATTAAACTAAGGTCTAGACTTCAGAGCAGTGAAGTCTTGGAACAGCCTTCCAAGGGAAGTACTGGGGGCAAAAAATGTAACTTGTTTTAAGACTGAGCTTGATAAGTTTATGGAGTAGATGGGATGATTAGATTGCTGCAGTGGCATATGGCCCATCCATGACTGCCATTAGCAAATATGTCCAATGGCCAGAGATGGGACACTAGAGAGGGAGGGTTCTGAGTTACTACAGAGAATTCTTTTCCTGGTATCTGGCTGGGGGCCCATGTGCTCAGAGTGCCATATTTGGGATTGGGAAGGAATTTTTTCTCAAATCAGATTGGGAGGATCATTGGGGGTTTCACCATCATGAGGCATGGGTCACTTGCTGGTTTGAACTAGAGTAAATTGGGGATTCTCTGTAACTTGGGGTCTTTCAATCAAGATTTTAGGATTTCAGTAACTCAAAAATAGGTTATGGGTCTATTATAGGAGTGGGTGGGTGAGGTTCTGTGATCTGCAATGTGCAGGAGGTCAGCCTAAATGACCATGATAGTCCCTTCTGGCCTTAAAGTCTGTGAGTAATAGATATTCCTGTGTTAAGAGAATTAAAGATATGCATGACATGTATGATGAGCTTGCATGATCTTAGGGCTAACACAGAAACCCCGGAGTCTAGTAATCTTGGTTCTGTTCCTAGCTTTGCCATAAACTTCTTGTGTGTACTTGAGTAACACACTTAATTTGTCTGTGCCTCCATTTCCCCATCTGTAAAATGGTGGTGGATAATACTTTCCTACCTAAGCCTAATTCACTTATGTTTATAAAATGATTTTAGAGCTTCTTACAGAAATTATTATAGTATTATCTGAAAAATACAATCTGTTTGCCATTTTTATATGTTTGGGCAGCAAAAGAGTATTCTAGAAAATTCCTGTTTCATCCTACAGTCACACACCCACACCCAAGTACAATAAAAGACAGGAGGCAAAGTGAGGGAATTAATCCCCACCACTTCTGGCTTTCTTAACAAGCTCAGTGTATCCACAAACACATCCAAACCTTTCAATTTTTTTCTAGATTTAAGACACCAGCCACAAGTGCCGACTTTCAGCTTTCCCCAGGGGGTGCTGCATCCCCGCTTCACCCCGAGGCCCCGCCCCCACTCCACCCCTTACCCCAAGGCCCCACACTCACTCCGCCTCTTCCTGTGCCCACTATGCCCCCTCCCTGAGGCTCTGCCCCACCCCACCTTTTCCAACCCCGGCTCCGCTCCCTCCTCCAAGCGTGCCCCGCTCTCGCTCTGCCTCTTCCCACCCCTGTTCCTCCCCATCCCCAGTGCCTCCTGCCTGCTGCCGAACAGCTGGTTGGCAGTGGGCAGGAGGCACTGGGAGGTTGGGGGAGGAGCTGATCGGTGGGGCCTGCCTGCCAAATAGCTGATCAATGGGGCCTGCCAAACAGCTGATCGGAAGGTGGCTGGTGGGTGCTGAGCACCCACTATTTTTTTTTCTGACAGAAGTTTAGCACCAACATATCCGTATTTCCACACTTGGCCTGGGTAAACAGTACTCAAGTTCAAAAGTTATTTTATGGTGGAACACAAGAGATAGGGATTCTGAAACTTGGTGGGGTGCTTGGCCTGCTGATTTGCATATCAATAACCAGGACAGTTTTCCAACTCAAAACTATTTCACAGGAATACTGAGCTCAGAACCCTGGGAACAGACCCAGGTTAGGGGAGCTGTGGTTGTACTGAAATTAATTTCCATGAGCCTTGTATAAAGATGTTTCTCTCAATAACCACAAGAGGTCCCCTTTTATCTAAAAATGTGACAAAATGCTGGCATTATCTAGTTCTTCAGAAAAGTGCAAAAAGAATGAGGTATTATCAATACTTTTTCTGATCCTTACAGGATCATCCATATGCACTTTTTCCTCTCCACCTTTTTTTAAAAAATCTTCAAATGCACAAACATGTTTCATCAAGAGAACTAAAAGCAGAAAGACATTCGGAACATCTTGGAAAGCCCTCTTCTCTAAGACATCTCCACAAAGCCCACATGGTTGATCATAAAATTATTCTTCATAATTCATTGCAGATACTTTTGTATACACTGGATATGTACCTAAGTACATAAAGGAACAGCTGGGTGCATATCCAGATCATGAGACAATTCTGCCACTTGCTTTTTGATTTGGCCAGAATATATATAGTCAGAAGAAAGCAACAAAGGACTCTTTGCCACAGGACTCTTTGTCGCTTTTTACAGATCCAGACTAACATGGATACCCCTCTGATAGTCAGAAGAGTCATCACTCTATGTAAAAATGGCAATTTCTTACACAGCAGATCAGTTCCCATGTGTATTCAGAGTCAGATCTGATTATTTTACAGATAAAAATAAGCTTTAGCTACTTTTTCATGCCAGACAGAAGTGCAGAGCCAATACAGGTACAGGCAGGGGCGGCTCCAGGCACCAGCACGCCAAGCGCGTGCCTGGGGCAGCAAGCCATGGGGGGCGCTCTGCTGGTCGCCCCGAGGGCGGCAGGCAGGCTGCCTTCGGCAGCATGCCTGCGGGGGGTCCACTGGTCCCGCGGCTTCGGCGGACCTCCTGCAGGCATGCTGCCGAATCCGCGGGACCGGGGACCTCCCACAGGCAAGCCGCCGAAGGCAGCCTGCCTGCTGTGCTTGGGGCGGCAAAATACCTAGAGCTGCCCCTGGGTACAGGAAAATTAGCTGGATGCTATTCTGACTCATACATCATTAGGTGAATTGTTGATTCTGTTCAAGTTGCAGAATCTGAATTAGTGATGATGATGCAGTAGCTAATACAGCTATAGGAAAACAAGCTGGATTCTATTCTGGATCACTCATCATCAACAGCTATTGACTAAGTTCCAGTTGCACAGTCTGTATTACTGGTGATGACGCATGAGCCAGAAAGAACACAGCATGACTTTCAGATCCCAGGGAGAGATTGCAGTGTTGACAGAATAAATATCTTTTGACTGTAAACTGAACAAATTCATATTGAAAACTATTGAGAGACAACAAACATCGATCCTTACATTACTAATATGGGTATAACACCACTGCATACAACATTTTAACAGTCACACATCAAAGTATAACTACAATTCAGCCTATCTGTGCTTCAGTTTACCCATGTGTAAAACAGTGTAGGCAGGTTAAACTACATAAAACTTGTATAGCCTTTGGAAAATACTTGGAAGAAATCTTGTATAAAAGCGTAGAGTACTGAATTACAATTTTACACCCAGCCCAATACATATGTGCATGTGTTTCAGTAAACTGAATTTTCTATCTTACTTACTGAGTTGCTTACAGTATCGTATTCAATTCCCCTCAGACATGTACTGTTCAGAACTCTACCCTACATTCTCCAAATGCACAATTCCTCCCCTTTCCTACACAAAGGGATTTCAAATGTATTTCCAACAATTCTTTACAAATTGAATTTCACCTCAGAAAACTACCCTCTGTGATTGTGGAGATACTACTAATAAAAATCTAAACAATTTAAAAACAAAAAAATTACTAGGAGCCCCAAACTTCCCTGCTTTTCTGATGTTTATTAAAAATGAAACATTCAACTGTCCTAATGCCATCAAACCTTCAACAGTTTTGACTATTAGAATCAAGTAGCAGGAAGGGGCAGATTTCTAATCAAATGTGAAAATAGATCAGCTGAATGAGGTCCAAGGGGCTCTACTACAAGCCTTAAAATTCAGGCATTATTATTCAGACTTTATCTGATCTACCACTCTTCTCTCTGCAAATAAACTTTGATCCCAACTATGCCTCCAGACTGAAGCAACTAACACATGTGATCAAACCCAAAGCTAACTAGTAGGAATCTTAACCCATGTCCCACTCTAGGACATGTTTTTTTGTTTGTTTGTTTTTAAAAATGCACTTATCACACTGCTTCAGTGTGCATATGTAATACACTAGCTAGGGGGCTTGATACTTCTTTTAGTGAAGAAGAAAAAAAAACTTATTGAGACCTAAGGCTCAGTTTTGCAAACACCGATGCCCCTATTTAAATTTACTCACATTAATTTCAATGGGACAACTCACATGAGTAAACTAAATGTGTGCTTAAGTGTTTTCAGGTGAATTTCAAGTTAATTTGACTATTGCTTATTATACTTATATATATATATATATATATATATATATATATATATATATATATATATATATATATAATCACATCACAGTCCAGGAACTATGACGTGATTGGAATAACAGAAACTTGGTGGGGCAGTTCACATGACTGGAGCACTGTCATGGATGGGTATAAACTGTTCAGGAAGGACAGGTACAGGAGAAAAGATGGAGGAGTTGCATTATATGTAAGAGAGTGGTATGATTGCTCAGATTTCCAGTTTGAAACTGGAGAAAAGCCTGTTGAGAGTCTTTGGGTTAAGTTTAGAGGCGAGAGCAACAAGGGTGATGTCATGGTGGGCCTGTGCTATAGACCACTGGATCACAAAGATGAGGTAGACAAGGCTTTCTTTGGACAACTAACTGAAGTTTCCAGATCACAGGACCTGGTTCTAATGGGGGACTTCAAATCACCCTGGCATCTGCTGGGAGAGCAATACAGCAATGCACAGACAATCCAGGAAGTTTTTGGAGAGTGTTGGGAACAACTTCCTGGTACAAGTGCTGGAGGAACCAGCTAGGGGCTGTGCTCCTCTTGACCTGCTGCTTACAAACAGGGAAGAATTGGTAGGGGAAGTAGAAGTGGTTGGCAACCTAGGCAGCAGTGACCATGAGATGGTTGAGTTCAGGATCCTGACAAAAGGAAGAAAGGAGAGTAGCAAAATATGGTCCCTAGACTTCAGAAAAGCAGACTTAGGGCTAGTCTACACTTACCAGCCAGGTCGACACGGTGAGTTCGACTTCTCGGAGTTCGAACTATCGCATCTAATCTGGACGCGATAGCTCGAACTCCGGAAGCGCCGGGGTCGACTCCGGTACTCCACCACTGCAAAAGGCGGTGGCGGAGTCGACCTTGGAGCCGCGGACTTCGATTCCGCGGCGTCTGGACGGGTGAGTAGTTCGAACTAGGGTACTTCGAATTCAGCTACACTATTCACGTAGCTGAACTTGCGTACCCTAGTTCGACCCCTGCCCTTAGTGTAGACCTGCCCTTAGACTTCCTTAGGGAACTGATGGGCAGGATCCTCTGGAAGGCTAATATGAGGGGGCAAGGAATCCAGGAGAGCTGGTGGTATTTTAAAGGAGCCTTATTGAGAGTGCAGGAACAAACCATCCTGAAGTGCGGAGAGAATAGCAATATGGCAGGCAACCAACTTGGCTTAACAGTGAAATCTTTGGTGAGCTTAAACTCAAAAAGGAAGCTTACAGGAAGTGGAAATTTGGACAGATAACTAGGGAGGAGTATAAAAATATTGCTAGAGCATGCAGGGGTGTAATCAGGAAGGCCAAGGCACAATTGGAGTTGCAACTAACAAGGGATGTGAAGGGTAACAAGAAGGGTTTCTACAGGTATGTTAGCAACAAGAAGATGATCAGGGAAAGTGTGGGACACTTACTGAATGAGGGAGGCAACATAGTGACAGATGATGTGGAAAAAGACGAAGTACTCAGTGCTTTTTTTGCCTCGGTCTTCACAGACAAGGTCAGCTCCCAGACTGCTGCACTGGGCAGCACAGTATGGGGAGGAGGTGAGCAGCTCTCAGTAGTGAAAGAACAGGTTAAGGACTATTTAGAAAAGCTGGACGTGCACAAGTCCATGGGTCCAGATCTAATGCATCCAAAGGTGCTGAGAGAGTTGGCTGATGTGATCTCAGAGCCATTGGCCATGATCTTAGAAAATTCATGGCGATCGGGGGTGGTCCCAGACGATTGGAAAAAGGCAAATATAGTGCCCATATTTTAAAAAAGGAAGAAAGAGAACTACAGACCGGTCAGCCTCACTTCAGTCCCTGGCAAAATCATGGAGCGGGTACTCAGGGAATCCATTTTGAAGCACTTGGAGGAGAGGAAGGTAAACAGGAACAGTCAACACGGATTCACCAAGAGCAAGTCATGCCTGACCAATCTGATTGCCTTCTATGATGAGATAACTGGCTCTGTGGATATGGGGAAAGCGGTGGAGGTGATATAGCTTGACTTTAGCAAAGCTTTTGATACGGTATCCCATAGTATTCTTGCCAGCAAGTTAAAAAAGTATGGATTGGATGAATGAACTATAAGGTGGATAGAAAGATGGCTAGATTGTTGGGCTCGATAGGTAGTGATCAACTGCTCGATGTCTAGTTGGCAGACGGTATCAAGCGGAGTGCCCCAGGAGTTGGTCCTGGGGCCAGTTTTGTTCAACATCTTTATTAATGATCTGCATGATGGGATTAATTGCACCCTCAGCAAGTTCTCAGATGACACTAAGGGCAGGTCTACACTACGGGGGAAAATCGATATAAGATACTCAACTTCAGCTACGTGAATAACGTAGCTGAAGTCGAAGTATCTTATATCGAATTATGTACCGTCCTCACGGCGTGGGATCGATGTCCGCGGCTCCCCATGTCGACTCCGCTACCGCCGTTCAGGTTGGTGGAGTTACGGAGTCGACAGGAGCGCGTTCGGGGATCGATATATCGCGTCTAGATGAGACGCGATATATCGATCCCCGAGAAATCGATTGCTACCCTCCGATACGGCGGGTAGTGAAGACGTACCCTAAGCTGGGGGGAGAGATAGATACGCTGGAGGGTAGGGACAGGGGCCAGAGTGACCTAGACAAATTGGAGGATTGGGCCAAAAGAAATCTGATGAGGTTCACAAGGAAGGTGCAGAGTCTGCACTTAGGAAGAAAGAATCCCATGCACCGCTGCAAGTTGGGGACCAACTGGCTAAGCAGCACTTCTGCAGAAAAGGACCTGGGGATTACAGTGGATGAGAGGCTGGATATGACTCAGCAGTGTGTCCTTGTTGCCAAGAAGGCCAACCACATATTGGGTTTGAAAACAGGTGGACTCACCCCTGCGGCGCCTCCTGCTGGTTACTCTGGGAATTAGCTTGTTCAGCACCAGAGCGCCCTCTGCAGGCTGGTGATCCACCTATTCTCAGGCCCCCGTGTCCCTCCCTGGACCCGGTGCCCCTTTTCTCTGGGGTACTGCCCCCTGGCAGTAACCCCTTTTCACTCTGGGCTTCCCCTTTTGTCTCAGGGAACCCCCGACCTCTATCCCTACCTTGCCTCAGTATGTGGCTACTGTCAGTCATTGTCTAGCCCCACACTCTGGGGTAGACTGCAGTATCAGCCTATTCATCATTGGCAGGGTTGGGTTTGGACCTGCTGCTTTGGCCTACCCCTGGGCTGCCCTCTGCAACCCCCAGTACCCATTGGCCTTGTGCTAGGCCGCAGCCTGGGGCTTTCCTGGCTAGAGCTCCTCAGCCTTTTCCCAGCCCTGCTTCACCCTAGGTACTTATCTCAGCTCCTAAGCAGCCAGGCCCATCTCCCTCTGAAGGCAGAGAGAGAGACTGTTTGCCTTTGGCTCCCTGGCCTTTTATAGGGGCCAGCTGTGGTTCAGTTTGGGGCGTGGCCTCACCTGCAGCCACTTCCTCCATTAGCCCAGTCTTGAGAACCACCGCTCTCAAGCCCTGCCAGGCCACTTTTAAACCCCTCTGGGCCAAAGCAGGGGGTCACCCTGCTACAGGTTGTATTAGTAGGAGCATTGCCAGCAGATCGAGGGAAGTGATTATTCCTCTCTATTTGGCACTGGTGAGGCCACACCTGGAGTATTGTGTCCAGTTTTGGTCCCCCCACTACAGAAGGGATGTGGACAAATTGGAAAAAGAGTCCAGTGGAGGGCAACGAAAATGATTAGAGGTCTGGGGCACATGACTTATGAGGAGAGGCTATGGGAACTGGGAATATTTATTTTGCAGAAGAGAAGAGTGAGGGCGGATTTGATAGCAGCCTTTAGCTACCTGAAGGGGGGTTCCAAAGAGGATGGAGCTAGGCTGTTCTCAGAGGTGGCAGATGACAGAACAAGGAGCAATGCTCTCAAGTTGCTGTGGGGGAGGTCTAGGTTGGATATTAGGAAACACTATTTCACTGGAAGGGTGGTGAAGCACTGGAATGGGTTACCTAGGGAGGTGGTGGAATCTCCATCCTTAGAGGTTTTTAAGGCCCGGTTTGACAAAGGCTTGGCTGGGATGATTTAGTTGGTGTTGGTCCTGCTTTGAACAGGGGATTGGACTAGATGACCTCCTGAGGTCTCTTCCAACTCTGATATTCTATGATAATCATCTTAGTGACCCTGTGCTCCCCACATGTTTTTGTTGTATCTACCTGTTGCCTCTGATCTTATACTTCAAGTGTAAGATCCTTGGAGTAGGGAATGTCTTATTACATTTGCACACTGCCTGGCCCCCCTAGGCACTGCCATAATAAAAATAACAGTAAGTGTGCAAGGGACCATGTTTCCTTCCGGTTGGAATAAGAGCTTGTTACTAAGTACTAATAGAGAAATTCCTTTAGTGTTTGACCCAAAGCCCATTGAGGTCAGTGGGAGGACTCCGATTGACTTCAATGGGCTTTAGATCAGATCCTTACGGCCTGTCTTCATTCCAGTTGAAGTCGGGTGGGAAAACACCCATTGATTTCAATACAAAGTGAATCCGGCACTTGTTAAAAATAGCATTTAAAAATGTAGTAGATCAATGTCAAATAAAACTAAGAAACTCAAATGTCACGACTAGCTAGAAACAAAAATAGTTCTAACGAATTTATCCTTCCCTATTATTCCTGAATTACATCATGCCAAATCAACTCCTGATTAGACAGCCTTTCTATCCTTATGACAGAATGAATTTTCCCCATCTCTTAATTTCTTCTGTCCCTACTCCGTCTTGTGTTCTTCCTGTTTTTCTATCTCGTCTCTTATTGTTATTATTCACATTAAAATAGCACTACAGGCCCCATTGCGTTAGGCACTGTACCAACACATAATGAGAGGCCATTTACAATCAAAATAGATGAGACAAACAAAGGTTTGCCCAAGGTTATGCCGCACACGAGTGGAAGAACTGGGATTAAAATCCAGGTCTCTTGAATTGTGGTCTAATGCTGACTCTCCACCATGCCGCACTACCTCTCTTTTGGGGGCATCCCTTTTATTCCCACTAGCCTCTTCATCTCATCTTTTCCACACACTCCCCATGCTTTCTTCTCATCTCAATCATGTTCTTCACCTCTGTCCTCTCTTATGCCTCCTTTGTTTGTTCCATTCCTTTTCCCTTAGCTTTGTCGCTCTCCCTTTGCTGTGTGTTCCCCCTCCCTCTTCTCCTTTCTGGTTCTCTTATCATATATAGGACCATAATATTCCTTCTTTTTGTGCAACTGGAGAGGGCGAGGTGGAGAAGAGCACCAGGAGGTTTATGCCTCCCATCACACAAGGGCTAGGTACAAACACAAACCAAGCATTTGAGGAACAACCAGAGGAGCAAGGAGAGATGCAAAAGGATTGGTGCCTCACAAAGATATGGAAAAGTAGCAGTGCTCACCCTTGGGAAAGATGGTGTGCCCCACTCACTCTGCCTTCATGCCAGAGAGCTGAGGGAGGAATTGTGTCCCAGAGCTTCCCTGGAATGGTACAGCTTCACATTACCCCCAATCCACACAGGTGTTTTAGGGTTTGTCTTCATTGAGAGTCATTCCTGATTAACTACCCAGATTAAATTCCTGTGTGGATGCTTTTATTCCAGAATAAGAGTGTCTACACAGAGAGTTAGTCAGGAATAGCTATTCTGCTTGAAATTCACACCCTACCTTAATCTGAATTAATTTCTCAGTGTAGACAAGTCTTTAGTGGCACAATCTGACCCATATTCTTCAGTCTCCCTACTCAGTCCCACAAACAACCTCATTCATGCATGCCCCAGTTCTGTCACTTTTTGCCAACATGCACACAAACAAGCTGAAATTTTAGGGTTTTTACAAGGCTTCTGTCCCTAGCCAAAGATCCTTTAACAGTTCATTTCCCCTTCTGGTAGCAGCTCAGTGATAAGCACAAGTAGCCTTTTTGCTGGGCCCCACTGCTTTTGGTGCATGTCAAAGATGGTGGTGGCCATACATGGCACTGAGTGGGGAGCTCACAGAGGATAGATACAATTTTGCAAGATGCTACGCAGTTTCTCAAGTCTATTCTCTAACTTGCAAATACTTTAAAAGGGAGAGGGAGAAATTATGAAAACATTTCAAAATTGAAGGGGTTTCCATTTCTCAGAATTTGATATGGACCCAATTTTTGGCATTTTCAAAATGTTTCATTACATCTTTTTATTACAATTTTTATTGAAAATGTTACCAAAACTGGTATCAACAATTTTTATTTACCAAACAAATTTTTTGTAAACAAAACATTTCAATAACCGATTTGATAATGATTTAAAAGTTTTCAGTGAAAATAGATTTAAAAAGTTTTGAATTTTTTGGCAATTTTTTTTTAAAAAACTGAGATTTTTTGGTGCGTGAAAGTTTTCGTTTATAAAAAAACAATAAGGGCATTTTTCTACTAATGCACCTTCCCTTTGCACCCATTTTCTTTCAAAAAATTTCCACCAAGGGAATTTTTTTAGCTATTAATCCTGACAATATTGACCCCCAATGCAATATAAAATCTAGATCCCCGAATCTGTTTGAGACATTCTATTGCTTCTACCCTACTGCTATTTGTCTAATTACTTATATGCTCATTACCACACTGTGATATTCTATATCTTGGGGGAGCATCCTGTAACCCCCATATTCCTCATTTTTATATAATCGTGATCTTACATATAAAGCATGCCTTGTAAGGTATCAGGGGAAAGGTTATAATCTGCTAAAAGTCATTTCTCTATCTATATATGTATACTATTAATACATATGATGTTATTGTGTTGTATGGTTGTCACTAAAACATGCTGTAAGTGGGGGAATCAGCCAGATATTAGTTCACCAGAGGCAACAGCAAGGAAAGTAACCAACACCCAGGTGGGGTGACAAACAACCCATCAACAACCATTGTCCAGCAAGGGAGCTACAGTTCAATGACTCACCTGCATGAGGCCACATCAGGGGAATTGCTCAACCTTGCCTGGAGACTCAGCAATACCCACCCAGACATTCCTGGACTTGTGTTTTCCAAGCACATGGACTGAAGGTATAAAACAGACACAGTGGCCACATGCAGGGCCTTTCTCCTACCCCACCTATGCTGCAAGCAATAAAGACACTGAGAAGAAGACTGAAGACTCCAACAGAGGAGACTGGCCCAAATTTAAGGGACAAATTTGTATATTAAGGACTGCAATATCCCGTGGGGTGAAAAAAACTGCTTAATCTAGTTGCTGCCCAGTCTAATAGGGCTGAGAGTTTAGACTGCGTACTTCTATATTATTTCTTTTGGTAACTAACTCTTTTTGCCTATCACTTAATATCACTTAAAATCTATCTTTTACAGTCAATACATTTGTTTAACTGTTTATCTTTACTAGTGAGTTTGTATGAAGTGTGTGGCAAATCTGCTCAGGTTTTGCATAGGCTGGTATATGGCCACTTTCCATTGATGAAGTGGTGAACCGATTAATAAATTTACACTGCTTGCCTTGAGCAGTGCAAGACACTATTTTCCCAAAGTACAGTGCTGGGAGCTGGGGGGATTCGGCCAGTGCCTTTCTCTGACTGCACCTCTGCCTAGGAGCCGGAGAGACATGTCATCACTTCCCGGGAGTCACCTGAGGTCAGCGCCTCCTGGAGCCTGCAGCCCTCAGCCCCTCCTGCATTCCAACACCCTCCCCCAGCCCTGAGTCCTCTCCTTCACCCAAACTGCCTCCCAGAGCCCGCACCCACTCACACATCCCAGCCTCTTACCCCAGCCTGGAGCCCCCTCCTGCACTCCAAACCCCTCATCCCCAGCCCCACCCCAAAACTTGCACCTCCAGCTGGAGCCCTCATCCCCTCCCACACCTCACCCCTGCCCCAGCCCAGGGAAAATAAGTGAGTGAGCGAGGGTGGGGGAAAGCAAGCAACAGAGGGAGGAGGGATGGAGTGAGTTGCGGGCGGGGCCTTCGAGTAGGGACAGGGCAGGGGCGGAGCAAGAGTGTTCGGTTTTCTGCTACTTGAAAGTTGGCAAGCCTATTCTGAGCTGATTTAGCATATCAAAAGAGAGATCAAGAGAGAACTTGATTACACCATATGAATACCTTCACAGGGAGAAATACTAAGTTCTGAAGGGCAATTCAACCTGGTAGAGAAAGGCATAACAAGAACCATTAACTGGAAGTTAAAGCCAGAAAAACTTAACAGGGAGGATGATTAATCATTAGAACAAACTACCAAGAGAAATGATGGATTCTCCATCTTTTGAAATCTTCAGATCAAGACTGGATACCTTTCTGGAACATATGCTTCAGTCAAACACAAGTTATTGGGCTCACTGGATGAAATGTAATGGTCTGTGTTATATAGGAGGTCAGACTAGATGATCTAATGGGCCCTTTAAAATCTATTAATCGCTTCCCAAAGTTAATAAAGAATAATTGAACAAATGGATTAATATGGTGTAGCGGGGCCAATAAACCCCATCCCCTAGAGGTGGGGCAAGGGCGTGGTAGGCCAGCAGTTAAAGCCAATAGGACTACCCTAGACTGCAGGGAAGCATGACCTAATGGCCAAAGTCAGTGGGTCTCCCCTTGGCTGCGGGGAAGCACAGCCTGATGGCCAGAGTCAGTGGGAGATGATTTGGTGGCCTGCGTCCCAAGGGGGCAGCCAGGTAGGAGAACCCAGGCTCTCCCTGCTCCACCAGGTCCCAGCACAGGGCCCTGATAGTGATAATAGGTTCTGTAATTAGATGGAAGGGGTTCCCCAATAAGTAATAATGCCGGCCTTCACTGCCCACTTCTTGGCTAGTGCCTCTTTCTCAATGGTTGAGGCTCCCTGGGGAACAGTTTCCAACTTAGGTATAGGACTGGGTGTGCTTCCCCATCAGTTTCTTGTGAGAGGATGGCCCTGAGTCCAGTTTGTGAAGCATCCATAGTTTGTGAGGCATCCATCTGTAGGATGAAGGGTCTCATAAAGTCGGAGTGGGTTAAAACTGGCTCCTGGGCTAGCCTTTCCTTCAGTGTCTGGAAGGCCACCTCGTATCTTTCAGACCACCAGACCTTCTGTGGTTGCAAGTTCTTGGTCAGGTCTGAGAGAGGGGCTGCTAGCACTGTGAAATCAGGTATGAACCAGCGATAGTACCCCGCCAGTCCTAGGAATTGCCTCATCTGCCTCTTTGTCCTGGGGCCAAGCCAGTTCCTTAGGGTTTGTACCTTAACTACTAGAGGCTTCAGCTTCCCACTTCCCACTGTGTACTCCAGGTATGTCACCTCCCAGTTTGCCATGAGCCTGGCCTGTTTTAGGATGAGGGTCTGGCTGCATCCAATGTCTACCAGGGCCTGTGTCACATCCTGTTCCCCTTATGGGGACCACGAGTTTCTCTGCTGGGTAGTGATCTGCTGCATCAGTTGTGCTTGGTACTGCTGCTGCTGAGTCGCCTGTAGTTGTTGGCTCTCTAACAACCACTTCAATGGTTTGTCTCTCTCCATCTTGCTTTGCAGCAGTTACTAAGCAGGGGAACTCTGTGCTGGCTTCAGGCAATCTCCCTTCACTCAAGTCCCGTTAGTAGGTCCCATTGTCTGCATTCTCCACCATGTGTTGCGGGGCCAGTACACCCCATCCCCCTCGGGGCAGGGCAAGGACATGGTAGGCCTACAGTTAAAGCCAATAGCATTCCCCTGGACTGCAGGGAAGCACGGCCCAACAGCCAAAGTCAATAGGACTCCCCGTGGTTGCAGGGAAGTGCGACCCTCTGGCCAGAGTCAATAGGACTCCCCTGGACTGCAGGGAACTGCGGCCTAATGGCGAGAGTCAGTAGGGCTCCCCTTGGCTGCGGGGAAGTGCGACCTGATGGCCAAAGTCAGTAGGGCTCCCCTAGGCTGTTCCCTTTTATACTGCAGCAGCAGTTGGAGCATGCCCAGCAGGATCGTGGGGCATGACTTCTGCTGCTAAAACCACTGCTTTAATCCCTTCCATGTGAGTGCGGGGCCAGTACACCATCATATATGATAATATTTGACATGTGGCTATAATGCTTGTGGTTGTTTTCCTCAGTTATAAAACTAATACAGAGCTGAATCTTCACATTAGTTGAGTGGGAGAGCACAAAGGAACAGCTTACTGTTAAAGGGGCTCTTTCTTATGAGTCAATATATCCAGTGCTCTCATACGTTGTTAGGGATTTTGGTGCTGTTAGAAGAGATCAAACATAGTAGAGGAGTTAACCACAATGGTTCTGTCAAAATTCCAACTTGGCTAATTATATTCTGCCTACCTAAATTTCATTGCAATTTCAATTGGAGAAGTTATTCTTCATTTCCCTCCTAAAAAACTGAGTTGCATAGTCTTGCTGCCCAAAAGTGGCTGCTGTGCTCCAGCCAACTACACTGTGAGTACATATGGTGACTACACAGGTAAGTGACCCATCCTTGTAGTGCAGGGATCAGCAACCTTTGGTACACGGCCCATCAGGGAAATCTGCTGGCAGGCCGGAACAGTTTGTTTACTTGCAGCGTCCGCAGGTTCAGCCGATCGCAGCTCCCACTGGCCGCAGTTCGCCATTCCAGGCCAATGGGGCGTGTTAGAAACAGTGACCAGCACATCCCTTAGCCCATACTGCTTCCCACAGCCCCCAATGGGGGTTGAGGTGTGGGAGAGGGTGCAGGCTCCGGTTGGGGGTGTGGACTCTGGGGTAGGGACAGGGATGAGAGCTTTGGGGTGCAAAAGGGGACTCTGGGCTGGGGCCAAGGGGTCTGGAGTGTGGGAGGGAGTGCGGGGTGCAGATTCTGTGATGGAGTTTGGGTGCAGGAGGGGTTCCAATCTGGGGCAGGGGGCTTGGGCTGTGGGCTCTGGCTGACCTCAGACGGTTCTCGGTCAGTGGCACAGTGGGCCTGAGGCAGGCTCCCTGCCTGCCCTGGCTCCGCACTGCTCCTGGAAGTGGCCAGCATGTCCAGCCCCTGGGCGGAGGCCTGGCCAGGCAGCTCTGCGCGGTGTGCGCTGCCCACACCCGCAGACGATGCCCCTGCAACTCCCATTGGCCGTAGTTCCCAGCCAATGGGAGCTGAGGGCAGGGGCAGCACACAGAGCTTCCCTGATTGCCGCTGTGCCTAAGGGCCAGACATGCCAGCTGCTTCCGAGGAGCTGCGAAGAGCCAGGGCAGGCAGGGAGCCTGCCTTAGCCCTGCTGCGCTGTTGAATGGACTTTTAACGGCCCGGTCAGCAGTGTTAACCAGAGCCGCCAGGGTCCCTTTTTGACTAGGTGTTCCAGTTGAAAACCGTATGCCTGGCAACCCTAGCTCTGACCTCGGCTCCTGCTCTAACCACAGGACAGAATGCCCACATTTTGGTTGCTGACAGGTGCAAATACACTTGAGCATGCTATAAGTATGGAACTGCATTTGCAAGTTTGACATAGTCTAATACCTGCATGTTTTTGCACCTGCAATATGTACATGGTCAGTTTTTCATGCACACCTGTGAAGGCTAGAAAGATGCCACAGTGGAAACTAACACCTTTATTTTTAAAACCAAATGCTACATTCCAGGGACCGCTCTCTGAACTTTACTCCAAAGACTGAAAATAATGAAGACTGAGTCAAAGCTTTTTAATAAAAAACTATATTTAAATAATATTAATGGCCTGGGTAAAGACCATAAAAATAAGGTAATGAACTGTTACTGACCAACACTTAAGCACAACCAAATACCCTTTTAATTAATTTCTTGGGTGCCCCATTGTGCCAAGAGGTTGAAAATTAACAAGACAAATAAAACCAATAAGGCCAGAGAAGCTTCAGCTCCTTCAAAAATCCCTACTCACTTTCTGAGCAGAGTGAATTAGTGAATGCCTAGTATCACTGTGCTCTGCACTGGCTGCCAGTTAACCTGAAATTAAAGGTGCTGGTTGCTCTTCAACATCCAAACCCCTAAATGGCTTAGGGTCCACTCTTAACCTCAAAGACCAACCTTCTTCTCTGACCCACCATATGCATTCAGCATTCATCCAGAACACCTAACCTCTGTGATCCAGTTGAATTTAGTGCAAGACATTCTCAGGTCTTGGCCTCTGAAATTAGCTTCCATCAGAAATACATAATCTATGTTGGAGTCTGGCCACATTCAGAAAGAGCTGTAAAAACTTTTTGTTTTGTTTTGTTTAGGCTTTTTACTAGCTTCCAGGTCTACAGGCAAGATTATTTCCAGCATTAACCTTTAAGAATGCAGTGCTTCACGGATTCATGGGGCCAGACTGGAGAGGAGTGCAGACAAAAGTGGGTTTAAGTTCTATCTGTTGTGATCATGGATCACGGGGCAGCCCAGAATCCTGGCATGATGGCTGCTCTATGCTACAGCAGTTCTACATCACATGAGGATTCCCTCACACAGGGGAAACCTCAAAAGGCTGGGTAAACTGGCTTTATGATTTTCTTGTGCTACTGGAACGGGGGGGGGGAAGGGGGGGGCGCTATAGATATATTGAAGCTATAAAGTTTCTTTGCTTCCTATACTTGGGGAAAAATGTTTTTACTTTCAATCCAAACCATGTAAAGTGTGTCCAAGTACTTTATGATGGGTGCATCATAAGTCCTTATAATGACAATAAAGAGAAATTACAGTGATTAGTTATAATATCTTATACATAAATATTTACTAAATAAAAAACAAATTAGCTTTTGTTACACTTAATGAGTTGCTCTTGCTATTTGACTACCTCCATAATTATCTCTTATTGAAGCTATGTTATTGATCTTTCCCAGAAGGAGGTCCTGTCTATGCAGGCCTCAAGGGAAAAAGTTCCATTTTCTATGCTAAAAACAACAAAAAAAACCAGGAGACTTTCAACGTTGTTATAATGCAAGTTCCATTCTATTCAGCCAGATGTTAGAATTCTATTTTGTTAGACATTCAAATGGAGTGACATTCCCTCTATGCTATTCTTCATTAGACTACCAAAATGGCAACTTCCTTTTTAATCAGTTAAATATTCTCTCAAATTTTTTAGTGATTTAACTTTTTTAATTAGATATAGTGAATGCTACAAAACATAGGATCACATCAGTAGCTTGTGTAAACTAGTGAAATTTTACAGAAGTCAACTCAGTGTGGTCCCATATTAAAAAAGATTCTATTGTATATTAATCTTTTTTTACTCTATCCATTGATCATAAATAGTTCTCTGCAAGTATTTAGGAGTCAACATTTGAAATTTGAGCTGCGTTGCTTAGTCCTGAATGGTCAGTTGTTTCTGCTCCCTGATTGGATGAGCACACACAAGTACTTCCAGCAGAAGTCAATTCACATCTGAATTTAAAATATGTTTTCTGCAAATAAACACAATAGGCACATAGCCAGCGCTGAAGCAAATTTGTTCTTTTTTTTTAAAAAGCAAATACAATATTCACCCAGCTCTTAAACAAGACCTCAGTTGTGAAAGTATAAATAGGACAAGATAAGGTTTTGGGCAGCAGTGGATACTGGGCACTGAATAGTGGTCTATGTTCTTTTGGCACGGACTGCAATATGATGGCATGATTTTTTCTTAACTAAATAGCGTCATTGGACTGCTGCTCTGAAAACACACTTCCTTTATCATGTTTGTCTCAGCAAGGTTTCCATAAGGAGAGAAATACATTGATTCCACCAAAACAAATTGAAAATTATAGTAAAAAAGCAACCAGATATACTATTTAGTATATATTGAGTTATCATCGGACAGAAAATATTAGGCTATATAGAGGAAGGGATGAATTTAGATCCTGTGTGTGTAACTGATACAAATGAAAGTATGAAGTTGACTCTGTGCCCTGTGGAAGACCGTAGGGGAGAAATGAGTGCAGCAGGCGTTGGTATGTGTCTGAAATAACAAACCTACTCCAGTAACACTCCAAGTGACATAGTGGGTGGGCAGAAGAAACCAACAAAGCAGAGAAGCTGCAAAAGGACTGAAACCAGCTTTTCAAATTGTGAAGATAGGCATAGAGCTACAGGGCAAATAATGCCCAGATTTACCATGTGCAATCCCCTATAGTTCCGAGGAGCTAGATAGTGTGTAAATGAGCGCAGAATTTGACTTACACGTTATAGTCTCGGGTAAGCAAAGCATGGAAATTAGGATAGAAATTAACTGCGAGTTAACAGCAGAGTCAGGTTGGGGGAATCACATGAAAATGATGAGTAGAGTTTTGTATACAGAAGTAAGAGGTCATTTTTGGAACCTGGAAAAAAGATCCCCTTTTTCTAAATCTGAGAAGTTAACAGGGTTTTCCCAGCCAGCTGAACTAGCTTAACCACTCCTTCTCATACACTGTGTGTGCCACTGATCATGCAGAATATTATGTCTTACTTCATGGGATATTTTTAAATATATGAGAGAACAGTGAAATAAACACCTTTTCAGTCTGGGATTTTCTGCTCCTTCATTAAGTGAGGCACCTTGATGCCACTGTGATAGGCATTATATAAAACATAAGACAGTCACAGAGAGAGAATCACTTTGCAGTCCACCTTTCTCATTATGCAAAACCTGTGTGCTTCAGTGGCCATGAGTCAGCTGCAAATAACAGCAAGTTCCCATGTAGATGTGAGTGGAACAAGAACACAGTTCATATCTTGATGCATTGAACCAGCTGGTGATTAAAAAATTTTCTCCCCATAGACTGTATGGTGCCTGCGCACTGTGGCCCGTGATCACATCTCCTCCTTTTGCTTGATGTCAGCTTGTTTGACGCTGGAATAAGGTCTTCTTAACTGCAGTTACATTTGTAAATGTTTCATCAAAGCTCCTGAATGTCTGGTAGCCAATGGACCCAATGCGTGCTGTAAATGTGATCTGGGTCTATCTGAGTGGAGGAACAGCATGACCATATTTACGGTTGTTGCTATTCTGGGGGCTGTATGACGCTTTTCTCCCTTTGGCTGACCACCGCTTGGCTGCTCATCTTTCAACACTCACTCCAAGCATGATAGGATGAAATAAAAAACAAACAAAATTTACTGGTGGGAAAGTTACTTGCAAGTCTAACACTTACTTTTAAATATCTTTCTATACAGTATTTCCCTCAGTAATACACACTAAAAATAATCTGATTGGACAGTGTTTTAGAGCATTTTTGATCCACCTGGGTGACATCAAACACTATCGACCTAGTTTTCTAAGAAAAAAACAACTAAATTGTTCAACAGATTGGTAACAGGCTGCCTTGCTCCTCTGTTTTATGAGTTCAAATCTAAGACAGATTGGCAACATTTGGTTGCTACCATCACCTGATGGCTCTCAAAGCCTGCTTTCCTGTGAAAAGTGAGTCTCTGTCCAGTTGCCAATAGACGTAATGCAAGATCCATCTCTCTGCTATAGTTTTGCTAGTATAATAAGGATTTGTTTAAAAGCCCACTCCTCATGGGAAGAGATGAGAGAAGGCAGTCACACTTTATTATTAAGTTCCATTTATAAACAGTTTATAAAAGGTTCATAAATGATTAATAGCTATTATAAGCATGACATAGACATGATTAGTAAGTGTTATAGATGGTTATAAGCAAACCAGGACAGGATGTCACAGATGGTTATAAGATACCTATGGACCTGTTGGACTCTAACAGTTGACTAACCATTTATTAAAATTTATAATTTATTTATTAACCCATTTATAAGCTATTTATAAATGGAAGCTTAATAATTCAGTGGGATCAAGACAAAGAAGAATTATAGGTCCAGGTGTACAGTGTTAGTTGGGATTTATGTTAATTTCTAAGGAACTCAAATATTAAGGTGATATGGCAAGACAGACAAATGAAAAACTCCCAATTCCCCCCCCCACACTATAACTGGCGCCCTTATATAATAGAATTCAGAGACTAGATGATGAATGGACACAAAATCTAAAATACCCTCTCCCCCAAGTCACATCTGTGGAAAGATTTGAGAAAATTCACACTACAACTGCTAGCTCTGAATCTTTTCTGTGCTTAAATTGAGGATTTCAGCCTCCAGAGCTTTCAAGCAATCACACCTTTTATATGTGCTAACGTCTCTAAAATAAATGCAATCACCAAAACGCAGCTGCCTCCTTCAATAGGAATGAAAGGGTAACTTCTGAAATCAGTAAAAAGGCACACCTCCATCTTTAAAAGCACAATTCTGGGCACCACATTTCAGGAAAGATGTGGACAAATTAGAGAAAGTCCAGAGAAGAGCAACAAAAATGATTAAAGGTCTAGAAAACATGACCTATGAGGGAAGATTGAAAACATTTTGGTTTGGTTAGTCTGGAAAAGAAAAGACTGAGAGGGGATATAACAACAGTTTTCAAGTACATAAACAACAACCATAAAAGGTTGTTACAAGGCGGAGGGAGAAATAATATTGTTCTTAACCACTGAGGATAGGACAAGAAGCAGTAGGCTTAAATTACAGCAAGGGAGGTTTAGGTTGGACATTAGGAAAAACTTCCTAATTGTCAGAGTGGTTAAGCAGTGGAATAAATTGCCTAGGGAGGTTGTGGAATCTCCATCATTGGAGATTTTTAAGAGCAGGTTGGACAAACACCTGTCAGGGATGGTCTAGATAATACTTAGTCCTGCCTTGAGTGAAGGGACTGGACTAGATGACCTCTGAAGGTTCCTTCTAGTTCTATGATTCTATGATTGTAAGCCAAAGAAATTCATAGTTAAGGTTAAACTTACCAGAAATCCATATGTTAAGGTATGGAAAGGCACTTACAAACAACCTTAAATCTGCCCTGCAGTGGCACCATGAACAGGGCCGGCTCCAGGCACCAGCCCAGCAAGCAGGTGCTTGGGGCGGCCAACGGAGAGGGGTGGCACATCCAGCTCTTCGGCGGTGGGTCCCTCAGTCCCTCTTGGAGCGAAGGACCCGCCGCTGAAGACTGAAGTGGAGGCGGTAGTGCTGCAGATCGCGATTGTGGCTTTTTTTTTTTTTTTTGCTGCTTGGGGCAGCAAAAACCCTGGAGCTGGCCCTGACCATGAAGAAGGAAAAATTAAAGAAAATCTAATGTATCTTTAAAAACCAGTTTAATCTAACCTAGGACAACAAACAATAATATGCCTTAATCATAATGAAAAGATTATTGCATGATGTCACTGCAGGGAAACCTAATTTCTTTGAATATAGCCTAGACACAAGAATCCAGTGCTTTTTATTTACATTAAAAGTTTAAAAAGTCTGTGTTACTCCACTATTAAGATCATTCAGGACAAAGAAGAGATTGACACCAATTTTTTTTTTATTAAACCTAATGCTAATATCTAATACACAGGTTAAGGAAAGAGTGTCTATACATCTGGGTATAATGCTTAAATTATCCAAAAGTTTGATTTTAAAAGCCATAAAATATGTATAGTACGTAATTTGCAATATCCCACATTTAGGCTAATAAATGTAATGATACAGTTACAAATTTTAGCATCCAAATATTTGAATACATCACTCATAAAAAGTTAGTGGCATGTGGAAAGCAAATATAGCAACGAGTGTAGATTGTCCCTCAGTAATTGAGAATCTAGGATAGGTTGTCCCTCAGTAAATACAATCCAACAGAGAAGTAATTTACTGGTAGTTACTTTCCTGACTTTGATTCTCAATGGCACTTCAGCTCATCTCTCCTGGTATTGCTGATGTCCAGTGATGTGCTCATAGAATCATAGGACTGGAAGGGACCTCGAGAGGACAGCTAGTCCAGTCCCCTGCACTCATGGTAGGACTAAGTATTATCTAGACCAGTGGTCCCCAACCTTTTTGGCACCAGGGACCGGTTTCGTAGAAAAAAAAAATTCCGCAGACCTGTGGGATGGTTTTGGGACGATTCAAGCGCATTACATTTATTTGTGTACTTTTATTTCTATTATTATTGTAATATATAATGAAATAATTATACAACTGACCATAATGCAGAATTAGTGGGAGCCCTGCCCCCTATCTGACCCCCACCCACTTCCTGCCCCCCCGACTGCCCGCCCCCCTCAGAATCCCCGACCCATCCTGCTCCTTGACCCCCACCACCCTGGGATCCCACCCCTGCTTCCTGTCCCCTGACTGCCCCAACCCCTATTCCCCCCCCTGCTGAGTCCTGACAGACCCCCCCCGGAACACCCACAATCCAACCCCCCCATTCCCTGCCCCCTGACCGCCCCCCCAACCTCCACCCCCTCTCTGTGCCCTGACTGTCCCCAGGACTCCCTGCCCCTTAGTCAACCCCCCTGGCCCCAGCCTTTTACCCCCGGCTCCCTCCTCACCCGGAGCCTCAGCGCCTTACCCGACAGCTGCAGCGTGTCTGCAGTGGGGCCTGAGCTCCGTCCCGCTGAGAGCCGCGTGGTGAGGGGGCGGGGCTGGGAGCTCCACGCCGAGCGGAGGCAGCTGAGCTCAGCCCGGAGCTCACAGCCCCACCCCCTCACCACGCGGCTCTGAGGGGGCGGGGCTCAGGGGCCCCGCCGGAGACACGCCGCTTGATGTGCTAGGGGTCGGTTCGCGGCCCGGTTCCTAACAGGCCGCAGACAGGTACCGGTCCGCGGCCCGGGGGTTGGGGACCCCTGATCTAGACCATCCTGACAGGTGTTTGTCTAACCTGCTCTTAAAAATCTCTAATGATGGAGACTCCACAACCTCCTGAGGCAATTTCTTCCACTGCTTAACCACCCTGACAATTAGGAAGTTTTTCCTAATGTCCAATCTAAACCTCCCTTGCTGCAATTTAAGCCTACTGCTTCTTGTCCTATCCTCAGCAGTTAAGAACAATATTATTTCTCCCTCCTCCTTGTAACAACCTTTTATGTACTTGAAAACTGTTGTTATATCCCCTCTCTGTCTTCTCTTTTCCAGACTAACCAAACCAAAATGTTTTCAATCTTCCCTCATAGGTCATGTTTTCTAGACCTTTAATCATTTTTGTTGCTCTTCTCTGGACTTTCTCCAATTTGTCCACATCTTTCCTGAAATGTGGCACCCAGAACTGGACACAATACTCCAGTTGAGGCCTAATCAGCACAGAGTAGAGCAGAATTACTTCTTGTGTCTTGCTTATAACAGTCCTGCTAATACATCCCAGAATGATGTTTGCTTTTTTTTTTTTGCAACAGCATTACACTGTTGATTCATATTTAGCTTGTAATCCACTATGACCCCCAGATTCCTTTCCGTAGTACTCCTTCATAGGCAGTCATTTCCCATTTTGTATGTGTGCAATTGACTGTTCCTTCTTAACTGGAATACTTTGCATTTGTCCTTATTGAATTTCGTCCTATTTACTTCAGACCATTTCTCCAGTTTGTCCAGATCATTTTGAATTTTAATCCTATCCTCCAAAGCACTTGCAACCCCTCCCAGATTGGTATCATCCACAAACTTTATAAGTGTACTTTCTATGTCATTATCTAAATCATTGATGAAGATACTGAACACAACCAGACCCAGAACTGATCCCGGTGAGACCTCACTCATTATGCCCTTCCAGCCTGACTGTGAACCACTGATAACTACTCTCTGGGAACGGTTTTCCAACCAGTTATGCACCCACCTTATAGTAGCTCAATCTAGGGTGCATTTCCCTAGTTTGTTTATGAGAAGGTCATGCAAGACAGTATCAAAAACTTTACTAAAGTCAAGATATACCATGTCTACCACTTCCCCCCATCCGCCAGGCTTGTTACCCTGTCAAAGAAAGCTATCAGGTTGGTTTGACATGATTTGTTCCTGACAAATCCATGCTGTTACTTACCACCTTATTATCTTCTAGGTGTTTACAAACTGATTGCTTAATTATTTGCTCCATTATCTTTCCAGGTACAGAATTTAAGCTGACTGGTCTGTAATTCCCTGGGTTGTCCTTTTTATAGATGGGCACTATATTTGCCCTTTTCCAGTCTTCTGGAATCTCTCCCGTCTTCCAAAACTTTTCAAAGATAATAGCTAATGGCTCAGATATCTTTTCAGTCAGCTTCTTGAGTATTCTAGGATGCATTTCATCAGGCCCTGGTGACCTGAAGACCTCTAACTCATCTGAGTAATTTTTAACTTATTCTTTCCCTATTTTAGCCTCTGGTCCTACCTCATTTTCACTGGCATTCACTGTTAGCCATCCAATCACCACCAACCTTCTTGGTGAAAACCGAAACAAAGTAGTCATTAAGCACCTCTACCATTTCCACATTTTCTGTTATTGTTTTTTCCCCCCTCACTGAGTAATGGGCCTACCCTGTACTTGGTCTTCCTCTGCTTCTAATGTATTTGTAGAATGTTTTCTTGTTACCCTTTATGTCTCTAGCTAGTTTGATCTCTTTAGTTGTTTTTCCCCTTAGTCTTGCTTCCCATAGGATCTGACCTACCAACTCCCTGAATTTGCTTAAGTCTGCCTTCTTGAAATCCATTGTCTTTATTTTGCTGTTCTCCCTCATACCATTCCTTAGAATCATGAACTCTATCATTTCATGATCACTTTCATCTAAGCTGCCTTCCACTTTCAAATTCTCAACCAGTATCCTCCCTATCTGTCAAAATCAAATCTAGAACAGCCTGTCCCCTAGTAGCTTTCTCCACCTTCTGAAATAAAAAATTGTCTCTAATACATTCCAAGAACTTGTTGGATAATCTGTGCCCTGCTGTGTTATTTTCCCAACAGATGTCTTACTAGCTGAAGTCCCCCATCACCACCAAGTCCTGTGCTTTGGATAATTTTGTTAGTTGTTTAAAAAAAGCCTCATTCACTGGTTAGGTGGTCTGTAGTAGACCCCTATCATGACATCACCCTTGTTTTTTTTTTACCTATTTTATCCTTAATCAGAGACTTTCAACAAGTCTGTTTCCTATTTCCATGTCAACCTCAGTCCAAGTGAATCTATTTTTAATATATAAGGCAACACCTCCTCTCTTTTTTCCCTGCCTGTTCTTCCCGAGCAAGTTGTACCCTTCTATACCAATATTCCAGTCATGTGTATTATCCCACCAAGTCTCTGTGATGCCAACTACGTCACAGTTGTGTTCATTTACAAGTTCTTCCTGCTTATTCCCCATACTTCTCACATTAGTATACAGACATTTAAGATACTGATTTGATTCCCCCCCGCGCCCTTCTGTCATCTCTCTCTTATCCTTGCTATAACAGCTCATGCTCCCCCCAAATTCCGACCCTTCTCCCAGGTCTCCATGTTTTGTCTTACTGTAGCGAGTCGGTGTGGCTCCCCTCCTGCCCAGCAGAGGGAGCTCCCTCCCAGACGCCCAAGTGGGCTGAGTCATCACTTCCTGTCCCCGCCCCCTGGAAGTCAAGGGGCGGGACAGGAAGTAGAAAAGGAGAACGCCAAAGCTCAGTCAGGAGCCTGCCACCGCCGCGAGCAGACGTACCGGCGGGAGCTCCAGACTGGGAACCCTCTAGGACCCGAGGTGGCGATCAGGACTGGCCCCCACTGCCCCGCGCCTGGTACAATGAGGAACCCGCGGAACTTCCCCGGGATCGGAACCCGGAGCAGCCACCAGGACTTCCTCCCGCCCGGTACGAGGAGGAGCCGCCGCCGCCGCTTCCGCCCTGCTGTTATCCGGAGGAACCATCGGAGGCAGCCTGGCCGGACTTCCAGCAGGAGTTGCTGGACCTGCCCCCAAGCCCTGGTCCTGCAGACCCCATGCCGATGGACTGGTCCGAACTCACGGTGACCGAGGAGCAGGTACCGGTAGAGGGGGAAATGGAATGTAGCCCGGGGATAGCCGACCCCTGTCAGGCTATAGGCACCGAGGTGCCCATGTCAGTGTGTTTCGGTCAGGACCCCACTGACCAGCGGCAGTGCTAGCCGCTAATAGGGCCCCAGGCTGGGACACAGTGGAGTGGGTGGGCCTGTGTCCCCCCTGCCACCCCACTCACGGTTGGCAGTCTCCCCCTCACCCCAGCACAGACAGAGACGCCTGCACTAACCTGAGTTGCTGTCGCTGCTCAGCTCCTGACATCAGGGCCTGAGTCCTGTGGACTATGGTTTGTTGCCCCGCCCGGACCAGAGGGTCTGGGCTTACTAACTCTGTAATTGCTCAGCTCCTGAGGCAAGGACCTGAGCCCTAACTGAACCGCTGTAGTAAACTACTGTTGCCCAGCCCCTTGCTCCAGAGGGCCTGGGTTTATATTGAACTGGTGTTGCCCAGCTCCTGCTGTAAGGATCTGGGCGTAGAACTGCTATTGTGCGGCCCCGCCCTGATTGAGGGCCTGGGCTTACACTGCTTGACTGGGTGCCTTGTGTTCAGCCCCCTGCTCCAGAGGGCCTGGGCTCATATTGAGACTGATTGCTGTTATCCAGCCCCCTGCTCCAGAGGGCCTGGGCTCATATTGAACTGCTGTCACCCAGCCCCCTGCTCCAGAGGGCCTGGGCTTATATTGAACTGCTGTCACCCAGCCCCCTGCTCCAGAGGGCCTGGGCTTATATTGAACTATTGTTATTCAGCCCCCCCTGATCCAGAGGGCCTGAGACGTGAGACGGTGCTAACCCTGATTTCTTGCCACCCCACCAGTTAGAGGGGACAAGGAGCGAGTCGGTGTGGCTCCCCTCCCGCCAGCCGGAGAGTTGAGCCCCGACCAACAGCTTACACTTACCTATGGGCTTTGATCACCTGCCTTCAAACCTAGTTTAAAGCCCTCCTCACTAGGTTAGCCAGTCTGTATCCAAATATGCTCTTCCCCTTCCTCGATAGGTAGACCCCCATCTCTGCTTAGCAGTCCTTCTTCCTGGAACAGCATCCTGTAGTCAAGGAAGCTGAAGCCCTTCTGGTGACACCATCCTCGCAGCCAGGCATTCACCTCCAGGATGCATCTGTCTCTGCCTGGGCACCTACCCTTGACTGGAAGAATCGAAGAGAACACCTCTTGCACTCCCAGAGCCCTGTAGTCACTTCTGATCTGCTGAGGGTCATACCTTGCAGTATCATTAGTGCCCATATGGATGAGTAGCATGGGGTAGTAGTCAGAGGGCCGGATGACCCTCCACAATCCCTCTGTAACGTCTCACATACAGCCCCCTGGCAGGCAGCATATATCTCGGGATGCCAGGTCAGGGCAACAGATGAGTGCCTCTGTCCCCCTCAGAAGAGAGTCACCAACCACCACTAACCTACGTTTCCTCCTGGGAGTGTTGGCTGTGATCCTCCCAGCCTTGGGGGTACATGGCTTCTCCTCCTCTACTTTTGGGGGTGATTCCTCATCACTCGTTGCAAGGGCAGCATATCGACTTTCAATCACCATCGTGGGTGGGTTGGGAGTAGGGGTGGAGCACTGCCTGCTGCCAGAAGTAACCAGCTGCCAGTGACCTCCCTGTGACAGAGCCATATCCTCCTCCCCAGTGGTGTGATAGCAGTCCTCTGTAGCTGGATAGTTTCCTCAGCCTTGGACGTCTCCATATCAATACTCTCAAGGAATATATGTCCCTTGACCTCCTGACTACATTTCTTACAAGGCCCTCTCTATGTCATCTCTTTCACCCTAGAGCCCCCTCCCTGAGCTGCAGCTCCCTATTCATGGCTTGGCCCTCAAGTCACTAAGGTCCTCACTTCCAGGGTCGTCAAAGTCCTACTGGACCAGCTTTCTGGCTGGTGTTTCCAGTGCTCTGTGCCACTCCCTAGTGGCTGGTAGGAGAACCCTGCCCTCTACATTGGGTTCCAGCCCAGGAACCCTATAACAAGCAGCCAAGGTCTGTACAGGCTACCCCTTGCTGCTGTTTTCCTGTGCTTCTTCCTACCTCTCTAGCTTCTCCCTCTTTCTGGGTTTGCCAGCCCAAGTTCCCACCTCACAGAGTGACTGTACACTACTTCCTTGCAGCCCCCTTGCTGCTCATAGTTCCTGGACTTTATAGAGGCCCCTCCTGTTCCTGCCCAACTGAGCTCATTTCCAATTAGTGGCCTGCTCCCTGTCTCCTTCTTCAGGTGCATCCTGGGCAGTTAATTGGCCTGCCTAGCCACTTCAACCTCTCCAGACCTTGTGTGGGGTAAGCACCCCATCAAATTCCTTAACGTATTAATAACATTTGTCGTTTTTTCTCTTTTTGCAGAAAATCCTATGGTGTTGACATGCCAGCATACACAGTAACACTTTTGTGACTAATCTATGTGATATTCAATTTGTACAAAGCGATATGTTCCTGTCTACAGCAAACAGACATCATTCAATTGTGTTAAATATAGTCATAACTAAATATATGTGTAAATTTATTAACTTGGATAACATAAAAATGATGTCTGCCACCATGAAGCCAGGAAAGAATTTTCCACTTGTCTTTGAGTTTTCTCATATAAAGGCTTTTATACCACTTTTACTCCTTTCCTCCAGCCCCTGGCGTCCACAACCGCTGCTGTGTACTACTCAGCCACAGCCAAGGATCTGGCTTCATGTGGCAATACAGCTTTGATGATCGCAAAGGTTTTAAACTGCTCACATAAGCCCCAATTCAGCAGTCTATACCTATTCTGCAAAGCATTTAAGAATGTATTTAAATATTTTGCTTAACTGGATCCTAGGTGCTTGATCCTGCAAAGTGCTGAGCTCTCTGGCCCTAGTCGGGCAAAGCACTTAAGCATGTGCTTAACTCTAAACACATGAGTAGGGGGAACTACACAAATCCTTGACGTTAGATGCATGCTTAGGCCCTGATTCAGCAAGGAATTTAAGTGCCCAATTTTTACTAATGCAAAAATTCCTTATACAAGTAGTCCCACTGATTTCAATCAGACTACTAGCATTAATAATGGTTTGCATGCTGTCTCCTGTAAAATAGTCACCACTGTTCTCCAGCTTCCATAGTTTAGTCTACACTTACTATAGTATCACTCTCTAGTACTCTGTAATCTCCTTGCAGATGGGACCTTTTCTTCTGTGATTCAAGAGCCAAGTGTACTCTTATGGCACTAGGTAATAATTATAGTCCCCAGTACATGAATGACAAAAAAATCCACCACTTTTTGTTGTTCACGATTAAAGCCGTAGCTGAATTTCACAGCTTGAAATGTCACGGGTATCTAGTCCTCAGTAAGAAACAGACCTCTGATACATTAGGCAAAAATATTTAATAAAGTTAGAAACAATTATATTCATTCATAATTACTTGTCAAACTGCATTACAATTGTGCAACTCAGTACAACCATAAGGTTGTAAATTTGTGAAAGAAAGCCTGAACAGTAGAGTTAACTCAGCAACATTATATAGGTGCAGTATTTTCAGTTACTGTAGACTTAAGAAAATGGAGCTACACTGGCTTACTCCTGGGCTGAATTTAGCTTAATGTATGTGTCATGGTTGTTACTCTTTCATTTCCTGACTTTTTTTCCAATTTTTTCACCTTGCATTAATAAGGTTTTTGCTTATAATAATCTGTAGTTTCTATTAATAGTTTATTTTAGACAGTGCTTAACCAAAACACTTCTTAGCATATGCGCAACATGCCTCAGGTGGCACGTGACCAGGATTCATCACCAAATTTGGTCTGTTGGTTGCATCATTAGCTTCCCAGCTTGGGCCAGGTACTGATGGTGGGGACTGTGACATGAACACTGATCCAAGCCCCCCAATCAAACCACTTTTTCTTTATTCTGCTCTATCAGCGTAGGAGGTCACATATCACAGGAGATGAAATTGAGGAAATTATGAGATGTATATGTACTCTCCCACTCCCCAAACACCCGTTGCAGTGAAAAGTTTGTTTTAAAATGTTCTTTCAACCCGTCTGTAACTTTAAAAGAATGTGAAACTAAGGTTTCAGAAAACATCAATCCCTGCAGTTCTGAGCTATCACCAACCACGATTTCTGTTTCTTCTCCACTAAATCTTGTCCAGTGTTTGTGCCACCTCCTGTCACTTCCCTTATATTTTTATCTGATTACCAAATGTCTGGTGAAGAGTGCTTGGCAGTATTTGAAGCTATCCAGTCATCCAACGACCATCAAGTTAAAGGCATAATGAGACTTCTTAAAAGGTGACAACCATTATGTCTTTGAAAGATCACAATTACAACTACAGTATCCTGTGCCCCATACTCCTAGACCTCACTTCCTGCAACTATTGTCAGTTTGGCACAGTGTTCATTAGCACCACAGCGAGGGTGGGTCTTCTATGCTGTTTAGGATGAGATAAAGCTTAGCTTTACTCAGACAACACTAGCTCCTGGGACCACCCCTAAAGCTCTGAGAAGTACAAAAGAAGAATTATAAACTTGGAATATGTTTGAGCGTGTTGGTAAAGTTAAACCATCCTCTAAAGGGGGACACTGCTACCACCTGCAAGACAGAGAGGCTGCCCCCAGGATCCTCTTTGTGCATTATCTATAAACACACATGTGTAAACATTTACAGTCACATATGCACCCCCACACCCACTTCCGAACACACTGTATCCTTTCCGCAGACAGCTACAGATACTATATAACTACAAAGCTCTATTAACACATACCTACAAATCTCCGCAGAGAGCCACAGCTGTATTCTCCCACATACTGTGCTTGCAGCCAGCATACACCCCTGCATAGCCCGATGCTCGCGCACAGACAGGCACCCATCCCGCATTGCTCTCTGTGCGCCCAACGCACCTGCCCCGGGGAACGCTGGCACCCAAGCAGAGCTCACCCTACACGCGCCTCCAGCCACGCGCGGCTCACCCCTGCACCCACAGCGCGGGCGGGGACCCTTCCGGGGGTGCCGGGCTCCTGCCCTCACCGCCGCGCGCCGCTGCCTCCGGGTGTGTGAGGGGAGGAGGGGCGGGCTGCGGGGGAGGGGCGGGGGGCGGCGCCGGCGCCGAGCTCCGGGGCGCCGGCGGAGGAGCCCGGGCAGTCCTGCCGCGCGGGGCGCTGGAAGCGGAGGGGCCGCGGGGAGCGCAGCGCAGCGCCCGGAGCCCGGCAGTGGCGGCAGCAGCAGCAGCGGACGGAAGGAGCCGAGCTCGCTCCGCGCTCCCCTGAATGACGGGCGGCAGGTTCGACTTCGACGATGGCGGCACCTACTGCGGCGGCTGGGAGGAGGGCAAAGCCCACGGGCACGGCATCTGCACCGGGCCCAAGGGGCAGGGCGAGTACGCGGGCTCCTGGTCCCACGGCTTCGAGGTGGTGGGCGGCTACACCTGGCCCAGCGGCAACACCTACCAGGGCTACTGGGCGCAGGGCAAGCGCCACGGGCTGGGCGTGGAGACCAAGGGCAGGTGGATGTACCGGGGCGAGTGGTCCCACGGCTTCAAGGGGCGCTACGGGGTGCGGCAGAGCCTCACCACCCCGGCCCGCTACGAGGGCACCTGGAGCAACGGGCTGCAGGACGGCTACGGCGTGGAGACCTACGGGGACGGAGGTGAGCGCCCCGCGGGAGGGAGGGGAGCAACGTGCCTGGCGGGCCACACGCACTGCATGTGTGTGCGCGCACACACGTGTGCCGCCGCTGCCACCTGGCGCGCCCCACGCACACAGCCCCGGGCGCCTGGGCTCTCGCAGGAGCTGCTCCGCCCGCGCACAGGACCCAGCGGGGGCACGGCTGCCAGGAGGCAGTGGCAGGCGCAGGGGAAGGAGGAGTCTCAACTCTTGACAAAGTTTCCCCCCCCCCCTTTTGTGCATAGATTGCGCGCGCGAGCAGGGCCGCATTGAAACCGCGGGAGCGGTGCATCTTTTGCCAGGGGCAGCTGCTGAGCCTGCGAGCAGATTCCCCATTGTCAGTGGTTGAAACTGCAGCCAGCTGACAGAGAGTTGAGTGAGGCCTCGATCCTAGAGCTGGACCTAATGTGACACCGAGCGGAATGGAGGAAGGTTCATAAAGGAAGCTACGTTGCTTTACACTCATTAGGGCAATGAAAACAAAGTGTTGGTTACACTGTTGCAGGTGACCTAGGGTTAATATTAATTATCCTGTTAGAAACGCTGCATTGGAGTGATAAATGAAGAGGGGATGAAACTTATGAGCTGTTTCACTTTTAAAAGTTCCACATTCCCAGGGCTATCGTTTTTCCTTCACCAGCTGGTAGAAATGTTTGCAGATTCCTAAGCATTAGAAATAAATTGCGATTGCTTGAAAACATTGGTTTTTGCCTGTTCTTTGTACAACTGCTGGAGGTTTCACAGGTCGTGTTCTATTGATTTAGCAACACTTACATATTGTATCAGAGAGAAAACTGGCAAATAAATCTCACTCACTTTTGAGAGATTGTATGGGAAAACAATATTGATAAAGTCTCAAGAAAGCTAACAGTGGCCAAAGAGATTATACATTATTAGATGTAATCAATCTTGGACCCACCTACATTTTTATAAAATGAGCTTATTTAATTAACACAGAAATATTGTAACTTAAAAAAAACCCACATGTGATTCTAAATACAAATCATGTTTTGAAATAAGGCCAGCTGCTGTTTCTTTCCCTTACAACCCCCCCCCCAACCCAACCCAACCTTTCTTAAAAACTCTCCCATATTTTGTGACTTCTGCCATCATATTTAGCATATCAAGGTTAGCATCATATTTAGCATATCAAGTTAAGGTTCAGCAAGGTGACTCATGAGTAAAGCTTACACAGTTGCACAGTTTCATTTAATTGTAGTGTACATGTGTCATTTCAAGCACCATACAAAAGACAGATGGGCCTGTTTCTGCTCTCACGCTGATTTTACACTGCTGTAGCTTTTGGAGTTACAGCAGTGTAAAAGCGAGAGCAGTGACTAATGGAATTACTTGATCTATCCCAATGTAAGGGGAGAATCTGGCCTAATTTTTTAGAGCTGAAATCTTTAAAAAATGTTACTTAGTTTAACATTTATCACGTACATTTGGCAAGTTCAGATTTGTGTGAAAGTGTGTGAGTGCTGTGCAAGAAGTGTAATTTAGCAAAACAATAGATAACATATAAAATCTGCCTTCCTTGTGACTTAAAAACAGATCTTTGGTTCAGGCCTCTTAAGTAATGCTGTGTATCAGTTTCTACATGAAGTTTGATTTGTGACTTGTGGGCAAACCCGAAAGAGATGCATCAAAGAATGGATGCCCATGTGCTAATGGGGAGTTGAGCCCCACACTTACAAATGAAGCTTTTTATTCCAAAATTTAGTGAGACCATAACATTAATTTTATAATAAAGTTAAAATACATTACTTTATAAAACAGATTGATTTTATAGTTTTACGTTGGGATTTTTAAAAAAACGTGTTTTCACATGCTCATAGTGATCTCTGGGGGCTGAAAGTTTTCATGCTTGGTCTCTGCCTAGAGGGTACATGCATGTTTTTATTTAATTAATTCTAAAACATGATCAGAGTTTTAGTTTACTTTCACTGCACTGTAAGATTGTTTTGTTTGTTTTTCTGGTGGATTAGAAGTTTAAAAAGGGCTGATGGCAAGTATAATTCATTGTAGCCATATTTTTAAAGTAAATTAGGATGCTCATTATTGTTAGAAATAGGTTTCTCAATAATTAACATACACTGTTCTTTTTTTAGGGTAACTGTGGGAATCCATTTTTCCCCCTCTTAATGAAGCAGAATGTAATTCACAAGACAATTGTCTTCATAGATAGTTTGGAAGTCAGTAGCTTTATTAAAAAAATCCACACTATCCTATCTTAAGAATTTTTGTTCTGTTAATGTATATCTATTGCTAAGGCCCCAATTCTGCAAACACTTAAGAACATGTCAGTATATTTGAGCATGTGCATTCCTGTTGATTTTAAACCGCTCATGTGAGTTAAGTTACACACATGCTTAGGTGTCTGCAGAGTCAGGGCCTTAGTTTTGAGGCACTGCAAACAACACAGCAGCAAATGAGAAAAATATCTGAATTGTTACTACAAACAAACTGAGCATATACCAAAGCTGCTCAAAATAAGCAGAAATTGGGCTTGTTTTATGCTGAGTCGGCTTGTGCATTGCGTGTTGGCGAGTTTTGCTGGCTTGTTATTGTTTTTAAAGTAGCTTGTAATTGCAGGCCATTGTTTGCTGTTCTGGAGAACACTAGCATAATGAAATAAGTTTATATATGTACTGATACTTAGATTGTAGTGATTTTAAAAAAGAATCTAAACAGATTTTTCTTAAAGTTTTTCTTAAAGCATGTAAGTGTGAGAGGGATGTACATATAAGTATAGAAATAACAAACACTGGCAACAAGCAAACTTCTTCTGCTCTCTGTCTGCATACAAAACTTCCTTTAATTTTCATCTGCACCACAGCATAATACAGTCCATTGTGTGTATGTGCTTTTTAAACTGGTGTTCAACTAAATCTCCATGGAAAAGGTTATAAATTTAGGTTTTAATTAGAGCTAGGTAAACTTTTTAGATCAACAGTTATTTGCTGACAAATGCAATTTGGGACCATCCAAAACTGTTAGTGAATTTAACTGTAGTGAATTCAACTATTTTGCTGTGTGGCCCAGTTGTAGCTCGTTTCTTTGAGGAACACATGCAGTTTTTAAATCATTTGGTAATTACAATGGTAGCCTTAAAGCCACTATCAGTGGTACTAATTAGTTATCAGTTAATAATAACTAATCAGTTATAGTTAAATGAACAGGAACCAAAAGCTTTCTGTTAAGTTTTTTGTAGATCATGTTGTTTATTGAATATGTTAGCCTTTAATTATATTACAGTGTTATTATGGATAAATCATACTCCTCTAACAACTTCTTAAATTTTCACTTTGGAAATAATAGATGCAACTATAATTTATGTAAGACCATTGTTTCCACATTTATGTATATGTATGCTTTCAGCAAACATTTTAAATGGAATATATTTTGAATATAGCTGTAAAACTTAATGCAAGAGTGGACACTTTTCTACATGATACCGCCTAGTAATAATAAAGAGGGATACCTTTCTGTTTAATGCCTAATTACAGCCAAATATCTGAATCCTTGAGAATTGGTGCACTGCAAAACTACACACACGCAAATCAGATGAAATATCCATGGCATGGTGTTTTTGTTTATTCTCTTCCTTCCCCTCCCCTCCCCCCATGTTTGATTTATAGAATATTCCACTTCCTCGTTAGCTAATTTTTCTTTTCTTTTTTTTTAAATAAGGAGCTGGCCTTGATTTCATTGTCCCAGTAGAAAGAAGAGTCTGATAAGCACATAAGAGTAAATTAATTGTCCTGGTTTTAATGCTCTCTGGGGCAAATCATAACCATTTCCATTTTCTCCTACAAAGAAGTGAAAAACATACGTCATAATTGTTACATGTGTTTGATCTTCTGCATTCCCTTTTCAAAACAAAAATATTGTATGATCAAGAAAAACTGCCTACCATCCTAGCTTTGATATTTATGATAACTTTTTTTATTTACATAGAGTGGACCTGATTCTGATCTACACTGTTCTGGCAATATAAAGAGGCCACGTGGTGGGTTGCCAACATGGTGTAATGGGGCCTAGTCTAAATGAGAGTGAAGTGTATTTATTTTAAAGTAACAGAACAGTTATTACTGGCATAACAAATTGGACAGTTGATATATGTAGCAGCAAAACAGCTGTAGCCAGATTCTCCCCTCTGGGTTCTAAAGGTACACCTTTCGTAATCACATGGATGGAAGTGGGGGCAAAATATAGCTTCAGCTGTGCTAGAATATTCATACATTTATTTCCAGGAAAAATATTTATTAAAGTAACAAGTGTCAAGAAAAAGACTTTACTTTTAAAACTATTTACAGACCACATCCATGTATTATGCTCATGTTTTTTATTTGCCCTGCTCCATATGTTGAGTATTTCTAAATAACCATGTTTCTAGATTCAGCAGCTTTAAAAACCAGTGCTTCAGCAGGTATCTAGGATACAGAGAGGGAGAGAGAATCTAAGAAAGTTGCTTACTGGTGATGTCAGCAGCCATCTGTTAGAAAGGAAAACCTTCACTTGCTAGAATATTTTAACACTAAATAGTTATTGTTGAGCTTATTTAACATTATATGAAATATAAATTGGTTAAAAAAATCTTTGTGACAAAGCTTATAAATTGATGCTTTTAAATTAGCATGTTCAGACAGGTATGATAAGTGGCAAATGGTAATAATATTGTATATTGATGAGTAATTTTCACACAAATGCATAACCAAACTGGACTATGTACATAAAACTGAGATTTAATTTCAAACAATTACTCAAAATAAACTTTAAGGGATGTTAAAATTTGAGGCATTTGACAAATGCAAGCATTTACAGAAAATCACTGACTTCAAAATGTCAAATATATTTATCTAAAGAGCAATTTAATGTGTTATGCAGCTAACAGACTACAATCAAACAAGATATTTTAAAAAGTTTCTTCTTAGTACTTTTCTAAGAATATCCAGAGTTGTGTATGTTAGTGTTTTGGGCAGTTGGTGGAGGGTAGGAGGAGGAGGAGAGAGGGAGATAGAACCTCCATGTTTCAGGGTTTAAATCAATCTCTAACTTTTAAGGATTAGGACAAGAACTTCTTGGGGGCCAAATCTGGCTATTGTGGGGTTTCTTGCACTTTCCTCTAACACATCTGGTATTGGCTATCGTCAGATGCAGGATATTGAACTAGGTGAACCACTGGTCTTGACCCAGTATGGTAGCTCCTATGTTCTTAAGGAGACAACCATGTACCAGGGAGTAACCTGAATTCACTTTTTTAACCCCAGGCAGTACATCATCAACCACACAGATATCTGTTACTGCCTCTTTTCAAATGTTATGCAACTCCCTCTTCTGTTTCCATTTTAAAAAAAAAATCAGTGTTAAGACTGTGACATAACATATTCAGGTACAGCTAAAATGGTATCCCTTAATTCTCTGCTATTCTGCCATTGGTCTGTCCTAATTACATACAGATGAGCACAAATGAGAGGGAACTTCAAATTCTTTTCATATTTAAGTGAATAGTGAGAGAAACTTGAAGTTTCTGCCTTAGGTCTGATAGCCTCATCACAAATTTAGTAATGCAATTATTTAATTAAATATAAAAACAAAATTTACAAGCAAAACTATTTTCCATGTCTCGTCAGTCATCATTGTTCTAAATTTCATTAGGCCTTGAACATGTTGTCTTTGAACCTGAACTCAGTTGTTTCTTAAGCAGATCTCCCACTGATTTCACTGGCACTTTTGCATATGATCAGACCTCAGGATAAGATGTATGCTGTTTTTCCGGGTTCTTTGTGGATGTCTCATAATACAGTATTTCTCTTGCTACAAATAGAATAAAGGTCTGAAATGAAACACAACCTACAGGGAAGTTATTGATTTTATAGAGAACACAGCTATTAAGTATTCATGGTAGTGAAATATATGTTGGCAGCAAAAAATGTAAATGCCAAAATTTCACAAGGAGTAAGAAGAGGCAAAGGTAATATACTACAGTTTCATTCCTGGCATCTCAGCAAAATTAGATTTTTTTTTCCTGTTAAAATATATTTTGACACTAGTGTGCAAGAGGTCATTGTGCAATAAACCATTAGGAGTGCCTTTTTGTTGAGAGACCCAGATTAAAATCAGACTGGACACTACTGGATTTTTAGTTGTCTTAGTACTGGGTTAATTTGAAATGCTAAATTTTTATTAAACAGCAGAATATTTTTTTTAAAAAGTTTGAAAAATATTTTTCTATTCTAGGATTCTTTTTATCATGTAATATGTGTTGCCTTTTCTGATGAAATTTTGCCAAAAATGTTTGATAAAATAGCTGGCTGTAGGTATACTATTATAGTGTTGGCATCAGTTCCTCTGTAATTGAATTGCTTCTTAAATGTTGTTTCCATTGGTTATTCTTTTAAAAGGTACATACCAGGGACAGTGGACAGGAGGGATGCGGCACGGATATGGTGTACGTCAAAGTGTACCTTATGGCATGGCAACTGTGATCCGTTCACCCCTCCGAACATCTCTAGTCTCACTTCGTAGTGAGCAGAGCAATGGCACTGTTCTGCATGACATTACTTCAGACAGCCCAGCTGGAACAAGAGGTGGGTTTGTTTTGAATTTTCACAGTGAACCGGAAGCCATGGGTAGTAAGAAAAGAGGAGGCTTGTTCAGAAGAGGATCCCTTCTTGGTAGTATAAAACTTAGAAAATCTGAATCTAAATCATCAATATCTAGCAAACGTAGCTCTGTCAGGAGTGATGCTGCTATGAGCAGAATTAGTTCTAGTGATGCCAACTCTACGATTAGTTTTGGAGATGGTGACTGTGATTATTGCCCTATGGAAGACCATGTTGATGCCACCACAACAGAAACGTACATGGGAGAGTGGAAGAATGACAAGCGCAATGGTTTTGGTATTAGTGAGCGTTCAAATGGTATGAAATATGAAGGAGAATGGCTAAATAATAAAAGGCATGGATATGGATGCACCATATTTCCAGATGGCACAAAGGAAGAGGGAAAATATAAAAACAATGTTTTGGTCCGTGGAATAAGGAAGCAACTTATACCAATAAGAAACACCAAAACTAAAGAAAAAGTGGAGAGAGCCATAGAGGGTGCACAAAGGGCAGCTGCTATGGCAAGAACCAAAGTGGAAATTGCATCTTCAAGGTATGTAATTGCAAAATGCATGCTTTTGCCACTTCGTGTGTAGCAACAAAAATGTATTGTTTGCAGTAAATTATATTGACAGAGGCTCTTAAAAGTTTGAGTACACATTGTTGTCTTCAATGGGCACCCAAGTTCAGCTCTGTTTCATATGTGCATTTTGACTGACTTTAATGAAGTTGCATGTATGAACCTGAGCGTAGAATTTGCCACCATAACTTGAGAGAAGTATTACTTGCACATTTCAGAAATATACTATCAGTCTTGCACGCTTGCACTTAAACTATAGAACTACTACTAAAATATATCATTGTGTTCCATTGTACACACGGAATAATAATTTATATGCCATCTTGAAAATTAAGCTGGTGAAGAATGTGATGGCCTGCTTATGAAGTGGAATATCTTTCCATAAGCATGTTACACTTTTGCTTAGGGATTTGTTCTTTACTGCAGGTTTTCAGATAAAATTTAAGGTGTTGGTTTTAACACTGAAGGACTAGATTCACAAAAGAAGTTGGGTGCCTAATTAGCACTTTAGGTGCCTTATTCCCAGAATCATGTCCCACTGGGATTCACAGAACCCCTGCTAAGTTGCCCTTGAATCCTTTATAACTTTCAGGACAGCCGTTAGAGAACTCACCTGGAATGTAGGAGACACACTTGTACAGTTGTGCTCTAAACATCTATTTATTAGCAACACTCCCTTCCCCCCAGTTCAAGTCCCCCCTAATGCCAGGAGAGGGTTTGCAGCTGAGAATCCCACACAGAAGGAGAAGCATTCCTGCCTCCCAGACTTAGGCGCCTATCTAAAAGGGAGGGGCAGATCTTAGTACACCTCTTGGCATGGCAGCTCCCATTGGCTAAGTTACGGGAGGCATTGTCTAGCATGCTGGCTTTAATGAATCCTGTTTTTGAGGCACCCATTTCTCTGTACATTCATTGTATAGGGATCTAGGTGCCCAACTCAGGCTTTGTGAATCCAAGTGATTTTCTAAGTACCTAAAAGTTATACATGGTGATGTTGAATGTCACCATACCTAAGTTTCTTTGTGAATCAGGACCTATCTACTTATTTGGGAGAGAGCCTCTTTTCACTCATTTGATCTGGAATCTCCTCAGTCTAGATGGGGATAGGGACCCACTTGCCAGGGCATTCTGAGGGGACTCTCAGTTTTGAAACTTGCTTCCCCCATTGGATCTGAAATAACCAGAATCTGATGACATTCAGGGTGTGTTGCAAACGTCATGGGTTTTCTTTTCCCCAAGTGTTTGAAAATGAGACAGAATTTTGAGGGTAGTTAACAGGGAAAGAAGGAAGGCTGTTTCAACTTTTTTAATGTTTTTGTTTTTTGGTTCAGGGCTGAGATGGAATTGCCACAATTTAAAGTATAATATAGGCAGTTTATGATTTTTAAGTGTTTTGTTAAGGGTGCTTAAAGCAAATAGATAGGCACCTTTTTTATTTTTTATAAATGTAAATAAAGCTTTCTGGCAACTTTCCACATTTCAAATTACTTTTCTCAGTCAGACTCTACTTGCAATTTACTGTCATCATAAAAACAGCTTTTTAAAAAAAATGCTGTGAGGAAATATTGACTGGCATGTTAGAAAGAGTATATGCCATATTACACTTGTTAAAGTTGACCTTCCACTACTGACACCAACTTTTGCTTGAATTGTACAGCCACTCGCGCATAGATTTAAAAAGATCTATTCGCTACACATAAGTAAAGAGTGAGTACCAAATACATGGAAGAAGTTGGATTTGTGGGTGATTTATACTGAAAAGCAGTTAAGTGGCAAACACATAAAGAGGTTATTGGGCTACTAATCCAATTAGAGGTAAAATCTGCTTGGTAACACAGTTTGCCCTCAAATGAGTGTTGGTAGCTGGATTTTGCAAAGAAGTCAGGGAGGCCTTTGGCAGCGTAACCATTTAGCAAAGAATTGAAGCAATAACTAATTTTAAAACAACATACAAAATCCAGAATAAGAATTTAAGTTTTATCAGAAGAATTAAAAGTAGGTTGAGTAAAGAAATGCGTCATACTGTACACATTTTGATAAAACAGATCATAGTATATTATGAAGTTAAAAAAACATGGATCTAAAGAAAAATAAAGATGATTTTAAAGCAGTGTACTGCTTCCTAATAAAAATTAGAGTAATATTTTAAAGAATCTTTAAGAGTTTGTAAATGATGTTGTAACAGGGTACAGACTCAACCACTGCAGCGCCTCCTGCTGGTTGGTTTGGGAATTAGCTCTTTTAGCAGTGCAGCTTCATTAGTGGTGTCTCGCACTCCATTATTTTCTCAGTCTCCACCATCCTCACAGTTGGACCCATGTCACTCTCGTACTGCAGCATCCCTTCTGGACACTGCCCTCCGGCTGTGCCTGCTCTGCTAGCTCTCAACCCGGCCCTCCTTCCAGGGGACCAGCAGCTTCTGGTTCTATCACTCGCCTCAATGGCTCACTGCAGTCCTCAGTCTTGCCCCTTCCTCCAAGGGCAAACTGCAGTCTGACTTAGCCACTCTCATCACTGGCAAGTGAGGGGGAAAGGAGGGTGCCCAGGCTTGCCCGCTATTCTGAGCCCCCAACCCAGGGACCCTCTAACAGCAACCACTTACTGCCCTCCTCCAGCTCTCCTCTACTGCCTGTTTCCCTAGGTCCCTTCCCTGTAGCCCCAGCACCGTATCTGACCCTTTGTGTCAGGGCCCCAGTCTGGCAGTCATCAGCCTAGAGCTCTCCCAGCCTCTGCTGACTCTGCCCAGCTCTGTCTTAGGTGCTTCTCTCTCTGAGAGCTAGTTCTTCTCGCTTTGCCCCCAAGGAAAGAGACTCCACTCTGCTCTGCCCTGCACCCTTCTTATAGGGTCCAGCATGGCCCTAATAGGCTGCTTTCAAGCCTCCACTTGATTGGCTCCCAATAAGCCCTTCCAGGATTGGCTGGAGCGCTGCACAGCCTCTTTGGCTTGCTTTAACCCCTTCCACTACAGATGTACATAAGGTCTTCAAAAGATGTAAATTAGTAAAGGCTGGATATGCAGAAACACCATTTTAAGGAGGTGGAGGTAAGGGTCCCCCAAAGTATGACTATGGAAACTATTTGTAACACTGTATTCATTTCTGAACACTGTCTTCCTAAAAATGTAGACAAATAAGGTAGAATTTAAAGGAGAGCAATAAATATGATAAAAGGGTAGAGGGACTGGTTGTTACAAGGAATTTAAAGAATAAAATTATCTATAGATTTGCTGAGCAATAGCTGAGCCCTGGTCTACACTAAGAACTTATGTCGGTGTAAGTAAGCTCAGGGGTGGGGAAAATCCGCACCGTGAGCGACATAGTTATATTGACCAAACTCCCAGTGTAGACAGCACTATATTGATGGGAGAGCTGCTCCCATCATCATAGCTACCACCTCTCGGGAAGGTGGAGTACCTATGCCGACGGGAGAAGCTCTCTTGTTGGTGTAGGTAGCGTTTTCACTAAGTGCTGCAGCTGCACCATTGCAGCACTGTAAGTGTAGACAAGCCCTAAATGTGATTTGAGAAAGATTGTTGAGACTGGTACCGTGTGTAATTGAAGTTACAGGATGAAATTAAGAAAAAGAAATTGGTAATGAGAGCTGGATATATACCTAGATTGATGTACAAACGCTCCTTGATGGCCCTTGAAGGGTATTCTCCACCTGTACTTTTTGTAATCAGCTTTTGTCATCCTGAAGCAATCAAGTGATAAAAGAGCAAACACTTAACAGAGCATCAGAAAATACTTGCGTGTCAATCATAACTAAACAACAAGGAAGTTGTAAGGTAGGATTAAAGACCAGTAGTGACTTGTCTTGAAGGACATTCATATAGGGAAAGCACAGATTATATTGACCCTCTGCTGTCCTAATTGTTTAGGACAGTGGAGATGGGATGGAGAGATGGTTATAAAGGATTAAGAGGGTGGAGGAGGTGGTTGATAAACATTTTGAGAAGTAGGGTAGAGTGAATCTGTGAAATGTATGTGCATATAGTTCCATAAATTAATGTTTATGGGAACATCAGGGAATATTCCATGTCAGGAAAATATAACCCTTTAACAAAAAAGAGAGGCGGTCTGGCCTAGCAAGACTACCCATTTTGGGTTGACCTCCATTCAACTTTCCTTTTTATTCACCATCACCTTGCTTCAGTCTCCTCCATAAGTCAACCAAACTCTATAACTTTTGCTTAAATTGCCTTTAGTCATTTTGCATCAGAGGGGTAGCCGTGTTAGTCTGGATCTGTAAAAAACGACAGAGTCCTGTGGCACCTTATAGACCAACCATAGAAGCATTGGAGCATAAGCTTTCATGGGTGAATACCCACTTCATCAGGTGCCACAGGACTCTTTGTTGCTTTTTAGTCATTTTGGAAACTCATTCTGTGTTTATTAGTAGCCTCTGCATTAAATACTGGTAGCATAAGAATAATTCCCTTTTTAATCCTAGCTCTGGGCTTTATCTTAATTTTTGACACTATTCAATAGTGTGAATAGTTTCTCTTGTCTTTTCAAAGGGAAATCATTCAAACTCATTAAGCCTTTCCATAACTGATTTTCTTGAGACTGTGATAAGAGCGATGCTCTGACTTAACAGATTTGAGTTTGATGCAGGAATTAGTAGGTGAAATTCTGTGGCCTGTATAATACAAGATACCAGACTAAATTATAATAATGGTCCCTTCTGGCATTAAAAATCTATGATGCTCCCTCTCAAAAGAATCAATTTGTATGGAACAGTAAACAATTATATACACACAATTCTATTTGGGGGTCTAACAAGGGTTTATCCAATAAAACAAGAACCATTCTTTTTCTTATTGATCATTCTTTAGGTAATACAATCAGTTTCTGCTTCCCTTCTTTTATTGCAACTGTATTCCTGGTTGAGAGTTTCAGCAATTGTTTTGTAGTAACTCTGAAATTCATTTCCTGATCCATTCATCTCCAAATGCTTTTCTAAAAGATACACTCTAATTCCAAAAGAAATTAGTTCAGAGAAGTTCTATGGCCTGTGTTATACAGGAGGTCAAGCTGGATCATCACAATGGTTCCTTCTGGCTTTCTAATCTACAACTATAAGAATGAATGTGCAGAATGACTGTTCTATTTAGCACAGATTCCCTAGCTGCTTCATTCTTTATTCCCGAACTAATTATGTTACATTTTTTAGCATTTTCAATCTACTTAATCATTCAAATTATGCCATTCCCTTTTATTCTAGTTGTATTGCAAATTATTTTTTACTCAGATTCTAATTTCAGTATTATCTACAGATTTGGAAATTTTTGTTTTCAATATCATGGCCAAATTATTTAATTGTTTAATAATTGTTACTGAAATGTTAAAACTGAGCCTGGATTCATAACCCTTTTCAACTTGTAAAACTTCCGTTTGTAGCTATCTTTTTGTTTCCTTTTATCTAGTGCTCTGTTTTGCTTCCTGTTCTCAGACTCTTTGTTGCCATTAATCTCTTGATATATGGAAGGTGTCAAAAGCTTTCTGAAAATCTGTTTTATGTACCCTGCCTTTCTTTTATCATGGCTGTAGGATCTATAAAGTAATCTAGCAAGTTAGTTAGACATGACCTCCATCAACCTAAATTCTATCCTGACTCAGAATGTGCTTTCCAATTTATTTTTATTGGTGTCTTTTTGACATAATTACTGTCATAGCAATTAATCAAAAAATAAATGGACAGGATTACAAAATCACCATATAAATACAAAGCTGTTCAACAGTTAAGCATTATAGACCAATCCCTGCTACAACAAAAGTCACAGAAAGACGAGATACATATCTAAAAAGTGAATATTCATTAACCATGCATAATAATAAATTGTTTTAACAAACACCGGTATAACTTGGGGATCGTGGCATAAATCAAAAATATCTCAGAACATATTAAACAAAGAGATAACACTGGAGCTCATTTATTAAAATCTTGGAAGTAGAGACATTTCAGAAATATAGAGGTGCTTCCCCTATTTTATCACTTTAATAGTCACTGTGGAGAAAATCTTAAAACTATTTTAAAGTCACTGAGACAAATCCATTCATTTGCCTTCAAAAATGTTACACTGGGGATAAATCTAGACTACTTCTCCAGTTTCCTGTATTTGGAAGGAAAAATGGCTACTTGCTAGTCCTCAAGAATATTGAACGGGGAAATTTCTCCTGTGTGTGTATTCTAAGGACATACAAACTATGGGTCCAATCCTGCTGCATGCTGATTGCCTACTGTGAGATATTATGGATGTTCAACACCTATTGAAGCAGTAGTCAATCAGCAGGTTATACCAGGAGACTCCAAAGACTTCATTTTTTCATTGTTGGTTTTTGAACTTTTTTTAAAAGGCAGTTATACATTTCTAGAGTTATAATGTCCGAGTATTTTTAGCATAAAGGTTTTATTCTTGCTAACTAGGGTTATGTGAGATAAGAATACTCCCTCTCACATCTTGATGGTGTTAGAAAAGAAGGAGATGGAGGAAATAAATAAGATTAGTTCATTTTTCTTTACAAAAAACTATTTATTGTGATGGAGTTGCTTAAAACAATTTGAACATATAGTAGTTCAGTCTTTTGTCATTAGCTAAGATTTTGTCCAGATTTTAAACTCCTGTTTTCAGGAGCGTACACCTCATCTGAAATATTTACTATGAGCACATAAGCAGTTTCACTATTACAGTTAAGTATTTGTGTGAGGCTTCGCAGGGTCAGGGCTAACCCTGCCAGCTCCCAGCCACGGCGCTCTGCTTCCCGCCATTGGTGAGTGTGGAGAGGTTGGGGAAAGGATGCCCCCCCGCACTCACCTGCGGCGGGAAGTGGAGCGACATAGCCCCAGCCTGCTCTGCTTTCGTTGCCCCGGCCCCAGCTTTGTCACTGTGGGGCAGCTGAGGACTCACCTGCGGCGGGAAACAGAGCGCCACAGCTGGGAGGTGGCAGAGTGGAGCTGGCTGGGGCTGGGCTGCTCCACTTCCAGCCACCGGTGAGTGCAGGGAGGTTGGGAAAAGAGGCAGAGAGATTCATTTCTACCCTGCAGGGAGGTTGGGGAAGGGACGCCCCCCGTACTCACCTGTGGCAGGAAGCAGAGCGCTGCGGCTGGGAACTAGTGGAGTGGAGCAGGCTGGGGCTGGGCTGCTCCGCTTCCGCCGCTGTTGGTGAGTGCGGGGGGGATCCCTTCCTCCAAACCCCCTCCCCTGAGCGACACGACTGGGGCAGGGGTGAGGGAAGCAGAGCAGGCTGCTCCCGGCCCCCTGCTAATTCCCAGGGCCACTCTGGGACTGCGGGGCCCCCAAAGTGCCTTCCCACAGCTCCTGCCCCCCAGACCCTGCAGGGGGAGCCCCTGACTGCCCCCGAGACCCTCTGCCCCTTATCAAATCCCTCAGCCCCGGCCTGGCCTGACACCCTTAACACACTTCTCAGAGCAGCGTGTCAGAGCTTTACCGTGTTGTGTGTGAACCCGCGTTATATCGGGTTGCATTATATCGGGGTAGAGGTGTAGTATGGAGATGCATGTTAATAATTTAGTCTTTGATCTTGTTAACATTTACACATGTGCTTATCTTCATTACGCTGAGTTTGTCACAGTTAAAATGGCAATGCTCATGAGTCTGAAACAGAAATTGCATAAAGTCATTGAGCACAATATTTCAGTAAACTATATTTTTCATCACATATTTGTTACAATACGTTGAGGTGATAAAGGCCGCAGTCCTAAAAACATATAAGTGTATCTGTAACTTTGCTAAAGTGAGTAATTTAGGTTTGTTAAGTTTTTGCAAGATCAAGAACAGATTCAGTCATACTTCACAAGTTTGTAAAGTTAGAAAAATTCACACAAAACTCTAGGGGCCAGATCCTTAGCTGGTATAAGAAGGGACCTTTAGATCATCTAGCCTGATTTCCTCTATATCACAGACAAAGTACATTTGCTTTTGGTTTTGATTTTGTTTAAAATTTCATGGGAATTTCAATGTTTGTTGTTGTTTTTTGAAAGGGTGAAAATTAATGTAAAAATGAACTCAGTATTCTGGGTAAATATCAGGGTTAAAAGCATCAACTAAAGAATAGTAAGAATACTGAAAGTAAAAGTAGTTTAATGCTGTGGTTTATTTCATCAGCTGTACATTAACAGTATGTTTCCACATGTGGGTATCTTCTACTACATTACCTTACTTTAACAGACAGCCTCGTATTTACAATTAGACTAATTTATTATTAACAAACACATCTACCTAATGTAATGCATTGGATTTTCTTAACATAATCAGTATTTTCATGTACTTGAGAGGTCCAAAAGTCAAATGAAAATTGGTAAAAACTGAATAATTGTTGTAAAAACTGACAATGAAAGGCATTAATCACAGGACATTACATTTCACCCAGTTACCTCTGTATTGAGCCCAGTAACTTGCATTAGCTTACCCACGCTAAACATCTGGGCCTGAAATTTTTTAAAAACCACCAGCTATTGTTTGTTTCAAAAGCATGTTGTGGCTGTCTAAATTACATGGTTTTAGAGATCTCCTTGCCCTCTAAGCATCTTTCTTGAACTCAACACTTGGCCCCATGCTGACTCTTCTCCCTCTCCCCTCCCCCTTTAGAAATAGGTGGAAGTCACAGGTTCTGTGACAGCCTTAATTAATTAAACCAGAATTGGTAATATGAATAATCATGACAGCAATGTGTCCAGGAAACCTAAGACAACAGTCACAGTTAAGACAACCTATTTCTAGTCTTACATAGAGGATGCAATCCAGGGAGTTTGCCATTGTATGTATGACTATTTTCAAGTAATATAAGTATAAACTGATCAATGCTTACTCATTTCAGATATTTAAAAAATCAGATCATTGTTATAGGATCACAAAACTAAGCTTTGTCAGCTTTTTATCCTTTTCTGTGTGCTAAATATTGTCCATAGTAACCGTTTATTATTATGAAAAGTTGTCTGCATGTGTATCATAATATTCTGAGAACTTTTTTGGTCATAAAATTGGATTTTCTTGACATAATTGCACTACTACAGTATATTTTTTCAAGAAGTAGATGAGTAGAGAAGGGGAGCTGGATAAGAGTTTTGACTATATTCTTCTTTATACAACCTTATTAACATGCATAGGTTCATGTTATGGATAAATACAGAATTACAGGAGATTCAAAATAAATACAACTGGTCTTGAAAAAAGCACTTGCATTCCCACTAGTGGTGAATGGAAAGCTTTCCCTGTGGGTGGTAGAGAGGGGTATAAGGGTCTCTGGCATATACCCTTCTCTCTCCCCCTCCCCCCCACCATCCCATAAATTTATGCACTAGAAGCCAAGAGACTTGTCTTTGGGTTGGAATTCCCTTCTTTCCTTGGTGTGTGTTTTTGTAACTACTATATGGATGAGATATAATTATAAAAGGATACAGTTTATTCTTAAGAATAATAATAAGCACATGTGCCCTATACTTTCTGATACTCTATATTACTGAGTTCTTCTGATTTTTCTTACTAAGATAAACACTTCTGGTAGTTTTCTAGTTCTAGCTGTGACTATACAATGTTAGAAACAAGCATAATGATACTTATCATTTACATAGTTCTTTTCATCTTCAGAATCTTTTCATTCATTACTCCTCACATCTGGGTTGTAGGTAGGTATTTTACCAATAGGGGGATCAAGGCAGAGAGATTCATTTCTACCCTGCGATACAACTCCTACCGCCGGCCCATGTCAGCTAACTCGGACTCTGGCTGCAGGGCTATAAAATTTCAATGTAGACATTCAGACTCTAGCTGGAGCCCAAGCAGTGGGACCCTCCCCCCTTGTGGGGTTGCAGAGCCCGGGCTCAAGCTCAAGCCCTAACATCTACACTGCAATTTTATAGTCCAGAAAGCCTGCGTCAGCTGACATGGGCCAAACGTGGGTGTTTTATTTCACTGTAGACATACCCCTAGTGACTAATCTGAGGCCAGAAAGAGAGTTTGTATCAGGAGCTGTAGCATGAGTTCCTGGAGCTCAGTCATTTGCTCAAACTATGAAATTGTGCTTTTCCCTCCAACACGGAGAGAATCACAAGAATTGCTACTTTTAGCATTGGGTTGATGTGGAAAGGGAGAGAGAGAATAAACGTTGAAAGTGCATAGGGGGAGAAAGTGGGAATAGCAATGAATGGGAAAGAAGATTAGTAGAAGAGAGGAGAGATGGAGTGGAAGAGAAGAGAAGGGATGGGGAGAAGAAATCAAAGGAAATGGAAGACTTTCCTGCTTATCCTTTCCTGTCCTCATACTCCACAAAATATTTTTGACCAAATCCATACTACCACCTAAATCAGATTTAGACTCAGCATTCTGAGTGTGGTGTAACAAGCTTTAATATGCATAATTATGTAACATTCACTGATCTTTGAGGTGGATAAAACAATATAAATAGATTTTGTTCATTAACCTTTTTATTCACTACAGCAGCTGTACAACTGCCACAGAGTCCAGCTCTCTGCAGTAAAACTCTTAAATTGAGGCAAAGTATTGTCCTGTTAGGATGCTGTGAACAGAACAAACAGGAATTAAAACTGAAGCCTCCTGTAGATAATTACAGTGCAGTGTCCATTACCCTGTCTCACTCATGGCCTCAGTTTTGACCTGGACAAACCGATTTCAAGGGAGAGAATTTAGCGTGTATTGAGTATGTATAGTTTGTGTCCCCTCTGAACAGCAACTGCCAATCATGCCAAACCATGTTGAATTATGTGCAGCGCACAAACTTTCCACTGTGGATTAAGCTGACTCTACCAATCTCACTTTACTCAAGGCACTAAACTGGACACTCGCAAAACTAGTGCCTTGCAAATCTTTGAGATGCTTTACTTATTATAGATGAAATATGAACATTGTGTTTAGAAATAGGATCCAACTAATACCAAAGGTATTTATGAGTCTGCTTGCATTAGTACAAAGATAACTTGAGTTTAGAACAAAATCAGTTATATTCATTTTACTGTTTAGTCTGATTCATGATCAAAAATCAAATTTTGTCATGGTAAAAATTAAATCAAGTTCTATGGATAAAATCAAGCTGCTGTATAATACATTATGTAGATAGTCTTAAAGTATAAGCCACTAACTCTACATTCTGTGGGTGAAAGGCTGGCTCTGTTGAAGTCAGTGGGCCCAGGATTTTACCCATTATACAATTATTTCACTGGAAAAAGGAATGCAGGTTTGGACATTTAAAAGTCCGATTAGTAACAGTCCCTGTAGTGCGTGTTGGTGTGTATATATAATATATCTATTTGAAGTGTAGAAATTACAAAACTGTCAATGGCTACTTCCCTGATTTGACTTTAATATTTAGTTCAGATGAGTTAATAGCTGAAAAGGGCCAATGTTCTTATATGTTAGCTTTCAGTTAAGCTGTAAATAAAAAAAAAAAACCCAAGTATTTGATTTTTCAATCAAATCATGGAATATTAGGGTTGGAAGATACCTCAGAAGGTCATCTAGTGCAATCCCCTAATCAAAGCAGGATCAACCCCAACTAAATCATCCCAGCCAGGGTTTTGTCAAGCCGGGCCTTAAAAACCTCTAAGGATGGAGATTCCACCACCTCCCTAGGTAACCCATTCCAGTGCTTTAGTTTTTCCTAATATCCAGCCTAGACCTCCCCTACTGCAACTTGAGACCATTGCTCCTTGTTCTGTCATCTGCCACCACTGAAAACAGCTGAGCTCCATCCACTTTGGAACCCCCCTTCAGGTAGTTGAAGGCTGCTATCAAATTGCCCCTCACTCTTCTCTTCTGTAGACTAAATAAGCCTAGTTCCCTCAGCCTCTCCTCGTAAGTCATGTGCCCCAGCCCTGTAATCATTTTGGTTGCCCTCCGCTGGACTCTCTCCAGTTTGTCCACATCCTTTCTGTAGTGGGGAGCCCAAAATTGGACACAATACTCCAGATGTGGCCTCATGAGTGCCGAATAGAGGGGAATAATCACTTCCCTCGATCTGCTGGCAATGCTGCTACTAATGCAGCACAATATACCTTTAGCCTTCTTGGCAACAGGGGCCCTGTTGACTCATACACAGCTTCTCATCCACTGTAATCTCCAAGTCCTTTTCTGCAGAACTGCCACTTAGTCAGTCGGTCCCCAGCCTGTAACAGTGCATAGGATTCTTCCATCCTAAGTGCAGGATTCTGCCCTTGTCCTTGTTGAACCTCCTCAGATTTCTTTCTCATCAGCTTTAGATTCTTAAGATTTAGAGAAAGCGATCTGAAAAAAGACAGCGGGCCCTCCGGAATATTAGTGTGGACTAACTTTTGTCTGTAGGTATTAATGCTAGATCACTTTCACAAGCAACCCCAAACTAAAAACATTATTATACAGAAATAAAAAATAATTGTGCCGTCACGTTTACTTGTGGAGTTCCTACTGATTTCAGTGGAAATTGTGTGTGCATATTAGATCCAGAAGTTGGTACAACAGAGTTGTTCTCTTAACATGTTAAAAATTGAGAGATTTGAGAACATGGATGTATAGGAAATTTCTGACTTAAGATAAAATGTAAATTTTGCTGACTGTATACATGTTTTAGTTAAACTGAAGCTCTGTGCACCAGGCCTTTCCAAAGACCCATATAAGGAAAACCTTTCCAATAAGCTAGACTTTTGTAATGTTTATCTGTACAGGGCAGATTATTACATATGTATTTTTTGTTGATTTGCAGACTAATTAACTTAGGAGCTGAAAGAACCTTTATAAAGGCAGCCCAGTAAATATATAATTTTTTTAAAAACATGTTTTGTGGGTCTTAGATCATATAAGTGTAGGACCAACATCTCTTGTTAGGGCCAGATTGTGAGAGAAGACATTCTGTACACTTCCCCTTTAGCTATTCCAATACATATCACTTCTGATGTACAATACCACAGTCATTCCAAAAGCTAAGCCTTTGAGCAGTGTCTGCCGCTTCTTCTGACTTGGAGTAGAGTTTTTGTGATGGAGAGATGTCTGTTTAGAATGAAGAGACCACCAGATGCATTTTCACTTGTAATCTGAAGTACAACTTTGAACCTAGGTGAAAGTAAAAGGTTAATGAATTAACCTACTGTATCCTATCAAAATGTTCTGCGGTAACTGTCATGCTGTCTGGAGTGGGTCACAACTGAGTGCCTACCTCAGGGCAGACTGTCAGAAAGCAGGACAGACACCCCAGGCTGGTGGTGTTTTCTGTAATTAGATTTCACCAAGCCAGCAACAAATGTGAACTCCTGGGTCATTATATCAGTGTTACCATGGAATCACAGACAGTCCCCTTAGACCAGTGGTTGGCAACCTGCAGCCCGTCAGGGTAATCTGCTGGCGGGCCACAAAACAGTTTGTTTACATTGACCGTCCACAGGCATGGCTGCCCACAGCTCCCAGTGGCCAAGATTTGCCGTTTCCGGCCAATGGGAGCTGCGAGAAGCAGGAGCCAGCACATCCCTGTGGCCCATGCCGCTTCCCACAGCTCCCATTGGCTGGGAACGGCGAACTGTGTCCACTGAGAGCTGCGGGCGGTCGTGCCTGCGGAGGGTCAGTGTCTCATGGCCTGCCAGTGGATTACCCTGATGGGCTGCAGGTGGGCCACAGGTTGCCCACCTCTGCCTTAGACTCTCCAGTCTATCCTGACACCCAAACAAAGTGGACTTTGTGATAAAAGGTCACTTAAACCAAAAAAATCACATCACCTCACATCAGGTTGCTCCCTGTCCCAAGATATCAGTCACTTACCTCAGATCAATTGGCACTCTAGATCTTACACCAAAGATAACACTGGTAGCAAATTCTATAGTAAACTAACTAAAGGTTTATTAGATAAAAAAAGGAAATGAGTTATTGAGAGGTTAAAGCAGGTAAAATATATGTAAAGGTAAGTCAGAGTTTGTAATTCCAAATGGTGGCAGTGATGTACTAATCTGCCACTTTCCCGAAAGTCTTTTCAGGGTACCCAGATTGTCTCTGGGGCTTTCCACTTTGCACCTAGTACACTTCCCTGTAAGAGTCCAGAGATAAAGGATCTTCTCCTGAATCCAGACTTACGGTTTCTTCTCACGAAAACATGCTGACAGGGTCACTACCCGCTTTGGCTTTTCCTTTGATGACAGAGAGCAAGGAATATATTTGGAGTCTTAGACCTCGGATCATCACACTCAATTACCACTTGCTTTGAAATTAGCAATTTTCTGTTAAAGTTCTTCTTTTGCATTTCACAAGGCTTCTTTCTCATTTAGTTATTTATTTACACAATGTAAATGTTTAATAACATTATAACAGGATATTGATAAGTGAAGACAATGTAAGTAATAGCCCATTAGTTTTTATGAAATGAAGAAAAACACTCTTTTATACATTTAATAATCATTTTGATCTATACTAATACATAAGTGAATTGGCCAGGGGCTTTGGCATGAGCTGGCACCTGGTCTGCCAGCATCACAGTAACATTTTTTGATCATACTAATGCATTTATTGCATCATCTTTAGTGTTTGCTAACTATAAATATTTTACTAGTAATCAGAACTTGAGAAATTCACATGGCACCCACTAGTTTGAAAACTAAGCCTGTTAGGAAGAAAAATACCTCTGCCAGTACAACCCTTCCCTTCCCCCACGCTTCTTCCCTTACAGGAATAAAAGTCATGTGTTGTTTATTTGTACTGTATTTAAGTGCAATGTTATCAATCAATTTTCTATTTAATTCTTTTTTTAAATGTAACTTACTATAGGTATTTATTTAACTTACCGGTATTTGATTAATTCCTTCTGTATTAAACTAATATATTTGCTGAATAGTTTTGAGTTGAGCATCTAGCACAAAAAGTATTAATTAAATAATTTATTCCACAAATGCTGTAAAATTAACTGAATAATATATTTGCTGAATACTATTTGACCAGCCCTACTAAGTTACTACTTACTCTTATTTTTGTTAGATATTGTTCCCTTTCTTGTCTTTAGTCCACTTTTCCTATTTTATTCCTATCTTTTTCGGAGTTGACATCAGTGTCTGTTTCCTCTCTTTTCTACTATTGTATGTTTTCTGTCTTTTCTTCCCAAACTCCCTTTCCCTGGTTTCCCTGCCAGAGTTCTCTCTAGGGTATTTTTTTCTCTCTTCTCCCACCATAGTTTATCTAATCAGTTTCTCCCTTTGCTTCATGTACTGCATGCTTGGTAATAACAAGAGAGGACTCCATATTTCTAAAATGAAACTGGCTCTTTATCGAGAGAACCATTTAAAGAGATGCTGCAGCTAGCATTCAAGCCATGTGCAAACAGACTGATTTGCTTGTGCCTCCTCCAAGCTCTTCCCTCTTGCCACCTGTGCTCTTTCCTCCAAATTCCATGCAGGTTGTTAAACATTCACAGCCCTCACAGGACTTGGAATTTTACCAGACACCCAATAGGTGACTAAACCTACAGCTACAGTGGCTATGAAAGATGGGATGCAGGAGGTCCTAAGTTCAGGAACAACGGCCAAGTAAGAAGCCAACCCCTGGTCTCCTCTAGCTGCTACGAAAGAGAAGGCACTAAGTTTCCTATCAGTGTGCTATCCCTGGACACTGCTTGGGGAGCCATAGTTTTTAATAAACATTATCTATTAATTTCTGGATGAATTTGAAGCCATCCCAAATTCTCCCTTCCAGCACTCAGAAAGGGCAGAATTATTTTCTCTCTGTTCTCTCTTTCCAGTCCAGAGCCTCCTCTACTTTAACTTTCCCTAGTTTTCTTGTTATGATGTGTCTCCTCCACTGTACCCCTCTCTCAGGGTACGTCTACACTACGGGACTATTCCGAATTTGCATAAACCGGTTTTGTAAAACAGATTTTATAAAATCGAGTGTGCGTGGCCACACTAAACACATTAAATCGGTGGTGTGCGTCCACGGTCCGAGGCTAGCGTCGATTTCTGGAGCATTGCACTGTGGGTAGCTACTCCGTAGCTATCCCATAGTTCCCGCAGCCTCCCCCGCCTCCCCTCCCCCGCCCCTTTGAATTTCCGGGTTGAGAAATTCATTGTCGCGGGTGGTTCTGGGTAAATGTCGTCAGTCACTCCTTCCGCTGGGAAAGCAACGGCAGACAAGCATTTCATGCCTTTTTTCCCTGGATTGCCCTGGCAGATGCCATAGCATGGCAATCATGGAGCCTGTGTAGCCTTTTGTGACTGTCACCGTATGTGGACTAGATGCCGCTCACAGAGGCGATTCAGCAGCGCTACACAGCAGCATGCTTTTGCTTTTGCATGATAGCAGGGATGGTTATCAGCCATATTGCACCATCTACCATACCATAAATTGGTAATAAGATGATTGTGGCTACCAGTCCTTTTGCACTGTTCCATTTGCTGCTGTCATAAGTGCCCCTGGCTGCTCTTAGCCAGGGGCGCAAAGTTAAAATTGGGAATGACTCCTGAGTCAATCCCTCCTTTGGTATCTAAAAATAGAATCAGTCCTGCCTAGAATATGGGCAAGTCCCTAGAATATGGGCAAGTCCCTAGTCCTGTCTAGAATATGGGCAAGTGTACTAGAGAACCACTGTATCAGAGAACCAGAGAGCACAGCTGCTCTGTGTCAGATCCTGCAGAAATTATGAGCTGTATTCTATTCACAGGGGGTGCTCCTGCAACAACCCCACCTGTTGATTCCGTTCTTCCCTCAGCCTTCCTGGGCTACCATAGCATTGTCCCCACTTCTGTGATGAAGTAATAAAGAATGCAGGAATAAGACACAGTGATTTGTTAGTGAGATATGAGTGGAAGGCAGCCTCCAGCTGCTATGATAGTCCAGACAGGACAGTAAGGAGTGTGTAGGAGAGGAGCCCAGCATCCCTCTGCTAGTTCAGGGCACTTGAATCTTTTCTTTACACATGAAGGGTGGGGCTGATGGAGCTCAGCCCCCTGTTTCTATGACGATGATGGTTATCAGCCATACTGCACCATCTACCATGAAAAATTAGGACCAGGCACCCTTGATCGACCTAACAGATGCTGGTCATCATGGTTACCAGTCCTTTGCACTGCCCCTTTGCCAATAGGCTGATGATGAGGACGGGTACCAGTCTTATTGCACCATCAGCCACCCATGGCGGGGCGAAGCAAGGATGTTGGTGTTGAGTGCTGCAGCATCGGGTCTATCTGCAGCATTCAGTAAAGATAGGGTGACATGTTAGAGTCAAGAGAGGATTGTTTTCCCTTTCACTTCTGGGGTGGGTAGGGGTGTGTGTAAATTGCCGAGCTATGCCCTGACCCACCGCGGACACTGTGTTTGACCCTAGAAGCATTTGGAGCTCAGCCAAGAATGCAAATACTTTTCGGAGACTGCAGGAACTGTGGGATAGCTTGAGTCCTCCAGTCCATGAGCGTCCATTTGATTCTTGGGCTTTCCGTTACGTTTGTCACGCAGCAGTGCGCTGAGCCCCTGCTATGGCGTCTGTCTGGAGATTTTTTAAAAATGATTTTAAATTTCGTCTTCTGTAACGGAGCGCTGATAGAACAGATTTGCCTGCCCTTACAGCGATCACATCCGCATGGTCCATGCGGGAGCTCTTTCTTTATTTTGATTTTTAACTGCATCGCCACCCGTGCTGATCGGAGCTCCACGCTGGGCAAACAGGAAATATTCAAAAGTTCGCGGGGCTTTTCCTGTCTACCTGGCCACTGCATCCGAGCTCAGATTGCTGTCCAGAGCGGTCAGTGGTGCACTGTGGGATAGCTCCCGGAGGCCAATACCGTCGATCAGCGTCCACACCAACCCTAATCCGATATGTTAATACCGATACTAGCGTTACTCCTCTCGTTAGGGAGGAGTACAGAAACCGGTTTAAAGAGCCTTTAAAATCGATATATGGTGCCTCCTAGTGTGGACGGTTGTGGCGTTAAATCGGTTTTAAGCTCCTAAAACCGGTTTAAACGCCTAGTGTAGACCAGGCCTCAGTTTACTGACTGCTGCAGAGAGATGGGGGAAGATACATTTCTGCTACTCTACTCTTCTCCAGCCTTCGTTTTTGGAGTTTCCCTTCCCAGTAAATAGCTTCAGGACATGCATCTGTTGTTGCTCAGAATTTTCCAGGCCCCATCTGAATGAAATTAAACAGTTGTGTGTGTGGAGGGGGAGGGGGGGTTGGGGTTTGTTTTTAGTTTGTTTTTTGGTCATTTTTCACTGCTACCCAAAGGGATCTGAAAAATAGCAATGAAAATTGACAAGAATCAGATGAAGCAGTCTGTCTTCAGATTTGGGCAAACATCATTGCATTGATTCACACTTGGATCACATTTGGAAAGCTGTTTCCACAACTATAATGGCTAGAAACTTAATTTTTGATTAACTTAATGAAAGCTTAGTTTCTACAGAAGGTAAAAGGCATATGCCCAGGGAATATTCCTACTTACCTAGCAGCACAAGTGGAATTTTCAAGTCCTGTTAATAATAGTTCATTGTGTCAGTTTCACAAACATCTTCAAAAGAACTGGAAGGTGGTGTTGAATGTTTTGTAATGGCAAGCTGTAAAAGAAGGAATAGTAAGGTGAGTAAAATGTAAGATAATGTGTGATCAGTCCAAGTTAATGTTATAGCACGTCAGTTAAAATCCTTTGCCTAAACAAAATGGATTTTATTTGTGCTAAACATTTATCTGGAATCATATCCTTCCTTCTGTGGGTCAGTTTCACTATTGGGACTAATTCCAGATGTACCAAAAATCTAGACTAAAGTGCACATTTTATCCATACATTTTATCCTTTTTAACTATTGTTTTGTGAATCAAAAGCACTTTATTTCTGGAAGCATTGGACTAGAAAATATTGTATGACACTCACCAAATCATATATCTAGAAATACCAATTGCAGAATGCCATGGTGGCTTTTTTGTACTCCTATAATGTTCAGTAATATTTTAAGTTGTACGCGTGTATTCAAGTAGTGGGAGGTTGCCTTTGGGATAAAGAAGCACTTTCATGTATTTATTGAGGGCTAGATTCATGTTGTGGATTTAATTACTCTATATGTGTATTAAGTTTCCAGATACCTGGTGAGTTACTGAATGGTGAAATGTCCAAATATAAATTAATTCTTCCTGTTTATATCTTCAAGTTACAATTTCACTATTAGAAAAAATCAAAATGGCTATCTCCATTATTTAAGTACATATTCATAGGGATATATCACTCCCGTGTAGTTGGGCTTCTTTTTTCTAATGTAGATTTCATCATCAGTTTCAACAGGGAGTCTTGCAGCAGAATATTTGGATTTGGAGGAGCATATCAAAGCTGTAGCTAGTATTACTTCCTGTGTCTTGGGAATGAGATTCTATCTATAATAATTATATAGATAGATGTTTATAATTTAATAATACAAAATAAAAAAAGATTAAAATAATTTATTAAGAAAAATTGCTCAGCAACCTTGGGTAAAAACTTGAATCTCTGATATGCACTGATGTTCTCTGTAATGTACAGCATTTCAAATGAACAACTGCTTAGTGGCACTCCTGGGAACAACCTTTGGTAGCAGACAGATTAGAAAAATTGACAGCATTGTGCTTCCAGCATTGAGTAGAGTTCCCTGACAATGGAATATGTGGTTTGGTTATTCAGAATGACAGCTCTGTACAAATTTACTGGGTCTTTCCTAAAAAACTTGAATATGAAAAACTGTTTTAGTTAATACATAAAATCCTCCACATTGTTTTGCAAGATTCTATTTAGGGAAACATAGGGATGGCAGAAGCAAAATTGTAATGGCTTTTCAACTTTGATATTAAGCTGCTTATGAACCATTTACTGCTGAGTTATAGTTTTGAGACATAGGTATTTGATGTTAGTTCATTTGCATTCTGGAGTCTCATGTTCATTAAAAGGCTGTAAAGGGATCTTGAATTTAATATGATAGTTATTTTGTGGCTATGTAACAGCTGTGAAATATAGCCCCCTGATGATGGCATAATCATGAGATGACTTTTTTAAAGTATTTGTCTTGGACCTTTTCTGTGAGCTGTGTGCACACTTGGTCCTGTATATAGCATATGGATCCTGCCTCAGCAGTTCATAATACAATACAGATGGGATTTTCAAAAGTGCTGGGTGTTGATCTAACTTTATGCTGCTGTTGAAGGTCAGTAGTAAAACTTCCACTGACTTCCTTGGGAGCAGTGTCAGGCCAAAACCCACCCTACAATTCAGAGGCGCAAAATACATCATCTGGCAGTACAAGATTGTAACCATGGATATATCTGAAAGGTAATTTCTGAGATCCATTTTAGTCAGAGTCCTTTTTATTCTTTTACTGGGGAAATACCAGGGTTTTCATCTTCCAGGAAATCTCCCCATCTCTTCTAAATTTTCAGAGGCAAATCTACTTCTAATCATCACATGGCCATAGCAAGATCATTATTTAAAGTAGATTGAAAAGGGGGAAGGGTAAAGTTCTCACCATGCCAGCTAAGGGGGAATGGGAGCACTGCTTACCAAGCCAGAGAGATGAGGAGGAGCACCCTTGTGTGTTTAGCAGAGGAAAGGGAGCAGTCTTTCCCCCTTACTTTAACTCCTGACCAAATATTTTCTTAGATATACTCCCAAATCCTCAGTCCAGCTCCGGGGATACAGCAACTGCTTTTCAGGAAGGCATTCCTGAATTCCAAACTTGTCTGCCAGTTCCAACTATATTCTGTCTTCAACTGTTCTCCAATCCACTGAAGTCATCTCCACAGTTACGGATGTCAGACTTGTTTGTGATCAGGCTAGAATTCTTTTGCCCAGAGAAGGCTCTTTTGAGATGCCTATTGTTTCTTTGCCCATTTTGGAATAGCGAGAGTCCAGCCTACACTTAAAATGGTTACGCCTATGCAAGAGTTGATAAAATCTCAAATATTTTTAAATCAAAATTGGACTTTAATGTATTTTTATTTATTTTAAATTACATTAATTGGTTTATTTTCAAAAACTAGACCTATTTAAAATTACTTTTGAAAATGACAATTTGTTTAAAGCCTGAACTTACTTATCTTTGGAAATAAATTAAATTAAATACAAAGAATAACATTAAGTGGTACATTTATTGCCAAATTTTTAAAGAAAGTCTGGCTATGCACCTGCTACCACAGTTTGCTGAAATGCTAAACCAGCTTTTGACAGCAGTACCTTCTGCTGATGCAGAGGAGAGAATATTTTCTTCATTTGCTCTTTTTTTTCTTTTTTTTTTTAGTTGAGTTTCTTTAGCTAGTTCAGTTCAATGACTTGTTCAAAGTTTTTTTAAAAAAATTGAGAGTTGAAAAAGCAGGGAATTTTGTTTTGCTTTTCCAATCTATGAAAAAAACTAGGTGTGACGGTGTAATCTACTAGTTATATAATCTTGAAGGATAGGGTGACCAGAAACAATTAGTTCAGTTCACTAACTATAGTGAATACTTCTGTGATGGGGTGTGTATATCCTACAAGGCAACAGACACCAAAGGGTATGAAAAAGGGAGCTGTTATCTCCCCAGTAGTAGTCTATGGGAAGGCTAACAACAGCTGGGATAAAAGGCTGCAGCCCAGCCAAATGGGCAGCTGCTGGACTCAGAGCCACAGTGAAGGGACTCTATGAGGTCAGACTGGAGGAAGCTGCCCAGAGATACCAGTTTTGCCAGAAGGGATCAGAGAAGATTGCCAGGTAGGAAGTGCGTACAAGGCCCTGAGGTGGGAAGCAGCCCAGGGGAGCAGTAGGAGAGTTAAACGCTAACCAGGGTCTCTGGGCCTGAGTCCCCTTACCATCTGTGCACAGGCGGGGTAGAGACTGCGAAGAACTCTGACCGGGGGTGGCAGCAGTAACAGAATATGGGACTTTGTCTTGTGTTCCTGCTTAACTTACATTATTTCTGCTCTGAAGAAAGAAGGGAAGAAATCTGTAAAGGGGGCTGTGCCGGAAAATGGATTAGGAGAGAGCCTGTGACAAAGCTCCACTGAAGTGGCCCCTAGAACTTTGGGTGGAGCATGACTCCTTTCAGTCCCAAAAGAAGGTGAGGGATAGCTCAGTGGTTTGAGCATTGGCCTGCTAAAGCCAGGGTTGTGAGTTCAGTCCTTGAGGGGGCCACCTTAGGGGTCTGGGGCAAAATCAGTACTTGGTCCTATTAGTGAAGGCAGGGGGCTGGACTCAATAACCTTTCAGGGTCCCTTCCAGCTCTGTGAGATAGGTATATCTCCATATATTATTATTATTATTTATCCAGCCAGAGGACTGGAGTTACAGACAGACATATAGGCTCCATCCTTGAACCAATTAAGGGAAACTGAGGCAGAGAGAACTGCACTTCTGTGACTGACTGCCAGGGGTTACTACAGTACAGGTCCCTCAGTTACAGCTTCCTTTGTTAATAAATCATACTGCCTTTGTTTAACATATTTGTTTTAAATGTAAAGCATATTTTGATCAACTTTTATGTATCCAGCACATTGAAGGGAGTAGTATTTAATAAAATTAAAATGGTGTATTTTGAATTGCCATCCAAATGGAAATAATATTCATCCAAATCACAAGTAAAAAATTAATAATCTCATATATAAGAAGTGCATCATTCAACATTTTCCAACTTTATAAGAAATGTAGAAACTAAGATCCTGAATACATGTTAAGCTACATAATTGCTTAAATAAATGTGTATAGTTACAGTATTCTCCTGGCTAGTAAAAATCACCAAATTTAGTGCAAAAGCTATATTTAGTTGCAAATCCTCATACTATAATAATTACCAATGAGAATTAACCTTTCTTTACGAAAACTAAAAAGTACAAATGCAAAACAATTATAATCTGTGATTTAAATCAAGGTTTTCTGCTTGCTGATTTAAAACACGATTAAAATTGGTGATTTAAAAGATGATTAAAATCAATCCACCCTGGCTTGTGCATCACCAAATGGAACTTCACTATATGAGTACTTTTATTTTATCTCTATGACTATAAACCTAGAAGACTTGGTAGCGTCTAACTCTACTGGATATATATCTAAATTTTCTAGAGTTAATGGTAGAAAAAAGACCTAATTTGCAACTAAAAATTTTCTCTAATGTGATTTGTGGTTCTATAGTCCATACAATTAGAGGCATTGTGGTTGAGAAGAGTGACCTCAGGGTAGCAAGGCATGAAAGTCTTATTTCAGTCCCAGCTCTGTTAAGGATTTAAAATATATATTTACAAAACAGACTCCAATCATTCCTATTAGAACCATTGTTGAGTATAATGCAAATCTGAAATAAAATGGGGTTTTTGTTTTTCAAAGAAGCTTTCCATATGCCAGGGGCATTTGGGTCACTATGACCCGTTTCTGGAACTAAGACTCCTTTCCCTTCCAGTTGTTCATTTAAATAGATGATCGGTTTTAAGGAACTATTTCCAGAAACTTAAGCTAGTAGGGATCCATTACTAATTTATACTAGTCATTTTCACTAAACTGTGTCCAGAGTTTCCCAAAGTGACTAGTGGTTTTGGGTACCCAACTTGAAACACTGTAAAGGGGGCTGATTTTCAGAGGTTGAATGCTCATTGCTTTCTGAAAAATCAGGGCTCTTTAGTGCACACTCAATCACTAGTCACTTTTGAAAAACTTGGCTTTTCTGCCTAGTACAGATCTTTTCAAAACATGTTGGGTTTTTTGTTTTTTTTCAAGCGGCAAATATATTCTTATATATTAAACAATGAGTTATTAAGCTAGATTAAATTTTGTGTGCTATATACACCACTACCTCGATATAACGCCACCCGATATAACGCGGTAAAGCAGTGTTCCGGGCAGGGGCGGCTCTAGACACCAGCGCGCCAAGCAGGCGCTTGGGGCGGCCGTTCCCCGGGGGGGCGGCATTTGGCTCCGGTGGAGCTCCGCGCATGCCTGCGGCAGGTCCACCGAGCCCGGACGAGCGGACCTGCCGCAGCCATGACTGCGGCGGGTGCCGTGGTCCTGCGGCTCCGGTTGAGCTCCCGCAGGCATGACTGCGGCAGGTCCGCTCGTCTCGGGCTCCGGTGGACCTGCCGCAGGCATGCCGGCGGGAGCTCAACCGGAGCCGCGGGAAAAGGGGACCCGCCGCGGGACCGGGGAAGGGCGGCGCAGCGCTCCGCGCTGCTTGGGGCAGCCCGATTTCTAGAGCCGCCCCTGGTTCCGGGGGGGGGGGGGGCTGCGCACTCCGGTGGATCCAAAGCAAGTTCAATATAACACAGTTTCACCTATAACACGATAAGATTTTTTTGGCTCCCAAAAGCAGCGTTATATCGAGGTAGAGGTGTATGTAAATTGGCATGAGTACTCATCTACATGTTTTCAGGTTTGAGCTCTGAGACTCTAAGCTCCTCTAAAAACATGATGCACTATGTAAATAATACTAGCATTAAGTTGATACTGTAACTCAAAAGCATCTTTTTTGCACTGGAGAGAGAAAGAAAGAGAAGAAGAAGGGCTGCTATTCTTTTCTTGGATTCTAGCCATTATATATGACTGCTGTAGCCGGATGCGGCCCTGCCCATGGCTTGGCCTCTACCAGGCAGGAGCAGCTCCTGCTCCCTGGGGAGAAGGGGCAGCCCATGGCCCCCCTACATCTGCCTTTCAAGCAGTGTGTCTGTGTCTGTGTGGGTTTCCTGTTATGTCAGTTACCTTGTTCCTGTCTGAACCACAAACAGAAGCAGAAGTCCTCGCTGATGCGAGGGGCTTGCTTAAAGCTATATTACCAATTGTATTCATGCTTATGAATATGTAATCAATATGTAAGGAATGAGTGAGATAATATGAGAGTAAGAAACCAATCGCAAGACTTGAACCGAAATATTACTGTGTAAGGATAATCAAGGTGTATATGGGACTGTATATAAACCTACTGCAGTAATGGCCAGTGAGAGATGTAACCTATGACAGCAAGAACTCAGGACCGGACCAGAAGCAGTAGAGCCCTCCCGCAGATCTGAAGGGGCTTCAGGGACTCTCGTCGCCTAGTGGTTCGATCTCTGGGAAGCTGGAACCTGGCCAGTTTCAGTCACCTAAGATCAAAAGCAACATCCTCAACTGCAGCCTGTCACCAGTATGAATGGAATGTGTGTGTGAGCATAATAATGCAAATAAGGGAAGCAAGCAATACATCAACTCTCAGTACTCCTTTAGTTTGACCTTTGTGGTTATTTCTTGGTCTGATTCCCAGGAACGGGCAACAACTGTCACCAAACAAGTTAATAGGTTATTCCACTGTATTTCAACACAAGGTGCCTGGTATCTTTCAGGGATTTTTTTCATGCCCTTCGGCCAGCTGTCCATAGGTATCATAGAATCATAGAGTTGGGAATTGGTCCTGCTTTGAGCAGGGGGTTGGACTACATGACCTCCTGAGGTCCCTTCCAACCCTGATATTCTATGATTCTATGAAATAGTGACAAGCCACTGCCCTTAGAGATATTTAGAAGCTGAGTAAAAGTTAATAGCTCTTACCTAGATTTAGCTGCTGATCTTGCAGGCCTTGCTTGAAGAAAAGCCCTCTCTCCATTAGTTGGTTCTTCAAAAAATTTCTGCTAATTCTCACTATTCCCTGTAGGACCCTGACATTGCGAATATAGGTGTTGTCAAAAAGATATGTAACATTCACTTCAGCAAATTAGACTAATTTCTCCTGTTCCTCAGTCTCCTTAATAGAATGCCCTTTTTACTTAGTGGAAAGAGAGAGCGATTCATCTTAAACCTGCTACAGAGTAGTGGTTAAGAGTCTATTAGAGGGATCAACATAGTAACATTTGTTTTGAAAACAGTCTAAGATGTGTAAACTAATTGCTGGGGAGAGATTATGGCTGAGGGTCAAAAACCTCCCAGTAGGCTTTTACTGTGGCAGGGAGCATTTATATTTCCACCAGACACTTCACAAGATTGAAACTGATATGAGAATATACTTTGTGTCCTTTTACCTATTTAGATTTGTTTTTCCCCACAAATGAAACCACTGTCTCTATATTTCTAGATTCTGTTTTCTCTACACTACTGCCTTAAAATTTGCCTGTGACTCCCATCTGATGGGTAGCTTCTATGCTCTGTGGAAGTGCTTTGTAGCTTAGATTTGAGCTTAATTTCCCTCTGAACCTGCCTTTCAGGAGTCCTAGACTTAAAAGATTTAGAGCAAGTGATTGAAGATTCTTGGAACAGGGACTGTGTCTGCCTGTCTCTCTTTGCTATAGTTCATAGCTGAGACAATTGGTGGAATGGTAAACAACAGTAAGTACAGGGCTTTTATATAGAGTGATCTGGATTGCTTTGTAAGCTAGGCTCATTCAGAGAACATGCTCTTTAATACAGCCAAATGCAAGGTCACATAGTTTGGGCAAGGGTGTCTGACAGAAACACAGGATCTAAGATTTTATTCAGAAATTGAAAGCAAGTGTCTAGCCCCATGGGTGCAGCGATAACCTTCTAAATGTGAACTGAATGTAATTGATACGGTGATGGCTGCCTGAGTCTGCAGACAGCTTGAACCAGTGACTCACAAGGGTGAACTCCTCTATTGTTCTGCTTGGAGTGTCTGCACTAAAGCCCAGTGATGACACCTCGGTTGTCATTAACTATTTAATCATTGATCACTGTAGTGTAGCTAAGCTCCTTTGTTTTCAGTTTAAACCGATTTTTACCAAAAAAGTCCCAGGTTTTACAAAAAGTATTATTCATTTTTTTCCAATTTTCACCCTACTTTTGTATTATTCAAATATATAAAAAATAACTTGTTTTATTAGGAAAATACAATACATTTCATGAGATATATGTATTACGATAATACATTAGTGCATATATGCAAAGCTGCCAGTTGAAGTAAGGCTATGTATTAGTCTAGAAGATGCACACAATAAACAAACAGGCAGACATGCAAGCACATCTGAACGTATTGGTGAATCCACGCTCACCACGTACACATTTCAAGCTGTTAGCACATAACAGTTTAAAGATTTGACCCACTAAAATGGGAAGAAAACAAAAATCTGTATAAGAATACATTACAGAACACAAGGAAGTATTCAAAAGTTTTAAAAAAACAAAAACAGGAGAGAAGCATGAAGTTGAGTGTATGCACTGCAAATGGTGTGGCCCAATTATTCAATGTTAATATTTATAGGCTAATAGTGCTAAGTCTACAACAGTTAAACTGTTTATTCAAATGAAAAGTTTTATTTGGGGATTAGAGTTGTATTGTTTTCTTAAACTCAGCGGTGGCATTATGTTTTGAGTTCTGTTTTAGTTCTGCAGCAAACCACATTGAATTCCATTCAAAGCATTAATCTACTGTATACTTTTCCCCCTGTCCTTCGGTCCACCAAAATAAACCCCTGATATTTACCCAGAAAAAAACAATAGTTTTTTTCACTGATTTTCATCCATTTTGTTGTAGTCATAAAATCGATAAATTCCCTGGAAAAATTAAATAAAAAATGAAAACAAAGGGCCCTATGTGTAGGGAGTGGGGGTGAAGCACTCTGAGCTGTGAATTTGAAGTTGCTGCAGAGAAGGAAATGGAGAGAAAACAACAGGGAAAGAGGAGGGTGAGGAAGCAAGAACAATGCAGGGCAGAAATATTGGTACCTAAAGGGGAGCATTTACTACTCAGCAGAAAAATCTACAACAGTAAGACACAAACAAATAACTAAACATTTAGTTATTACATAAAAGCCATTTTCTGCCCTTGATTTCTGTGCAAACATCTTATAGACATCAGTGGTCATTCCACTCAGGGCCAGTGCAACCATTTAGGCGACCTAGGCAGTCACCTAGGGCGCTAGGATTTGGGGGGCGGCATTTTCTTCGGCAGCGACCATGGCGGTCGAATCTTCAGCCACCCCGGTCGCCGCCGGCATTTAGGTGGAGGGAGCTGGGGCAGGGGAGTGCGGGGAGAGCCACCTACAGCAAGTAAGGGGTAGGGGGGTGGCACGCAGGGGAACTCCTTGCCCCAGCTCACCTCCTCCCCACCTCCTCCCCGAGCACGCCGTGGCTGCTTCACTTCTCCCGCTTAGGTGCCGCAAGCCTGAGAGGCGGGAGAAGTGAAGCAGCGACGGCATGCTCGGGGCGGAGGCAGAGCAGGGGTGAGCTGGGGTGGGGTGCCTCAGGGCAGAGGGTGGGGATGGGGAGCTGCCGCGGGGGCGGGGCTCAGGGTGGAAGGGGAGCTGCCTCAGGGCGGGGGACGCCTCAGGGTGGGGGGACGGGGGAGGGCGCAAGGTGGAAGTTTCGCCTAGGGCACGAAACATCCTTGCACCGGCCCCAATTCCACTACAAGAAGTACAAATGGAAAACAAATGGTAAGCACCCTGGCGGGCCAGGCCAGTTTGTTTACCTGCTGTATCGGCAGGTTCGTCTGACCGCGGCTCCCACTGGCCGTGGTTTGCCGTCCTAGGCCAATGGAGGTGGCGGGAAGCCGTGGCCAGCACATCCCTCGGCCCACACCACTTCCCGCAGCCCCAGTTGGCCTGGGATGGCGAACTGCGGCCAGTGGGAGCCGCAGTCGGCCGAACCTGCTGACGTGGCAGGTAAACAAACTGGCTCGGCCCGCCAGGGTAAGCCGCGTGCCAGAGGTTGCCAACCCCTGGTATAGTCAGTATTTATCACCATACCCTTCAGTATTTTAGAATAGTACATCTCATTGTCACACTTCTAGTTTTTATTCACAGATTGGAAGAGGAAAATAAATTTACAGGCTTTTTCAGCTTCCAATTGGTTTCTTAACTTTGAATGAACTAGTCATTGCATTGAACTAGTAGAATATTTTCTTCATTTCAGTTTATTCACTCTGCACCAGGGGTGCTGGAACAATTTGTATAGTGGGGGTGCTGAAAGCCATTGAACAAAACTGTAGATGATGGAAACCACTTCAAGCCAGGGGGTGCTGCTGCACCCTCAGTTCCAGCACCTCTGCACTGCAGAAAAGGCTGCTGCTCTCAACAGCTGGTTTAGCGAACTCTAGTTCCAGGTATTTAACCAGAGCCTTTCAGCATTTCTGAGGTGTTCCTTTCTTTAAAACTTCAACAGAAAGCATATGGTTTATTATTAGTTACTTAATTTAAATTATTTTAATATATTGCACTGTAGTAAGTGTAGGCTTTAACATAGGTTGTAATAATTTCACATTTAAATTTAAATACATTTTTCTTTTTAAAATATAAATGTATTTAATTTACATTTTAAACCTATTTACATTTAAAAAATCATTGATTTTTATCTAGCTTTCTCCCAGTCAAAAGCCTTAAGTCTACCACCTTGTTCTCCTTCGAGCAACTCCTCACAACTCATCTTTGTGGTAATTCATATGGTAAAGTACAACCTAATAATGTGGAGCTGTGATCACTACAACTGACCAGCTAAGAATTTGCATATCCTAATTTATTACCTTCATCCTACCTCAACCTGCTTGTTTGTCTATCTACCTGTCACATCTTGTCTTTTAGATTATAAGCTCTTTGGGAGTAGGGACTATAATTTAATATGTTTTTGTACAGTGCCTTATGTAATGGGGCCGAGTCTGGTTGTGGTCTCTCAGATGCTACCGCAATATAATAAGAGTAGGGAAAACAAACCTCTTTTGCTCTCCAAGATTTCTTGAACCTTGTTTTTCTCAATAGATCCAGGAATATAGAAACTCAAAAAGGCACACTCTTAACAGGACCAGACCTGAATTTAATAGTCTTCCTCAATATCAACTGTGATCTTCATATTTTATTATAAGGAAGCTAACAAGCTGTCTCTAGCCTCCTCTCTTAGAGGAACGACTGTCCCCATCTTGTGAGCAATGGGCATGGGTTTAAAAGAAAACTATGCCCTACCACTTCTGCAAATGGGTATTGGGGGAGATTTGTGGAAATGCTGCCAACCGCATGAGAGAATGTTAATAGGCCTATGCAAGGTGGCCATCCCTCCCTTTAATTTTGGGCTCTATTGTAGTTATAGATGGGCCTTTCAATTATATCCTTATACAGAGGGACGTCATCATGAAGTCTTGCTATTTTAATAAACATATAGGGGGCAAGAGGCTATATTGGACCACATGGCTAAAGTAACTGCTTCAAGCAGAGTGTTTTAAAAACTGGTACTGGGTTTTCATTTTATAGCAGAGGACCTCACTTTATAGTAGGAATATCTACATGTGAAAACATGAGACTTCTTTTAGTAGAAGTAGGCCTTTGTTCTTACAGGAGAAAAGGAAGAGTATTAGTGTTCTAAATAGTGGGTGTTTTACTTTCTGTAAATTCTGTACTTTCAGTTATGTAGAATAAAAAATATATATATATTTTCAGAACAAAGAGCTCTTTGTAGGAAGCTTATGAAAAGACCCGTGTTCTTGAAGTGTCCTCGTCTTCTAATTCAAGCCCATGTCCTGTTTGATTAGCTAAATTGAAATGTGCCCTCCTTTAACAGCATGTCATATTTGAGATTACTGACTATGTGAAACTGCTGCAGTAGTCTTTGCTATTATTTTCAACCCAACATGCCAGATGGGCTGTAATGATATCAGCTAATTGTTTTACTCCTGTATATTGTGCCTTTCATTCTGAAGGATCCCAAAAAACTTCACAAACTCTGTACAGCAGTCATATCCACTGTTATTCAGCTATTTCTGGGGTAGAGATCAACAGCCAACCAGTGAATGCTGCCCAACGGTAGATGAGGGGGAAATTTGGCCAAGAAAATTGCCTACTCTTAAAAATGCCTGGGATCCATATACAGCAGACAAAACTTCCGTTTTTAAGGGCTCCTCCAAAAGGAGCACCCCATCCACATAGTGAACTGCATTATTCTCCATTTATCCATGCCGGATGAAAAGCTGACCTAAACCTGCCTAGTTTGAATCTATTCACCGTAAAGTCCAACACTCATGCAGTTGAAATCCTGGTCCCACGCATGTCAGTGGCAAAACTCCCATTGACTTCAGTGGTGTCAGGATTTCATCCAAGGAAAAATATTTCAATAATTTACATTCTTTGGGAGTGGGAGGCAGGGATTTAAAAAAGGCTAAAACAAGACATCTGTAGGTCTCAGATGGACCATAACTATTAATTAAGTAGAGACAGTTCAGCTGCTCATGGGGAAAAAACTTCCTCAGATTCTCAGCCTGCTGTCTTAAGTGTCAACTTTTCATCCTTTCCAACGAACCTCTTAAATTCTGGGCCTGACTCATGAGTGAAAATTAAAAAGGATATTAAGAAAGCCAGACAAAATTATGCATTTTACTAAAACCCAGAGAGACATTTTTGCCAATATTTATTGCAAATCTTGGGCCACTTCTTGTTTGTTGTTGAAAGGAGGGCCAGAGTTCCTGTAGCTTCCCTTGCAATTCTAAACAGACTAAAGTACTTGCAGAAAGGTCTTCAGCTGACTTCTCTTAGTACTCAAAGGGAGTAGCATACAGATTTATCCTGTGGTTTAATAGGCCCTAAGATACAGTATTATGCATATTACAGCATCTTAATTCAATTCTTTTTATTCCCCATCTCAGTCTATGGACTCCATAGTTTCTGGTCTGTCTGTCTCTGAATGTGATTTTTCTTGTGGTATTTATTTGCCTATATCAAATGAGGCGGGGAGGGAAATTACATTCCTCACTTTCTTTTTTCGGAAGGCTATAGTGATGTTTAAAATAGCATCATGTTCTTACTTCCATCAAGGAAATTCTCTTGCCACTTTTTATCCTTCCCCTTCCATAAAAAGAAACTTCTATTAAAACCCAAACATCTGGGTTCATATTCTGCCACCCTTACCGAAGCTGAGTATTACCTTACTCTGCAAGTGGTCCCATGGAATCATTACAGAGTAAGGTACAGTAGAGCCTCAGAATTACCAACACCTCAGGAATGGAGGTTGTTTGTAACTCTGAACAAAATGTTCTGGTTGTTCTTTTAAAAGTTTACAACTGAACATTGATTTAATACAGCTTTGAAACTTTACTTTATGCAGTAATGAAATGCTGCTTTTAACCATCTTCATTTAAATGAAACAAGCACAGAAACAGTTTTCTTACCTTCTCAAATCTTTTTTTAAACTTTCCCTTTATGTTTTTAGTAGTTTGTTTAACACAGCACTGTATCATATTTGCCCCCTTCCCTTTTTTTGTGCGTCTCTCTGCTTCTGCTGCCTGATTGCGTGCTTCCAGTTCCAAATGTGGTGTGTGGTTGACTGGTCAGTTCGTACCTCTGGTATATGTAAGCTTGAGTTCTACTTTATTACTCAGCATCGGTAAGGGTGACAGAATGTATACCATAAAGAAAATTCATTTTGGTCTCTGAGTCATATTTCTGAAAATCTGATTCTATTTGCTTTATTTGACGAGCATAATTAAGAACACCATTTCATACTTTGACAAGTAGTTTAGATCTCTTTACTAGAGAATCTGCATTGAGAATCTTACTGTTGAGAAAGAGATGAATCAGGTCTATGTTTCAGAACTGTGCAGGGAACCCAAACACTGGGTCAGACATTGCTATTGTTGAGACCCTAAATTCATATAGTCACACCAGCTCAAGCCAGTCAAGTACTCTGCTACTGACTTGCTTGAATGCTGCATCCATGGACCAACAGATAAACAGTCAATGAGCTATAGTTGATTTTACTTGGACACAAAAGCCCATTGTATGTCAAACTTTTTTTTCATTAGAAAGTGTTAGAGTGATCTGAAAGGGAAAAACATGTGACAGTGAACTCTCAATGGCTCTCTTAACAACACTAAGGCTTTGTCTACACTACACAATTTTTAGCAACATGGCTGTGTCGCCACAGTGATGCCGCTAAAAGTTGTGCAGTGTAGCCGCTGTTTGTTGGCTCTCCTGCCGACAAAAAACATCCATCTCCAACGAGCAGCGTTTGCATTGTCAGCAGGGGGGCTCCCGCCGACAACGTGCTGTTCACACTGGCACTTGTCATGGCAAAACTTTTGTCTTTCCGGGTTTTTTTTTAAAACAGCTCTAAAAGACACAAGTTTTGTTCAGTTGCCAGTGTAGACAAAGCCTAACTCACAGCTTACCTCTTTTTAACCACACCCCTACAACGTAACACTCATGCAGCCATAATGCATCTGGTTCTTAGGGGCCCTATTTAAAATGGGCAAGTCGTTCATCTTTGAAAAACAGCTTGTATTCAATAGACGTATCCTCATTCGCAATGTGCCTAAATATGTGATTCTCAATGGATCTTTCTTTTCTCAAGAGTGCTGCTTTTGGCAGTAGCTGTGAAATATAATACAGCAGATTGCTAATGACTGGCAGACCCAATGTGGATTACTGCATTTTACCAATTAGCAAGAGAAACATGACGACAAAACTTTAGGGATACTGCATCACAAAATGTACTTTGCTAATTTACCTTGACAAGTACAGTTTAAAGTATTTATACTTCATAATATGTTAGTAAATGCACTGGAGCATAGTTGATAAAAATAACGAAGCTTTACAGAGGAACCTTAGTACAGCAGTCTGCTATTAAATCTTTTCTAAGAAGTGGGGTGAGTCCATTGGGTGAGTTATCAGATTAGCAAAGTGAGAATTGACAAAGTGGTTCTTTAGATAGAAAACATCATATTTCAAAATTATTTTCTTTTGTCATATAACATCAAATAAAGGAACTATTCTGACTGGTTTAGGAATATTCTGAAGGAATAAACAGTTGAAAATGATACATTATATCTGTTTAGAGAACTAAATTTTGTTTGCTAACTTTTGTCCAATGTTTAAAAAAACAAAACACATAATTCACAGGCACTACATACATGTTTACTTGAATGTCTTCTCACTGTCTTCCAGACTAAAAGACTTATTTGAAGTGTAGGGTAAAAATCCGCTTTATAGAAATAGCTGTAATTTTTTTATGATTAGTTTTCTTTCTTAACATAGGCGCACACTTTAGACAGTTGTTAGTAAGGCAGATAAATAACTGGTAGGATATTTTTAAAAAACAAGCCAATAAGGCTCTTTCAATAAACCTAAATAAAAAGTTTTAAGCAACTTAATATTTGTCATAGTATTACTAAAAGGAGGAGCAAGAGCCTGTCCAGACTGGAAACAGCATATGCATTTGTTACTGTGCTTAAGTGTGTCAGCAGAGAAGTCTGACTAAATAAGGCAATGCCGGAGTTGAACTTATCAGCATTTGACAGGAATATAGCCCGCTAACAGCTGAAACTGTAGCCCATCTTTTCTGTGCTATCAGCAGCTCTCTGCGTTGCACACAGATGTATGTTTATCATCTGCTGTGTTGCTGACTGTGCTCAAAATTTATTCATCTGCATTTTTTTTTAACTTTATCCCAGAAGTTATGAATGATCTGTGGCTCCTAGAAAACTTTAGGGTCTGAATGCCCCAAGCAAAACTAGATTGAAAGACAGATCTAGTGTTCAGAAATACAAATCTAATTTGAATGTTTCTTTTCCAACAAATGCACAGGTGTTCTGCCAAAGATTGCTGGACGTTTCAGAGCTCACTGAAGAAATGTCTTTTTTTTTCTTTTTTTAATATTTTAGAGAAAACAGGGTGGAAGGATATTAAGTGCAGTTAATATGAATTAACAGTGTGTATTTCAATGCTGATGGGTGTCACTTGGCTAACACACTGTGCTGAAAAATTGTCATGGATAGCTTTTATGAATACTCCAAAAACAAGTCCTAGTTGGCCTGATAGCCTTACCTCGCCATCAGGGTGTGATTTTATGTCCATTGAACTCAGTGGCAAAATTGCTCTTGATTTCCATAGGAACATAATCAGGCCCTTAAGGGGTTGATTTTAAAGAAATAATATACACATTAAAATATCCTTAATGTTATTTTCATAATGGGGTTCATATTTAAATTAAGCTTTTGGAGCCCAATCATGTGTTGAGCTAAGTGCACAGGGCTAAGACTTTTAACCCCGTTTGGAAATGTTACCCAACAGCTAATAAACTGAGGACTAAGCATCCTAGTCAGGTTATAAAATCCCTGTGGTGCTAGTCACACAACCTAAGGCCATGTCTCCTGAAATTCAAAGGTGACCTGCAAAGGATTTTTTTTTCATTGTTCTTTATGCTGTTTAAAGGAGGCCTGAAAAGTTTTCTATTTAGGTTTCTTGTACCTTAAAAGTATCAGGAGTGGCAAGTCTCTGGTAATCCTGGGTTATGCCAGAGGACCTCTTGGGAGATCTCACAGCCTGTTTATTGTGATCTATAACATCCAACTGAAGGAACAGAGATGATGAATCTTTAAGAAAATATACCTTTATCCAAAGTGCTCATTAGTCTTTGAAGTTAAATATGCATTAGAGAAACTAAACTTTAGGACAGTGAATAGCAATCCCATCCCCATCTCACTTGTTCACCTTTCACTTTGTGTGTCTTTCTTTTTGTTTGATCTTTCTCTCTCTCTCTCTCTCTCTCTCTCTCTCTCTGGCTTCATTCCACTTTTCTTCTCCTTTCTTTCCTGTATTTAGTACTGTATCTATTCATTTGTTGTTTTTGTTTTTCTTTTCACATTCTAGCTTCTCACATCTTTCTTTCCCTTCACTTGGTTTGATTCTGCACTGCCTTGCACCTTGTGTTATCATTTACATCTGTGCAAAAAGTAGGTGAAAAAAAGATGTTGATGAGCAGAGAATTCTGGCTTGGTAGTGAGTTATATCTGCTTTACATTGACTTTCATCAGGTGTAAATGACTATGCAAAACAATGAAAGATCAGGCCCACTGTGCTCTTTACCTCCTCCCCTATTTTATATACCTCCCCCCTGACAAAAAATTCCTCTTGCCCTTTCACTACTCCCACTCTTTTCTTCTGTAGCCCATCAATATCTTCCCTCCTCCTCCTGCTCCCATATCCATGTACCCATTCATTCACCCACTCACTCACCCTAGTCCATAGGATTTGAAATAGTTGCCAGAGGACTAAACTACGGCCTTGGCTACACTTGAGAGTTACAGCACTGTTGGTGGCTTTATAGCGCTGTAACTCACTCCCCGTCCACACTGGCAAGGCACATACAGCACTGTATCTCCGTGGCTACAGCGCCGCTTGTACTCCACCTTCCCGAGAGGAATAAAGAGTATAGCGCTGCTGCTGCACTGGGGCGCCAGTGTAAACAGAGAATAATCTTAGTACGCTGTGACTGACCTCCGGAAGCTTCCCATAATCCTTTTAAGTGAAGATTACTCTCTTTGTTTTGTTGTGATGCCTCTCTTTGTTTTGTTGTGAACTCCGAGCTCCGGAGCTGTTTATCAAAAAAACAAACACAGCTAGTGTTTGCTGTGAATGGGCAGAGGCGGGGGGCTCCCCTTGGAATGCCCACAGCTAGTGTTTTCTTGAAGAGAGGGGGAAGGAGGGGGCTTGAGGAGAGAAGCATTGCGGCAGGAGGGGGGGGGTCCGTTTTGGCGCGGCTGCTTATCTGGTCTGTGAGGGGAAAAAAACAGTTGCTGTTTGCTTTCAGTGAGTGAGAGAGGGGTAGGGGAGGGGGTCGGAACTTGCAAGGCAGCTGCTGACACAGTGTCGGCTCCAAAAATCCACTGTCTCTCTCCCCCACACTTCCTGTCACACTCCATTCCCCACCCCCCTTTTGAAAAGCACGTTGCAGCCACTTGAACACTGGGATACCTGCCCATAATGTACAGCTCCAGATGCCGCTGCAGATGCTGCAAATGTGGCCACGACAGTGCGCTGGCAGTGTGGACAGACTGCAGTGCTTTCCCTACTCAGCTGTACGAAGACAGGTTTAACTCCCAGCGCTGTACAGCTGCAAGTGTAGCCATACCCTACGATGCGAAGACCCAGTGTAACTAACAGTGGTCAACATCCAAGTGAAAAGCTAAGTTCTCTGTCAACAGATGATTAGAGGGAGCTTGGAGTCCTACCAGGATGATCCAGATCACTATGTAAGAACCCCAGATCTTGTAAAAGTAGTTTAATGTATAATGTATAAAATGGGTAGGATGAAGCAGACAAATAGAGGCTTGAAACTGCATTATCCATATTCCTGAGGGAAAGGTCTTTACATCCAATAACTTAAGGTCATTCCTAGACCTGAGAAAACAGGACAAATTCATTTCAAAGTTGAAGTCCAGAATGTCATTCTTAGCCTCTATTATCCCTTCCCTAGTTCCATAAGAAAGTGAACTATCACCTAATGATCAGGTGCCTGTGTTTCTGTATTGGGGAGGGTTGTTACCAAAATAAACCCTATCAGGGAATTTTGTGGGAGCGGGGGAGATTTTCCTCCCTGGACACCACCTGAGGAGCACAAAGGGAACAGAAAGGAGCCAAAATCTGAACCAGAGCTAGTTTATGTGAATCAAAGTCCAGATTCACCGATAGGGCACTGTTTGCCTTTTTCTAAAGCTGCTAACTTTCGTGGTGTCATACATCCTTCATCAGACCCATTGGAAGGCTCAGAATAAAACCCTGGCAGTTTCAGCTGAAAGATTTATTTTCCACAGTTCACTGACCTGGAAACAAAGATGTCTGTACTTCAGGAACTTTGTCATTCAGTAGCTTAGTGTTGCGAATACACATGAAAAGGGTAACTTTCTGACCTCTGAATCCAGCTGGTAGCAGAAGTGCATGCCACTGAGTGGGGAGCTCACCTGAGTCAGCTCACTGTACAGATTCTGTAGAGGGATCACAATACAGCATCATGGTTGTACAAGTTATTATGAAGTGCGTAATATCTCTCAGCCGTGGGAGAGGGTTTTGTGTTTGGTTTTTTTATCTAACTCCTTTCATACTAAAGGGATATACTAAACCACCTTTACCGTAAGGAATGGTAGTCCAGTGGCTGTGAAGGTGCATGTAGGCAGAGATGTTATCTATTCTGCAATAATTCAAACAGCCCTGAATATTAGAAATATTTTTAAGGTGGGAATATCAGCCAGGACACCAAACTTGTCCCCTCCTGGGGATGTCAGATAATGTTTAATTTGCATGTGGAAGACCATTAAAGAAAGGCAACAGAGACCTTTGTTTAACAGATTTATAGATTCTAAGGCCAGAGGGACTGTTATGATCATCTGCCTGAGCTCCTGCATAACACAAGCCATAGATACTCAGCCAATATTTCCTGCATTGAGTCCATAACTGCTGGTTGAGCAGCTGCTTGAGCTAGACTTTATCTTTTAGAAAGACATCCAGTTTTGATTTAAAGACTTCAGTGATGAATAATCCACTATATCTTGCAAAGAATGCACAGAAAAAAGATAAAAGATAGACAGAAATTATGATAGTGAATAACAGGTGAAATAAAGATATTGGTGGATAAAGTGATGATGAGAGAAAATCTATGGCATCTAAAAAGTTGAGGAGAGTATTGGAAAACAGAGAGAAGAATAGCAGAGAGGGCAATTGTTTAATGTTAGGCCCCAAACCTGCTTGCAGATCTTAAAACTGTAAACGGAGTGGAGATTAAGGATAAGCTAGGCATGGCACAATATCTAAACGAATATTTTGCCTCGGTCTTTAATGAGGCTAATGAAGGGCTTAGGAATAGTGGCAGAGTGACTGATGGGAATGAAGGTGCGGGGTTGGAAATTACAGTATCCGAGGTAGAAGCCAAACTTGAACAGCTTAACGGTAGTAAATCCGGCGGCCCGGATAATCTTCATCCTAGAATATTAAAGGAATTGGCGAGTGAAATTGCAAGCCCGTTAGCGATAATTTTTAACGAATCTCTAAACTCGGGGGTTGTACCGTTTGACTGGAGATTAGCTAATATAGTTCCTATTTTCAAGAAGGGGAAAAAAAGTGACCCGGGTAACTACAGGCCTGTTAGTTTAACATCTGTAGTATGTAAAGTCATGGAAAAAATATTAAAGGAGAGAGTAGTTACGGACCTTGAGGTCAATGGCAATTGGGACAAATTACAACATGGTTTTACGAAAGGTATATCGTGCCAAACCAACCTGATCTCCTTCTTTGAGAAAGTAACAGATTTTTTTAGACAAGGGAAATGCGGTGGATCTAATATATCTTGATTTCAGTAAGGCGTTTGATACGGTACCGCATAAAGAATTACTGGTTAAATTGGAAAAGATGGGGATCGAAATGAAAATCCAGAGGTGGATAAGGAACTGGTTAAAGGGGAGACTGCAGCGGGTCGTATTGGAAGGTGATCTGTCGGGTTGGAGGGAGGCTACCAGGGGAGTTCCTCAAGGTTCGGTTTTGGGTCTGATCTTATTCAATCTATTTATCACTGACCTCGGAACCAAAAGTAGGAGTGGGCTGATAAAGTTTGCGGATGACACGAAGTTGGGAGGTATTGCCAATTCGGAGAAGGATCGGGATATCCTCCAGGGAGATTTGGATGACCTTGTAAACTGGAGTATTAGTAATAGGATGAAATTCAATAGTGAGAAGTGTAAGGTTATGCATTTAGGGATGACTAACAGGAATTTTAGTTATAAGCTGGGGACGCACCAGTTGGAAGTAACGGAAGAGGAGAAGGACCTCGGAGTCCTGGTTGATCGCAGGATGACTATGAGTCGGCAATGTGATGTGGCCGTTAAAAAAGCTAATGCGGTCTTGGGATGCATTAGGCGAGGTATTTCTAGTAGAGATAAGGAGGTGCTAGTCCCGTTATACAAGGCGTTGGTGAGACCTCATTTGGAGTACTGTGTGCAGTTTTGGTCTCCCATGTTTAAGAAGGATGAATTCAAACGGGAACGGGTACAAAGAAGGGCCACTAGAATGATCCGAGGAATGGAAAGCCTGTCGTATGAAAGGAGACTTGAGGAGCTCGGTTTGTTTTCCTTAACCAAAAGAAGGTTGAGAGGAGATATGATTGCTCTCTTTAAATATATCAGAGGGATAAATACCAGGGAGGGAGAGGAATTATTTCAGCTCAGTACTAATGTGGACACGAGAACAAATGGATATAAATTGGCAGTCGGGAAGTTTAGGCTTGAAATTAGACGAAGGTTTCTAACCATCAGGGGAGTGAAATTCTGGAACAGCCTACCGAGGGAAACAGTGGGGGTGAAGGACCTCTCTGGCTTTAAGATTAAGCTTGATAAGTTTATGGAGGGAATGGTTTGATAGGATAATGTGATTTAGTCAATAGGTCAATAACGTGCGACCACTGGTAATTAGTACCGAGGGTCAATGTTGGGATATTTAAAGTCTTTTTCCTGAGTGTCTGGCTGGAGAGTCTTGCCCGCATGCTCGGGGTTCAGCTGATCGCCATATTTGGGGTCGGGAAGGAATTTTCCTCCAGGGTAGATTGGCAGTGGCCCTGGAGGTTTTTCACCTTCCTCCGCAGCATGGGGCAGGGGTCGCTTGCTAGAGGATTATCTGCTACTTGAAGTCTTTAAATCAGGATTTGGGGACTTCAACAGCTGAGTCAAGGGAGAGAATTATTTCAGGAGTGGGTGGGTCAGCTTTTGTGGCCTGCATCTTGCGGGAGGTCAGACTAGATGATCATAATGGTCCCTTCTGATCTTAAATTCTATGATTCTATGATTCTGTGATAGATCCAGGTAGGTGGACTCTTGCATCCATACCGAGCCAAAGGAACTCTGCATGTGGCAACAATTGCAAGATCGGGGCCTTAGTGTACAGTCTTAATTTTCAGCGATCAGTTTAATTAATGCCCATTAATTAGATAAACCTTACAAGTAGTCTTCCCTAAATCACCTCTTCCAGGCTGAAAGGGCTGGGGGAGATTCTCTGAGATAAAAACTGAATTGACTGTATTGAAGCAGTTTTAAAAAGAAAAGCCCATATATAATGGTATTCTTATATAATTGTTTCCAAATATTTAGTCTTATATGAAAATTTCTTTGTAAAAATTAACCTCAAATATCAATCAACATGCATCCATATTACAGATTTGTTTTAAACTAGACTAATGCTTCCTTTCTACAGTTAGGAATGACAAAATCCTATTTCTTTTTTGTTTTTTTTTAAACGATATTTACGTTTCAGTATCTTGTCTGTTTGAATATAGCTCTCTTTAAATGGAAAAATCATGTGCACATACAATCTGTTTTGCAATTGTAGTGCATTGTATATCAAACTTAAAATCACAAACAATTTGCACTAGTGTCATGCATGTGTGTTCTTTTTTTTTAATGTCCAGTCCACTGTCATATGTGTATCAAGATGGTTGCAGATTGAAGGATGGTTTTACATTTTAAAATATCCTTTTATTGTAATTGTTGAATTATTTTAACATTTTATCAAGGCTGGTTCTAATTGTATATAAAATATCAATAAGTGGAAAAGCTAGGTACTGTTAGAAATTAAGAGTCTAATTTAAACGTACAGTATTTAAACTTTAAAGGTGGGTGATTCTGTTCATCAGATTTTTACTATTGACAGATATTTCATAAAGTAAGGGATTAATTAATGCAGTTTGGCAGTGTGATTGGCTTTTATGAAAGTTGAATGTATTATACTGAAACTATCCTGAAATGTCAGTGCATTGGATTCTCAAACTTTTGTATGTATATTCTTAGTGAGTCAATCCTGCAAAATACTCCCTTTCATCCTCACAGTGAACTAATTATTTAGTTCTTATCATGTGTTATCTCACAGAAATCTCATGTTTCCCTGAGTTACTAAATTACAAGATTTCATCATGTGTGTCAGGTTTTAGCTTGGAATACTTTTTTAGCTGATTTCCAATTAGGCAGCAGTCAAAATAGATATAGAGCTCCTATCTTTAGACACCAATGTATTTTAAGGACATAATCGCTATAGTTTTATACTAAAATGTACTTAGAAAAAAATACTTGACTACCAATTTTTGTTTTATGAGTAGATGTGTCTGACCTGATTTTTTTCTAAACTATTCTTTCTACACTGCTTTCTTTGTAATAATCATTTTCTAATAAATAAAAGGAAGAATTTGGGCTGAACATTTCCTATGACTATTAATAAAATACATTTTGAACTTATTTTTAAAAAAATTTTAAAACCTTCATTTCCTCTGCTAAGAAGAGAGAGGATTAGAACCGGGCAGTTACAAGCAGAAGTATGATCCCAGCCCAGCAAAAAAAAAAAAAAAATGGGCACCAACTGATTATAAGAGATTTTTCTGCCAAGACTGAAGCAACTAATTTTGCCATAATCAAAGCTATATTTTCACTGGCTCATTAGACTATGTACAGTACTTGTGCACTGTAAATGTTCCTTGCCACCTCTGACCTCAAGCTCTGCTTGATTAATGAATAGAGACATTAACGTCATCTATACTTTATCTTTTGTACCATACTGTATACTAATATCTTAAAGTATATTATGTATTTGGCAGATTCGTCATCTGTATACCAACCAAGCATGTAAAAATTTTCTCTGTCATGGCTTATGTTAAAGGCATATTTTCTCAGTTGTGAATACTGCATCTCCAGCAATAAAAAGTACCGTATGTGTCTTGCTCATGTTTGCTTTCATGTCCTTAAAATAATCAGATTTTAATGATTTTCCTCTATCATGTATGAAAATAGATTGAGTATGTTAGGATTTTCTACTTTTGGTTTTCCAAAACTGCTATGTCAATTCTGTTCTCTCTCTGCTCAGTACTTAAATTATTGAATGAGATCCAACAGAGAAATATCTTTCTATCATTTTATTTATTTCATCATTCAAGATTCTGTGCAAGTTTCAATCTTGTACAATGGGCATATGCACTTTTAAATATCTGGAACAGTTTTCCGGCTTTGTTGCCTGATATGTAGTGTACAGATCCTGCATTTGGGCACCAAAATACCTATTTTAGGCACCCAAGTGCCAATTTGTGTGCTTTAGCACAGGTGACTAAACTCGAAAACTGAACTCTGTTAAACTGGAATATCCTGTTCTATACACTGCACATTGTTAGTCATAGTAAATTTAAAGGGACATTGTCTGAGAGTTTAGGCTTAACATTTAAATGTCATAAGTTACTACATTTACATATTTCATATGCAAAACAAAAGCCAAATTCTGTTCTTTTTTTACATATATAAATCTGGAGGTACCTTACCAAGGACAATGGAATTATTCCAAATGTAAACAGTGTAAATGAGAATAGAATTTGATTTTCCTCCTTTTTATTCATTTGAAATTTTTTTCTCTTTCTTGGTGTTTGGGGTCAGGAAAGTGTGGCAGGAAAAAATATTGCTGGTGTTTATAGTAATGACTATCATCCTGCATATGTAAATAACTGGCCAGTGCCTTCTTGAAGTAGTTAGTACCATAAGGCCAGCCCCACAGTTTTTTCCTATCAGTGGGTTATAAGGGAGGGTTATCAGGCAATATGGACAGTTACCTGAAATATTTGTGGGGAGAACTGTTGTCTATGAAGAGTGTACCGCAGTAAGAAGCCCCACTCCTTCTTTCCCTTCCCCACAGGAGAACAAGAAATGGCCTTCCCCTCTACCCATGAAGGTGTAAGGAGAGGAATCTGTTCTTCTGGTGTTTGTTTGGAATAAGAAAATAAATTGGGTAGGGGTGGAGGTTGTTCCATGATGGGGATTGATTCAAGTGTTAGGTTTTGTTGCTGGTGGAGGGGATTTGATCTGGACATTTAGTTTATTGGAGAGGGCAAAGAGAAATTGCTAGCTGATGGATGTTGCTGCAAAAGAAAATTTGGATAAGGCGTTTTGATGCAGTGGCAGAAAATTGCTGGAGAGCATTATAGGGGAAATATCTTTGGGGTAAACAATGTGTCAGGGACATGTCTGAGATGAAAGAAGGGGAATTGCTCAGGAATCCTAGGCCCCAATTCTGACCATATTAGCATGATTATAATTTTCAACCCTTCCTTGAAAGTTGCAGAGGGCAGAAATGAGCACTGATATTTGAATGGTAGGAGGTAAGTGACTACATGATAGGAACTGAGGAAAGGTGATCTTGTTAAGGCACAGAACTAAGTCTGGGTCCATCCCCATCTCTGTCACTTCATGTTTTGATATTTGCCAAGTTATTTAGGCCAAAATTTTCAAACACGAGTGCCAAAAGTTAGGCCTTTAAATATGTGGTCTGACTTTTTAACAAGTGCTGAGCACCCATAGCTCCCAATGAGGACAGTGTGAGTTTTCCCATTGACTTCAAAGTACCTTGGATTAGGCATTTAGAGAGTATTGGAGATGAGTGCAATAGGCTTCTGAGCAATGCATGAATATGATGGAGTCAGCATGCTGATGCACCTGAATGACACAGAACAAAGAAGGACCAGTTAGATTTAAAACGATTTAAGTTTGAGATTTCCAAGATGTTACAGGTGGGGAGAGGGAAAGTAGTATAAAAACAGTAAATGTTTAAGATGCAAACTAACTTGCAAGACTCTAGAGAAAATCAGTTTCCTAATCAGATCTTTTACAATTAATCAGGGTTATGTCAGACAATTATTATTGTGAGGAGGTAGAAATATCTGTCACTAGAAAAGAAAAGGAATCTATATTTCTTTTGTGTTAAAGATTTTAAAATAACTTTGTGTACAACAAAAGCTGTGTGATATCAGCTGGGACTTCTTAAACATACAGTTTTCAATAGCAATAAACACATATATATTAGACCAGCTGTTCTCAAACTGGGGATCGTGACCCTTCGGGGAGTCATGAGATTATTACGTGGGGGGTTTTGAGCTGTTAGCCTCCACCCCAAATGCCGCTTCACCTCCAGCATTTATAATGGTATTAAATATATTAAAAAGTGTTTTTAATTTATTGGGGGGGGGTCTCACTCAGATACTTGCTGTGTGAAAGGGGTCAGTAGTACAAAAGTTTGAGAGCCACTGTATTAGAGACTTGAAAATGAGTAAGTATACATTGTTAATTAGACCAGCAGTGCTTTTTCTACCTGACCAGAGCATTTTTTTTTCACTCTCAGGCCTGGTCTACACTAGGGCTATGGCTACACGACGAGACTTTTAGTGACACGGCTATGCCACTACAGCCGTGCCACTAAAAGGCACACAGTGTAGCTGCTGTTTGTTAGCAAGAGAGAGCTTTCCTGATGAGAAAAAACTTCCACCCCCCACAAGCAGCAGCGACTTTGTCAGCAGGAGAGCACTCTTGCTGACAAACCGCTGTTCACACCGGTGCTTTTTTTTGCTAAAACTTTTGTTTTTCGGGGGGTGCTAACACCCCAGAACGACAAAAGCTTTGCTGACAAAGTGCCAGTATAAACAAAGCCTAGGAAATTAGATCGTTATAACTATGTCCAACGGGGGTGTGAAAAAACCACACCCCTGAGTGATGCAGTTAACTGATTCATCCTCGGTGTAAACAGCACTAGGTTAACAGGAGTATTCTCCTGTCAACCTAGCCGCCATCTCTCAGGGCGGTGGATTACCTATGCCGATGGGAGAACCCCGGCCGTTGGCATGTGTAGAGTATTCCCTGAAGCACTGCAGCATTTTAAGTGTGGAGGAGCCCTAAGTCAGACTAGGTTTCCTGGGGAAAGTTCAATTATTCAGAAATACAAAGGTGTGTGTTTAATGAAAATTATAATTTTTCTCTAAGTACTGGATCTGTTGCTATGAAATGGGTTCCATTGTGGATAGGATCAACATATGTCCTGTTAGTATTAGGAGTACCATATGCATTTTTCATTAAATGTCTTCCTCAGGTGAAAGAGTATTAAACAAAGAAGTTACACTTGAGGATTTTGAACTAAGTTGTCTGCATGGGCAAGTAGCAAAGGATGATCTGCCCTTCCCCCTTCATTGTTAGGTGGTAGATTGTTGCTATGGTGATCACTCTTTCCATCTCATCAGCCATAACCTGGTTTTCCACATCATCTGAATAGCTGCAAGCAAAGCATGATCTTTATTATATTTTTCTAAAATGGGTTAATATTGTTTTACTACATCGTTATTGAACTGGGACTTATAACACTGAGATGAAGTGAATGTATACAAGATGGTCCTAATTCTGTCGAATATAAATCAGTATTTGTGCATTCATTAAAATAAATTTAATTTTAAATCCTTTAACAGTTAAAGAACTTAAAGTGGGAATTTTTTGAGATGGTTTATTCTTGTTTGGGTATAGGAGATTGATTTGATCATCTGTTGTCTTTTAGAAGGATGTAAGATAAGAATCAGTAATATATATGTGAAAAAGTTATCAGTTCCTTGATTAATTTATCAATTAAATGATTTGTTGTTTGTTAGCTAATAGAGTGAAAACAGGATTTTTATATTAGTAACAGTAACACCCCACTTCAACAGTTTCAGTCCCTTTTAATGCAACCATATTCTGTAAGGATAGCACAATTAAGAATATGATTAATATAATTTTTTAAAATATTTTTTCTCAAACTTCAGTAATACTTATAGGGTTTAGGGTTGAAAAGTTCTGAAATTCCGGTTTAAACTATACACAACTATCGGTAGTCAGCATTTCTGTTTCCCTGTGCTGTAAATTACTCTTAGGCCATGTCTACATGACTGGGACTATAACCGCATAACTACAGTGCTGTATCTATCCCGGTATAACCCCATAGTGTAAACACAACCGTAGCAAAGGAAGAGGTTTTCCCTTTTTTCCCGGGGAACCATTGAAGGACTTGCCAGAAACAGAGAGGAGTGGAGGAGCTTTGTCATTGCCCTAAACCCCAGAGGTGTAATGGGAACATGATGATGTAGGAACACCACCTCCCTGAGCAACAGTAGGTAGTTCAACAGAAGCATTCTGAGATGTAGGTCGGCATAGTTATGGCATCAGGGGTGTGGATTTTTGAGACTTCTGGGCACTGTAGCTATGTCAACCTACATTTTAAGTGTGCACCAAGCCCCATTTTACCATTATTGTTATATCACATTATACTAGCAGCATCCCAAAATGGGGATTGTGTAATTTATCATGGGACGTACTTCTTCTAGGTATGTTGTAGAGATTTCTACAGAAGGTGGAACTTCATATGGAGTTTATGTGCTACACAGGGCCTTGCACAGACCACCTGCACATACCATAAGGTCACAGTATTGCAACAAAACCTATGTGATTGCAGCCAAAAAGCATGTGTATGACACACTTCATTTTATTGACATGCATTACACATACCGCAAAATGCTAATACCCATAGTGCACAAGGATGCAATAAAAATTGTTCAAAGCTGTATTCTGAATTGCTAGATGACAAATAAATGGCTTAATATATTTCATATTTTATGCAAGCATCAGTATATATGGGGGCAAGTTTTTTAAAAGTTTTCTTTGGAGAGTTTCTTTTCCCATTTTTTCTGAAGAATATGAATACTCTTTTCATTTACACAGCAGGAACAACATTAGAGAAAGATCATATCTGCCACAGAATAACTTTAGTCAGCATGTAGTCCATTATCTGCTTTATGGACTGCAAGTCCACTTGAGAGTATTACAAAGCTGCAGTGTTCCTCAAGGACTCCTACAGCATTTAGATCTGTAATTCAACATTTGGAAGCATCCAAAATTATCTGATGTGAAAATATTGATGGGGATCTTGACTACTGTCTACTGGTGTACTAAACTTTTTCAACCCTGTATACATACAACACTGTGATGTCTAATATTATGCTGCCCTAGGTACTCTTCCCATTACATATTCTTGACCCATGTTTGCGATGCGACATTTTGCTAAATAGCGTCAAAGATAATCTCTCAAGTGAACAATATTTAAGATGATGTGTTAAGACATTCATCTTTTAGCACAAATACAAATGTGTTTCAGATAGAGCCAATTTTAGGATTATTATTGGTGTTCTTTCAAGTAAGAAGGGGATGTCTATGTGCTCTGAGGCTAGAATAAGTCACCTTGAATTACCAAAAAGCTTAAATCTTTTGGGGCTACCTATTGGCTGAATACCAAGGATCTAATCCCCTTACTCTGTGCAATGCTGAGTAAGTGGGTTTTAAACAGGGGCACTCCATGGAACCTGAGGAGATGGAATATTCCCCTGAGGCTGCAGAGCACATGAAAGAAGTTCCTGACAAACTGTGTGGCATAGCTCCACAGCCACAAGAGCTGACAAAGGACTGTCAGAGTGTCCATGAAGTCTGCCACATCTCTGCTCAATGCCCATCATAAACAACTAGTATGGCGGAGCCTATTGAACCCCTGCAGAGACATGCACCAAAGCTCATAAGGCGCACAACCCTCCCATGTAGCCTTTCTGTGACTTGTTCACCTGCACAGCAGATACCTATTGTGTCCTACGTGCCTGCAAGAGGCAGGGCAGGATCTGACCCCATCCATGTGTTTTTGAAGTGTGAATCTTCAAAGAATTCCAACTTCCAGATCCACAGACTGAAACCCTGTGTTTGCAGTCTTGAAATCTGGCTATGTTTTGCTGCTCTATAGCTACCACGGTCTGGAATGGTGAAGGTCATTCTGTCCCCTTTACTCTTGTTCTCCTGCTCTTTGGGTGATTTCCAGTATTTGCTATGCCTGCACAAGAGCCAGATAGGCAACTAATAACTCTTGCTCAGTAAGGAAATATTGTCAAAAGTCTCCAATTGTTTAATTCCAGTAGACAACAGTGTCAAAGAAAAAAATCAGTGCAACAGTCTTTCCACAGAGCTTAAGAACAGTGTTCTGACTCAGCCTCATCAGTTACCTCATTCCTTATCTGAAAAATGCTAACACCAGGACAGTTAATTCCTGGTCTTCTTCCTTGCGGACTCGATGGTGAACACCTGGTCCAGTGACAAAATGAAATACTGGAGCAGGAAGTCCTATGAATCTTTAAAGTTCTAGAAAAGGTAAAGGACACTGAATTTACTGCTTTGGATTGTAGGAATATCCAGCTTTAGAAAGGCATATATGTTCCTTAACTGCGCCTTGCCGACTTACTTGCCTTCCACTCCAGGTCTGGGATATTTCTACGGTTCAGCCCTCTGGAAGGGATAAAATGTACTCTGTTGGAGTATTGAGATAGTGGGAACTTGAAGCCCTGGGGCGGGGGGGAAATCACTCAAGCAAAATGGCAGCCAGAGAAGAAAATAAGTTAAACAGTCAAGCTGCGCACATGTGATATAGTATTTGTATATAGGGGGTTCTTATATTTTGTTACGACTTTCTAATTTATTTTTATAACAATGCCCATGTCTGTTGCCTCTGGAGACCATATACAAATTTATCCATGACAAAACTGATGTAACAAATAATTGTAAAAAGATTTCCCTACATAGGATCAGAGTATAAATGTTACCTCTCCCTAGTTGCTCATGCAAAAGTTTGTCTAGGCCATTACACGCACGCACGCGCACACACGGAAGGACACTATCAAGTAGTAATTCAGGTTTTTTTTAAATGATCCTACATTGTGGTAAAGGGGAGGCAAATAGATTTTGTGACTTGGCTGATATAATTTTTCCTGACAGTTTTCAAAGCTGGTTCTATTCCTCAGGAGTGTTAAAGCAGACAAGTTTGATATTAAAAGAAATTACATTCAAAGCAATTTAACGTCTTTCATGTCTGTGGGTGTTCTTTATTGCTTACATAAGAAAATAAATGTAACTTTGAAATGCAGTTTTGTTTGTCATCCTATATATTAACCTGCTGCCAAGAAGCTTTACTACTACTTTGTTGGCCAATCGTATAGAAAGAGACAGGCAGACAAACCATTGGTGCCTGCTAGTAGGATGGCTGCTCTCTCAAATTTAAATGTACAATTTCAAATATAGTTTTAATCTAGTAGTGGTAAGCTTATCTTGATGAAAACAAGTTCCTCTGCTCCTCTGGCTTCCAACTGGACCTGTGTACGTCTCTGGCCCACCATCAGGAACAGTCACATTCACAGACTTTGCACTCCCTGAACATTATGACAGCCCAAGGCTGGCATTGCTGCCAAAGCCAGACACCTTAAATTAAGTGGAGCATACACTGAATATTGTCAGGCAGAGCAAATTGGAGATCATCTTCCTGGAGTGAAGCCATGGACCTCATCATTTCCCCAAAAGGCACAGGATAGGCTGAACCAATGAGGATGGAGGAAAGGCGCTTTCACTGGAGTCAGTAGGGCGAGGAGCAAGAGCCAAGCCAGTGAGAAATCTTTTTTTTTTTTTTTTTTGCTCACCCCATATGGCCAGGATGTGGAACAGACCTAAAATGACTAAATGAGGTTGTGTCCTAGAGATGGTTTGGTTCACAATTTGTTCATAATTTCCATCAATTAAGAACCTTCCTCAATAGATTTATTGTGTTCTGACCTCCACACTGCCATCAGAGGTACTTTTGTACTTCAAGACTGTGCTCCATTGTCAACACAGAATCCCCTCATTTGGATGTGCAGTGGTCTTTAGGGCCTTCAAAGTTTTGACAATGTGTTTGTGAGGAGTCTCAGTAAGTAAATCTACACCTGGATGACTTCCTAGATGAGTCAACACTTTGAGACAAAGCAACTTAACCTGTTAATAGTTCACCCTTATTACACCTTGTTATTCATAGTCAACATAGAAGAATGCTAAAATTCCTTCACAAGCATGCTCTCCTATTTGAGTTCTCTTGTGAGGTGGAAATACACTCCACCTTTTTGGAAATACACAAAAAAGTTATCTTCTACCTAGAAATTTTGATCCAAAATCTCTACAACATTCACTGATGGAAGAACCTAGTAGTCACTTTACATTTTGCCTGAAATTAATTCCAGGAACTATCTGCTATGTAAGACCACATTATACCTTCCTCTACTTTGCAATTCACAAATGAAAAGACCTAGACAACTTCTAATTACATTCCTTCTTTCCTGCCTGGTATTGCTGAAATCAGGGGTTCTGGAACAATTTGAATAGTGGGGGTGCTGAGAGTAATTGAACCAAACTGTAAACCCTATATATAATGGAAACCACTTCAAGCCAGGTGATGCAGCAGCACACACACCCCTACCCACACCCCTAGTTCCAGCACCTATGGCTGAAATTGTAAGAAAAGAGTTATTTTTCCCCACCCATAATTTTAATTTTCTCTATTTTGGCTATACCACTCCAGAGGCACTCCCAGTTTGGTTATACTTGTCTTATTTTCTGTGCCTTTTCATCCTGTAGACTAGCTGCTTTTGGATCTTAATTGCTGAAAGCATATCATATTTCCTATTAACCTGTTTGGCTCCTTGCCTCTTAAACTTCTGTTCTCTGACATAAGCTTACCACTGTTAAGAGGCAATACCATTGTTCTGGAAACTTGCTTAAACAACATGTGCTTTGTTCCACTTGCATATACACTATGGAAATGTCATCTAAGGAATCACAGTGGAAAAGTGGCAGGCCTTTCATCGATATTCTCTGCTGTGATTAGTGGCACTCTTGTCTGACCTATAATTTTTCATCCTAGAAAGTACAGAAACCAAAACTACAGCTAAGAAACATGAAGTATTTCTTCCAAAAGGTATTGTAAAAACAGAGAGCAAGCAAGCGGGGGGAATTGATCAAAACAGTATCTTTTGGTGAGTAGTACATAAATTAATATGAATCATTGGAGTAAAGAATGTGGGGAGAGTGGAATAGTCCTATTGCTGCTTATTACAATAAATTACAAGCCCAGTCACTTAATATATAACTAGAATCTTTCATTAGAGCTGAAATGACCAGAAATAGCTGTAGAGCGTAAATAGGTAGTATTAGCTCTGAACATTACCTAGTGATACAGATAAGTGTCCTTTGTAAAGTTATTGGGTCAATTTCACCCAAAGGCCATCAAGAGAAAGTGGGTGTAACTTCCACAGAAGTCTCCGGGATAAATTCCTAAATTGAGAATGACAGGAGTGCCAGTGTAAGGAGCGAAGTAGTGCAACCTGTACTGCGTTGGCATTAAAAGGGCCAGATTATTCAAACCTGGGTGCTTTAAATTGAGCACCATATTAAGGCACCCAATAATATTCTATATTGAGACACCCAAATAAGCAGTCTGATTTTCATACTTACTCAAAAGAAAACTGTGGATGCTAAGCACTGCTGAAAACCAGACCACTTATTTAAGTGCCTGACTTCAGGCTCTTGACATTTTAAAAGTTTGAGTTAGATGCATAAAGTGATGTATAATTCACGTGTGATGTGGCAGAAGAGGAAAATAAATTATCAGGAGGATATTTGGTAAAGATGGCCCTACCTAATTTATTACCCTGTGCTGGCTCCAACAGGGCTAAATTCAGCCCTGGTGTACACAAGCACAGATCACCTTCCCTTACATAGAAGCTTTATTTCATTGCAGGAGGAGCTGAATTTGGTCCTTGCAAAATTCCAGACTACAATAAATTACACTCTTTTTGCACCACCAGTGAATGCCAAATAGGTGCCAGTTCTTTATTGCATATGCAGCATTGTGAATCCCGCTGTAGGTGTGCACATGCACATCTGAGGTGGTTTTATTTTTTAATATCACTGTGCCCTGTGCTGCCTCATGCTCCCACACGAGGACATAAAGGGCAGGGCAACCCTTCCTCAGTTCCCTCTTACAGTCTGTGGCAATCAGACAGAACCTGACAAGCATCCAACACACTAATTCTTAGCTCATAGTTTCAGACTGAACTTCTTCAAAACCTTCCAAAGTCTCTAGAACTACTTCTGATCTCCTACATTCAACCACTGTTAATTAATCTGTCCTCCCTGGACTGAACTCTACTCAGCGGTGGCTCCAGACACCAGTGCTCCAAGCGCGTGCCTGGGGTGGCAAGCCGCGGAGGGCGCCCTGCCGGTCCCTGCAAGGGTGGCAGTCAGGCAGCCTTCAGCGGCTTGCCTGCAGGAGGTCTGCCAGTCCCGTGGATTTGGCGGCAATTCGGCGGCAGGTACGCCGAAGCCACGGGACCCGCAGGCAAGCTGCCAAAGACAGCCTGCCTACCATGCTTGGGGCGGCAAAAAAGCTAGAGCCGCACCTGACTCTACTGGTCAGACCTCCCCTTACAGGGCTCTTTAGTACTGCAGATTTGAAACCTGGGGGATTCAAGCCCTGGCTATCCAACAATGGACTAATTCCCCTAAAGGAAGCACACAGTAGGTGTTACTTCTGCTGGGGAAGTCGCATATTCTGAGCAACTTGTTCTTTTCTGCTAGAAGCATTCAAGTCACAAGGCAGAAATTGGTTCTTCTGAAACAGTCGATGATGGTTGTGTCAAATCCCAGGGACATGAGTTTCAGAATCCTGCTAGTGGAAAAGCCAGCGCCCTACCAAGCAGACAGGTGATGCCTAAGACTAGCGGAGAAGACAGTGCCAAGGAAAGATCCAACACTGATGTTTTCACTAGCACCGATGCCAAATACATTGCAAAAATAATAAAATACAACGCAATCTGCAATAAATGAAACTCCCCTACTAATTTAACAGTGATTGTACTACAGCATAGACAGGGACAGCTCCATTTTCCCACTGGGGCTGGTTTGCATCACTGCAGCAAAACAAAGCCCCCTTAAAGCTGGCTTAAACAAGACAAGCTTTCAAACATCACACCTTCACAACTGATCTGAGGAAGAGCTCCGTGTCTCTCTCACTAACATTACATTACCTCACTCACCTTGTTGCTCTAATATCCTGTGACCATCAGAGCTACAACAACACTGCATACAACAATGTAGGTTCAATTTAGAATAGCTAACTGAATTTGTCACAAATCCAATTTTTCCATTTGCTTCATGTTAACTAGTTTTTGGTGTAGTCTACTTTACCTGCTTTGTGTCTGAAACATTCTGGCATTATACCCAAATGCCAGTGTGCTGTGTTCTTCTATCAGGAAATTAGATATTTGCAAATTAAAGCACTGTCAAAGCTTATTATTATTGCTTGTTTCCAATGTTCAGGGTCATGATCTTTAACATATAATACGAGCAGCTTGATTCATCTGGGGTGTATGCCATGTGCATTCTGTCACCCCTGCACCTGAGGACCTACCCCTCGGGGAGAGCTTAGACCCCTTGCTACCTTTGAGAGACTCAAACCTCAGCTAGTGAAATACTACTAGTATCTAAATTACCAAATTAACTTGCACATTTCAAGCATTGCTCTCACTAGACATATTGAGTAAGAGAAGTTTGAACTAAAAAACTCATAACTGTTAAGTACACAAACTAATCATGGGGAAGTTTATTAACCTTTTTCTAGGAATTTTGTACCTGACTAAGGGACATGAATGAGTGCAGAAAAGGAAAGGTTAAATTAAGAGTAATTCACAATTTAGTGTGGAATTTAAGACTACTCTATAGGGGACATTAACTGCAAAAAGATGATTTCTTTAAACAAAAATCTATTGAAGTCCCAAGATTTTAAACACAGAGAGATACTGAAAAGACTTCAGCAGGACTAAGATCTCTATAGATTTTAGCCTTTTGAATAATATGACTTCATAATGTCAGTGTCCATTATTTAAACAAATATTAGCTACTCTTTCCTTTCCAGAGCTCTGAACATCCATATTAGTCCTATAAATTCTGTAATTATGTCTCACAATGGGTTGTTTTGTCTGCCTCTGTTCTACACTCTATTCTTTAACATCCACCCCAAAACTATCTCAGCTCATATGCTGTGTTGTTTTGCAGTGTGTCCTATCTATCAACATTTGCTATTAGGATTTCATTCCACGCTATTTTTATTCTGAGCAACGACCAGTGCTGGGATATATTTATGTTTCATAGCTATGTGAAGGGAAAGGTGGCAAATGAGCATGGTGCCTCCATGTAATCCAACTGTATTTTTTTTTCTTTAAAGTAAGCCTTTGTATATTGATATTTTTGCTTACATCATATACATCTATGGAATTCAGACTCTTCAATTATTATAGCAGAAGTGTAATCAAATGAGACAGTGATGAGTATCAAAGTCTCCTATTAAAAATCCAAGGCATACTCTTAACAATATTTTTGAATACTGCATTTAGAAATCTCATACTGCAAAACTAGTAAAATTAGCAACGTATTTCTGATCATTTATTTTTATCCTGAAATATATTTTTATTTAAATCAGATTATTTTTATTTAAATTAAATATAGATTTTTTTAAATAAACCAGTTACGATTTATTTGAAATGGACATCCTATGTTAAGACCAAAGCTGCTTATAATCTATTAATCATTTAAATGAATTGCAAAAAAAAATAATAATTATGTAGTACTTGTTTGCTGTCAGGTTTAAGTCAAACCACTGAACTGGTGGAAATCACTGGCTAAGCACCTGGACGGGAGCTTGTTGAAGTGGTAAAACAGATTTTGACAGCAGTAGCCTCTTCTGCATGTGCAGAGAGAATATTTTTTCATTTCACTTTATTCAGCTAGCTAATTCTTAAAGGACACGGTGACCAGAAACAATAAGTTCAATTCACTAACTATAGATAATGATTCCTTTATTTAATAAATATTAGTTTTCAATGCAAAAAATAAACATTTTGATAAAAGAAAAAGATTGTATCTAGCATACTTAAGTTTTATTTAATTAAAAATGCTGGTTTTGTGTATTTAGTTTAATTGTATTTCCATCCAAATAAAGCTTGACATAAATCACAAATAAAAGAAAATCTAATAAATAAGAAATGCATCATACACCATTTTCTTATAGTATTTTTTTTAAATCAGACTGTTATGCCATATAATTGCTTAAATAAAGATGTATAAGTGTAGTATGTCCAAAAAGAAGCACCAAATTTAATAAATGCTATATTTAGTTGCAAATCAACATGTTTTAATGGTTACCAACCAGTGAAAATCAACCTTTCTTTCTGATAATAATTAAAGTACAAGTGCAATTAAAATCAATTATTTAAATCAAAGTTTTCTTCTTTAAATCATTACCAAATTGGTGATTAAATCAATCCACCCTTGTATATTTGTACATTACACAAATAATCCAGATTTATTTTTCACACAATTGGCCTAAATCCCTAACATATGAAATGTGCTCTAACTGGTCAAGTTATTAGTGTAAAATTTAATTTGTTCTAATAATCTGCCTCAGATGAAGGAAGCGCAATATATAACATGTATATTGTCTATTTTACTGTAACATCATATGAGAATAGTTCACTTCTCACTTCTCGTGTAACACTGCAGATTTTTATGCCCTAAAAGTTAAATGGATTATTCTAGTGGACCAGATCCCAGCATAGAGGAGATGGGAGATATGGGCCCTTCTTAAGTACTTTTCTTAAGTGATTTGTCTGAATGAATCCATCCATGGGTAGATCTAGTTGAAGGTTTTCTAACTAAAAGCTGGGAAGGGGGAGAATATTCCCCTTTCCCGGTATTGCCAACATTTTTTTGTTTTACAATTGTTTTTTGAAAAACAAGTTCTCAAATGAAAAATTTCAATAATCGTTTTGATAACATTTTGAAAAAATATTGAAAAACTTCCTCACTGATGCAAAGCTCTTATATATGAGACTCCGTGAACTTTCTTTCATTTCCAGTTTGTTAGGAGAGTCTCATCTTGGCAGACAATGCCCTGGCATCAGTTATACACACCTTTGTCACCTCCTATCTGGATTACAGTTATTTGGTATACTTGGGCATGGAGCCATCAACCCTTTGGTAACTCCATATAGCAGAATATGCTTTTTTTTTTTTAAATCCTACCATAACAAAACACTGCTCTGCATGCACATTTTTCCCCTCAGGGAGAGAACAACTCATGAATGATAGATGTTAATCACATCACTTAATGCTCTAGGAAGGTGCTCAGATACTATGGTAATGAGGTTAGTATAACAGCCTCTGTAGAATAGCTTAAATATGTTGTAACATCAGAAAAAATATGTAAAAATAAAATGTGATTGATCCCCTTAACAACATTTCATTTTGTCATTCATCATGATTCTCCCACCTTGCAATTTGTGGATGTACTGTTGATTTCTACGGGAGTTTTGTTTACCCAGAGCTTTCAGCATTGGGCACTAAATGGGTAAAAGGAAAAAAGCAAATGTTAAAAAGATTCTTCCATGAAAAGAGAAAATTAGTGAAAACAGGACCTACTGTTATTGGCCACACAGAACTCTTAGCTCTAAGAACTGAGCATTTATTTTTCCAAAGATTGTAATTAGAAAGAGGATAATAAACTTCAAGAAAGTAATGTTACTCATTATTTAGGAGAATCAAGAAACCATCTGAAAGCAATTAGGAGGAGCCACATGATTGATAAAGAGCACAGGTTCATTAAGAACTGATTGAGTCAGACACACTGAATTGTTCTCTGAAGAAAAATCAGTTTCTGTGGGAAAATATAACAAGGTACACTTAACTTATACTAAAGCTTTTGATAATCCAACAGGAAAGGCTAATAAAATAGTAGTTGAGATGCTGTCTGGTTACTAAGAATATTATAGTGTTTATTCAAAATTTTCTGAGAGGTGGAAAACAGAATAATTAATGGTGTGCCTTTATACTGGGGAGAAATCTGATTACTAGAAATGTTTATTTTGAGATCAGTATCTTCAATAAGGTGCTGGAGAAGTACAGTAAATTGTACATTGATCACACTTACAGATGCTCCTCAACTAGCAGGTATTGTAAACATACTGGAGGATGCTGTGGAGAAATAAAATTATCTGGCGGTCATAGAACAATGGAGACTTTTAAATGGAATTTAAATTGAGATAAATGTTATACAGTATGCTTTTGGATCCCTGATAACTGATATATGGAAGACATATGGCACTACATGTAAAGCACATTTAGGATTAATGCAGAATGCCAATTAATGTTGCTTAAGCTTTTCAGCCCACAGTACACCTCGTTTAAGTCACTTTTCAGGTATAAGCAGATGGACATCTGTAGGATTGTACCAATGGGACTGATTTTGAAAAGCCTCTGATTTTGTGCCCACAGTTCTGTGGGTGTAATTGATGTCATTTAGATATTTAACTACCCTCGTGAATCAAAAAAGCAAGAATACATCTAAAGACATTAGTTGCACCCACAGTTTAGAAAGCCGAGGCTTCTTTCAAACTGAAACCCTATGGTTTAAATCCAAATATAGTTTATAATAAAAGCAAGTACAGTAAAACTGAACTATTGACATTATAAAGAGAATGATGATCAATTGTTCTCCATGTCCACTGCAGTAACAGAGATTTACTTTATATATTAGGAAAAACTTTCTAACTATAAGGATAGTTAAACACTGGAATAGGCTTCCAAGGGAGGTTGTGGAATCTCTATCACTGGGGGGTTTTAAGAACAGGTTAGACAAACACCTGTCAGGGATTCTCAGGTCCTGCCTCAGTGCAAGGGGCTAGACTAGATGGCCTTTGAAGTTCCTTCCAGCCCTACATTTCTGTGATTTCTGTGACTTCCTCACTATGCACACTGTAGATATTTAGGGGGCCTCAGGTCTAGGAAGAGGTACAGAGTATATAATATATGCTCATTGCTATAGAGCTATATTTATTGTACAAGAGGACTGTAGTTCAACTGCCACTGAAATAGCTTAACTGATCTTCAATGATTGTGGTTTAGGAAACATTTTGGCCTCAGATGTTTTAAAGGACAGCTTTCTGATAGATTCAAGAGCCCTGTACTAACAGGAAAAGGCATTAACAAGATCCAACATCTGGAAACCAGACTATAAGCCACCATTTTTTAACAGTGGGGATAATTAGCAATTAGAACAATTTATCTAGGGATGTGGTAGATATTCCATCACTTCAAGTTTTTAAATCAAAATTGGGTGTTTTCCTAAAGGGTAACTCTAGCTCATTCAGAAGTAACAGGCTTGATACAGGAATTGCCAACTTAATGTCTATGAATGGTGTTATGCAGAAGGTCAAAGTAGATTATCATAATGGTCACCCTGGTCTTCAAATCTAATCCACTAGTTTCTATGAACTTCCATACTAACAGTGGCAGTGTTTTTTATTCTTTTCAGTACGTTTTTATTATTCATACCTATTGCCATATTAGACACAAAAATACCGTAATTACTCATTTATCTAGCTTGTTTATATATTACTATGATTACATTTTTGTAGTAAATAAGCATCTTTTCTTTTATCATGGGCACTACTAAACTCTTCAGTGACCTGGGGGTGGGGGGCGGAAAGTGGGGAAGGAGGGGAGGGGAGTGGGGAAAGAGATGAGGGAAGGACAGTGAAGAATACTAAGAACTTTCCCCACTCCCTCCTTCATAAGGGTCAGCACAGTTTGGATCTCTGGGTATGTCTACACTGCAGTCAGACACCTGCAGCTGGCCCATGACAGCTGACTTGGGCTTGAGCTGTGGGGCTGTTTAATTGCAGTATAGACTTTCAGGCTGCACCCCGAGCTCTGGGACCCTTCCACCCCACTGGGCCCTAGAGCCTGGGCCCCAGAGTAAGCCCAGAAGGCTGCACTGCAATTAAACAGCCCTTCAGCATGAGCCTGAGTCAGCTGGCACAGGACAGCCATCGGTTTTTAATTGCAGCAGAGATCTACCCCCGGAGCTCGGGAGCACAGAAACTGCTGCTTCTGTCTGCCCAGAGCACGCACACTGCATATTACTTTAACAGACAGTGCAGACTGCAACACTAACCCTCACCCTCACCCCTCACTCATCAGCAGAGGAATCGTGAAGAGCTGTGCTGCCCCAACATAGGGCTGAGTCTTTAAATGCACAAACTACCTCTGAATAATCAAGGATAAACCTAAATAGACTGTTTAACGTGTGTATTAGATGTCTGCAACCCTATTTGACTTCAGGATGTTGTCTTTGTTTGCCTACATAATGTTTACACTAGCTGAATATAATTCATTATTTTGCAAAGCACTTCAAGACATCTTAAATGTAAAAGGAGTTATATAAAACCAAATTACATTCTGTGCAATTATAGTTGGTATCATCTGGATGACGTCCCATGTACTTGGAGGTGGATATTTTTCTAGTTCTAATTATTTTGGTTTGTAAAGCTGTTTGTGGTTGCTGAATGTTGGGGGAAGTTTTATCAGGATCCTCTGACTGCATTATAATGATTTTTTTCTAAATCTCTTTTCCATTATGGTACTTTTGTACCTGTATGATCCGTTCTGTCCTCTATCAAAGCCAGTTACATTTTTTTAATTTTGCAAAATAAAGAACATGGACCTACTGTATAAAACCCTTTCGCATCTATTAGGAACAGTTTATTTTAGATCTCTAAACTTTGCAACATGAAGGCTTAAATTGGCATCTATAAATCTCCATGATATTTTCATCAAAAGTAAATGTATGTGATCATTATACTGTATTTGCTTGTATTACCATCTCTATTGATAAATGAATACAAATTTGCTTGTTTGAGTTCACTGGCAAGAAAACCTTGCAACTGATCAGCTTTGTCTTCACGTGGTGCCACCTTTTAAGGCTGGGCCATATTTCCTACTGACTGTACTTCATTAAAACCACCTTTATATAAATTTCAACTCAGCAGACTGAAGAAAAATTCCCCCAAGCATCAAAGAAAGATATTTTCCATTCACTTCCAACCTAGGCTGATTATAACAGACCAATACTTGTCCCAATATTATTTTGTGTAGACTTCATGGGTCATAACAACTTGTATGAAGGTTTGCTGTTTTGCAGTTATTCACAATCAACAGGCATAATACTCTGATTATGCTTCATCATTTCTTTTCCAGAGACAATAATACTTTGCTCTTGGGTGTATTAATGTAACTAACAAAATGGCTTCTATGCATATAAACCCTTTTCTGCTCTGTATAGAACGGCACATGCAAGAGCTAAAGCTGATGCTGCGGATCAGGCTGCTCAGGCTGCTCGCCAGGAAAGTGATATTGCAAGAGCAGTTGCCAGAGAACTTTCACCAAGTTTCTACCAACCAGGTAAAGTTTTGTTTGGTTTTGTTTTGTTTTGTTTGGGGGATATTTTCCTTTTTATATTTTTAAAGGGTTCTTTGTTAAATTAAAAAGTTCATCCCATTTTTAATTTAATCACTTACTCAGAAACTATAGTTTTGTGTAGGCAATGAAGGGCACTTATTGTTCAAGAGGGTTTTGTTTTTATTGTATTATCATTTGGTAACAAATTGCGCTTTCTATTAAACCTTTCACTGTTGGAGTGTCAGTGTCAAGAGTTTATAGGAGTATGCCGTGTCTCCCTTAAGTTTGAAGTTAGAGTAAGTCTTACTCTGTCTTTAGAAAAGATAATACAACTGATTTTTCAGAGTTATTTCTATGCCATGTTCATTATAGGCCAAATCCTGAAATCATTACTGAATCTTGGAAAGTCGATGACAGTTTTGCCTGGACTAAGAACTAAGTAAAAAAACAGAGGGCTAGATTGTGCCTGACCCTTACCCAAATATGTTAGTCCCCGGACTCAAAGTATCACAGAAATTGCTCCACTCCAGTTTCCCACCTGTAGATCTGCCCATTCACAGCACATATTCATTGGCCATGTGGTGGAGATGGGATAATAAGAAGCACTGGAATGTTTACCATATGTTAGGTGTCCTTCAAAGGTCATTTAAAAAGTAATTGATGAAAATAAAGATTCAAAAACATGTAGACCAAAAAGAACTTCAATTCTTCAAGTGCTTGCTCATGTCGATTCCATTCTAGGTGTGCACACCCATGTGTGCAGTTATCAGAGATTTTTGCCTTAGCGGTATCTGTAGGATCAGCTGTTGCGCCCCCCCCCCCTTGAGTGCTGTGCTCATCCATCGATGTATCAGGCGCCGCTGACCTCTCAATTCCTTCTTACCGCCCGTGGTGGTTAATCAGAACACCTTTGCTTGCATAGCAAGGGCTAGTGGTTTCATCTCGTCTGACTGCAAGCCTTAGGGCCATGTAAATAGTTATTCATATTAGCGGTAAGTAGTTGTTAAGTGTAGTTAGAACACAGTGAGTCCCACTGGGGACTTCACCCCAGGTGGGGCATGCCCCGGTCTCCGGGGTTTAAGCCCTGCGTGGACTGTAACAGGCCTATGCCTGTGAGTGCTCCCCACAGCAGCTGCCTCAAGTGCTTGAGGGAATCACAAGTGAAGGGCAAGTGTTTGTATTTGTAAAAACTTTCGACCCAGGACTCAGAAAGAGCATGCTATTTGTTTGCGGGCTCTCCTCATAGTGGCTGCCCTCCAACTGGCTTCTGAGCCCTCCCGGCCTCAGCCTCGGTGCTCAGCGCATCCCCAGCACCGCTCTCCATCGCCGTTAGCCAAAAAGAAAACTATGAAGCACGGCTCCCCGGCACCGGGCAAGAAAGGCCATGGGGCATCAGGCAAAAGACCCAGTTCAGGCAGCCCAGTCACTCCAGAGCCATGTGGACGTGCCTCCCCAGTCAGGGCCCTTAGCTCCTTAAAGGATCCACCACCGACTCTCAGGAGTAGTAGGGAACCCAAACTTGTGGCGACATTGACACCTTCCCAAGCTCAGCCCCACGCCAACAGAGCAGAGGCCTCTGCCTGCGCTGTTGGCAGCGCGTGTGCCACAGGACGCGGCAAAGGCTCCCTACAAGGGCAAGCCAGCTACCAAGACCCCCCAGAGGACAATGGAGGGCTGCTGAGCCCCTGAGCCAAGGGAGCGCTCTCTGTCTCCATGCCGCAGATCTCTGGCATCACAGCCCAGATCCTCAGGGGCTTGCCCTTGGTCACTGGCACCGCGTTCACGGTCCCCACCATCTCAACACAGATCATGTAGGGGGAGGTGCCAATCACTGTACTACAGGCACCGTTTGCCCTCCCACTGGTCATCCTCCCGGTGCAGATCTCTGTTGCCTGCCCCGTGGGAGACTCCCCGTTGGGATACCAGTCCCCCCGGCACCGGTCCCCACGACATCAGCACTGGTCCTCCCACTCCAAGCACCAGTCTCTGGCGGCAACACTCAGCAGGCAAGCACAGGCTGCGATGGTCCTGCCATGCGACCAGAAGAAGATTCTTCCAGAATGGAAGGGCAGTTCAGCCCCTTGGCGAGACTCCACCTTGGCAGCATGGCCAGTGGCCCTATTGGAGTGCATGGGGCATGCCCGTGATGCCAATGCCCCCTTCGCACTGCTTATCTGCTGCCCCCTCGGAGAAACAGTTGATGGCACCGGGCTCGGCGCATGAAATGTGCTCGGAGGTCGGGATAGAGGAGACAGTGCCCACCCCAAAACCCCTTCCCCATGGGAGATAATGTCCTGGGGCCTCCCCCAGCTGTACAATCATCATCTTCGTCTCCGGACAAGGCGGTCACGGGACCCTCAAGGGCCAGCCCGCTGGACGATTTTAAGGAACACCAGGCCCTGCTTTAACGGGTGGCTGAGAACTTGGGCAAGAGATGGAGGAGATGGCTGAGCAAGCAGACACCTTGTTCAGTGTTCTCTCAGCCTCTACCCCTGCCCGTGTGGCACTACCAGTGCATGACAGAGTCATGAAAATAGCTACGGCCCTCTGGCAAACCCCATCGTCCATCCCTCCCACCTCCAAAATGGCCAAAAAGAAGTACTTCATCCTGGCCCAAGCATTCAAGTACCTATATACCCACCCACCTCCGGGCTCGCTGGTCGTCTCTGTGGCCAACAAGAAGGACAAGTAGGGGCACACCAGTTCAACTCCCAAAAATAAAGAGGCCAAAAGACTGGACCTTTTCGGGAGGAAAATGTATTCAACAGCCAGCCTGCAACCACCAGGCCTCTTGGGCAGGTACGGTTTTAACTTAGGGGACTCCCTCTATAAGTTCAAGGAGTCCCTCCCTCAAGGGTTGGCCCAAGAATTCGGCACCCTGGTGGAGGAGGGTACTGTGACAGTGTGGTGCTTTCTCCAAATGGCATGGGACATGACAGACTCGGTGGCTAGGGTGGTCACATCGGCGGTGGCCATGAGGCGCAGCTCCTGGATTCAGACCGCTGGCCTGTCCCAAGAAATGCAGACATCAGTCCAGGACTTCCCATTTGGGAGCAAATAGATGCGAGGCTGCCCGGGTTAAAGGAAACTCGGGCCACCCTTTGTTCGCTAGGTATGCATATGCCGCAGTCTGCAAGGAAGAAGTTCCGGCCGCCCCTGCCACCAAGGCCTTCGCAGTCTCATCAGGGGTCTGCAAGGAGAAGGGATAGAGACACAAACTTTGGATGTTGCCTCCCTTCCTCCTCCCACTCACCCACGCAGCCTAGCCCGGCAAAGCATCCTGGGGGCCAGAAGTGCTCATTTTGAAAGTGTGCTCGAGAGCGACACCCCAGTCAGCTCCCCGGATCCACCTTGTTCTTTCCTCGACCATCTTTGTCCCTACCATTCGGTCTGGTTGCGGGTCACCTCAGACCGCTGAGTGCTGGACATAGTATCTCGGGCTCTACCCTGCAATTCTCGTCTGCCCCTCCGTCCTACCCCCCCCTTCCCCATACCTCTTCCGGGGCCCTTCTCACAAGGAATTCCTCGTTCAAGAGGTCGAAAGCTTCCTGCGCTTGGGGGTGTGTGGAGGAGGTCCCTCGGGACATAAAAGGAAAGGGCTTCTATTCCCACTACTTCCTAATCCCAAAAGCAGAAGGGGGCCTCAAACCAATTCTGTACCTGCGTCACCTCAACAAGTCTCTCAGAAAGTTGAAATTTTGCATGGTCTTCCCGGCCTCCATCATCCCCTCCCTGGATCCGGGAGACTGGTATGCTCCCCTCGACTTGAAGGATGCTTATTTCCATATTCCAAGGTCATTGACATTTCCTCAGTTTCATAGTGGGCGGATGCCATTTTCAGTTCACAGCACTGCCCTTTGGCCTCTCATTGGCCCCAAGGGTGTTCACAAAATGTATGGCACCAGTGGCTGCTTTACTGAGATGTCAAGGGGTCCAGGTCTTCCTGTATCTTGACGATTGGTTTATCAAGGGCAGGTCTCGGGAACAAGTGCAGAGGAGCCTTAATGCGTTCCACCTGCTGCAACCTGGGCCTGTTAATAAATGAGAAAAAATCCCCCTTAAGGCCAATCCAGTGAATAGAGTTCATAGGTTTAGTTCTCAATTCCACGCGAGCCAGGGCCTTCCTTCTGGTAGTGCGTTTTCAGACCATGTCAAACCTGATCTCCCATGTGAAGAACCACCCGCTCACCACCGCTCACATCTGCTGCAGTTGTTGGGCCACATGGCCGCGCCCAAACTTGGCAGCACTGCACTTGACAACATGGCTACTGCATGGCTAGTTGAATGCAGACGAACGGGAATGCTCTGCCCGGGTTCAGCAGGTCTTGTTGGTAACGGAAAACCCTTCCACCAGAGTGACTTGCCTGGCCAAGTGGAAAACATTCATGGGCTGGGCCTTGGAACGGCATGTCCAGGCGTTGGAGGCCTCGCTGCAGGAGATCCTGGATTACCTGCTGCACCTCAAACTCCAAGACTTGTCCCTATCTTTGATCAAGGTCCACCTGGATGCTATCTCGGCTTTCCACCCTCCATTCCAAGTCAGGACGCTCTTCGCTAACGACATGACGGACTGGTTTTTGAAAGGCCTGGAGCGTCTCTACCTGCATCTCAGGTAATAGGTAATGGTAATAATTGGAGATATACCAATCTCCTAGAACTAGAAGGGACCTTGAAAGGTCATTGAGTCCAGCCCCCTGCCTTCACTAGCAGGACCAAGTACTGATTTTGCCCCAGATCCCTAAGTGGCCCCCTCAAGGATTGAACTCACAACCCTGGGTTTAGCAGGCCAATGCTCAAACCACTGAGCTATCCCTCCCCCTCCCTGGGACCTGAATCTCATGCTGTTGAGGCTCATGGGGCCTCCCTTTGAGCCTTTCGCTTCCTGTTGTCTCCTGCTTCTCTCCTGGAAGGTTTCATTCCTGGTTGCAATAACATTGGCCCACAGGGTGTCCGAGATCAGGGTGGTTCAGAACCACCCTAAATGGTCTTCTACAAGGATAAGGTCCAGCTGCGACTGCAACAGGCGTTTCTGCCTAAGATAGTTTCCCAGTTTCATACGACACAGGAAAGGACATATACTTACTCGTCTGCTTTCCAAAGCCTCATATGTCAGATGAGAAATGCAGGCTGCACTCCCTGAAGGTTGGAAGGGTGCTTGCCTTCTACATAGACGGAACGAAGGCGTTCTGAATGTCAATGCAGTTGTTCGTTGCAGTGGCAGACAGAATGAAAAGTTGCCCAAGGTCTGCTCAAAGGATTTCATCCTGGATCACTGCCTGCATCTGCTACTGCTACTGCTTTGAGCTGGCAAAAGTCGCTCCGCCGGCAATCGTGACAGCACACTTGATTAGGGCACAAGTGTTGTCAGCAGCCTTCCTGGCCCAGGTACCAATCCATGAAATCTGTAGGACCACTACCTGTTCATCTGTCCACCCATTCGTATCTCATTATGCACTTACCCAGCAAACTCGAGACGACGCTGGCTTTGACAGAGCAGTGCTTCGGGCTGCATGACCATGAACTCCGAGCCCACCTCCATGGACTCTGCTTGTGAGTCACCTAGAATGGAATCGACATGAGCAAGCACTCAAAGAAGAAAAACTGCTTACCTGCCTTTTCATAACTGTTCTTTGAGATGTGTTGCTCATGTCCATTCCATTACCTGCCCTCTATCGGAGTTACCAGCTGGAAGGAACTGGGAGGGTGTGGGGCAGCTGTGCCTGATATACTGACACATGAGCTAGGGATGTAAAAGTTTAACCGGTTTCTGTTAACAATTAAACTCCGCTGGGGTCCCGGCTGCCAGCCCCATGCACCCAAGATCCCAGCTGCCAACCCCGTGCACCTGGGGTTCTGCTGCCGCCTGTGCCCGGAATCCCGGTGCACCAGGATCCCGGCAGCCGGCACTCTGGGTGTGGGTCAGCAGCCAGGACCCCGGGTGTGCTGGAGTCCCCGGGTGCGGGGCCAGTAGCGGAGCCCCACGTAAAACATGGAGGTGCTGCAGCACCCCCTCTGCCCTGCACTCCTAGTTCCCCGGTTAAACATTTAACCATGTAACCGATAGAATTTTAATCGGGTACATGGTTAATGTTTTTACACATTATTTATATCCCTAGCATGAGCGCGGCACTCAAGGGGGCGCCATGGCCGATCCTACGGATACCGCTAAGGCAAAAATCTCCGACGACTGCGCACGTGGGCACGCACACCTAGAATGGAATGAACATGAGCAGCACATCTTGAAAAACAACACTTATGAAAAGGTGAGTAACGGTTTTTTATCTAGTTAACATGTATTTTCAGAATATTATCTGCTCTCTTGCCTGTCCAATATGAACATTAGAACAGCTGTACTCGGACAGATCAGTGATCCATCTAGCCCAGTATCCTGTCTCTGACAGTAGCCGGTGCCACATGATTTAGAGGGAATGTACAGAAAAGAGCAATTTCATGTGATCCACTCTCTGTCTTCCAATCCCAGTTTCTGGCAGTTGGAGGTTTAGGGACACCTGGAGCATAGGATCATGTCCCTGACCTGGGCTAAAAGTCATTGATGTACCTATCCTCCATGAATGTATCCTTTGTGAATCCAGTCATACTTTTTGCCTTCAGAACGTCCCCGACGAAGGTTCCGTAGGTTGACTGTGTGTTGTGTGAAGAAGAACTTCCTTTTGTTTGTTTTAAACCTGCTGCCTGTTAATTTCATTGGGTGACTCCTAGTTCTTGTGTTATGTGAAGTGGTAAATAACACTTCCCTATTCACTTTCTCCTTACTATTAATGATTTTATAGATCTCTGTCATATCCCCCCTTAGTCAAGAGTTACAGCTCTTTGATTATCTTTCTAGGGCAGAGGTCTCCAAACTTTTTACCTCATGCCCCACCTTGCTCCTCTCTCTCTCTCTCTCTTCCCCCTCCCACTCCCCCAGCAGAGCTGGGAGCAGGGCCGTGGCTCTGGGAGGCTGGGACACAGACAGTGGTAAAGAGGTCGAGGCTGGGGCCACGGTGGGTGTGGGGCCAGGCCTCAGCCGTGTTCCCCCCCCCCAAATGTTCCTCCATGCCCCACAGGGTGGGGACCTCTGTTCTAGGGCTTGTCTTCACTCCAGGTTATAGCTCAATTTTCCTACTAACTTGTCCTGCTTTCAAGACAAAAAACCCTCCTCCCTCATTTATGGGATATGGTTGAAATCATATGGTTCATATGGTTAGCTAACATGGTTCAGGGAGTAAGGCAGACCTCAAGTGAGCTTTCCACTCAAGCTATCTGTAGTGTGTTGTAACCCTGTAGTTGAAGGCCACTAGTCTTCCAGTGCCTTCCCACAATCTCCCAGGGCCCTCACCCTGTGACTTTTTCTTACCATCAACCTATTCCCTCTTTCCTTACCAAAAGTCACCAACCACTGGAAATAAGGCAGCTTAGCATCCTGGCTCCATAGCTGCATGTGCCTTCCAGTACTTGCAACTATACTCATCTCCAGAGCATAAGCTCAGAACAATTTCTGGGAGCTACATGTGGAGACAATACATGGGAGACCACACATTTCATGATCTTCTGAAGTTTTATTTTAAAATGAGTTTATTTTTTTGGTCTCCGCATGCTTTATTCTCATAATCTTGGAACTTTTTTTTTTTCAGACTGAGCCAAAACAAAGAAATTCATTATTACATCTCAAACTACAATACATCCTCATGATTATAATGAGCAGTTTCTTTGTTTTGACAAAACCTTTCTAGTTTATGTTTATATATAATATAAATACAGGATGCGCTATCACTATTTCTACCCTACTTGATTTTCCTAAGATCGGTATAAGGTCACATCCTGGAAGTGCTCCCAATGATTTCAAATGTTTCAGTAAAGGCATGTATCTAGGACAGTGGTCCCCAACCTTTTTGTGGCCAGTAGCACATTCATGTTTTCAGAAGAGTGTGGCGGGCGCCAACAGTTTTTCTAGGCTTATTTTGTATTTGTACATTAAATAATACAAAAAACATCATATTTAATATTACATAATATATGAATCCATAAGATAAAAAGGGTAATTTTACATGTAAAAGGTATTAATTAAATTATTTGGCAATTACTCTTTCATCTTACTATGAAATTCATCTTACCGTGAATTTGTTCTTTTTTATCTACCTGTAAGAAAAATTAAGGAGTTTTTACAAAATAAATATCATAAACAGTTTTCATCTTACTTATTTTAAAGAAGTAAAACATTGTTGAACTGCTGGTCCAAATATATTTATTATTCTTACTTTAACATAGATAGCCCGTTATGGTTAATGAAAAATATTCTTTGTTTTGTTACTTGTATCTGGATTTCAATAAACAAACAAATATGAAAAAAAGTTAAACACAAGTTAATCATACGCGCTCATCAACACTTAATGGAAAATAGGTATCATTAATTCACGTGGTTTTTCTAATAAAGTCAGTGTGATTTTTGGCACTGCATTTCTTCAGCCAATTTTTCGTAGTTGGGAGAGTTGAGAGGATGATATTCCTGTTCGTAAGCAATCGTCAAGATGTGCATCTGTAAGTCAAGATCTGTATTTTGATTTTATGATGTTCGTTGTAAAAAACAGAACTTCGCATAGATAAGTGGAACCAAAATAAGATTTTATTTTGTATGCTACATTTTTTAAGGCAGGAAACTTTTTTTCAGTCAACCAGATTCCAAAAGTTTTCATCTGTTGTGCAGGATTTTAGAACAATATCATTTTGAAGGTCCAAAATCTCCAGTTCCACATCTTCTGTTCTTACATGAATGAGACTCGCAATTGATGTAAATTTCTGTTACCTCTATTTGGCAAGTAAAAGGATTCATAAGAAAGGCAACTACAGGCTCAATGATAGTGAACTGTTGAAATCTCTTTTCAAATTGTTCCAGAAGTGTTTGAATGTGGATAACAAATGGTGATGGGTTAAAATCACTGTCACATACCATTTTCTTCATACTTGGGAAATGTACGAGAGACTTCGTCTTCATATGTGACATCCACAAGATCATTTTGCTTTGAATGATTTTACAGAACCTATCATTTGAGCCACATGTTTGTCTTTTCCCTGCAGCTCAAGATTTAAAATGTTAAATTTGTCAGTGATGTCGGCAAGAAAAGCCAAGTCCATTAACCAGCTGGAGTCTTCTAGTTGCTCAAAGTTCTGATTTGTGGACTTCAGAAATTCTTTGATCTCTTCAGTTAGGCTTAAAAAACATGCAAGAACTTTACCTTTGGTCAGCCATCGTACTTCTGTGTGCAAAATAAGATCAGATTGTTTATCATCAACATCTTCCAACAGAGCCTTAAACAGTCAGTGTTGCAAAGGTTTCGCTTGAATAAAGTTAATTATTTTAATAACGACATTCATGACGTGTTGAAAAGAAAGAACTTTGATGCACAAAGCTTCTTGGTGGATAATGCAATGTAAGACAAAGTTCGGAAAGGATTCATTCTTCTTACAGAGTGCAATGAATCCATTGGCGCTGCCCATCATTGCTGGTGCCCCATCAGTGGTGATTGCAGACAGCTTGTGTAGTGGCATACTCATTGATGTTGCATATGATTTGAATAAATTATAGATGTTCTCAACCTTTGTTCGCCCTTTCATAGGCAATACTTTTAGTAACTCTTCTTTTACGGTGAAATCACTAAATACCATCCTCACCATAACTGCCAACTGTGCTGTATCCGATATATCTGTTGACTCATCGAATTGCAGTGAAAACCAGTCACATATTTCCAAGTCATCCTTTAGCTGAGTTTGCATGTTGCTTGAAATTGCATGTATCCTCCTCGTAACTGTGTTGTCTGATAACTGCAAGTCTTGTATTGCTGACAAAATCTCACCCTTGTTAGGAAATCCATGAAACAGGCAATCAGCACCAGTCAAAAATGCTTCCTTCAAGAATTCACCATCTTGAAAGGATTTTTTCTTCTTTGCAAGCAGATGAGCAATTTTAAAGGAAGCAATAGTAGCACTGTTAGACTTTACCACTTGTCTAGTGAAAACAGATTGCTGGGCAAATAGGTTTGATTTGAGTTGATTAATTTTCTTCTTCCTCAAATCAGATTTAAGTGGATGGCTAATGTCAAAAGAGCCGTGATTAGTTTGGAAATAGCATTCGACATTATGTTTTTTCAGCACTGCAACAACACCCCCGCACAATAAGCAAACACATTTCCCTTTATTTTCAATAAAACAATAGGATTCTTCCCACTCTGCACTGAAATAATATGGATGTTGTCTTTTATTTGAGCCACTCATTTTGGGGCAAAATGTTAAAAAAATAATAGCAGCAAAGAATCCTGTGGCACCTTATAGACTAATAGACGTTTTGCAGCATGAGCTTTCGTGGGTGAATACCCACTTCTTCGGATGCAAGCATCATGCTCATGCTGCAAAACGTCTGTTAGTCTATAAGGTGCCACAGGATTCTTTGCTGCTTCTACAGAACCAGACTAACACGGCTACCCCTCTGATACTTAAAAAAATAATAAATTGCAACGCACAAGACAACAGCAGTATCAGTGCAGGAAGAATACTCACATACAGGGCCAGCTCCAGGCACCAGAGTTCTCTGTCCCCGGCAGGTGTGGGGCAGCGGCTTCTCTCCCCTGCTGGGTACTAGGTGGGTGCACATAAATGCCCGGCGGGCGCCAGGGCACCCACGGTCTCCAACCTTTTTACGCCTAAGATCACTTTTTGAATTTAAGGGTAACCCAGGATCTACCCCGCCACTTCCCCAAAGCCTCTCCCCGTCGCTTACTCTTCCCCACCCTCGCTCACTTTCACTGGGCTGCGGGTTGGGGTTCGGGACGGGATGCGGGCTCTGGGCTGAGGCCAAAGGGTTCACAGTGTGGGAGGAGGCTCTGGGCTGAGCAGGGCCGGCTTTAGCAAGTGCGGGGCCCAATTCATACTCACCCGGCAGTGCTCCGGGTCTTTGGCGGCACTTTGGCAGCAGGTCCTTCACTCGCTCCAGGTCTTCAGCGGCACTCAAGGACCCGCCGCCGAAATGCCACCGAAGACCAGGAGCGAGTGAAGGGCCCGTCACCGAAATGCTGCCGAAGACCCAGAGTGCCGCTGGGTGAGTAAAAATTAAAAAGGCGCCAGTGCGGGGCCTGATTCCGGGGAATCAGCCTAAAGCCAGGCCTGGGGCTGAGCCTGGGGCAGAGGGTTGGTGTGCAGGAGGGGGTGCTGGCTCTGGGAGGGGGGTCAGGGCTGGGGCTTGGTGCAGGAGTGGGTGAGGGGTGCAAGCTCTGGGAGGATGTTTGGGTACAGGAGGAGGCTCCGGGCTAGGGCAGAACGTTGTGGTGCAGGAGGGAGTGTGGTGTGCTGGCTTTGGGAGGGGGTCAGAGCTGGGGCAGGGGGTCGGGGTGCAGGAGGGGGGTATGGGGTGCTGGCTCTGGGAAGGGGGCTCAGGGCTGGGGGTTGAGCTGTGGCCTCCCGCAGGTGGCACTTACTGCAGGCGGCTCCCGGGCGGCGGTGCAGCGAGGCTGAGGCAGGCTCCCTGCCTACCCTGGCCCTACGCCACTCCTGTAAGGGACCAACACACCTCTGCGGCCCTTGAGAGGGGGTGGGAGGCATGTGGCTCTGCACGCTGCCCTTCTCTGCAGGCACCTCCCAAAGCTCCTGTTGTCCACAGTTCCCCATTCCCGGCCAATGGGAGCTGCAGGGGCGGTGCTTGCAGGCAGGAGCAGCACGTGGAGACCCCTCCCTACCCCCTGGCCACAGGGGTGTGCTGGCTGCTTCTGGAAGTGGCGTGGGGCTGTGGCAGGCAGGGAGTCAGCCTTAGCGGCAGCCCCACTACACCACCCAAGAGCATGATCGACTGGGAGAGTTCCCAGGATCGACCAGTTGATCGCAATCAATGGGTTTGTGACTACTGATCTAGGAGAATCACTGGCTTAAACACAGTGCAGTCTTTCACATGAACCATTTAGGTAGGCAGTTTTGTCTCTTTAGAGTACAAAGTGACATTAATGTAACTGTTATGTAAATATTTATTAGCTTACAGACTTCAAATGCAATGAAAGGTCAAATAATAATGATTTAAATTTGATTATCTTAAGTTTCTTCTATAATTGTTCATTTTGGATTATATACTGGTATATGTAAAGCAAACAAGTGTCAAAAGGCGTATGGACAGAGAAAAATAAATCTAAATTTTGAATACACTCACACATCATGGGTTGAGAATAAAGTCACAGAACCAAATTTCTTGAAAGGACTGCATTGCTTTGAAAATATATGTGCTTTAAATTTTTAGTAGGCTTTGATCTACTCCAGTTGTTTGGCCACATCCAATAATCATAATAGTAATATTTTTGAATAGGCCCAGTTAATACCTCTCCATGAGTGAGTAAGGTAAGAACTTGGAAACAGGGACCTTGTCAAAATTAAATAGGTTAGAGGAGGATAATAAGGAGTATGGAAGCCTGCAGAAAGAGATGTGCTAGAAGCTCCCAAGATTGGGAGACAGAAGGGGCCCTAATAGCCAGACATTAAATGCTAAACTGTGTCAGTGTGAATCCTGGCCCCCTGGACAAGACTTCTATCTGCCTGAGATGTTCCTTTTCATTGCATACCTGGAGATCAAAAGTAATGTTATTTAACATGGCTTGATTTTGGTGTAAAGGGGGTGTAAGAGGATCCGTTTCTCATAAAGAAGAATTTCCATTTTACAACTGTTTTGTTCCAATTATGTGGGACAAATCTTGACCTCCCTCCTCCGCAGATGTAGAGACCCTCTGCAAAAGAACTGTTTCACCTTACTGTACCAGAGAAGAAAGGACAGTATTGAGTCTGCAGGGGGTGCATGCCCCTTGTACATCTTAGCACTCAGTTCTTCAGGGGATCTGCAGCTATACATATCCTTCTGTCAAACTTCCCACAAAGGTGTGTTTGCCAGACTATGTTGGCTACTTCAGTCATTGAGACAGTGCAACAGTAGAGCAGTTTACTGCCCATCTATGATCTGGGTGGAAGGATTCCTCCCCTGGTCCTGGTGACATTTGTGATGCAAGGCTAAGTCATTCATGCTCAATTCTGCAGGCAGGATTATGGCCAGCAAGAGAACAGAAGAGGAAAATTCAGAGGCAGGTAGATCACGTAATAGTTTTTAGAAAGTTTTTGCTGAGTCAGTCTCTTGTGTGGGAACATTTACAACCTGTGTAGTTAGAGATTGAAAGAGCAGGCTTTATGAATCTTGATTTTAAGTTTCCTAATCCATTATAAACATTTCCAGACACGTGAAATGTATATTTTAATTTCTGCTCCTTTTCTTAAAAAGCTTTGTTTTGAGGGACTGAAATATTCAAAGATTTTGATCAAATTTTAAGTATCCCATATCAGCCGCAATACAGCATAGGATTTCCAGAGAGTATCGTGTTGAAATTGTGCACCTGTGAATCTCCTCAAAGGTGCATTAATTTTAACATATCCAGTTTCAGGCTGAAAGTTCTGAATGTTTTGCTCAAATAGATCACTTCTGTCTGGTATTACCCAGTTCTGAACCTCACAGTACACTGCAGTGTTATGTTTAAATGTTTCCAGTATAGCATAGCTATGACTGATAGAGCACTATTTCTTATTACCATATATCATTAACAATAATAAACAAGGCACACCCGTAATAATATTTATATATCCCTCTCCAAGAGCCATTATTCAAAATAATACTGGGGTTATGCGTGTTTAAAAGAAAACAAACTCACCATTGTTGTCTCTGTTATAGCAATTTCTCAGTTGCCCAAGCCTACAGTATTAGGTTTACAGCATCTCCATAGAATCCCATTAGGTATTACTGAAAGATAACAAAGCATGAGATATTCTCAATCTCCATGACTCTAGTTAAGACACAGCCTTTCATTGCATTGAATTGTCTTGGGGAAAAAAATATATTGTGGGAAAATGTAATTTTACCCTCTTCTTGGCTAGAACTGTATGTGTGATAAGCAAGCAGTCTGTCAGCAAGGCAGACATGACTGCACATGGGATATCAACAGTCTTCTTTAAGAAAGAGAAACAGAGTGAAGGCTAAAGTCTCCCATTTGAAATGCAGACATTTCTCCTTAAACAACTGATTATTGTGTCTTTTCTCTTTTAGCCAGATCCTGTCTGATTCTCCTGAGGCCTAAGCCCAGTGAAATCTATGTGAGTCTTTAGATCAGGCTCTTAAATTTTGAGTCCTCAAACTCTTGCCTCCTACTCAGTATATACTGGTACAATGTGAGGTGCAATTTACAATTATGAAATGAAACAATTTTAGCTTGCCCCCTAGCATGATGCCTCTTACATTCCAATTGATGTACCTATTTTCATATTAAATATTACACTCATTTTACACAGACACCAGCAGGTGTCAAAATGTTCCATCTGTTATACTGTAGTTTAGAGGGAGAATGAAAAGGGAGTAAAGCAGTAAAACAAACTAGAATATTGTAAAAGTGAGATGTCAGTCTGAATCGTGAATATTGAAATACCATTAAAGTCCTGACATTTACCTTTTCTGTAATTAGTTACCTTAGTATTTGCATATTGGGAATACAGTACCACAAGTGTGACTGCAAAGATAAATAGTGTGGTGAAGAAGAAGCCCTGCCTCTTAGTCTACTCATGCTAGAACCATGCATAATCTGATTTCTAGCACTGCAGACAGCAACAGGGTATGACTAGGGGTCTAGGGCAGGGTGGGCAAACTTTTTGGCCCAAGGGCCACATCTGGGTGTGGAAATTGTATGGCGGGCCATGAATATTCACAAAATTTGGGGTTGAGGTGTGGGGGAGGGTGAGGATTCCAGGGTGGGGATGAGGGGTTGGGGTGCAGGAGGGTGCTCCGGGCTGAGACCGAGGGTGGGAGGAGGATCAGGGCTGGGGCAGGGGATTGGGGTGCAGGACAGGGTCAGGGGTGTAGACTCAGGGTGGCACTTACCTCAAGCAGCTCGCAGAAGCAATGGCATGTCCCCCCTCCGGCTACTACGTGGAGGTACGGCCAGGCAGCTCTGCGTGCTGCCCTGTCCACAGGCACTGCCCCTGCAGTTCCCATTGGCTGCGGTTCCCAACCAATGGGAGCTGCAGGGGCAGCATTCAGAGCCCCTTGGCTGATCCTACGCGTGGGAGCCGGAGGGGGGACATACACAGAGTGGGACAAGCCCCCGACCCCACTCCCCAGCGGGAACTTGAAGGCTGGATTAAAATATCTGGCGGGCCAGATGTGGCTCCAGGCCATAGTTTGCCTACCTCTGGTCTAGGGGGCAGTGGTTCTGCAAGGGTCAGAAATTTACTTTTTGGAAAATGAAAACTGAGAGTCTCACATAATCACATGACTTGGGGAGAAGCAATGCATCCTTTAATGCAAACGGGGTATGAATTTTGTTATACCGTAGTCGGAGATGACTGTGTGATTGTGAGCCTGATTCTGATCTTACACTAGTGAGAATCAGAAGTTATTATTGAAGTCAAGGAGTTGTTATTGAAGTTACCCTTATGGAAAACTGATGTAACTGAGCTCAGCATCTTGCATAATGAGTCCAAACCAGTGAGTATTTAGCAGATAAAAGCACTCATATCTGAACTATGTTGTGTTCCTCCATAGTGACACAGCAGAATCTTGAGGGAACAACACTGCATCTTCTTTGTTTTGAATTTCAAGCTAATATTGCTCACTGAAGTTCTAAAGGCATAAGGAGTGCTCTGAGCTACAACCTATGAGTTAGATCAGCGTCCTGGATCTGTTTTGTTGCATCAGATTATCAGCATTTTCCGTTTTGGGGAGTGGGTTGTCATCTGTCTTTAAGGAAGCTGTTTTGAAGCCTGGGGTTGGGGAAGTCTTTACTATTACAGTTTTGTTAAACATCCTCTCTCCAATCTTCCTATAGTCCATGAGAGGAGTATCCCTTATCTTCTGGGTACAGTAAACCTCAATGGGGGTGGAGGGGATTGTTTTGATGCTTCTCAACTTGAATGCTTCCCCAGGTTAGAAGTCAGAACTTATCAGGCTTTCCTCTTGAACAATTCTACCCAGCCATCAACTCAGAAATCCACTAGTCATAAACAGGATGATTGTGCCCTTTGCAGCACTAGAAGCACAATGATGCAGTGAGAGATGGGCTGAGAGACGAGAGCACCCCACACCAGTGAAAGATATCATTTCTCTCCCACCCCCACTTTGCGTATTTTGTTCTTGTTTAAAATTTCTTACACACACGGTTGTAGTTTTGACCTAAGGCTGGTCAGTCTATATACCTGGAGGATTACTAAGGTTGCAGTAATTTCTGTTGGCTGTGTTATTTAGATGGATGGAAGGATTGGTTTGTCTATTTACAGATCTCAACTCCCTGCATACAGTTCTAGATCTCATTGTGGTGGAGATTTTTATTTTCTTCGGCGCTTCTTGTTCATGTTGATCTTTCCTCTAAATTGGTCAGACTGCTATGGAGCCTACATGGCCTTGTAGAGATTCTGAGGGCTCAGCTGCTGCTCTTATTTTGTATAGAACTACTCTGTTTAATTTACTCAATCTCTGCTTTGGCATAGTAAATATTAATTGCCGGTAGCAATCCAAAAGTCCAGGTTTCATTTAGGGCATGTTAACTAAACAGCCCCTCTCCCCTCCCCCTGCCCCCCAAGTCCAAATATGTGCAGGAGGGAAAACTTGTTACTTGTCTTATCATTAGAAATTTTGTACATTCATTCAGATGCAGTGAGGCAAATTCTTCTCCCTCCTTTGTGGTGACCTGTGGCCCAACAGGCAGTGGAGCCAGGACAGCTATGCAAATCCATTAGCTCAACATCATGATGGAATAGGGGTCACACATAGAAACCTCTGATAGAGTTTGTGACAGTTTGGGGAATCTGTCTGTACAAATTATGAATTCTGGTCCATATTATGAGGTTGTTACTATGAAACACCTGAATGACAGGTTGGCTGATGAGGCTGAAAAAAGGTACTTCCTCCAACTTTTCTGCAGGGAGGAGGAAGTGGAACAAGTGGAAGATCCAACAGAACAAAGGGACAAAGCAAGAGTTTTTAAAAGGACTCTTAAGGGGAAGGCTTTGGAGAGAGACATGGGAAGTTTGGGCAGGAGATGTGAAGAGGTAGGCATGCTTTCGAACAGGAGGACTAGATTTCGCTGCAGAACCAATGAAACTCAGAAAACACAAGCTGACCTAGGGAGAGAGGCTCCATGGTTCAGAAGTCAAGACATGAGCTTCAGCAAAAGGATCCTGGACACCCCAGAGGATGTTCTAGAGTGCTGAGGAAACTAAGGCAGGGAAATGTGTGTAAGGGTTATAATTTTTGTATTGAGTTGTGTGTGTTTCTCATTAGATTAGGTCAAGAGCATGGGGTCTCAGCTCGCGGGGGAGAGTGCTAGACAAAGAATTTGCACTTCGAGTGTGCCTGGATTTTGTTTACACTCCAGAGGCTTAAAGAACATGGGGATTCAGTGTGTGAATCCCCTCACAGCAGTCTGGGAGTGCCCAAGTTCAATTAGATCTTTAACGCAGTTATGCAACACATGTTAAGGGGATGGGGGGGACTTCTCTAGGTTAACAGAACCATGAGCAATAAACAGCTTGGCTTTTTCAAGAACCAGACCAACTCTATTGAAATTTTCAAATATGACTTCACAAGAGACTACTGTGAAACCATGCTTTGCTAAAACAAGACATTACAGTTACTGCATTCCCTTGCCTGCTAATTTTGTAATTCTCTTTTTTAAAAAAACATTCCAATTGGTGTAGATATGAGCATTGGCACATGGACTGAAAACTATGTGTCATTTTACCATTACCTTTTTTTTTTTTTTTTTTTGGTCCTGAGAGAGCTCAGGGAGGAGGCATCTAATGAGATAACATAGGAAGTAGTAGTAGTATTTCCATTAATTAAATGTAGAAGAAGCACACAATATATTAAATCATCCGGTGATAGTAAAATGAGGTGATGCAAGGGCAAGTGATGACAGAGAAAAACAAAGTAGTTGGTTGAAGTTACAAATATGGACTGGAAATAATTACTGGTGGACAGAAATCAGTGATACCACTCTCATGTGAGTAACTGCTCACCAGTGCAAGTAAGGGATTCACAATTTGACTGTGTCTGAGACAAAGCCAAGCTAACGCATAGGGCTGAAATCATCAACCTAAATGTTTAAAATGAAAGGAAGAAACTTGACCATCAGTAATAATATCAAAGAAACATAGGAGTGACAGGAGTCAGCATATTAGATATGAGATGTGATCATATGCTCATTGAAGTCATTTGCCAAACTCTCTTGGGAGCAGAATCAGACCCATGCACTTGAAATGTGATATGGCAGCAAAATAGCTAATGCTATTTTAGGCTGTACACGCAAAGGCAGCACGTCATGGAGAAGGAAGGTATTAGTCCCTTCTCCACGTGACTGGTGACACTGCACCCAGAATACTAAGGTTATTTGGGGGCACCTCAATACTAGAAAGATGTGGACAAGCTGGAAGGTATTCAAAGAAATGTTACAAAAATCAGTGTGTCATTCTACTGTGACAACTGACTGTAAAAACAGCTGTTTATGCCGCATATCTTCATATATTCAGTCATATCTGCTTATTTTAGTGACTTTACTTCTTTTCACTAGTGTCAGTCCTGCAGAATCAGCACATCATGGAGAGCATGCATTAGCTCTTCTGTTTGATACAAAACCATTTTTAGAACAGAATACTATTATGCTGCTTTAGTTAATATTGGTTAAAACTTTTTGATGTTTTTATTCAGATTTTACAAAATATGATCAAGAGTTACTGTTCAGAGAAATTTTAAAAGGAATAAATGACCAGAGGTTCTAATAACTGCACTGTGCCCACAAGAAGCCCAAATGAAAATAAATATTTTTAAAAGGATTTCTATTATATTTGCAAAGCCTAAAACTTTATTTATCTTGTCAATTGTCCCATATCAAGGTGTCTGCCTGTGGGGGAGCAGCTCACAGGCTAAGTGAGCCTTTAAAAATCAGTGGCACTCATGAAGATTACAGCATGTGTAAGTTATTCGGCCAGGAAAAATTAAGCCTGTCCTACCCCAGCAGCCATATCTCATTGGAATATGATCTTGTCAAATATAAACTAAGTACAGTCAGTCCTGGTTAGTAAAGGGATACTTAGGAAAACAAAGTGCCTTCAGGAAGCAGTGTTGGTGATTCAAGACGTTCCATTTTTTCCTCTGAGACAATGAACTAATGTCCCAGCGTGGTGTTGTAGAGAAATGTACTACTCACAGTGCCATCTTTCATTAGGGGATGACCAGATGTCCAGATTTTATAGGGACAGTCCCAATATTTGGGGCTTTTTTTTTAGATAGGCGCCTATTACCCCCCACCTTCTGTCCTGATTTTTCACACTTTCTATCTGGTAACCCTATCTTTCATATCAGATCCAAATCCAGGCACAGTATTTCCAAATGGAGCTCCATAGATGTAGGGGCCTATCATTGCAGGATTAGACCCTAATTTACAGTGCAGATACTCACATGAGTTCAAAATGTGCTGTTTACACAAACCTTCCTCCTGCTCTCCTTTAGACATTTGCTAGGATAGTCAGTCATAGAGGGTATGTCTGCATTCCAATTATAAACCTGTGGCTGGCCCATGCCAGCTGACTTGGACTAAGAGACTGTTTAATTGCAACATAGACTGGAGCCTGGGCTCTAGGAACCTGCAAAATGGGTGGGTCCCCAAGGTCAGGCTCCATCCCGAGCCTGAATGTCTACACTGCAGTTAAGCAGCCCCTTAGCCTAAGCCCTGTGAGCCCGAGTCAGCTGGCATGGTCCAGCTGCGGGTGTCTAATTGCAGTGTAGACATACCCAAAAAGAACATAGAAGAGGCACAAACACTCTTGTCACTTAAGTGTTTATTGATAGCCATTTAAGAGATTCATTATTCTACTATTTACACCATCAGATCAAGTCCCTTAATACATATTGTCCATCTTGTAAATATGTACTTGGAAATTTTTTGAAAATTTTGCTTTTAAGGTTTATTTTGAATAATGAGAAATTAGGGTCTTTTTTTACTAATTTGAAAACAGTTACAGATATTACATGCAAAAATCCTGCCTAAATACTGTATTAAATTAAGTGAATGATAGGGAGACTTGTGCTTAAGGTAGCTTTGCAGGAATTGACGGGAGGATTTGATGTTGCATTGAATGATTGAGAAATGCTACCTTTCAAAGTTTTTGCTGTTGGATACACTTGTTTACCATGCTGTTTGAGTTGCAAGTTCATGATGTTGCACACAACCTGGACCATTTTATGCAAGTTCACCTACATTTTTGACACCCTTATATTTTCTCTAGCAAGTCAGGTAATGCTTGGATGGAGTTTTAACCTTTGTTATACGTTCCTACAGTTTGTGAGTTAAGTATCACGTTATGTTCTGCTAACAAAGTCATTTCCGTTTTATAATGCATTTATCTCTGAAAGGCAGGAGGTTTAGAAGTGCAGCAGCCAATCTCCAATCCATGTCAACAGTTTATCCCCAGCGTGTCAACAGCAGAGCAGAATAAATGACAGACTTGGGAACTGACCTTGGCCAGGCCTGTACATGGCCTGTAACTAAGTGACTAAGCATTTTTGGAGTTTGGCTAGAAGCAGGTCAAATTGTGTGTTTGATTGTAAGATTGGAAGAGGCCCCATCTTGTTCACAGATGTCATGGGAGAGTTAAGCACCAGTAGAGGTTTTGAAAGAATTAGGCATTGTAGCAAAATTACTTGGAATTTGTTTGTAGTGCACTATGATATTGGTTCTGTAAAGAAATAAAGCAAGCATTTCAGAGTGCTAACGATGTACTATATTTTTTAAGCATAATGAATACATGGGTTTTTGCACATGGGGTACATAGTGACTAAAGGCCTGCAGCAGTTAAAAATTAAAGTAGCCTCTCTTACTTTATGAGAGAGGGAGAGGTGAATTTGAAACTGCTTTAGCGCCAAATGGGGATTTTGGGATGCCACCTTTTAAAGTTTGCCCTCCGACATATTTGTGCATCATGACATTTACATCACACCATGACGACATGGCATTGTTGGATTATAGCACAATCTGCCATGGCACATCATCATGTTACGTCATACTGACCTCAGAAGATATTTTGGCTCACCTCTGAATTTGCATGCCCTGTCCAGTCACAACAATTCCACATACAACAATCAGATCTGGAGGATACCCTAAAGAATGTTCAAAGGCCAGAGCAGAACTATTGGAAGGCACTGACATCACTATTGCCTCCGATGTGAAGCGGGGAGGAAGAGTAATGATAGAAGAAGCAGCACAATTAGCCAGAGACTTTGGCCTGGTCTACACTAAGGGGGAGGGGGTCGAACTAGGGTACGCAAGTTCAGCTACGCGAATAGCATAGCTGAACTCGAAGTACCCTAGTTCGACTGACTTACCCGTCCAGACGCGGTGGGGTCGAACTCTGCGACTCCAAGGTCGACTCCGCCACTGCCGTTCGCGGTGGTGGAGTTCCGGAGTCGACCGGAGCGCGCGGGGAGTTCGAACTATCGCGTCTTGATTAGACGCGATAGTTCGAACTCCGAGAAGTCGAACTCACCGCGTCGACCCGGACGGTGAGTATAGACCTACCCTTTGAATCCCAAATCTAGGGGGAAAGTAGTTTCAGCTTGGAGAATTTGTGTGCTGTGGAGAGAGCGTTGTGGAAGAGCACCAGGGCATAATGGGTTTGCTCAGGCAATAAACGCAGGTGCTGCAGAGCATTACTGACCTACATCCCCAGAGATCCAGGATTCAGCAGCCTTTCCAATCATTGGAGAACTCCGTGGTCGGTGCTCCCTAGGCCCTCCTGTGGACAGCCATCTCTGCCTTGCTGCGGTCTGTCCGCTTCTTTGACTCAGCCCCATACACATTTCATAAAAGCATCAGACAACATTACTGTGGCTGACTGTTAAAGGTTCTTTTAAGGCCTCCCTCACCCACACAGCTCCACAGTTGGCTCTTCTAATAGCCTTGGGTTTTGGCTGTTGAAATTCAGCAGACAGCCTGACCACTTCACCCCTTCACTGTGGCAGTAGCTTTTCCCCCTTCACCTCACAGATATTATGCAGTACACAATATGCAGCTATAATCAGGGGCATGTTTGCCTTGCTGAGTTCCAGTCTACTGAGTGAACAGCACTGGCATCTCTTTAATGTATCAAAAGTACATTCAACTGTCATTCTATACCTGCTGAGCCAGTAGTTGAAACTTTCTTTGGTGCTGGGCAGGTGGCCACTGTAAACCTTCATGAGCCATGGGAGCAAGGGGTAGGCTGGGCCCCTCAGAATAGCTATTGCTATTTCAGTATCACCAGTGGTAATCTGGCGGTCGGGAAAGAATGTCCCTGCTTAACCATGGAAAAGTATCCCTTTCTGCTGATGTACTCGGTGGCAAAGTGGACTGGCGCCGGCATAGTGATATGGGTGCATCTACCAACCCACAGCAATTCAGGAACCCCAGTGTTGTAAATCCATCCATACGTCCTTTACATTACCCAGAGTCACAGTCCTATGTAGCAGGAGATGCTTAACTGCCTTACGCACAAGGATGACAATGGCCCCCATTGTGGATTTTCCAACTCTAAGCTGATTGACCACTACAGATAGCAGTCCGGTGTTGCAAGCTTCGCATGGTTGCCACTTGCTTCTCACTGACAATGCAGCTGTCATTTTCGTGTCCCTATGCTGGAGGTCTGGGTGAGCTTACCACACAGATCCAGAAATGTGATCTTTTGCATCCAAAAGTTCTGCAGTCACTACTCGTCATTCCAAATGTACGTTATGCTGCAATTACACCAATTGGTGCTCATTTTTTGAGACCAGAAGCAGAAATCCACTGTGTGGAGCTGCTCCCTGAACAGCAGCAACAACCTGGCATTTTTTTCCCATCATCAGCCCGTTTCTGCACTTTAACATCTCCATGTCTTCCTCTTTACAATCCCAGTTATAATAGTACTTGCTCAGGTTCTGCAAATACCAGAGAATTGTGCATTCTGTATTAGCAACATTCATGAGAATTGTGCTGAGCTGTTCAGAGTCCATGCTTCTGCCAAAGAGATGACAGAGACTGAAAAGCAGCATGCAGGACCCAGGGAGTTTTGCAATCAGCATGAAAGTTGTGAGCTGTGGAAAACATTATGGAATGGAGAAAGTGGCATGGTAGGAATTTGACCCCAGCTCCCAGAAATCCCTGGGTGAATCATTGGTATTTCACAAAGCATGGCAAAAATGTCCCACAAGGCATTGTATCAGATGGTAGCACAGGACAAACTCAGATACCTACCCGTGGTGCACCATATTTTACATGGATGCAAGCACTTGTGAGTACATGCAGCACCAAATCACGCACCCACATATGCATGAACCCAAGCAATATACAGAGGTCATCGGCTGTACACCGAAGTAACTTAAATTGACCAAACTTTGTAGCATAGACATGGCTTTTTGTCTTTTAATTTGCCTATCTGGGCAAACCTATTGACCCTGAGACATCTCAATGCTAGAGCTAGCAAGTAGGAAAAATATATTATTGCCAGGGAGGCAAGGACCATTTTAAAATCCAATCCAGAGAAGTAAAGCTTAATGACTTCCTGGGCACACTGCTGACTGGCACTTAAAAATCCTGGGTATACTAACTAACCAGCCAGAGGCTGAAAATGCAAATCAGCTTCTGACCTCAGGTTCCTTGTAAACAGCACTGAATGCTGTGTCATCAACTATCCTTTTCCTTTCAAATCCCAGCTGAAATTGTATTCTAAACCTTTGCCTAGACCATGCATTTCTCCCTCCTTCTGCTGCTATTCATTTTTAAACTACACAATTGTATGAACCATGTTCTCAGGTTCAGTTACTATGAAAGATGCTGTACAAGTGAAGTTGTACTGTTTCTGTAACCACTGATTTGACTGTGTTACTCAAAACTTGCCCAGAGCTTGTACAAACTTAGTCTGACTGTTTATATCATACGAACAAGATGGAACATGCTACTGAGTAAGTCGTGTTATTTTGTCATTTTTTTGTACAACTGAGTTCACTGAAAGGTGCTAGATCTACAGTGTTCCCCTTCAAAACGCCTCAGATATGACCAGGAATGGGAAACCATCTTTAGGAGCTAGAAGAATACTTTAGTGCTAGATCCTGCAAGGTGTTTACTACTTGAAGGAGATCAGCACCTTGAAGGATTGAGTCTGCAATTCCATTCAGTCCTTGGTCACTGTACAGATACTGCCAGCAAATCTCACCAAACATAAATAAATCCACAACCATAGTAAGTGGTTATGTAGACAAAACTGTCCACTCACCCCAGCAATTCATTTTACATATGCCTCTAAACAGCCATCCATTGACATGTGCCGCCTAGCAGTGGAAAAGCTCTTTTTTCGTGTAATTTAACCTTTAGAAATATTAAAATAAAACAGGAGGTTCCAAAGACTTTAATTATAGCTCTTCCTCCCTCCACATACATCCACAATGAAGTAATAATAAAAAAATCCCGTCTTTCTAAAGTTTACTGAATACAGTTATTTTCACCCTAGTGCTGACTCACTGAAATACTTAGTTTAAGAGACTGATGAAGGATTATTTTTATTTCCTTCCCCCACAGTTATCATCCTGACTTCTGAGAATTGCTTACCTATAAAGGTCCTACCCTGCAAGTCTCTAACATGAAAAAGTCTTGCTGAAGTCTATGAGCATTCTCCATGATGGGGACCTGCAGGATAGGGACCCTCTAATAATACATCTTTGAGTTCAGGTTGAAGTCAGACTTCAGTTATAAATATTCAGTAGCATATAAAATAATTCTCACTGACAGCACAGATATTGTTGGCAGCTGTAGTGTTATAGAAAAACATTGATCTCCTCACAGGATAACGAAGTCACAGGATTTTCACTAACGTATTCCTCATACAGTGAACAGCAATCAATAGTTGTCATACACTATTCAAAAAAGATCATTCCGTTTTTTAAACAACTAGAGCTCCAGCTTTCGCTACAACCAGTGTGCTCTTGCTTTGCTCCAGCGTACAACACAGTAAAGACTTGTGTATTTACCTGATAATTATTTAGTATTTCTGTCTTCCAGACCAGAATGAATGTAGTAATTACTTTTTAATTCACTAAATGTAACTCTCAATTCATCCACAGTGGTATAACATATCAATGTATCTATGTTTTGTTTCTGAGGGCCAAGCTGGAGAATGGGCTTTTAGTTATTCAGACATTGGACTGGGATTCAAGAGATGCAAGTTCAATTCCTGTTCTGCCCAAGACACTCTTTGTGACCTTGGGCTATCACTTAGCCCATGATATAGCAAAGCTCTTGAGCACATACACAGTTCCGTTGACAACTGACTATTGAGTTCAGTGGGACTATTCAGTTCAGCATGTGTTTAAGTACTTTGCTAAACTGGGGCCATGCTCTCTCTGTGCCTCAGTTCCTCATCTGTAAAATGGGGATTTGATATTTCTTTTTGCTGCCTTTTTTCTGTCTTATATAGGATTGTAAGCTCTTCAGTCTCTCTCTTACTATGGATACGGCCACTGCTTAGCACAGTGGGGCACCAGTCTTGGCTGTGCACTTTAAGCATGGATGTAATACAAATCTTAGCAATAAATTCTTCACTTAGGCACTGCACTGACTTCAGCAAGCAATGAATCTAACTAACAATGTCATCATTACACAGTTTGGGGTGTGGATTGGAACCAAGTTGCGTGGACATCTCAGGGCAGAATTTAGCCTTAATTCAATATAACTACACTTATTATCATTAAAGTGAACAGAAATGTCATTCATTACCTAGGAATTAAATCTACTGGGTCCAAAAGCAACTATCATTATTATTAGTTAATCAGTTGTATAGAAATAAAATAAGTTAGGGGATGTTACATAATTACACACTCCAGTTTAAAAAATAGGAATAGGTGTATGCTTGATAATTACCACTGAAATACTCTGAAATCGAATTATGTACTATCATCATGTACTGTACTTTGAATGACATAAGATTCTGTATAGAGAGTTTCCATCTTTTCTTTGTCTACAAAACCCTGCTTATATAAAATTGCACCATTTTAATTCTTCCATGCTAGGTATCTCCAGGTTTTAAAGTGGTGCCTTTTTTCTAGAAAATTATTTGTACAGTGCTTTTCTGTACAAGACCTTTAAATATTTTTTAAATTTAATATAAGTCTATACAGAAGGAAAGACTGAACAATGTTTACTGTATATACAGGTGTGTTTTGTTTGTCATGCTTTAGATTCCCTTCTCTACTGAAGAGCAAACACAGTTCAAAACTAGTCTCTAGAGTAAGCAGTACATGGATCTTTATATTTTAGTCACCATTATTCCAATTAGTCTCTTAGGTAATGCCAGGTGACTCTCAAACCAGCATTTCTGCATACAGCATGTAATGATAATACCACTTTGTAGTTTTGTAGACCTCCCGCCCAAACCACTTAAGGATAAAATATTAAGGATTGTGGCTGGGCCTGCGTAGGAATGTAAGTAGAGAAAAAGGACACAAGGAGCCTATCTTGTGCAGGGAGCCAGCCACGTTAGGAGTAGAGCGTTCGTTAGCGCTGTTGGTATGGCTAGCCTCCAGAAGGGGAGCTAAAGGGGGTGGGCTAAGAGCAGAGCCCCAGACCCACTTCCTTCAACACCAGCAAGTAGAGTTGGTCTAATGGGGAGGATGCATGTTTCACCCTTCAAAAAGTTGGTAGAGCTTCTTCTACAGCATGTTCTTACTTACAGGCCTAATAGGCATCTGACTTAGTCATCTGGACTCCAAATGCTGCATGACCCAGCTCAACTGTCACTGTTTGGCCTGGGCTCTCAGTGTTTTGCATACTGGGATACCCACCTCTCCATTTAATCATAGAGAAAAACCCTCTTCTCATATTCACTAGACTGAGAACCCAAGATCCCTAGCCCTAATGAGTTAAGCTTCAGGCAGTAACTCCTAAGAGGGAGCACATTCATAGACATAGTTAAGAGTGCCCAGTTGGAAAGATTTTACTGGTGCTAACAGGATTTCCCATTTTAAAACAGGGAATAGCTCCAGAACAAGGGAGATATTTTCAAGCAGGTGAGTCAGTTGCGCCCACTAAATTATCCCTTTTGACAGGCGGGCAAACTGAGGCAAAGAAAAGTTGTGACTTACCCAAGGTCACACAGGAATAGAAGTAAAACTCCCAAGAGATTAGGATGGAGTGTATTCATTCTTTAAGAGCAACTGAACGTGTACTATTACACTAGCAGAATAGGTAATTTAAAATAATATATTGTCATGTAAACCATCAAACTGTTACCTGGTTTATGTGTTAGCATGCACAGCTGAACCAGAAGATGAACTTGTTCACAGTGAAGACACTGTATCACAATAAACACTGCTTTTTTCCAGTTGAGACACAAAGGCAGAGACTTGATTAGGCCAGGATTTTTCTATCATAAAAAATGAGTCATTTGTACTAATTACGTTTCGTGAAGAGAGAAATTGCCTTTAGAGCTGGCAAAAAATATATATATTTTTTTTCATTATCTCTCTTCAGATATAGAAATAAATATAACAAAATACAACACATGCTCATTAAATTACACACTAATGAGGCTGGGAGATTCACTGCAAGATACTGAATTTTGGATATTTAGTGATAAGGGTTCAGATCATGCCTGTGAAGCACAAAAGCCCTGAACTGAGGAGACATGCTGCCCCTGGGAAATAGCATGAGGAATCATGCTTCAGGGAAACTAAATTCATCCCTATCCATCCTAATGCAGACGGGAAGGCTACATAACTCTATGGGGTGCACCCTGCCCCGCCCCCAGCTTTAGCCCCTCTTCCAGGCTGATGAGGAGGCAGGAGCAGGGCCATGGCCTTGGCCCCATCTCCTCTGCCTCCTTGGGGTTCTCTGTATCCCAAGGGAGTAGGGATGGAGAAGTCCCTGTGCTCCCTGGAGTTCAGAGACTACAACTTTGCCAGGCCCCAACATGAGCTGTCCCTCCTTTTAAGCCCCTTACACTCTCCCAAAAATACTTCAAAGCTGAGTAAAAGACGAAGCAGAATGTTGCTCTTAGTGAACAAAGGCAATAAAGTAACCAAGCTCCTGCATTACAGACTGTGCTTTATTACTCTTTCAATTACATTTTAGCTTTAACTAGCTGTGAATAATGCATCATAGAATATTGCTAAATATTGCTAAATATAATACTGCCAACTCTTGTGATTTTTGTGATAGTTGGTGTTTCATTAAAGTCAGCTTCTGGAATCAAGCGATTATGTGACAATCTCAGCTTGTTGTTTGTTTGTTTTTTTAAAGTATATTTCTAGCTTTCCTGGTTGTGGAGAAAAGATTGGAAATGTGACTACAGTATGTCCTAAGAGGTAAAAAAGGAGACAAAGAAAACAATGAGCTTTTTAAAAAAAAAATCTCATTACTATTAAAACATTGTCATGATTTTTGAACCCTTGAAGACAATACTGTAAATGTAATGAAGTATATTTTGTACAAATAATGACAAACTAATAATAAGACCTTACTACAGATCAGTATTAAAACTTTAAGAGGGAGAGAGACCATCAATTTGTATTTGTGTGTTAGGAAGTCTGTACTTCACTGAGTTTCTGTTGCACAGGGACACAGCCTTTTAGTGGCAAACTAATTCCCAGATCTCAGCAGCAACAAGTTACAATATTCTTTACCAGATGCTATTATTGTAAAGGATTAGAAAGCACCACTAAACTCAGATAAGGGGGCTGGGGTGTGTGTAAGAGGAGCTGGGTGAAATTGCTGAGTAAGAGCCCAGGTTTACTCTGCAGTGAAGACGTACCCAACGACAGAGACAATACAATCCCTCACACAAATACCCACTCATAATCAAACCAGAAAACTGATAAAAGATTCAAGCTCAGTCTCCTATAAGTTATTAAGGCATAAGAAGAGAGATTGCCTCCTAAGTATTTAACAACCAAAATAACAATCAGGTATCATGGTGATGAGGGCCATGTATGGTAGATAGACAAAAATGAGTAATTAGAGAAAAAATGGCAGATGTATGCATGAGACAAATAAAAACTTAGCCACTTGGGGATGAGATTCAGAAAGGTATTTAGGCACTTAACTCCCATTGATTTCAATGGTCTCATTTGGGCCTGGTCTACACTGGGGGGGGGTTCGAACTAAGGTACGCAAGTTCAGCTACGCGAATAGCGTAGCTGAACTCGAAGTACCTTAGTTCGAAGTACTTACCCGTCCTGATGGCGCGGGATCGAAGTCCTCGACTCCCCCGTCGACTCCGCCACCGCCATTCGCGGTGGTGGAGTTCCGGAGTCGACGGTAACGCGTTTGGAGTTCGATATATCGCGTCTAGATGAGACGCGATATTTCGAACTCCGAGAAGTCGATCGCTACCCGCCGACCCGGGCGGGTAGTATGGACGTACCCTTGGAGACATTTTCTATGTCCCTTTGCAAGGTTGAAGGCAAAGTGATCAAACCAATAGTGAAAAGCCCAAACTACTGCCAAACAGAGAGGAAAAGGTGCAGCAACTTTAATTAGCAAATGCATTATAATATAAAGTCCAGAAATGAGTGAGTTTTTATTTTCCCTCTTAATTTCAGCTTCGTCCCAGATCCATACCCACAGCGTGGCAGATTTGGCACCTGGCCCTATTCTTGTTTTAATGAGATAAGATTTTGTTATACTGTTTTTCAGGCCCTGATTATATCAAACAAAGATTTCAAGAAAGCGTGGAGGTAAAAGAAAACCCTGAAGAAAAGGTTCAAGAAAAAACACCTTCCCCCAAAGAGTCTCCTCATTTTTATCGAAAAGGCACCACACCTCCTAGGACACCTGAAGTAAGCCCAAAGCACAGTTCTCCTCTTCCATCTGAGCCTTCCCCTACTAAACAATTGAAAAGACAAAACTCCAGCTCAAAGGTCAGACTCACTCAAGAAAAAAAGAGTTTAGCTAGTGAGACTGTAACAGCCGTGGTCAACAAGCCTCTATATTCAAAAGTACCCATGAAGGAGGAGATAGTGGTGAAACATCAGCCAAAGTTTTCAGCCCACCACAATCCCATCAGCGCAGAGAATGGGGAACTGCATGGTCATTACCATGGCTACTACGTAAAAATGAATCCAACACTGCTTCCACATGAGCTCAGGGAGGAGGATGAAGATGTCAACCCATCACCTTCAGCACTCACACGGATACCAACTCCACAGAAGCCAAGTCCTGCCAGATCTGTGACTAATCCAGATGCCAAAGAAAGCAAATCTGATACAAAAGTAAAGAAACCTGAACTTGCTGCACCAAAGAATTCCGCTAATAATGAGTCCCATTCTTCAGCAGAAAAAGAAGTGGAAATCCATTCGGTAAGTACTATTGGCAGCCCCTTCCCCGTCACTGCTCCTCTGCCTGCTACATCTCAACTTTGCAGTCTATGTCCAGGCAAAACTCGCTGACTTCCATAGCAGTTTCATCTAGTGTATGGACTGCTGGATAACACCCAATGGGAGTAAGGAACTGAGGTTCTTTACCTCACTGTTGCCTTTCTTAAAAATATGGAAGGGACAGATTGTATCCGGAATATTGACAGTGGCAGTTCTTAGAATAAATTCTTGTGTATTGATGTAACAGCAAGATCCTTACACACACAAATGTTTTGGTGTTTTTTCATGTGTTCACCTCAAACCAATATGTTTTCCTTATTGGATATTTTGGCAGTGGTGGTTACACTGCTAGGCTGATGCCAGAATCTAACAATTTCTAGATGTATACCCAAAAAATTATGCAGTACCTTCCAAAAATCCAATGTTATGAGTGTAACAAACATTTTTCCCCATTAATTGTTAAAGTGCCAGTGGGATTTACTGAAGACTGTCATTGAAAGGTTTATAGCTTCCATGTAGCTTTGCTGTAAACCTGCATATAAACATTATCAGCACAGGGATTATTATTTGTTTGCCCTGAGAAAGGTAATTTCCAAATGCAGAGGGCTGCTGCTGAATAGTTAACAATGAATTACTGGGCAACCAATAAAAAAATTATATGTAGTATCACATCAGGCACATGTGTGTTTTTATAATTTCAGCTTCAGAATCAACCTAACAGATCAACTTCATCACCCAGGTAACTCCCTTGAGCTAAGGGTTACCCTGTAAATTGATATGAATGTTTGGGACTAAATCTATGTCAGTATATCAAACAGGCCTTAAATACCCAGTGATGTGATACGACTTTAATAAAGTCCTGATTACAGATTCTTATTAAATATCAGCTACAAAGGTTATATTTCAGCCTCTTGGGGGTACGTCTACACTGCAAAGAAAAACCCGCAGCTGGCCCATGCCAGCCAACTCAGGCTTATGGGGCTCAGGCTGCGGGGCTGTTTCTTTGTTGTGTAGACTTCTGAGCTCAGGCTGGAGCCTGGGCTCTGGGACCCTTCCACTCCATGGGATCCCAGAGCCTGGGCTCCAGCCCGAGCCCAGAGATCTACACAGCAATGAAACAGTCCCGCAGCCCAAGCCCCATAATTTAGAGTCGGCTAACGCAGCCAGCCACAGGTGTCTAGTTGCTGTGTAGATGTACTTTTAGTTCCATCATCGTCATCATTATGTTTCTATTACGCCTCTGGTGTTTAGGGCAGTGACAGAGCTCCTCCACTCCTGTCTGTTTCTGGCAAGTCTTTCAGTGGTTCCCCAGCTGTGCCCCAGGTTTTTCAGCTTGGTAAATACAGCAAATACAAAAATTTCATTTATACATATATATATGTAAAAGACCTGATTCAAAGTCAGTGAGAGATCTTACAGTCCATTAAACAATCTAAGGGCTAGTCTACACTTACCAGCCGGGTCGACGCGGTGAGTTCGACTTCTCGGAGTTCGAACTATCGCGTCTAATCTGGACACGATAGTTCGAACTCCGGAAGCGCCGCAGTCGACTCCGGTACTCCACCACTGCAAAAGGCGGTGGCGGAGTCGACCTTGGAGCCGCGGACTTCGATTCCGCGGCGTTTGGACGGGTGAGTAGTTCGAACTAGGGTACTTCGAATTCAGCTACGCTATTCACGTAGCTGAATTTGCGTACCCTAGTTCGACCCCGCTTCTTAGTGTGGACCAGTCCTAAGCAGTTGCTTTATTTCCTAGGAAAATAAACTCCCAAAACAAGTACCTTAAAGTTTTATAATGTTCAGCTCTTATACTGCCATGGAAAATTTAGTTTTCCTCTTTATTTTTTTAACAGAAATTCTAGTTGGATTAATTTCATAAAAATGAAAGTGAAGACTGAAATTGTGTTTTTAGACCATTGTGCCTAGATATTCCATTACTAGATGTGAAAGGTCGAATTGTCAATAATAATGCCAAAAAAGAAAAAACATTCAATAAACATTTGTTTTGTATTTGAAAAAAGCCAGATAATTAAGGCTGTCAATTAATCGCAGTTAACTCAAAAAAAAATAATTGCAATTTAAAAAAGTAATCGCGATTAATCAGACTGTTAAACAATAGAATACCAATTGAAATGTATTAAATATTTCTGGATGTTTTTCTACATTTTCAAATATATCCATTTCAGTTACAACATAGAATACAAAGTGTACAGTGCTCACATCATATTATCTTAGATTGCAAATATTTGCACTATAAACATGATAAACAAAAGAAACAGTATTTTTAAATTCACTTTGTACAAGTACTAGTACAAGTGCAATCTCTTTATCATGAAAGTGCAATTTACAAATGTAGCTTTTTTACATAATTGCACTCAAAAACAAAACAATGTAAAACTTTAGAGCCTACAAGTCCACTTAGTCCTACTTCTTGTTCAGCCAATCGCTAAGAGAAACAAGTTTGTTTACATTTACGAGAGATAATGCTGCACACTTCTTAATTACAATGTCACCTGATGTTTGCATAGCATTGTTGTAGCCAGCATCGCAAGTTATTTATATGCCAGATGAACTAAAGATTCATATGCCTCTTCATGCTTCGGCCATCGTTCCTGAGGACATGCTTCCATGCTGATGATGCTTGTTAAAAAAAATGCGTTAATTAAATTTGTGACTGAACTCTTTGAGGGAGAATTGTATGTCCCCTGCTCTGTTTTACCCACATTCTGCCATATATTTCATGTTATAGCAGTCTCAGATGATGACCCAGCACATGTTCATTTTAAGAATACTTTCACTGCAAATCTTTCAAAATGCAAAGAAGATACCAATGTGAAATTTCTAAAGATAGCTTTCAGCACTCAAACCAAGATTTAAGAATCTGAAGTGCATTCCAAAAACTGGGAAGGATGAGGTGTGGAGCATGCTTTCTGGAGTCTTAAAAGAGCAATACTCTGATGCGGAAACTACAGAACCCAAACCAGCAAAAAAGAAAATCAACCTTCTGCTGGTGGCATCTGACTCAGATGATAAAAATGAAAATGCGTCAATATGCACTGGTTTGGATCATTATCGAGCAGAACCCGTCATCAGCATGGACGCATATTCTGTGGAATGGTGGTTGAAGCATCAAGGGACATGTAAATCTTTAGCACATCTGGCATGTAAATATCTTGCGATGCTGGCTATAGTAGTGCCATGCAAACGCCTGTTCTCACTTTCAGGTGACACTGTAAACAAGAAGCAGGCAGCATTATCTTCTGCAAATGTAAACAAACTTGTTTGTCTGAGCAATTGGCTGAACAAGAAGTAGGACTGATTGGACTTATAGGCTGTGAAGTGTTACATTGTTTTATTTTTGAATGCAGGGTTTTTTTGTACATAATTATACACTTGTAAGTTCAACTTTCATCATAAAGAGATTGCACTACAGTACTTGTATTAGGTGAACTGAAAAATACTATTCTTTTGTTTTTTACAGTGCAAATATTTGTAATAAAAAATAAATATAAAATGAGCACTGTACACTTTGTACCCATCCAAAAATATTTAAATAAATGGTATTCTATTATTAACAGTGTGATATTAATTGTGATTAATTTTTTTAGTCGCTTGACAGCCCTACAGATGATATGTTCATATTATATGATAAAATAGTTTCCATTCCAATGGAATGTCAGGAGGATGTTAAACAGCAGCTACTAAAGTTAGACTTTTTAAAATCAGCAGACACAGATAACTGGCGTCCAACAGTTTTAAAAGAGCTGGCCAAGGAGCTCTCTGGTCTATTAATATTGATTTTCAGTAAAGCTTGGATCACTGGGGAAGTTCCAGAGACCTGGAAGAAAGCTAATGTTGTGCCAGTATTTTGAAAGGGTGAACATAATGACCTGGATAATCATATGCTTATCAGCTTAATATCAATCTGAGGCAAAATAGTGGTATAGCTGATATAGTACTCAATTAATAAAGAATTAAAAGAGGGTAATATAATAAATGCAAATCAACATAGGTGGATGGAAAATAGATCCTCTCAAACTAACTTGATATCTTTTTTTTATGAGATTATAAATGTGATTGATAAAGGTAATAGTGATGATGTAATTAATATACTTAGAGTTCTGTAAGTCATTTGACTTGGTATTGCACAACATTTTGACTAAAAGTAGAATGATAGAAAATCAACATAGCACACATTAAATGGATTAAAACCTGGTTAATTTATTGGTCTCAAAAATGTAATGATGAACAGAGAATCATCAAGTGGATGTGTTTCTACTAGAGTCCCACAGGAATTGATTCTTGGCCCTACACTTATTTAACGTTGTCATCAGTGACGTGACAGAAAACATAAAATCATAAAGTTTGGTGGATTGGTAGATAATGAAGAGGACAAGTCATTGATAAAGTAATCTGGGTTGCTGGGTAAGCTGGACTGAAGCAAACAATGTCTGTGTCAGTGCAGCCAAATGTCAAGTCCTACATCTGGGGGGAAAGGTAGTCCATACTTACCAGATGAGGGACTCTGTCCTGGGAAGCAGCAACTCTGAAAAAGATTTAGCCGCCGTGGATAATCAGCTGAACGTGCGCTCCCAGTGCAATGCTGTGACCAAGAGGCTAATGCAATCCTTGAATATATAAATAGGACACTGATGCAACTGCTACTGGAATACTATGTCTAGTTCTGGTGTCCACGCTCTAAGAAGGATGTTAAAAAATGGGAGCGGGCTCAGAGAAGAGCCATGAGAAAACAGGCCTTTCTAGAGAGAGACTCAAGGAGCTCAATCTACTTAGCTTAACAGAGAGAAGGCTAAGAGGTGACTTGATTAAATACCTACACAGGGAACAGAAATACAGGGTTCTTCAGTTTAGCAGACAAAAGTATAACATGATCCAATGGCTAAAAGTTGAAACTAGACAAATTCAGACTAGAAATAAGGCAAAAAAAATTAATAGTGATGGCAATTAACTATTTGAACAACATTATTGTGGGCTGTAATGGATTCTCCATCACTGGAAATTTTTAATCAAGATTAGATAAAGGATATGATCTAGTTCAAACGGGAATTAATTCAGAGGAGTCCTATGGCCTGTGTTGTATAGGAGGCCAGACTACATTATCACAATGTTTCTTTCTAGCCTTTTAGTCTATTTTGGAGCTGATATTGGCCTTTTACCCTGGGAGCCTGACATATGTGGATGGGTCAGACGTACACTACCATGAAGTTGTCAGGCCTTGAAAGTGGGTTGGGGGAGGAGTGTGTCCGAAGATGAACGGACAGAATCTCAGACTGAAATTTGAAACAGACAGTTTTCTGTTCAGCCCTTGTATAAGCAAGTGAAGTTGCACCTGCTTAGGCAGCATCTATCAGGCCAAATTTTTCTCATCTTTTCCACCATTCCTTCCAAACCAAATCATGATTGGGACCTGAGGGAGCTGCTAACTTTACTGACTAGCTGGAGCCTCTCTATATCAGAAATCAGATTTCAGAGTAGCAGCCGTGTTAGTCTGTATCCGCAAAAAGAACAGGAGTACTTGTGGCACCTTAAAGACTAACAAATTTATTTTAGCATGAGCTTTCGTGAGCTACAGCTCACTTCTTCGGATGCATAGAATGGAACACACAGACAGGAGATATTTATACATACAGAGAACATGAAAAGGTGGAAGTATGCATACCAACAGGAAGAGTCATCTCAATTGATTAGACTCTTCCTGTTGGTATGCATACTTCCACCTTTTCATGTTCTCTGTATGTATAAATATCTCCTGTCTGTGTGTTCCATTCTATGCATCCGAAGAAGTGAGCTGCAGCTCACGAAAGCTCATGCTAAAATAAATTTGTTAGTCTTTAAGGTGCCACTAGTACTCCTGTTCTTATATCAGAAATGTATCCCTCCACCTTCTCTGACAATCGACAGGGCACAGACACAAACACACAACTAGCCAGTGATCAGGAAGAATATGTCTTCACTACACACCACTGGCAGTGGCATGCAGAGTACGTGTAGCTACATGCTGCAGTGAAAAGCATACACACTGCAGCTTGTAAGTACACGTCAGTGAAAGGTGTGGAAAGGCTCTAGCAGCGGGGAGGCAGCAGGGACACTACACTGCTGTTTTTAGCAGACTAGAGAGGGAGGCATGACTTGGGCAAGTAGGATATGTACTCACATACATACCCACACCCTTCAGGAATGTCTTTACTAACCTAAGCTATGCCTCACAGTCTATGGCTATTTATACCAGTGTTTTGGGGGGCTCCATATGTACCTACACTACATACTACTGAAAAAAGCATGCAGTGTAGCCAGGCCCAAAAGGGCGCAGAGGGTAATAAGAGAATATCACACAGCAGACATTTATTTATTTATTGATGTGATAGTTAGCCTGGGATCTGTCCCACTGCTTCTGTTGGGGTACTTTAATTGCATTGGTCTTGATAACATCTGTGTGGTGGGTGTATGAGAGAAAGGAAATTAAGGTGTGGGAGTTCATTCCCAATGTGAAGGCACTTTACTATATGTCTTTAAAACTATTTTTTCTACAAATATGTGTATATATATATATATACATATATATATATATATATGCAGTAGCTGATTGTCAGAGATACAGTAAATTCTCTATTTGCATTTTTTAAAGTTCTAACAAGAGTAAAGCAACAAGAGGTACTCCAACAGCCTACCAGAACAAGGGTGTGTGTTGCTACAGAATAGTTATTTATGCTGCTTGTGCATTTTTCTCCAAAGTTTTCACCACCCCCATTTCAACCTCAGAAATGATTTCGCTCATTCCCTGATTCCCTCTGCTCTGAGTCTTTCCTGAACAGAGATTGTCAGCAAGTTAGTTACCCATCCACTGAACTAACCCTGAAAAATCATTGGAGATAAATCAGATGAGATTTGAATTGTGATAAAAAAGATGAGCAGATAGTGTTTTATCCTGTGCGCCCAAGTTCTTCTGCCAAATTGTTTGCATATTGGCTTAAATAAGGTAGTATTGGAGGAAGGGGCATGGCTCTATTATACTGTAAAAGACTATTTTGAGAGTAACTGGTATTAAACTACAATACGTAGCCCCGTTTTACCTAAATCTAAGGGCATTACAGTGTGCAGAATATCAAGTGGTATGGGTCTCCTCTTAACGTGCACTTGACATCTATCAATCACACAATCCAATGTTCCTGTTGTGAAGAAAATACAGAGCTCTTGCACTGATCCTGTAAACTCCTATGCCTAGAATTCCCACCAAAGTCAATGGCCATTCCTAATGCAAATGGATTGCAGGACCAGTCTTTATATCTCTTAGTTATTTCCCTGAAAAGTAGTGTCATCTTCTACCTCAAAATTAATTACATAGGGTTCTCTTACCTAAGGGAAAAGATGTTATCTTTCCTGCTACCGAAAAGATGAAAGAACAGTTTGATGCAGGACTAAAACTTTGCTGTTGCAACTTCTTTATTGCACCTGTTCTAGTCAATCCTGCACAGCACAGACTAATTTTGCCTTTTGCTATTTTAAGCTCCTGCAGGGCATTAAGGACTTATTTTTGGTGCTTCACCTTAAAGCATTTAACACTCAGAACATATTTCTAAAAACTGGTGTCATGCTTTGCATAGAACAAAACTCTTAAGACTGATCATTTTTGGAACATCAGAAAGCTCCACTTTCACAATTCTTGTTATCAAAAGAGGAAACAAAATATATTCACCACTGTGAATGGGGTGAGTCCCCGTTTGTGTCAACTCAACATGGGTTGGTGCCCCAAAGTCACCCTCTCTTCATTCTTTACTCAATATCAGTAAACATAATTCTTAACCTCCACTTCCTCATCAGCTTCTTCTTTCTAGGAAGGATGCCTTGTCTCGTATCCTACCCCTCTTTTACTTTAGAGGCTCTCTACCTTTTATTCTCCATAGTAAGAGCTAATGAGACCCACTTCATCTGGGTGATAGATGCATCAATAGAATAGCCCTCCATTTCCAGGCAGAGTTCTGGAACCTGATATCTTATCCTGGTGCTGTTTGAACTACAGCCCCATGTTGCTATTCAACTAAAAACTGTCTGTCTTGGAGCTCTCATTCCATGTGGAATGCAGTTCAGGATGTATGATAGGTAATGAATGAAATCCTGGCTCCACTGAAATTAGTAACAAAGATCCCATTGACTTTAACAAGGCCAGGGTTTCACCTACTCCGTGTAAACCAATAATATTATTTATGGCTAGGATTTTGAAAGGAGTTGTCACCCAGCTCCAACTGAATTTCAATCCTTTGAAAATCCAGGCCCATATTACTGAAGCATCTACAGGCTCCAGCATGTTAGACACCAGATGAACATGTAGTAAGAGCCAGTCTGCAACCCAAAGAGTTTACAGCCCAAATAGACAAAGGGAATAGAAACAGGAGTACTTGTGGCACCTTAAAGACTAACAAATTTATTTAAGCATGAGCTTTCGTGAGCTACAGCTCACTTCTTCGGATGCATAGAATGGAACACACAGACAGGGGATATTTATACATACAGAGAACATGAAAAGGTAGAAGTATGCATACCAACAGGCAGAGTCTAATCAATTGAGATGAGCTATCGTTAACAGGAGGAAAAAAACTTTTTGAAGTGATAATTAAGATGGCCCATAGAAGGTGTGAGGAGAACTTAACATAGGGAAATAGATTCAATTGGTGTAATGACCCAACCATTCCCAGTCTTTGTTTAACCCACAGTTAATAGTATCTAGTTTGCATATTAATTCAAGTTCAGCAGTTTCTCTTTGGAGTCTGTTTTTGAAGTTTTTTTGTTGCAAAATTGCCACCTTCAAGTCTGTCACTGAGTGGTTAGAGAGGTTGAAGTGTTCTCCCACTGGTTTTTGAATGTTATGATTCCTGATGTCAGATTTGTGTCCATTTATTCTTTTGCGTAGAGACTGTCCGGTTTGGCCAATGTACATGGCAGAGGGGCATTGCTGGCACATGATGGCATATATCACGTTGGTAGATGTGCAGGTGTACGAGCCCCTGATGGCGTGTCTGATGTGATTAGGTCCTATGATGGTGTCACTTGAATGGATATGTGGACAGAGCTGGCATCGGGCTTTGTTGCAAGGATAGGTTCCTGGGTTAGTGTTTATGTTGTATGGTGTGCGGTTGCTGGTGAGTATTTGCTTCAGGTTGGGAGGCTGTCTATAAGCGAGGACTGGCTTGTCTCCCAAGATCTGTGAGAGTGAGGGATCATCTCTAAGGATAGGTTGTAAATCTTTGATGATGCGCTGGAGAGGTTTTAGTTGGGGGCTGTAGGTGATGGCTAGTGGTGTTCTGTTATTTTCTTTTTTAGGCCTGTCCTGTAGTAGGTGGCTTCTGGGTACTCTTCTGGCTCTGTCAATCTGTTTTTTCATTTCAGCAGGTGGGTATTGTAGGTTTAAGAATGCTTGATAGAGATCTTGTAGGTGTTTATCTCTGTCTGAGGGATTGGAGCAAATACGGTTGTATCTTAGAGCTTGGCTGTAGACAATGGATCGTGTGGTGTGTCCAAGATGGAAGCTGGAGGCATGTAAGTAAGTATAGCGGTCAGTGGGTTTCCGGTATAGGGTGGTATTTATGTGGCCATCGTTTATTAGCACAGTAGTGTCTAGGAAATGGACCGCTTATGTGGATTGGTCTAGGCTGAGGTTGATGGTGGGATGGAAATTGTTAAAATCTCGGTGGAATTCCTCGAGGGCTTCTTTTCCATGAGTCCAGATGATGAAGATGTCATCAATGTAGCGCAAGTAGAGTAGGGGCGTTAGGGAACGAGAGTTAAGGAAGCGTTGTTCTAAGTCAGCCATAAAGATGTTGGCATACTGAGGGGCCATGCGGGTACCCACACATTTTACAGATGGGAACTGAAACACAGAGAGACTGAGTGATGTGGCCAGGGTCACTCAGAAAGTCTGCAGTAGAGCCAGGAATTGAACCCACTTCTCCTGAGTCCAAGTCAGTGCCTTAACCATAACCATCCTTCCTCGCTGGAGGAATATATCCTAACAGTGATGTGTATTGTATTGTTCTCTGTCCTTCTGCAAATGGAAAAGTGGCTTCAGTAGGAAGGGTCTCATAAGTGTATGAACCTTGGCCTTTTTGAGTTTGCAAGTCATGCCTGTTTCAAACAGGTTTGTCGTAGAAAGGGATCCCCGTATGGCTGTGGTGCACTGAACCATGCAGACGTAAGCATGATATAACCAGAGTAGTTATTATAGCAGCCTCTCCTATGATAATCCAAAGGCCAGTTTGTGGCAGGAGGGATGAGTCCCCATCTCTGTGAAGTGGAATGAAAGTGAATCTGATGGTCTATTTCAAAAACATCCAGGTGACCCATTGTTTCCTGTGGGAATTTTCTGTAGACAATATCACTGAAACCCGTTGTCATTTTTAACACACACTCTGCCACAGAAGGCTATGTCTTCACTTCAGAGTTAACTTGGCTGATTAGCACCCAAGTAAACCTAACCTGGGTGTGAGCAACCACACTGCAAAATCCTTCCTGAGTTACCAGCTGCTGCACTCACCCATTCATGGCACTAGGACTTCTTGGGGTATATCCTATGGTTCCTTGTGCTGCAGTAAGCTGGGCCACTCTTTGCCAGCAAATTGTGAGATAATGTCTGTCCTTGTGGGGACATGGGGAGAATTGCGGGAAGGCACTGGAGACTATCGGCACTTCAGTGGTTTAGCCTGCATCCTCACTGCAGAGCAGTTAGGTTACCCACCTGAGTGTCAGGCTTTATCATACAGCCTCAGGTAGTTCAAAGATTTGTGTATGTGGATGGGGTCTGGAAGAGGGGGATGGGGCAACACGTAAGTAGGGGTTAACTGCCGTGAAGACATACCCCAGCAGACACTTGTAAAAATTCAGCAAAGGCTTCAGGGTGTGACCCTCTAGCTCAGTGATTCTCAATCTTCCCAGACTACTGTACCCTGTTCAGGAGTCTGATTTGTCTTGCGTACCCCATGTTTCACCTCAGTTAAAAACTGTTTGCTTACAAAATCAGACATAAAAATACAGAAGTGTCACAACACACTGTTACTAAACAAGTGCTGACTTTCTCATTTTACCGTATAATTACAAAATAAATAGATTGGAATATCAATATTGTACTTACATTTCAGTGTATAGTAAATAGAGCAGTATAAACAAATCATTTGTCTGTATGAAATTTTAGTTTGTACTGACTTCGCTAATGTTTTTTATGTAGCCTGTTGTAAAATGAGACAAATAGCTAGATGAGTGGATTACCACCTGGAAGACCTCTGAGTACCCCCTCGGGTCCACATACCTCTGGCTGAGAACCACTGTTCTAACAATTTGTTGTCATGCAGAGCACTGTACTTATGCGGGTTGCATTTAACTGGCAAAACTACATAAAGGGGGGCAGCTCCCAGAGACCAGCTTTAGCCCTGTTGGTACTTCTTAATGGAAAGACTACTAGTTAATGGGATCATAACAGGGCAGTAATTCTGCTTGAAGTGGGAAGACTCCAGCTCATTTAGGGTACATCTGCACTGCAGTTGAATGTATAACACAGGTAGCCAGACCCACACTAGTTTTAATCTAGCTAGCACGGGTAATGGTAGTAGTGAAGTATCAGAGGGGTAGCCGTGTTAGTCTGGTTCTGTAGAAGCAGCAAAGAATCCTGTGGCACCTTATAGACTAACAGAAGTTTTGCAGCATGAGCTTTCGTGGGTGAATACCCACTTCTTCGAATGCAAGCAGTGAAGACACAGCAGCATGCACCCAAGTATGTATGTAGGGTCCCCAGTGGATTTATACAGGGGCTCCTAGCCCAGGCTGAAGCCCATGCCACCATAGCTGTACTGGACTGGTTAAAGCTAGCATGGGATGCTTATATGAGCAGCAGTTGCACCTTAAATTGCAGTGTATACGTACTTAGTGACATGACCCAAGATTTTTAGGAGTTGCTAGTGATAGTGTGCACCAACCTGAGACATCTTAAAGCAGTGGTGGGCAACCTGCGGCCTGTCAGCATAATCTGCTGGCGGGCCGCAAGACAGTTTGTTTACATTGACCACCTCCCGGCCAATGGGAGCTGCGGGCGGTCGTGCCTGCAGATGGTCAATGTAAACAAACTGTCTCGCGGCCTGCCAGCGGATTACCCTGATGGGGTAATCACCATTGCCTTAAAGGGTCTAATTTTCAGAAAGTTTTAAGTAACCACCCCCTGAAAGTTAAGTCATTAAGAAGTGCCTTAAATTGGGCACCCAAAAACTGAGTCACTCAAAATCATTAGTCACTTCTGAAAATCTTGCCTCTGGATATTTATTTTAAAGTTTCGCTCTTATGCTAGTTGTGTCTCTCTTCTCCTGGTCTTATTTGTTTGTTAGCTGTGATTTGTGCAGAAAGTTCTTCACCTGTTCCTGGCTGTGAGCCCACTTCTTAAATGCTAACTATACATGCTTGACCATCACACTAGGCAGATAGGCCCAGTACAGATAGTGCGCCTCCTCCCATCTCCGAGGGCCTCTCCATTTGTTTGACAGCCTCTTTGCATCTCAGCAGGCAGTAGCATTATCAAAATGGGAGCATCTCCGTATTGACAACTTCAAGAGATCAAAACTTATGGGGTGTGTATATGTGACAATTAGTGTTGCCCACTCTCCCACATGTAGGGGATAAAGTGAGTTTGGCCCCTGCTGCAGGAGCTCTCACCCCCACATCTGCTCCTCTCCTGCCCAGTAATTAATCCTGTCCTCCAGTCCTCCATCAGTTCTCTCCTCACCCAACCCCCCTTAACTCATCCCCCCCTACCTCATCGACCCCCACCGGTCTCATTTCACCCTCCTAGCACTCACACCATCTGCTCAGAACCCATCATCAATACAGCCCACCCACCCCATCAGCCCTCACCCCCGCACTTCAGCCCTGCCCTGCAGCCCCCACACCATAATTCAGCTCTCCCAGCCTCACCTATGCTCCTCTTAGGGTTCTGCGGCCTGTAGTAGGGTCACCTCTCCCTCTTCCCAGGCTGGCAGGGAAGCAGCCACCCAGGGTTGAAAAAAAATCCTGAGCTTTGGGAGTTCTATCGTGAGATCATGAGTGAGGCTTAATTTTACTTAGAAATCATGTCTCTCACAATAAATTCACTACAGTTGGCAAGCCTGGTGTCTGTTAATTGTTAACTCCATTTCTCCAAGACTAAAGGCCCCTGCAGCTACCATCTGCAGTGGGTTCTATTGTGAGAGTACTATGAGCCCAGTCCTTGAAAATACTTAGTGCTTAGTGAAAACACTCATCACTGTACACACTGTTCTCACAGTAGTAAGCACTTGGCCTGGTAGTAAATGTTTGCCTGTAATAATCTCTAAACCATTTTTAATACTATTCGATGTGATATTAGCACAAATACTGTTCATTTAAGACAGGCTTTGCCATTACAGTATTCTAGGAAACAGTTCTCAACCTGTATCATTCCAGGGATTATATGGCTGATGTCAATTATAGCCGTTAAATGTAGTGGAATTTTACAATACATGACATTTGCAGTAAGTCAATAAATTCTTGTTTAATATTTAATTAAATCTGGTTATCCCTCTTGTGATCTTAAGAGTGATAGTCCCATCACCAGGTCCAACAATCTTGCCCTGCTCAGGTCTTGCCTTTTTGTGAGGATCATTTGTGTTTTCCATAGGAATGAATTTTATAAGTGGTATGGTTTTCTTTGGTTTTTTTACTAGCAGTGAGTATGCATTTTTAAAAAATTAATCACATGTAAGTCTGAGTAAATATGCCAAAAATTTTAAAAGGAGAACCCAAGAACAGAGGCATCTCATCTGTTAAATGTATATGCCAAGCTATTCATAAGTGAGCATCTGTACAAATTATATCCTTCTGGGCACGGTTCAAAAAGCAGCAGTATATATCAGAAGGCTAATCAGAATCTTTGATCATCTGTTTCATATAAAAATGAAGAAATTATACAAGGATTAAGAGTCTGCTCTTTAATAAAATTTAGATTTCGCTTGGAAGGCGGGGGTTGTTTTGACTTGTACATTTCTCTATTAAATTGACCACCTCCATTTATAAAGTAAGGGAATTTTGCCATCAGTGTCTACAAGAGCAGGAACAGATCTGTAATTTTGCAACTGTTAAAATTAGAACATAAGAACGGCCGTACCGGGTCAGACCGAAGGTCCATCTAGCCCAGTATCCTGTCTACCGACAGTGACCAATGCCAGGTGCCCCAGAAGGAGTGAACCTAACAGGCAATGATCATGTGCTCTCTCTCCTGCCATCCATCTCCATCCTCTGACAAACAGAGGCTAGGGACACCATTCCTTACCCATCCTGGCTGATAACCATTTATGGACTTAACCACCATGAATTTATCCAGTTCTCTTTTAAATGCTGTTATAGTCCCAGCCTTCACACCCTCCTCAGGCAAGGAATTCCACAAGTTGACTGTGCGCTGCGTGAAGAACTTCCTTTTATTTGTTTTAAACCTGCTGCCTATTAATTTCATTTGGTGACCCCTAGTTCTTGTATTATGAGAATAAGTAAATAACTTCTCCTTATCCACTTTCTCCACATCACTCATGATTTTATATACCTCTATCATATCCCCCCCTTAGTCTCCTCTTTTCCAAGCTGAAGAGTCCTAGCCTCTTTAATCTTTCCTCATATGGGACCCTCTCCAAACCCCTAATCATTTTAGTTGCCCTTTTCTGAACCTTTTCTAGTGCCAGTATATCTTTTTTGAGATGAGGAGACCACATCTGTACGCAGTATTCGAGATGTGAGCATCCCATTGATTTATATAAGGGCAATAATATATTCTCTGTCTTATTCTCTATCCCCTTTTTAATGATTCCTAACATCCTGTTTGCTTTTTTGACCACCTCTGCACGCTGCGTGGACATCTTCAGAGAATTATCCACGATGACTCCAAGATCTTTTTCCTGACTTGTTGTAGCTAAATTAGCTCCCATCATATTGTATGTATAGTTGGGGTTATTTTTTCCAATGTGCATTACTTTACATTTATCCACATTAAATTTCATTTGCCATTTTGTTGCCCAATCACTTAGTTTTGTGAGATCTTTTTGAAGTTCTTCACAGTCTGCTTTGATCTTAAGTATCTTGAGCAGTTTAGTATCATCTGCAAACTTTGCCACCTCACTGTTTACCCCTTTCTCCTGATCAGTTATGAATAAGTTGAATAGGATTGGTCCGAGGACTGACCCTTGCGAAACACCACTAGTTATCCCTCTCCATTCTGAGAATTTACCATTTATTCCTACCCTTTGTTCCCTGTGTTTTAACCAGTTCTCAATCCATGAAAGGACCTTCCCTTTTATCCCATGACAGCTTAATTTATGTAAGAGCCTTTGGTGAGGGACCTTGTCAAAGGCTTTCTGGAAATCTAAGTACACTATGTCCACTGGATCCCCCTTGTCCACATGTTTGTTGACCCCTTCAAAGAACTCGAATAGATTAGTAAGACACCATTTCCCTTTACAGAAACCATGTTGACTATTGCTCAACAGTTTATGTTTTTCTATATGTCTGACAATTTTATTCTTAACTATTGTTTCGACTAATTTGCCCGGTACCAACGTTAGACTTACCCGTCTGTAATTGCCAGGATCACCTCTAGAGCCCTTTTTAAATATTGGTGTTACATTAGCTAACGTCCAGTCATTGGGTACAGAAGCCGATTTAAAGGACAGGTTACAAACCTTAGTTAATAGTTCCGCAACTTCACATTTGAGTTCTTTCAGAACTCTTGGGTGAATGCCATCTGGTCCCGGTGACTTGTTAATGTTGAGTTTATCAGTTAATTCCAAAACCTCCTCTAGTGACACTTCAATCTGTGACAGTTCCTCAGATTTATCACCTGCAAAAGCCGGCTCAGGTTTGGGAATCTCCCTAACATCCTCAGCCGTGAAGACTGAAGCAAAGAATTCGTTTAGTTTCTCCGCAATGACTTCATCGTCTTTAAGCGCTCCTTTTCTATCTCGATCATCGAGGGGCCCCCTGGTTGTTTAGCAGGCTTCCTGCTTCTGATGTACTCAAAAAACATTTTGTTACTACCTTTTGAGTTTGTGGCTAGCCGTTCTTCAAACTCCTCTTTGGCTTTTCTTATTACATTTTTACATTTAATTTGTTTATGCAGTGTTTATGCTCCTTTCTATTTACCTCACTAGGATTTGACTTCCACTTTTTAAAGGAAGTCTTTTTATCTCTCACTGCTTCTTTTACATGGTTGTTAAGCCATAGTGGCTTGTTTTTAGTTCTTTTACTGTGTTTCTTAATTTGGGGTATACATTGAAGTTGGGCCTCTATTATGGTGTCTTTAAAAAGCGCCCATGCAGCTTGCAGGGATTTCACTTTAGTCACTGTACCTTTTAACTTCTGTTTAACTAACCCCCTCATTTTTGCATAGTTCCCCCTTTTGAAATTGAATGCCACAGTGTTGGGCTGTTGAGATGTTCTTCCCCACACAGGGATGTTGAATGCTATTGTATTATGGTCACTATTTCCAAGCGGTCCTGTTATAGTTACCTCTTGGACCAGCTCCTGCGCTCCACTCAGGCTTAAATCTAGAGTTGCCTCTCGCCTTGTGGGTTCCCGTACCAGCTGCTCCATGAAGCAGTCATTTAAAGTATCGAGAAATTTTATCTCTGCATTTCGTCCTGAAGTGAAATGTTCCCAGTCAATATGGGGATAATTGAAATCGCCCACTATTATTGAGTTCTTAATTTTGATAGCCTCTCTAATTTCCCTTAGCATTTCATCATCACTATCACTGTCCTGGTCAGGTGTTTGATAATAGATCCCTAATGTTATATTTTTATTAGAGCATGAAATTTCTATCCATAGATATTCTACGGAACATGTGGATTCACTTAAGATTTTTACTTCATCTGTTTCTACATTTTCTTTCACATATAGTGCTACCCTCCCCTCCCCCCCCACGTGACCTGTTCTGTCCTTCCGATATATTGTGTGCCATTGATTGCTCTCAGTCCACCAGGTTTCTGTGATGCCTATTATATCAATATCCTCCTTTATCACAAGGCACTCTAGTTCACCCATCTTATTATTTAGACTTCTAGCATTTGTGTATAAGCACTTTAAAAACTTGTCACTGTTTATTTGTCTGCCCTTTTCTGATGTGTCAGATTCTTTTTTATGTGAATGTTTATCATCTGATTTGGCCCTTACATTATCCTCTGCTCCTGACTATAACCTGGAGATTCTCTATCATTAGATTCTCCCCTAAGAGAAGTCTGTGTCCGATCCACATGCTCCTCTGCAGCAATCGGCTTTCCCCATCTCCTAGTTTAAAAACTGCTCTACAACCTTTTTAATGTTTAGTGCCAGCAATCTGGTTCCACTTTGGTTTAGGTGGAGCCCATCTCTCCTGTATAGGCTCCCCCTATCCCAAAAGTTTTCCCACTTCCTAAAGAATGTAAACCCCTGCTCTCTACACCATCATCTCATCTACGCATTGAGACTCTGAAGCTCTGGCTGCCTACCTGGCCCTATGCGTGGAACTGGGAGCATTTCTGAGAATGCCACCATAGAGGTCCTGAATTTCAGTCTCTTCCCTAGCAGCCTAAATTTGGCCTCCAGGACATCTCTCCTACCCTTCCCTATGTCATTGGTACCTACATGTACCACGACCATCAGTTCCTCCCCATCACTACACATAAGTCTGTCTAGATGCCTCGAGAGATCCGCAACCTTCGCACCAGGCAGGCAAGTCACCATACAGTTACCCCAGTCATCACAAACCCAGCTATCTATGTTTCTAATGATCAAATCTCCCATTACTAACACCTGCCTTTTCCTAGCAACTGGAGTTCTCTCCCCCAGAGAGGTAACCTCAGTTTGAGAAGCAACCCCAGCACCATCTGGAAGGAGGGTCCCAACTATGGGAAGGTTTCTCTCTGCTCCCACTGACTGCTCTGCTTCCCTGGGCCTTTCATCCTCCTCAACAGCGCAGGGGCTGTCTGACCGGAGGTGGGACAATTCTACAGTGTCCCGGAAAGCCTCATCAACATGCCTCTCTTAGCTCCTCCAGTTCCACCACGTTTGTCTCCAAATCCCGTACGTGGTCTCTGAGGGCCAGGAGCGCCTTGCACTGAATGCACACATACACCACCCGCCCACAGGGCAGGTAATCATACATGCTGCACTCAGTGCAATAAACTGGATAGCCCCCACTCTGCAGCTGGGCTTCTGCCTGCATTGTCTCCTAGTTAATGAAAGGGTTGTTTAAAGCAAGAAGTTTTGAATGTAAAATTACAGTTTAATATTTACTAAAAGATTTCTGGGGGATCTCTATCTATCTTTTTTCTTAGCCAAACTACCTGCGGAGGGAAGGGAAAGAGGAAATTCCAGTGAGAGTACTGCCAGTGCCAGGGGGTGGTATTTTACATAACACAGTTATATTTTCTACTTTAAAAGAGATTGGAGTCTATGAAGAGGACCGAAGTAGGGAAGAGGTGCTGTACTATAATCTTTTTTTACTCCTACTGAAGTTCAAGTTTTGTTTTAAAAATCTGGCATAGTTTTTGTCTTGCACTATTTTGTTTTCTTTGGACAATCACAGTTCCCAGAAAAACAACTTAATCCTAACTTGATTAAACCAGTATGATACCACATTTAATTTCACCTGCATTTACAGCATCCATTGCATTTCTCACGCACATGATATTTAGCACAGCTGAATGCCAGAAATAATGAGTTTAAATGTTTTGTTTATCAGGAGTAGAGTCTGTACCTTTAGGGGTGATTAATCTTTCAGAGGCAGGTTTTAAAAGGTCAAGACAAGGTCATGATATATATTTCCTGTTGTGACTTCATTTAGAACATGCATTGTGTTCAGGCTTGCATGACTTTTTCATTTTAAAAAATGTAATCAAAACCCATTTTATTGTATTTTCAGGGTCCTAACTCAGTCTTGATTGCCCTGGTAATGCTGTTGAATATTGGTTTAGCCATTCTTTTTGTCCATTTTCTAACTTGACTGGAATTAGAGAAGGTAAGAAAGGTCTTGTTCTTATAGAAGATCACCATATCCAAATCAGTTTGATTCCCCAGTTCAAATTATAAAGATTTACAAACTTTTAATGTTCCCTACTTTAATTTTAGCTATGCCTGAATGTGATTCAACATAGTTACTTAATGATATAATTGTTTTGACCCTTCAGTGAAGTCATGACAACTAGTGGTGTTAGCCCACAATTCTCTGCAGTTGTCTCATCAGCCTTTTAAATGGCACCAGTCGTACTCAGACACAGGGAAGGAGGCTTGGAATTAGGATGGGACGCAAGAGAGATGACACTTGGAAAATTCAGCCAGGGGCCTGATCTGTTTCTCTGCTGATGATTTGTGGCTTTGGGGTCCTTTGGAAGCTGAAGCAAGCAGCCATGTTGGAAAACAACAACAAAAATCTGCTGAAGCAGCCCAACCAGTGAAGTGCATTGGCTACTCCATCTGTTCCAGCAGTGTGTGACTAAACTGGAAATGTACGGAGCTGCACTTTTTGTTGATGGGAGCTAACAGCTGCCTTATTATTTTACCGTCTGATGTTTTTAGTAGGGAGATCGGAAAACGACTGCCAGAGGAATGTGGTCAGAGGATTCAGTTGCTGTGGAAGTGATTCCAGCGTTCACTCCTATCTCATTAGAAGAAATAGTTAGCAGCATCACTCACCAGTCTTATTCCATTACCTGCTGCTTTTAACATCTCCTGCAATGGTCAGGGAGATTGAATTTCATTTGCTAGTGCATGATTCTGTTTTTGCTGCTGTTTTAAACCTGATGTATAGCCATAATATAGTATGTAGAGCAACCTGGAGAAATGTACTAGTTGCATCTAGCAGCAGAAGCTAAAATCTGTTATACATATATATATTTTTTTATCTGAAGGTACAATTCTTGAAACTTGTTTTCCTAAATTATTAAGGTTTAGCAGGTAATATACAGTAATGGCAAAGTTTTAAGCTGTCCTTTTTTGCTTCCAAAAAAATGCTCAAATGCTTGGGTCAATAGCAAGCCAATTTATAATACCGTGAGAATCTTCAGGCAGTACCAATACATTAGATAAAGGAGGCAGAATATCTTGAGAAATAAGATTCAAGTGTTGCATGGTTTTTCTCCGACACCAGTGTTGTGGTAATCGGTGATTTGAATGATTATATTTTAATACTGGGATTTTTGCCAGCAGTTAAAGACAAGTCTTGTCCAAGTGGACAGTAATGCCAATGAAAGCTCAGCTAGTTACTACACACAAAATTATTATTAATTTTAAAATACTAGCTTTGTGTTGAATACATTCAGGTAGAGCATTTAGATCCTTTAAAATGATTGTTTATCAATTTGATGCCTTTAATGTCTTTAAAGTCCGTATATAATTTTACCTCAACAACAACAAAAGAAAGAGCCACAGAAATTGTCATTTGGAACATTTGTCTTAAGTTGTTTTACAGTCCTATGTTATGCTGATGTGATCAGTGTTTTTTTCATGTGCCATTACACTGTAATTACTGTACCCTATATTACTCAAAAGCATGCTTCTTTACTTACAGAAGTTTATGTGGTGTGATCATTTTAAATTAAAATATTTACTTTCAAATCAAAAATAGAAAAGGGCTTGGAATATGGTTTATTTTATCTCTATTAGAAAAGATTTCATAATTTTTAGTTTTTGAACATGTTTGTAAACTTTATAATTGTTTGCATGGTTTAATGGAGAAGTTTCTTAAAAGCTACATTTGGTATCTTTTGATGCAGCACATAAAGTAACATAGGTATGAAATGAATATTATGTAGCCTGATACAGCTTAGTGCAGGGCAGTAACACGCTGTTTTATGCAAAAGTATGTTGAGAATCCTGTGGTTTGACCTGTGTGGAAGAAAGCCGACAGAGAGGAAAGGAAAATAACTGGTATATTTATTCATTTTTTAAAATAAGTAAGATCATGTTTTACTTTTAAATTTAAGAAAGTAATTTTAAAATTACTGTAAGCCTTGATGTAAGGATAAATGCTCCTGCCCACCCCATGTCTCCTTACAAAGAGAACTAATTTTGTAACTGACATTTAATTCTTATTCAATGTTTATTTAAAATACTTGATGCTCTGAAAATGGGGTAACAATCAGCTTCTGAAAGTGTTTATAAATTTAAGCATGTTAGTACAATTTATAAATATGTATGATTTATAAGCTTTTCTAAAACAAAGCTCAAAAATTGTTGGTATTTTTCTAAAATGTGCACAGCTGTATTTTACATGAAAGGCTATTTATAATTGGTTGTTATACTGTACACTACATTTCGGACAGCACATGAAGCCTGCCAATGTACTTAATAATGTCACTTTGTCTATTTAAAGTTTCTTGCTGTGAAAAAAATGAACTCTTTATGTAGGAGTTTCTCTATTTATAAAAGTCTTGAACCCAAAATGTATAACGTACAGTTTCCACAACTGTATTTGCTTTAATAAAAAGTTGGTTATTAAGAGTTGCAGGTGGGTTTTTCTGTTCATGCAAACAGTATACTGCAGATTTTTCCTTGGAAAAATGTCTATCATCTGCCAAGAGAATGGGCAAAAGCCTGGCTCCTTGGAAGTCCATGGGAATTTTCCCTTGTTTTCAGAAGAGTCAGGATTTTACCCAAGGAATGTATCATTTCAAAGTGGAAGAAGGTTAAAACTAGTGGATAGCTTCCTGAGGTAGGTGCTCTTCCTTTCGCTTCACAAATAGGATTTTTATGTATTTTTACGCAGACTAAACACAGCATATAAAACTCCATTAAAGCCAGCAGGGTTGTATAGTGAGTAGATCACTACAGAGTTTTACTCCCTCTCACTTGTTACCAATTAGTACTGGTTTAACATTCAGCTGAGTTAACATAAAGCTTCCCTTTAATAGAAATATATATTTTAGGAGCAGTTGTTCCTGTCTGTTTTGAATTAACTCAGTGTTTCTCAAACTAGGGTCACCGCTTGTGTAGGGAAAGCCCCTGGCGGGCCAGGCCAGTTTGTTTACCTGCCTCATCCGCAGGTCCAGCCGATCGGGCTCCCACTGGCCGCGGATCACTGCTCTGGGCCAACAGGGGCTGCTGGAAGCGGCACGGGCCAAGGGACATACTGGCCGCCGCTTCCAGCAGCTCCCATTGGCCTGCAGCAGTGATCCACGGCCAGTGGGAACCATGATTGGCCGGACCTGCAGACGGGGCAGGTAAACAAACCGGCCCGGCCCGCCAGGGCCTTTCCCTACACAAACGGCGACCCCAGTCTGAGAAACACTGAATTAACTCTACCTTTATAAAGCTGCAAGAATGTCTCTTGTCTGCACAGTAAGCCCTTCTCTGAAAAGTTTAACAATGAAAAAATAAGTTCCTGAGTATAATGAACAGAGATATATATTGTCAAACATTTTTTAAACTGATAGATCTCTAAACCACCTCTTATTCATTCTCCTGCCACTTTTTGATGCACACGATGCTCTTAATATCTTCACAATTGAGATTAAAGTGACATGAAGTATTTCTACAGTACTGTGAATGTGAAGATAATAATTCATATGTAAATCCCCCAGTAACAAGTGAAGGATTTAGGCAGAAACAGAGGAGAAAGTGTTTGCTTGATCACATTTAAACAACAGTATCTTTCCCTGCCTAACAACACTTCTAATTCTAAAAATTCAAGACACGCTTTGAATCTAGGGATGAACAGGAACTTTTTCTACAGCTATGGGAACAGAATAACATTGTTACAGTGACATCTTTTCCTGCTATGCGCATTTTCTTATTTGTGTAATTATGTTGTATAAATTTATCTGATTACACAGTATCAATGGCCACAATACAGAGATACTATAAAATGGACAATTTGAGGCACCAAAGACTGACAAAGTCTCAGTTATCATGTCTTCCTAGCATATACAGTTCTTTATTCATTCTCTGCTCCTTTGTCTATCTTTCCATCAGATAAAAAGAAACTAAAGAGACTCCCACTCTAGTGGTGGGACATCGAAAGAAAAAGTGGATTCAATGTGAACACACTGGCCCTCTGGGCTTACACTATCAAAACCATACTCTCAAATACACCCCTTAAGCCATTTCCATAACAAGCCTAGAAATACTGATTTACACAAACATTGACACGTATGTAACCGTACTACACAGTAGCTAAGACCTATAGTAAAGTAGTCAGGCTGTACAATAATTTTTTCTGATAAGAGTAACAAGCTTGCAGGTTTTCACTATGCTGTAGAGTCATATTAACATTCTTAGTTACTGTATATTAATAAGATATGGTTATGAAGGTTATAAAAATGGTTCTTCAGTAACTCATTGAGTCAGAGAAGATGGCACAGTACATTGTCCGCCTATCAAAGGTCAGCCACTAAACAAGGAGCAAATGGAAGAAGATTGACTAAGCCTTTAAGAAATAATATTTTCAAATCCTCTGGCTTAATATTCACAGAGTCTCTGCCACTTCTCCCTTTTTGGGGGAAAAGTTCTACGTGGAGGAAGTTTTTTTGGTTCTGACCGTTTAGATTTCATTGATTTACTTTTGGTTTAGGTTAATGTGTTTGAGGCTAATGTGGGGAGGGTTGGGTGCTATTAATGTTGTGTTATTCTGATGGTAGAAAGGGCTTTTTGAAGAGGAAGGTGTTGCAGTGTTTCCTAAAGAGAAAAATCTTCTATAAAAGCTTGCTCCATGCTTGTACATTTCTCTTTCCTTATGACTAATCTCTCAAATGGAGCGGAGAACCTGATAGTTCTCTTCTCTACACCCTCCCCCTGTCATTCTCCAAGAAGTCAAATTTATCTCATATCAGGCAAGCTACTTAGCCACGCTGGGCCAAATTCACTGACGACATGACAAGATGGAACTTCAGTTACTGCACTGGAAATGCATGTGTTTGTGTCAGTGGCCCAGTCTCCCCTTTGGCTCATTTTCACACTCTAAGGCTGTTGCTCTGTATGACTGTATCCTAATTTTCAAACCTATACTTAGTCTCCCAAGTAAGATTAGTGATTTGAATAGCTACGGTAGCCTTTCCTTCGTGATAGTATACATGACTGAAACCTCTGTGTACGGAGGCTGCAAAAGGCAGTAACTATTCCCAGTGAAACCCTATCACCTTTTTGAAAAATCTGATATCATTTGAATTGTGAGATCCACTACAAATGTTCTTAAGATCATGAAGAAGAATGGACAGATTGCTGCAGCTAACTCCAACAAGGAAGACTAAAGAGTCCTCTGGGGGTTCTTGATTTACGTTGGTCTATGTGGTGTGATTATTATTTTTGGACTTGAGAAATGAACACATGAGCTCCTGGGGAAAAAAATACCCTGTGCTGCAAATTCATTCTTGCTCATTAGAGTGGGCTTCCACAACCCCATCCTTCCTCCATCCCTTGCACCCGATTTAGCAGACTACACTGGGAAAGGTAGAGAACCATATACAAATGTTTACATTTTACACCTGTAGCTTGTGAGTTTATTAATATAAATTAAAGAGGCGCAACAACTCAAGGAGAAGCAATTTACTGTTTTCAAGCTGCCTCTAGTTGTGTTGTAATTTAAATCAAAGCGGGGGGAGGGGGGATGGTGATCTTTTTATGCAGAAGATAATTAGAGAGCTGAATTCCAGATTTACAAAATACACTGCATGGTATTTCCATGACCTGGTCTCCTCTGATACAAGTCAGTGAATTCAAGAGAAGATATGTCCCCATTTCTAACGTGCAAGCTGTATTAGTTTCACTGAAAAACACCATATAAGGGGTATTTAAGACTGCACGAATATAACTCACTGTCACTGATATTTCCTTTATCAACCCTCTTCATGTCCCTCACACACAGATAAATTAGACAGGGGCCTAAGCCATGAAAGTCAGATTGGGAACAAGATTTTCAAACCTTGGTGCCTCAGTCAGGCCCCTCAGTAGCCTGATTTCCACACCGAACATGTAACAGGTCCCTCTGAAACAATTTTGAAAATCAGAATCCTAACTTCAAGCACCTTTTGAAAAATTTCATCCTGAATTTCAAACACTCCAAAGTTTGCAGGTGTTTTGCTCTGGGTGCAGGGAGGGGGTTAGTTTCAGCCATAAGAGCAATAGGGTCCTAGTGCCAAGTTTTGACCTAGAGCTAGATTTAGATTCTGATTCAAAACATACACAGAGCAAACCCCTCTGAGGATCTGGAGTCTTGAGACCATGCACTGCAAACTATTTTTATTAAATTCAGTTCAGAAATCAGATTTGTTTGCAATAATCCTGGGATAATTACACCACTGTGCTCTGTAGTTGGGGCCCGGTGTTATTACCTTTATTTAAATTTGCTGCTATGGTATATTTGGAGGCATTTTCCATAGGATTAGAATACCTCTGAAAGTATCTGTTATTCTATTTACTATACCTAGCTCTTATAGAACATTTTATCCAGGGCTCTCAGAGCACTTTACAAAGGGAGATCAGGATCATTATCCCCATTTTACAAATTCTAAGACACAGGACGGTGAAGTGACTTTTCCAATGTCATGCCAATGGCAGAGTCCCAATCCAGACCTCTATCCACTAAGAAAAGATGCTTATATAGTCACATTTAGCTGAGAAATTGTGTACCACACAACAGCCTGCATAAATAGTGGTCAGTGCCTTCCATTTTACTTGTGACCACAGTAAGTGATTCTGCTTAGACCAGTGTTTGTGAAGCCTGAGAGTGCAGGGTCTACTGCTGTAGGAACAGCAACATGAGATGAGTAGCAATACCATGTCACACGGGCTAGACTCCAGTGCCACAAGCGATTTAAGTCCTGTAAAAAGCAATACCATTGCTTTGATTTACCTTTACAGTAGATGGTTTCAGTGCTTTGGTACACCTCTACCCTGATATAACATGACCCAATATAACATGACTTTGGATATAACGTGGTAAAGCAGTGCTCCGGTGGGGCGGGGCTGCGCACTCCAGTGGATCAAAGCAAGTCTGATATAACGCGGTTTCACCTATAACACGGTAAGATTTTTTGGTTCTCAAGGACAGCGTTATATCGGGGTAGAGGTGTATTGTACTTAAGGGACAAATTCCCAACACCATTTCTACAGGCCTCCTCCACATGCCCCTATTTGTCTATGCAAATAAGTGGTTATACATCTGAAGGGTGCAAAGCAGTTGGCTCACTGCTAGCTCCTTCTTATGGCCATGCATGAAGTAGCAGCTCTCCTCCCGATGGTGGCTCTGGGCCTGTGGTGGTCAGTTTTTTCCTGTGACTTGGCTCTCCACAAGTCACTTTAAAGTCTGTCCCCTTCCAGAGTCGGCCTTGAACAAAAAACAAGGGGAATTAATGCAAATAATCTGAGTTCACAGGAAACTGGAGAATCATTCAAAGTGTATCAAGCGCTGGCCCTCCCTTTCCTCATTGGGTGCCGGTCAGCTGGGGAGCTCCTATCTTAAGCCAGCCCCTCTCTTCAGGAGATGATCACTGAAGGGCTATTCTTTTCCATAGGCTGCCATCAACTGGGCTGGGGCTCTCCTCTTACGTTCATCCTTCCAATCCTGACATTTCTCAGAAGTGCAATGGGGTGGAGCCACCTTAGCCCACATTAGATCATTAACCCCGTGTTGTCTAGTGGGGGTGGGGGTTGTATACCCCATCACACTCCCTCCCCATTGAGATGGCAGCCAGAGAACCAGGGCCAGCAGACTCTTCCTCCTCACACACATACGCACACCCCACTTCCTGGGGGTGACATGGTGATTTTTCCCCCTATGTTTAATTTGGGAGGCATACAGCTGGAGAGACAGATACCAGCGCATAAGCTAGGGGTTAGTTTTTTTCATGTTGTTTAACCACCTCAAGGGGGCATGATCAGTGACGAGGTTGAACTGATTTCCCCAAAAGGTGATATCAGAGAGAGTGTCCACAGCCCATTTCACGGCCAACCCTTCCTTTTCCAACACTGACTAGGCACCCCCACTCAGGAACCATTCGTGGCTCAGGAAGAGTGCTAGATGGCACTGCCCCGGTCCCATTTCTGAGGCTTTGGTTTGCAAAATGACTTCTTTGAGAAGTCAGGAGTGAACAGGACAGGTTCTTTGCATATGGGGGTCTTTCAGGATCTGAAAGGCCTTTTTGCAGGCATCAGACAAGTGAACTGTCTTGGGGCTATGGGCCTTAACTAGGTCCTTGCGGGGAGGGCACTACCTTCAAAAACACTGGCAAAAATCCACAGCATTAAACCACAAGCCCCAGAAACCTTTTGACCTGTTTCTTCTTGGTTGGGGTAGATCATATTTTGAGGGGATGGACTTGGTCCACGAGGGACCAGACCTGGCCCTTTCCCCAAAGGATATCCCAGGTAGGTGATTTCTTCTCTTCCAGCCTTACACTTTGTTGGATTTGCAGCTAGCCCAGTGTCTCATAGGGACCAAACTATGGCAACGACTTCTGCTAGCTGTTCCTCCCAACTTCGGCTATAGATGCCTACATCTAAATCTGCTGCTATATATGAGCCATGTGGTTGAAGACTAGATCTCATTGCTGGGTTACCACAGAGGCCAAAGGTATAGTCCTAAAACGATACAGGCCAAAAGGACAGGCAAAGGCTGTTTTCTCTGGTGATTCCAGTGTGAGGGGGATCTGCCCATAGCCCTTGGCTAGAGCTAACACTGTGATATACTGGGCCTCACCCACAGAGTCTAATAATTCATCCACTTGGGGCAGGGGTAAGCACTTAATTTGGAGAGATCTTTTTAGAAAAATCAATGCTATGCAAAACCAGATAATGCCATCCAGTTTTGGGACAAATATAATTGGACTTTGCCAGCCACTGTGAGATTCTTCAGTGACCCCTCATTCCAACATGACCTTCACAGCATCCCACATTTTTGGTGGGAGCAACCAGGGGTTTTCCCCAACAAGTTGCCCCAGCTCTTTGGGTATGGTGTTGCATGAGAGGTGTCCATCCAGGCTGGAAGACAAATACTGTTGGGAAGGCTTTCACTAGGCTTCTCACTTGGGCCCTCTGCTCCAGATGGAGGTTTCGCCCGATCTGTATATGATCTGGGTCCAGGGCAGGGCCGGCTCCAGGCACCAGCTGAGCAAGCTGGTGCTTGGGGCGGCATATTCTATGGGGCGGCATTTCACCCAATCCTAGGGCAGCATGGCTGTTTTTTATTTTTGTTTTTTTTTTATTTGCCGCTCTGTCTGCCCTGTATGGGGCGGCAGTGTGGAGGAGGGGAGCGCCCTGCAGCAAACTGGGCAGGGCAGCCCCTGTTCTTCCCTCTCCGCCAACTGGAGCGGGCCGGAGTCCTCCCAGCAGGTGGCACCGCGGGACAAGCGCCCCGCTGAAGCCCTGGCCACCCCCCTGCTCTCTCTCTCTCTCCCTTGCTCCCTCCCCTTCCTCCCCGCTAGACTGGGTGCGCACTCCGCTGCACGTCTGCAGCACAGGGAGTCCCCCTGCACCCTGGCTCTGGCTGCCCGGCAGGGTTTTTTTTGTTGTTTTTTTCCCCCTGCTTTGCCACTCCGGCTGCGCCAGTTTTTTTTTTTTTTCCTGATTTGCCGCTCCAGCCGTGCTGCAGGTCCCTCCCCCCGGCTTTGCTGCTCCGGCCGCACCACAGGTTTTTTGTTTTGTTTTCTTTCCCTGCTTTGCCGCTCTGGCCGCACTGCAGGTCCCTCCCCCGCACTGCTCCGGCCGCACCGCAGGGTTTTTTGTTTGGTTGTTTTTTTTTCCCCTCCTGCTTTGCCGCTCCGGCCGCGCCACACGTTTTTTTGTTTTGTTTTCTTTGCCGCTCCGGCCGCGCTGCAGGTGTCCCCCCCAACTTTGCTGCTCCAGCCACGCCAACGGTTGTTTTGTTTTGGTTTGGTTTTTTTTCCCCTCCTGCTTAGCCACTCCGCCCCCCCCCTTTTTTTTTTTTTTTGCTTGGGGCGGCAAAAAAGCCAGAGCTGGCCCTGGTCCAGGGAAGGGAATACCTGGGGCCCCAGCTTTGGCTTAAGGAGATAATGAGTAAAACATAAGCTCTCACACTCTTTCCATGGTGTCAGTTTAATATGGTAAATCTGAGCAACTTCCTCTCGGAAGGCTGCCTGATCTTGTAGTTAACTGGCCCGATTTAGGGGACTACTTCATATGGCCTCTGCAATGTAGCAAAAAGCTTAGACTCTGTACTTGGGAGTACAAGTACCCCCCAATCACCTAGCTTAAATATGCACATATGTGCTCCTTTGTTATAGGTTTGCTTCTGGGCCTTTTGGCCACTGAAGAGGTATCTTTTGGTGAAGGTCCCTAAGGTTTTGAGCCCCTCACAGAGCTTTGGTACATACTATACAACTGTCTCTGTCATAGCCATTTTTTTCCTCCCCCTTCTCACAGACTATGTCAAGAATACCTGGAGTTGTCTCCCATATAAAAGTTCAAAAAGAAATAATCCACTAGATGATTGGGGAACCTCGCCAAATGCAAATAAAAGGATAGAGATGAGCTGATATCAGGTTCCTTATCATTTATCTTTTTCCAATATCCTTTTCAGGATCTGGTTGAATGATTGAACTAGACCATCCATTTGTGCAAAGACTCCAAAAGGATGGATTTAATGGGCAGGATGATTTATACCTCCTCAGCCCTGCAAATGAGGATTGAAAACCAGCAGGCATTGTTGTCTAAGTATGACGTTGTAAAGTGGACGGCCATGTCTAAGTTTGCAGACCAGCTGCCTGAAACCTCTAGAGAGGAATTTCAGGCATTTGTCAATGAAGGCTGCTTAGTGGCCAAGATGTTGTTTCAGTCTGTGCTGGATGCTGCCAAAGTATGGCCTCTGCAGCGACCATGAGAAGGGCATCCTGGCTGCAGAATTTGGGCATTGCTCCAGATATGCTGCAGGCCAGAGAGCAGTGGTTCTCAAACTTTTTTTTCATGGACCACTTGAAAATGGTTGAGGGTCTCGGCGAACCACTTAATGATCTTTCAAATGTTGTTTGTAAAGTTAGCTAACTATTGTAAAACGCTTTGGATAAAAGTGCTATATAAAAAAATTTAACAAATAAAAGCACACAACTCCTATTTTAATACCAGTAGTCGTACATTTCTAATGCGATGGATGTGCCCTCTCTCCCCTGCTGCAGCAGCCCCTGAGCTGGGACTGGGAAGGAGGGGGGTCTCTCCCCGGCAGCTGCAGCCCAGGAGCTGGGAAAAGTTGCCTCTTTCTCTGGCTGCCGCAGCCCTGCACATCCCAAATTCCCCTCACCACATCTGGGGGCTCCACTAATTAGGTGGGTGGCCCTTCATTCTCTTGTGTGCGGCCACCCGGGCACGCCTTAGAGGGAACTATCTGCGGGCCACTTGAATGGAGCTCGTGGACCACTGGTGGTCGGCAGACCACAGTTTGAGAACCTCTGCCATAGAGGATTTGCCCTTTGACAGCAGGGGGTTGTTTTCAGACAAGACCCTGCATTCCTTTAAGGACTCTTGGGCCACGCAATGTTCCTTGGGTGTGTATACACTAGCAATGTGGAGGCACCACTTTGGTGGCCACCAACAGCAAAACACTGTCCATAGTGCACCTTTGGGCAGCCTTTTCCTCCCTTGAGACTCCCTCTCCCAGAAAGGGACATAGATCCCTGAGGAGGCAGTTGGGTCTGGGGTTCAGCCAGTCATCATGCCCATCACCCCTCAAGTGTCCATTTTGACTTCTTGGTCCAGCGCATTAGTCCAGTTGTCAGTTCCTTTACCCCACCTCTGTCCAGGAACAGGTTGGCTTGCTCGTGCAATGTTTGGCGCTCTATTACAACTGACAGCTGGGTCCTAAGCACCATCAGATTGGGCTACGCTAGCCAATTCCTCTCCACTCCTCCTCCCACCATCCCTCCCCAGGAACCCCCACACAAGATACTGCTTCTCAAGCAGGTCTACTCTTTACTGGCCTTAGGAACAATGGAGGAAGTTCCTCCAGAATACCGGGGTCAGGGCTTCTATTCCCAGTGCTGCCTGGTTCCCAAATCCAAGGGAGGGGTAATACTTATTCTCAACTTCTGCAACCTCAACAAATATCAGTTACATGAGGTTCCATATCATCACCCTATCAACTAGCCTTGCCATGTCATCTCAGAATGACTGGTTGTCTCAGAATGACTGCTCTGGATCTTCAGGATGCTTAATTCCATGTGGCACTTCTCCCAAAGCACAGAAGATTTTTCCTGTTCATTGTGGCAAACTGCCATTTTCAGTACACAGTCCTTCCCTTCGGTCTGTCTTTTGCCCCCAGGTTTTTACCAAATGTGCGATCATGGTGATGGGGTACTTCAGGAGCAGGAGAATCCATGTCTTCCCATTTCTGAGCAAATGGCTACTTAGAGGCAGGTCCAGGGAAAAAAAGTCCTTTCTCATGTACGCATTACACTGCACTTACTCAACTCTGGGTCTCATCCTAAACACTGGAAAGTCAATGCTGGTCCCCACCCAGAAAAATTGAGTTCATTGTGGTCCTAATAGACTCTACGAATTCAAGATGTTTTCTGCTTACTGACCATTTCCAGACAATTTGCTGCCTTTGTCTCAGTCTGCAGTTTCAACCTTCCTCCATTGATCCTGGACTCCTTGCAGCCGTGGACAGTTCAGGGGAATGTATGTCAAGGCATTCCCTTTGCCCAGTCCTTAACCAGGACTGTTGTCACTGAAATTTCCCTGATAGGTTGGGGAGTGCATCTGGAGTTGCTGAAGGTTCAGAGCCTGTGGTCAGAGCAGGCAGCTCCACTGTATATCAATGTCCTGGAGCTTGGGTCCATCTACAATGTCTGTCTCACTTTCCTAGATTGCATCAAGGGTTCAGGTACTTACCAACAATGCCACTCTGATGTATTATGTGAACAGGCAAGGGTGCTCTACCAAGAGATGATTAGGTTATGGCAGTTCTGCATTGACGAGAGTATCACTTCCATAAGCTTATCACTTGCCTGGGGCTCAGAATCATCTCATGGACCATCTCAGCAGTAATTTTTTCCCTGAACCACAATTGGTCTCTGAAGCCCAGTGCTCTGAGAGTCATCTTTTCAGTGTGAGGCATCCCAACAATCAACCTGTTCTCTAGTTGGGTTTGGTCCTGCTTTGATCAGGGGGTTGGACTAGATGACCTCCTGAGGTCCCTTTCAACCCTGAGATTCTATGATTCTATGATTCTACAAGGGACAACAGGAAATGCCATTTGTTCTGCTCTTGAGGGGGTCTCCCTGACCAACACCTTCCACCTCAGCTCACAGTTGACTCTGCTGTACACTTTTCCTCTAACCTCTATCATTCCACAGGTCATTCTCATGCTGAAAGCAAATTGGGCCAACCTCATTCTCATTGCCCTGGCATGGCCAAGGCAATGCTAGTTTTCCAACTTTCTTGTGCTGTCAATTCAGACCCCATATCCATTCCCCCATTATGACTTGCTCATACAGAATCATGGTCGCACTTTACATCCTGCATTCAGCTCCCTGCATCTTATGGCATGGCTGCTCTATGGTTGAATTAGGAGGAATAGGAATGTTCGGCAGCTGTTCAACAGGTCCTACTCAGTAGTAGGATGATCCTCTACCAGGATGGCCTATTTGGCAAAGTGGAAGCCTTTTTCAACATGGTCATTAGCCCATGGAGTTCTGCCATCCAATATATCTTCAGTTGTCCGGCCTTATGCTTAGTTTATTGAGGATGCATCTAGTGGTGATCTCAGCCTTTCAACCATCCATTCGTGGAAGATCAATGTTTTCCAGCAGTATGGTGGCGAGATTCTTGAAAGGAATCCTTTGTCTTATTTTCTTATGTCTCCATCTGCCAGCGTGGGAACCAGTACCCTTGTGGGACCTTAACACAGTCTTAGCAGCTCTCATGGGATCTCCATTCAAGTCTCTGACATCCTGGCCCTTTCCTCTCCTATGTCAAAAAACTGCATTCCACATGGTGATAACAGCTGCAAGGAGAGCGAGAGAGTTGCAAGCTTTGATTGCAAGTGCTGCTCCTCTACAGGTACTGCTAGACAAAATTTTCCAGCTCCAGTGCCCTGGGTGCACACACACCTAAGTGGAATACACCTCTGTATCACATCTCAAAGACCCACAGTTACAGTATCTGGCTGTTTCTTTTCCATCAGCCAGACAGAATTGGCTAGGTTCTCAGGCTGGTGTTTGAACGCCCACTCCCTATCCCCAGCTGGGAGTATATGGGCAAAATGCTCCATCACAATGAGCTCAGCCACCTCAACAAGTGTCCAACTTTAACCACCGCTAGCATAGGTCTCAAATTTCTTGGCCACCATGTGGGGCCTGGCCCCATTAGATAAGGAGCCAACAAGGAGACCCACTGGTAAGGTGGCCACTGGATTGCCATAGTCACTTACTCAAACATTATCAGGAAAGCCTCTGGGTCGCCTTCAGGGCCCATCTTTGTGAATTTCACTGGCATGGCACCAGGCCCAGGCCTACAACTCCTGGAGGGGAAGCCCTAGGGAGTCCCCGAGGCTGCCCTGGGGCCACTACCTGTTGGACCAGCCTTTGTTGCTGTTTCTGCTGTCGTGCCCTGAAATCAGAGACCATGTGTTGATGCTGGGAACCACTTGCTGCAGGAGTTGCTGCTGCTGGGTTTTGATCATCCATTTCAGAAGACCCTCTAGGTCCATATTGCCACCATCCTATCAACCCACATCCCTAGGTCTAGGGTGTTCGACCATCTAGGTCAGTCAGTCCTCCCGTGTCCTCTTCAGACATTGGCAGAGATTATGGGCATCCTTCCTGTTATAAAGCGGTTGTCTCACCACTAGCTCATCTTGTGGCCATCTGTGGAATAGCAGTTCACTCTCCTGCTGAAAATGGCTCCAGGCTTACAGAGGTCTGCCTCTTCCTGTGACTTGGCCCTCCAGCCAGGTGATTTTAAAGTCTCTCCCTTTCTGGGGTAGTCAACAATCACAAAACAAGGAGAATTAGCATAAATAAACTGAGTTCACAGGTGATAGAGGGAAATGGTTCCCTCAAGGTGAGTCAGCATTTGGCCCTCCCTGTCCTCATACAGGGGCCATAGGCCAGAGGTCAGCTTCAGTCAGGCCTCTCTAGGAGCTAAGTGCTACTCTCCCTTCTGGTCACCCATCAACTGAGCTGGGGCTCTCTCTCCAATCCTGACAGAGCCACCTGAGCCCACATTAGCTCATTAACACCAAGGTCTAGTGTGTGTTTGTATACCCCATCACAAGGGACTAGCAGGGGAGAAGAGAAATATTTGGAGGGAGAAAGAACAAAAGGAGAGGAATAAAGGAGATTGGGGGGGAGAAAAAATTGAGGGATGTGGGGAAGGGAGAAGGGTGATTTGAGGAGATAAAAATATGGAGGGGGGGAGGAGAATCTGGGATATGGAAGGGTAGGTAATAGACTGGGGAAATGAGGGAGAGGAGAAGCATTTGTTGAGGAGGAGGAGGTGGTAAGATACCAGAGGGATGGGTGCCTGTATAAAAACAAATAGATTGGAAAGACTGTAGGATTGGAAGGGAAAAGAGAAAAGAGACTTAGGACCTGGGAAAGAAAGAGAAAATGTTTGCTTGACAGAGGAATGAGATTTGGGGAACGGAAAGGGGGGGTGTTGAGGGAGAAGATGAAACACAACTGTATGAGATTAAAGGGATTTCGGTGAAAAGGGAGTATGACAACTGAAGAGAGAGTAAAGTGTAGAGAACGGAATGATGAGAAGTGGGTCTTGAAGACACTGCTTCGAGGAGCCCTGGAGGAACACAGCCAGGGAGCTCAAAGATGGCCAAGAAAACAGGAGGAGACCAAATCAAGAGGAGCAGCACCAAAGTAAGTGCTGGGGCCTCACAGGGAAGGTGGGAGATAGAATGACCTTGTGTCTGTCTCCACTAATTGGGGGCCAAGAGCTATTAAATGAGATAAATATGATTTTTAAAATTGTGCTAAATGACTGAAAAGCTTAATACCAAGTGTTTCATTTTTAAATTTACATGAAAACATTGTGCTAGTTCTGCAGCTTGACAGAGGATGAACACACACTGAACAAGGAGCATCTTTAGAGCCAGCTCATTGTTCTGCAAGTTTGTCTTAAACCTACCAAACTCCCAGGGTAAAATGTAATAGAGCTGGGACTATTTGGGGGTTATTAACTAGCCTACACACATTGCGTAATTGCACTCAAATGTTTGAATTTGTGACTTGCACACGTAGATTCTGATCAATGATCTCCTGTCCTAGGGTGAATTCCAATCCCTTTGAAGTCAATGGGAAACATTCCATTAGCTCCTCTATGGACCAAGGTCACTCCTAATTATTCAAAAACAAAAAAATCCACTTTGCTGTACTCAGAGCTGAAGTCTTAATAACCAGCCATTGCTACGACATGTCTTTTTGTCCTGTGCCTAGCACAATGGGATCCTGGCCCACAGCTGGGGCTCCTACATGCTACAGTAAAACACACAAGATTTCTGACCACATACTGAATCTGCTATTTGAAACTAGAATATTTCTAAGCATAATTTCACCTGGAAGGGATCGCCGTGTATCGGAACTTTATAGTGTTCCGCTAAAAACAAAACCTCTTAATGATTGCTAGATAAAGGAGAAAGAATATCTAGGGCTGTAACTCCAGCAAGAAGAACAGAGCTTGTTACTACAGCAAAGTGGAGTCTGGCTTAACTAACAACATTTGCACCCTTCCAAAACTACATGTACTTTACAGCTGCTGATTAACATTAGTGGGCTTATAGTGAAAATATTAGAGCCCATGGGCCAACTCCTGGTAGTTTTGTATTTGTCCATGTTGTTTCCCCCTTATTTGGAGTGAAGGAGAGCAGACAAGTGTAATTCACATGTCAGGCTGCAGGGTCAGTGGTAAAGAGAGGAAATACAGCTTTATGGTACATCCCAGATCAGCATGGTCCTACTGCCAACCCTCCTGCCAATACACATACCCCTATATAAAAGTGGAGGAAGGAGTCAGGGAACTGCTTTTCATACAGGACAGTCCCCTTATAAAACTGTAAGATGCTGGAAATTGCTGTGGAAATTAATGCTGAGGCATTTTTTCTAAGGAACCTGTATGGAGCCAAAAGAGACGGGGAAAAAATGAAGAGTATCGTTCACAGTCTTGCCGCTGACTGGCATTCATCTTCCAGCCCACCTCCACAAAGTTCTCTCTCAGATCCATAATGGCGTGGAGATGATGCCATGGAGGTAACTAAGCTCCTTTTTCCATGCAGCAGTGAGATCTGTGTGCACAGGGTCCCCCTCCATGGACAGAACTGGGGAGAGCCACTATGGGCCCGTTATATTACTGAATTCTTTATAGTTAGTAAGCTAGGCATTGCTTATTTTTCTGTGTTCGGTCAGCATGTTGTTAAAAGCTACCCCGTGAATTGAATGCCACTGAAAAGAGTCAATAATGCAAACACAGTGGTAATAGCTTATATTGACTGATTGCATAAAACAGCTCTGAGGAAAAGATTTTAACCAACAGGGTTTTCCCTGCTATTAATAAGTTGTGATAAAACACATAAGAAAATAAAAACCAACCAGATAAGCATGCAGCTCCCTAAATTTAAGAATTTTAAACACAAAACTATAGATTTCCTCCTATGTGAACAACACCTGAGTTGCAAAAATGTTCTTGGTATTTATGGCTATTCCCCTTTGTACCAAATGTTACATACACATAGTTGTGAGTCACACAGATTATGTAACATGTGAAAAAGCATTCTAGCATCTGCTTGCTACAAAAGTATTGCTAACAGATTCTCTTTTTATCTATTTCTCCTTTTCTAATATCCTAGTTATTTCCACCATTTACTCAGGGTGAAGATGACTCATAGCTGGAAAACAGACTGTAATGTTTGAAAGGAATTGAATGGCCAGATCTGTTGGAGATCAGACATTGTCATCTTCCAGCTATGACAAAAGAGAATTTATAAACCATCTTTTCCAGATCATATTTTAAAAATATGAAGTGTCATATTGCTGAAAGTTCTATTTCATTTTTAGATCTATTTCAGGAGCATCAGTCCAGGCTCTACATAGTTGCACAAACATTAAAATATACAAGAGTAAATATCCAAGTGTGCGCTTGCCTATGTATGTATTATATAAATAAATAAATAAATATAAAAACCACAACCTTGACCATAAGCAGTACTCTTTCTAAGCACGTCACCCCATCAGATAATAACTTCGCACATTTGACCATTCATCTCTCAACCCATCTCCTCCTGAAAGGCTGAGAGAAGAGATGAGCCTTGCAATAGGCGCAAAGGATGAGCATCCCTAGAACCAAGGAGCGGGGGGGAGGGGAAATGAGTTGCAGAGTCAAGAAATGCTTCCAGCAAACAGCCTTTGACCAGCCCCCTCAGATTTATCTGAGCTGAGTTTTAATCAATTAGTCCTCAACCAAGGCCCAGTCTCAGACTCTGGGTAAGTCACTCATCTGCACTAACTGGGTTAAGTGATTAGAGACAGAGCTAGGTGTCACAGCATACTTAATAGGTATACATAATCCTGCCTCGCACAGGGGGATGGACTACATGACCTCTTGAGGTGTCTTCCTGTCCTACATTACTGGGATTTTATACTATAGGCATCATGATCCGTACAGGCAAGGTGACCAGATAAAACCATGTGGTACTTTGCAGCAGACAAATAATTGCCCAGTACTACCTTTTTGGGCCTCTGAAGCAGAAAGAACACTTAAAAGCAAATTCTACTTACCCCTGCTCGGGACAACGGGTGGATCTCACAAACCAACAGCATTGAAGGCAATTAAGGGATCTCAGATGATCAGCATGTGCACTTCTTCATCCGTTAGCAGGAGATCAGGCAGTCACATCCTACAGTGATGATAGATGGGTAGGAAGGTAGATTAATAAGATTGATACATAAACATAATATACAGACAACCACCATTGGTTATGTATCAGTCATATTTGCCTTAAAGCTATTTGCTTCTCATTGGTCTTGGAGTGGCTTTAATAATTATGCAAACTGAAAATCTGGAGTGACCCATATAAATGAAAATGGACTGGCTGTGGTTTCCATATTATGGATTGTAATTGCATGTACAAATATGGGAACAAAAACACTTCGTAATCATTAGGGAAAATAGCCTTCAGTGCCCCTCATAAGCAGTACCTGGTTGATTGACTCTCAGTTATAAAAGGAAGTTCAGCACAATCTCTTCATCCCAAATGATAGCCACAGTTACTGAAAGAAAAGTAGAATAAATGTATTTTAAGCCATAAAAAGTAGCATTGTTTGAAATTATTTTTAATAGCAAGCAATCAAAGATTTTAGGTTTCATTATGGAACCAAAGAAATTAAAACACTGTTTGAACATAAAAGTAATATTCTAAACATTGAAGATATACTTTCAACTCAAAAACTGGATAGAGAAGTTATATATGGGTAACTCTATATCATATAGACAGCTATCTTCTCTATAGGACATGACAGAGAGCAGTCAATTGAGATACTGAACCGATGGACCGTATCTGAAATAAAGCAACAGACAATGCACCTGTTTATTTTTCTGCATCCTGCTAACTTAAAGCATAACAAGCTAGATGTTTGGAGTCAGAGCATCCATCAGTTATGCAATGGCTTCTAAGTTACAACTAATTCCAAAATTTATTGGCAGTCAAAGCAAAAATGATACAACTGGGGTGATTAGCTGCTGAAACTTGGCCTGAGTAAGAATCCTTGCTGCTACACTTTTTGTGTGTTGCAGAACTTAAGTTGTCTTTTTCTGCAACACTGCTTCAAAACCTTCAGTTTATGTTGCCACAGCTCCTACTATACACAGTAGAAAGAAACCACAGCATGTACATGATGTCCGGAATAGATTTCATGACCTTTACCTCAAAAGCACAAGTCTCTAACCCTCTGCCTAGTGAGCTAGAAGAGCAACTCCCATTAGGTCAGCCAGTAACAAACATGGAGATCTGCTGCATTCTAAAGTCACTCCAGACAGCAGGTTTGAAACATTAACATGTGTTTCCATTACTGCCCTCTGCACTGGTACACACTACACATGACACATTCCCAATCCATCACAGCTGTGTGTGCTTTCACTCTCCTTAAAAGCTAGGTGACTACAGCATACCACTAATATTTTGCATACTATACAAGGAGCCAGTTGTTGTGTCTAGGCACCTAAAAGATATTTGCAATATTCCAAATATGCTTCTATCAAAGCTCTGTTGACACATTGTGTTACATTAATGGGAAAGTAAAAAACACATCAAGGATATCATCAAAGAGTTACCACCTGCAAGACAAAAACAGACTCAAGCTGTAGTTCTGTCCTTAATTTGTACACGTGGCAGCAGAACAAGGCTGGAGGCCAAATTCTGACATTGTACCTATCAAGTAACCCTATGTTAGGAGGGAATGTCCTGAGGAACTGACTAGCCAGTGACATTTGGAAAATGAATGAATTGTGCTTGCCAGGTGCTTGGGAAGAGTATTTGTCATGAAGTACTTGGCATGGAATATGCTTTCATGCTGTGTTATTATTTCCTATTCTTCTAGTCCTCCTTCTTGTGCAAAGGGAGGAACTAAAGTCTGACCCCAAGTACATTAAGTAGTCAGTCCAGGTTGCATATGCATGTACACGTACATGTTCTTTCCTGTACCATTTTGGATTGAACAAATTCTTTACTACGGTAGGATCCCATATAGTATACGATCCATAATTCCATAACAGTCATGGAGACATGAAGTTTCTTCAAATAACCAGGAGTTCATATAAGTGGGAGTCAATGCTAGGGGAGACAAGAAACAGGAAATCACTTGCAGTTTTAAGGAAAAGGGGTTTAGATAAAGTTGCATTCTACTGTCTATATCCCCATGGGCAGCATCTTGATATGATGACCTGACTGTGACCAACGTTTGTAACATCCCACCCCATTCCACCACCACTCTATGAACTAACTAGATCCTAAGAAGCATAATAAATACCTGCTTATTACATAAGGTATTGATCATTTTCGAGAAATTGAATAGCTTGGACTTAATTGATGTAGTGATGTTGCTTCCATGCAGCAGTTCAAATAGAGGATTTTTTTATTGTATAAATGATTTCTTTGATACTAACTAAGCAGCTTCTGGTCTCCAAATGAGAATTTACATCAACTAGAGATGGTTCTGAACTCCCCTCCCATTTTGCATCTCTGGGGACTGAGATTATTCAAAACCATCCCACATCTATATTTCATGGCTCACCAATCATTATAATAGGTCAATCAAAAATCTCTGATCTTAACATCCCAAACTTTGCAAATACTTGAAATCCAGGATCAGTTTTAGGCACACGTTACTCTAGTCCATGTACTTTAAAAACTCAGTGTTTACTGAAAAGGGGGTTTCCTTATACAGTAACCATCTACTGTGCAACATCCTCGTGATTTATACATAGCATAGAACCCATTTTAATATTCTTTTCTTGTATTAGTCAAATCACCTTTTTATTTATCAGAATTACTTTTATTCAATAGCATGTATAAATCATAGAAAATACAGTTATTGTCAGTTCTTGTCAAAGTACATCATTTATATTGTCAGACAATATGTTACTAGTGAATACACGACAAGGAAAAAGGTCTAACTCTGGCAAAATTTTGTAGGGTGAGTTTGGACACGCAACGAATATGAGCTCAGTCACCAACTGTCTGTTTCCCTATAAAATGGGTATAATACTTACTTGCCTCATGGGGGTCTTATGAAATTTAACAACAAATATAAGTGAATTAGTTCACTTAATTCAGTCACATTTGGATTTTAGGTCCTCGGAATAGAGAAATTCAGACTATAATATTACTGTACATTTCAAGCAACTCTACAACTATTCCTTTTTGCAGCTGAAGGATAAAGTTTATTTAGTACTTCAGATGTACTGGCACTGCTCAAAAGAAAAGCAACACAAGGAATAGATAGGAAATATTCACACCATTCAGTCTGAGAGACTTGAAAGGACTTAATTTCGATCCTGCTCATTAGTGAGTTGAAAGATACAAATGAGATCCTCAGCCTTTTCTTCATCTCTCTCTCCAATAAATCTCTGTGATATTTTCTGAAACACACAGGTTGTTTAAGGACACTGAAATGCTAGGCATTATTTCTCCTTGACTTCACAGGCACTATTCTTGTCAGTATCATATGACTCCAAAGTGACTACCCATCCATTTGAAAAAGTTCACATAGACCAAACTTTAGGTGGCTTAGACCTTCCCATTGATAAACTTACAGGCTTCAGTAGAAAGAGCAGGAAACGTCAATTTCTAATTAAAAAAAATCTCAGAATGGTTGGAGCATAAACAAACACTTGCAAATTTCTAAAGACAATTAATTACATTAATTCAATCACAGTATTAAAGATATAGTTAATGCACCATCAACAGTGTCACAATGACAGATGAATAAATAGTCCAGATGAATATTGCTTGTCACAGGGTGCTTGGCCCCTTAAGGGGAGATGGCCCCGAAGCCACTTGTGACAAGCTTAACTCACCTACCCAGGTGAAGGGGATGAAGATTGTGTGACTGGTTGGTTAAGTGCAGGATGGATAACAGATTTTTTAAAATATTAAAAATTGGATTTATTTAAATTAGATACAGATTTTCTTTTTAAAAATAAACCTAATTAAATTTGAAATGGACAACCTACATTAAGCCCTAAACTTTCCACAATTTATTAAAATCATTTAAATTAAGCACAAAAATATTAAGCAGTACATATTTGCTAATCAGTATTAAAGAAAGTCAAACCATTGAACTGGTGGAAGTCACTGATTAAGCACCTGGAACTAGAGTTTGTTGAAAGTGCTGAACCAGCTCTTGACAGGAATAGCCTCTTCTGCAGTGTAGAGAGAATATTTTCTTCATTTCAGTTTATTCAACTAGTTCAGTTAAATGATTATTTCACTTGAAGTTAAGAAACCAATTGGAAGCAGGAAAAGTAGAAAAGCTTGTTTCTTCTTCCAATCTATGGACAAAAACTAGGTTTGAAATGTGGCCTTCCACACTGGCTTATGCAAGGCTGGTGCTGAAACCTTTTCCCTCAATGAGTAGGAGGTACACAAACACCCATGTGTGGCCACTGACACAGCAGCCCTCCTCCCACCACCACGAAGCTTCTATGCTTCACAAAAAGGACTCTATTGCCACATCTAAACACTCGGCACCTGGAAAAGTCACTGGGATCCACAAAACCTGAGTTAGGCACCTAGGCTCCCTATATACCATAAATGTGGAGAGATAGCTGCCTCAGAATGGGATTCACAAAAATCAGCACATAAGGTGGCTCCTATCCTAAGTTATACAATGGGAAATGCCAAGCCCCTCTCTTGGGGATTGGTACTGGCAACACAAGAGAAGCTCCTCCCTCTGCTTGGGATTCTCAGCTGCAAAGGATCTCTTGGGGTTCAGCCATTTTAGCATAAAGGTTGACCACCTCCTCATAATTTTTAGCCTAGTGGTTAGAGAACTCATCTGGATGTTGGAGACCTTAGGTTCAAGTCCCCCATCCACCTGACAGAACTGCACTATGGGATATTTTAATTTGAGAGGTGGTGAGGGCTCCCTAAGTTTCTCCTGTTCCACTTTGGATTAAATAATGAAAGAATCAGAGAGAGAGAGAGACAGACATGCACACACCTGCTGGTTAGAGCACTCACGTGTTAGGTGGGAGACCCAGGATCCAGTCCCTGCTCCAATATCTGCACTGGAACAGCTTCAAACAGGACACACCGTAGGAGCCCCACACCAGAATATTCCGTAGCCAGTGGTTAGGGCACTCACCTGAGAGGTGGCACATCCCAGTTTAAATCCCTTCTCTCCATCAGGCAACAAGGCAAAAAACTGACAAACAAAAGCAACAATTATATAGCATCAAAACATCAGCTCATAATTGTAGTAATCACTGCACCTGCACAAACACCAAGATTAGAAAAAATGCTCCCCCAAAAGGCAGCTTGTGGCAAGGTTCTACTCCTTGCTGGGCGGCCTTCTTGTGGCTGTGTCTGGCCAGGCCTGGATTTAGGTTTTTGTTGTTAGCAACAAAAGTAACATGTTTCAGGTATTCTAGATGTGGATTTATTTTTCCCTAACCTCCTAGAATGTTCTGGACCTTTGTACACTCTTGTGGAACCTTCCAGACTTTGAGAACTACATTTTCCTTGAACCTCCTAGAATGTTGTCAGCCATGCCTTCACAGGTATATAAGGGACAGTCAGTGAGATACAAGAACAAACTGAAGTGAAGTGAGATCCCAGCTATGATATTGTGAGCCTTGCTTCATTGTAAAAACAACAAGGAGTCTGGTGGCACCTTAAAGACTAACATATTTTTTTCAGCATAAGCTTTTGTGGGTAAAAAAAACAAAGGTTTTTTTTTTACCCACAAAAGCTTATGCCCAAATAAATCTGTTAGTCTTTAAGGTGCCACCAGACTCATTGTTTTTGTGGATACAGACTAAAACAGCTACCTCCTGATACTTGCTTTATTGTGTAACTGTGAAAGTGTACTTGTGTTTTAAGACTTGAAGAGTGTAAGTAGCAACTAATAAATAACATATTTAATGTCACTGAACATAACAATAATTTCCTCGATTTGGTAGAGCTCGATGGGCAATACAATGACGACACGTGTGAGCACCTGCATCAAGTAGTTTGTAAAGAAGCTATGGACCATTACTGCAGCAAAACAATTCAAAACAAATTGATTGACCTTATGGCAAGGAAGGTGCTTGGTAAACATATTGAGGTGGCTTGGCAAGGTGAAGTACTATGCCATAATAATAGACTGCATTCCCGTCAGTCACAGTGAAATTATGTCATTTACAGTTTGACGACGAAGAGGATGGCAGTATCCAAGTAAAGGAACACTATCGGTTTCCAATCTGTGAATGACTCTACTGGAAAAGGCTTAATAGAACTATTTATGAACGTTTTGAATGAGAACAAAATAAAGCTTCAGGACTGCTGTAGCCAAGGCTACAACAATGGTGTGAACATGAAAGGAAGAAATAGTTGCATCCAGGCATGGATCCTTGTGCTGAATCCAAGAGCTTTCTTCATGCCTTGTGGCTGCTATTCCCTCAAGCTGGTTGTGTCAGACACAGCGTCGTCTTCTTTAGATTCAGAATCTCTCTTCGGAGTACTGCAAAGGATATACATCCTGTTTTCAGCATCAACTATCAAGTGGAAGATCCTCTCAGATAATGTTACAAATCTGACCATAAAGCCACTAAGTGACACTCGCTGGGAGCGTCACATTGACAGTGAAGTACCAAGGCCAGTGACGTACCAAGTGACTGAGGTTTATGATGCCCTGATGGAACTGGTGCAGTTGAGTAAAGTCGAGGCTGGAATCCAACACGAGGTTCAAAGCCTGGCAAACCACATCACTGACTCCAAATTTCTGGTCTCAATTGTGGCTTCACACTATACTCTATTCCAATTAAACGTTGTAAGCAAGGCATTACAAACTCTGTCGATGGACATCACGACCACTACTACTTGATTTCACTGTGGCCTACAGAGACAACAGATTTGAAGATACCATCACTGCTGCCAATGAAATGGCAGAAAATTTAGGAGTTGAGCCTGTCTTCAAGGAAACTTGTATTCATCAGAAGAAGAAACAGTTTTGGTTCTGAGGGCAGAGATGAAGTGATGGGAATCTCGGGGAAGGGGGAAATTCAAGGAATGTTTTTGCTCGCTCATTGACATTGCTTGAGCATCCACTGAAGAGTTTGGACAAATGAAGCACCATGAAAAGACCTGAGGTTTTTTTGTATGACCTTAATAAGCTGCCAGTGGACAGGAAAAACACTCAAACAATTGTACAGACCTTCACCGGATGCAGACACATGGGGAATGGTTTGGACATCAATGATAAAGACCTCTATGTTGAATTGGACAACATCCATCACATTTTGCCACACAGGAAGCACTCTCCACTCCAAGTTTGCCAATTCATTCATGATGCTAAGCTGAAAGACACTTCTTAATGTGTGGATAGCTTGAAGGATTCTAATCAAGCTGCCAGCCATAGTCGTGAGCAGTGAGCACAGCTTTTCAAAGTTCAGGCTCATTAAAACATATCTTTGATCAACAATAGCCAATGAGAGACTGACATCACTTGCTATTTTATCATTTGAAAATGCCATTGGCTGGTCTTCGGATCTCTCTGATGCTGTGCTTCAGTTCATGAGGGCAAAGGCGAGAAAAAGTGACCTTTTGAATTAAAGGACTAGGGTTAACATTCTAAGACTGTCACCTACTGTAACACTATTGAATACTAGTCCACCCAATGTTGCTGCACAGTTCAATTTCTTGATGTTAGTTCATTTCAGTTATTCTTAAAATTAAAAAGTTTCTATAAGTTTGGAGGAAATGAATTTTTTATTTGCTTACATATGATATGGCATAAATAAATACAGATTTACAGATCTCAGCATGTAAGTTTTTCATCCTACATGACAGAGATAAATCATGCATCAAAGGCATGAAACAGGCTACAAATGCAATAAAAAATAAAGTTATTCAAAAGTTTAACAAAGGCAGGGGCAAAGATGCTCCTCACCTGGGGTGCCATTTGGTCTGTGGCCAGCCCTGTGTCTGGAAGTTAGTTCTACCCCCTCTGATGCCACCTTCCTTCACTCACTTGTGCTGCAGCCCCTCTTAAGCTCTAAAAGTCACAGTGCTTCCTCTTTGTGGCCTGGCCCTTCAGCCAGGTCTCTATACAATTTTCTCCTTCTGGGGTAACAGTCTCACTGGATCAGCTGTCTGAGTGCCATTCCAGGCAGTCTTCTCATTCCAGACTGTACCAATTTCTCAGTGGCTGGTAGGGGAACCCAGGCCTGCCCGCTGCTCCAGGCTCCAGTCCAGGGACCTCACAATCAGCAGCCAAGATCTGCACTGTCTCAACCCTCACTGCCATTTCCTTGGGCTTCCTCCTGTGCAAACTCTCTCCTCCATCACCTCTCTGGATAAACTTTTCCCTCAGGGGCAGGATCCCAGGACTTTTGCTCTCCCCACAGTTTTCTTCCTCCTCTCCTGACTGGGCCCAGACAGTGACGACAGACTTCCACACTGCAGTCCCCTTCTGCTCTCACTTCCTGCTTTACACAACCCCCTACTTATTCCTGCACAGATGGGCTCCATTTTCAATTAGTGCTTGTCACTCAAGACTAAATCTCCTTCCTGGTGCAGCCTACGAGGTTAGTTAGCCCCTTTCTGAGCCACCTTAACCCCTTCATGGGTGGTGTGGAGAGAACACCCTATCACATAGCTCAACAAGAGAATGAAAAACAAACCAAGGTTTTCATCATAGAAAATATCTTCACACCCCAACTGATTACAAGCATTATGCATAATTAATACAGCAGTCGAGAGACATTCACATCAAGTGAATCGCCTAAGCAGTCAACTGACATACAAGCTGCAAGAAATGGTCAAACTAGGAATGGTCCTAGGAAAAGGAGCTGGAATAGAAAGTGGAGGAATTAAATACTAGTGTTACCATGTTATATGGAGCACCACTTTGCTCCAACTTTGAGTGGCCTTCCATTTTTATTTATTTTTTAATGTTGCCCACGTTCAGACAGGTACTTAAGTCTGACTTCAGTAGATCTACTCACATGCTTAAAGTTATACACATACTTAAGTACATTGCTGAATCTCAGCCTTATTAATTATCAATTGTATATTTTCAGATGTTGTGCAACAACTTGTTTCATTTTGTTTAGAGCTGCCTGCTAGCAGCTTAGACAGCTGGAACATCCCCTTGCTCTTGTATTATGTCAGAGGGTAAACCGGAGTGCCCCAGTTACCTTCCCCTCCACTCATTATTTGGGATACCTCTGACACATTCCCCTCTTACTCTGCTCTCTATGCAAAACCGTCTTATTCCTTTCAATCTCTTCATGCGATTTTCCATGCCTCTAATCATTTCCATTCTCTAACTCCCTCTACTTCTCCAATATCCTTTTTTGAGATGGGAACTCCACTTCTGAACACCATTTCCTTATATAATACCTTTGTAATATTTTCACTATTATTCTTCATCACATTCCTTATGCATTCTATCATTTTCTTTACTTTTTTGACCACTGCTGAACATTGCATAGGAGTACTTCTAATTTTTTCTCCCATTGTGCATTATCTCACATTTTCAATATTGCAGTTCAGCTCACGTTGGGCTACCAGTTTACTTAGCTTTGTTAGGGTCCTCTGGGAGTTCCCCAAACTTTAGTACAATTATATGATTACTCAAGACTATCTGCAAGTTTGGTCACCTTGCTGGTTCAGCTCTTCATCACATCACTAGTGAATCTATTAATCAACACTGATCCAAGCATAAAACATTGGGGCACCCAATTCTTAACCTTTTGTCACGATGAAAATTGATAAAATTTATTCCTAATCTATGTTTGGCTCTTAGCCAGTTTCTGATGTGTGAAGACTGAGAACTTTGTCCAAGGCTTTTTGAAAATGAAAATAGATTATGCTTTCTGATTCTTACTCATTGGTTTATAAACATCCTCAATACAGAGGCATGATTTGCAGAACCTAAGTAAAGTAAAATGCATAGAGACCTAAGTGGAGACGTTCCCCAACAGCATATAATTTTAGATGATGTTCCAGTTAAAAATGTGTAGCTGGTTACATTTGATAATAAGGTTCTGGAATGCAGAAGTACAGCTACTGGTCTACTTGTTTCTGTTCCTCCAACAGAAACCAACAAAGGATTCTATGGAGTTTCTGCTTCCGGGGGGCAATTGCAGCAATTGATATTATTATGTATGAGGGACATCAAGTGGGCTTGTTCTGAGAGGTGGGGAAAACAATGCTCATTACTGGAGATCCAGAAAGATTTGGTTCACCTAACTGAGCTCACAAAAGTCAGTTGGAATTGGGAGTCGCAGCAAAGTCAAGGAAGGCTGTAGGTGTGTGCTGGAAAAAAAGTTATTGACTGAGCAGAACCCTCACTAATGCATAGTCCTCTATAGCTGCATGCCTAGAGCTCTATATTTTTCATTGTCCATGCATGTTCTCAGCCTTCAGCGTTAGCCATCATAAAATAATTTTTGGCACTTCTCTGGCACCAATCCCCTCAAATTGCTTTACAACTTGTAATTCATTAAGCTTCACATCACTCTTGCAAAGTACAGTGTTATCTCACTTTCTAAACTGTATCTCAGTTTCACCAAAGTGGTCATATGACTTTCATAAAGTTCATTGGCAAAGCTGAGAACAGAACTGAGAACCATTAATCATTGGCTTCTGGCCCAGTGCTTTAACCACTATGCTCCCTCCCAACCCTCTGTGGTTTTTAAGATAGTCTGAGCAGAAGTGAAGTGTATCTCATAACCTCATTGTCCAATCATGCTGGGGAAAAGATAGGAAGCAATAGATGTGGTTTAATTAGGCTGCAACTTTATTCACTTAAAATATCTGGGTTGCTCAGCAGGTCATCATCCTTTCTTTAATTATTTTCACATAATCCCCAAACTGGTCTCAGCCATCCTGTCTCTGGTACTTCACAACTTTCCCCTCATAGGAGAGTGCAGGGTGCCATAAAAGGAGGACAATTGGCTCACTGTTGTTCTAGACTGAGGCTCTCCAAGTCCCCCCAACTCAGTTCCTTTAAGGGATGCTTTCCTCTAAATCCTTTTCCAATCCATTTTATCCAAATACCCTTCCCTAACAAGTACCTGCACTGGACATCTGCCACAGGTTTTATGTAATCCGTTTTGACATTATAACCTAACCACTCTATCTCCCTTACTGGGTCACAAACCAGCTGTGGGGAAGGGGAAAAAACTCACCCCCTCCAACAGCGATAAAGGGGTCACTAGCATGATGCCCAGCACAAATCCTGAAGGAACTTCTTCAGATTTCATGGGTGTGAAGGTGAGAGGGCTGCTTAGAGACTCCACAGGGTCATATATTTAGGGACTACCCACTCCCTCTGGGGAAACTTCTTTTTCCTCTACCACCAGTTGCACAGGGAGCCCTTAAAGGGCAAAAGCCCCTTTTCTTCTGGCCAGCTGGACAAGGATGCACCACACACTGTTGTGTTGAAGATCTTTGAGTTAACAAAAACACACCACTGTCTTTTGAGTCCTGTCTCTTTAGTATATGGGAACCGTGAGCTTTTGAACTGTGCACCATGGACATGCAGACTCATTTCAACACAGCCAGTGCTCTCCTATTTTCCATAGTATTTTAAAACTGTGCCTGGCATCAAAATTCTTACTATTTATAGTTTTGCATGCAACATAATATTTACTTCAACCTCCAATATGGATACTTACTGTAAATGTCAGGGGATTATTTACTATGGTAAACTAATTAGTTATGTAAATGCTTCTCTTTTCAGGGCATGGAGACTGTTAATGCTTGTTGGATTGCTTGAGCATTACGATCCTTTGAAGTTCTTTAACATTTTTGAGTATTTACTTTGGAACTGTACAACTTTGAGGCAAATGATACAGCTAATATCCCACAGCAGAGACATACAGAGAGTCACTTTGTTTAACCCCGGTATTAACAGTACTTTGTCTCAAATGAATGCATCTATTTTGCTGAATTACAATGAAATTCCAGTTAAAGAATGTAAATGGGAGCACTTGATGAATGTATTTTGATCAGGGTTATTATAGTAACTAATATATTAATAACGATGGGAAACCTAAAATAAATAAAGTTTGACCAGCTGTTACCAACCACCATTAAAACAAGTGCCAATTTTTATCCTTGAGTTGCCATAAAGGGAATTTTTAAAAAGTGGGAGGGTGAACACTGAGGAGTATAAATTTCCCCTCATTTTGTGTTTAACTCCTATTGAGAATAAGAACTAGGTTTTGAAATATAGTTACCTAAATTTCACATGCAAAATATGCATTTATGTGCAGGCAGGTAACTGTGTGGAAAATGGATAACTACCAGCATGAAAGGGTCCTTTTGCTTGTGTAATGAGTCAGTGGCTACACACAGACACAGACATCCTATTGAGCAAGAAGAAAAGAGCACAGGAGCTTCTGCTTCCAAAACACAGACTCTATTTTAGGTGCAGTGAAATCTGGCGCTCTCTCATCTTCAGGTCACCAGCAAATAGGTAATATATTGCTCACACAGACTTGAGCAGATCTAACATTCCATGTACTAGAGGACCGTGGTGCGTGCACAGTTAGCCAGCAGCTGGCACATGCAACATGTACAAATTGATGTTTTATACATGGTAATAAGGGGCTAGATTCTGCCACTCTTACTCCCATGGAGATCCATTCTTAGTAGTCATATAAGCTAAGCAGTAACAGAGTCTTAGTTCTCTGGTGTGGAACAGTCTTCATACTTTTATTTGGTACTGTAAAAATCACTGTTGGTGCTTAGCAAGCACATAATATTTAGTTACTTGTGGACAAAGGTTAGGTGTCTGTTTGAAAATGCTTCTCTGCTCCTTTTTCCTTTCAGATTTAATATTTATTTCCCCCATCACCACACAGCACATTGCACTGATCTGTCAGTTCTCTCCGTCCTGCTTTCAAAATTAAAAAGCTATCCTGCACCAAACCTTGAAATACAAACTCTCAAGACCAGAAACAATGTTTTTTATCAAATTGTAAAAAGACAACAAAAGGCATATTATAGAAAGGCAACAAGGCAAAAACCACCAAGCGAAGGTGGGCCAAAATCTGCTTTTGGTTACACAGGTGAAAATCCAGAGTAACTCAATTGACTTAAATGGTCTTGCTCACAATTTACACTAGTGTGATGGAGAACTAAATCTGGTCCTGTAAGCAGGTCTTTGAGCTAGGATACCCTCCTATTCTCCCAGATATGTTTTCAAAGGTAGCAAGAGTCAGCATGGTCAAAGGGCCCCAGATTGGGACTGAACAGACTTGGGTTCTATACCCACTTCTATCCCTGGCCTGCTGTGTGGCCTTGGTCACCCCAACTCTCTGTTCTTCTCCCACCCTTTGCCCACCTCATCTATTTAGATTAGAAGCTTTTTGTGGCAGGTATAATGTTTTGGGCTTCACCCAGGTCAGTAAGGGGTTCAGTCAATGGCTGCCTTGTAACCCTGGATGTCTCGTGGCTGTACTGCTTTGGTTCAGAGCTCTGACTCCAGCAGCCAGCCAGCAGCCCACAAGCCTCACCCTGCCTTTGCCCACTTTGGTTACTCCTTGAAGGCTGACCTTAGTACCTGCCAGCCCCAAATTCAGCCCATAACCATCCTGCTGCGGGGACTAGATCCTCTCACTGGACCCTCACAAAAAGAGTATCCGGGTCGCTGCCTCTATACACTCAGTGTAACATGTCAACCTGTCAGCTTCCTAGAAGCACACACTTCCTAGAAGCACACACTTTACTGAACTTACTCATCGCTGTTGATTTATAATGAAAACACAAGTGTATTAGCAAAAGAGCATGGCTTCAGGGATACCTGGTAAAAGAGATAAAGATAGAGATGGTTACAAGCAAATAAAAGTGAAGACATGCATCTAAAAAGTCTAAAGCTTAATCTAGCAAGGCTCAGGCTTTGTTCAAGATGGTTTCTCTCAACCAAAGTCTCCTTTCTAACCTTTACTGGCCAGCACCCATCACAGAGACCAAAACATTTGGTTTGTTGGTCTTCTTCAGATGAAGGGTCACTTAAGGGTTCACTCCTGCTCTCTCTGTAGTTCAGTGAACTTTTGAAACGTATTCATCTGGAGGGTACCCCCAGAGAGCATTCATAGACTTTAAGGTCAGAAGGGACCATTATGATCATCTAGTCTGACCTCCTGCACAATGCAGGCCACAGAATCTCACCCATCCACTCCTGTGACAAACCCCTAACCTATGTCTGAGTTATTGAGGTCCTCAAATTGTGGTTTGAAGACCTCAAGCTGCAGAGAATCCTCCAGCAAGTGACCCGTGCCCCATGCTGCAGAGGAAGGCAAAAAACCTCCAGGGCCTCTGCCAATCTGCCCTAGAGGAAAATTCCTTCCTGACCCTTTCCTCCCCCAGCTCCCTAAAGGGTCCCCTCAAGGATTGAACTCACAACCCTGGGTTTAGCAGGTCAATGCTCAAGCCCCTGAGCTATCCCATTAGTTCATACTGAGTAAAGGAGCCAGGAGATCTAGAGGATAAGGCTCCATACTGACTCCTCCCCCACCAGTGGTTGCTACTATGCAAATGATCTCTTCCTGCTGAAATGTCTGGTACACATGAAAAGCCAATTGAATTTGGCCACACATGGTCTGAGGTGTCCACCTCCTTCTTGTGTCTGGAGAAGCCCATTTAATCAACTCCCCTGGCATGCCTAGTTTAAACACCTTTTTGTCATTGACTTTAAAAGCATAATATCAGTGAGTATCCATAATTTCACATAAAGCATTGTTATGTATATATTTTACAATGAAATTGTTGACTGGTATATTATTAGTTTTCAGATGATACCTCACCAGGCATTTTTGTACCAAAAAAAAAACCACAGCATTAGCATGTAGGGTATAAATACAAGGATGTCTAGGGTCACAGCAGGGTCTGATTCATTCTGTGTTTGAACAGCACCTACACAGTGGGGTCCTGATCTCAGCTGGGGCCTCTAGGTACTAGTGCAAAACAAACAAGACTCAGAATCCTGGCATAGTTGAAGATTTCAGCCAGGAAACTAACTCTCCACACCTCTGAAGGCCCAATGTAGAGTATATTTTCTCTTTTGTAAAGGACTAAAAGGAAGTAAGAATTGCTCATCTGTTGGGGATCAGCCATCAAGAAGGTACATTTTCTTAACATGACTAGAAAAGAGAACTACATTTATGCTAAGAACTAACATACCTGTAATGTCAAGCAAAACTAAACTGGCAGTTCCTGGCTAAGAAAAGGATCCAGCAGCAAAGAGGTCAGAAAACTGTTCTGAAATCTGCAATGCTACAAAGCTATGCCAGGGAAAGAAAGCCAGGATTAAGTCTAGAAAAAACATCTCAGGAAGCTTTCTCCAAGTAGGATTGTGGGAACAAGTCTAGTAATCTGCAAGGGAAAGAAATTAAGGAAACAGATATAACCGTAAGACAATGACAGAGGGGCAGTTCGGAGTTTGTAAGCTTAGCAAACATGCTCTGCTGTTTTCAAACCCTTTCATAAACCATTTCTTTTAGCATGAATACAGTAGTAAATATCTGAATTCCTTGGTATTAAAGAAATCTCATGCTTATTTACTGAGAGGGGTCTCACCTGTTAGCTGTGGTAATAAACCCACTGCCTCAGTTTCTCTTGTCAGTATATTAATTAGAGCTGGTTGAAAAAATTTTGACAGACCATTTTTCCATCGGAACATATTGATTCATCAAAATCAAGTGTCCCGTGGGAACTGTCAACTGAAACCGGTTCCCTGCCAACTGGCATGCTTGTTTATCTCCTTCCTTAGCAGCTCTCCTGACAGGCTGCCGCAGAGCCAGGACTCATAGGGTTTCCAGGCTCCTGGGAAGCATATTTCATTTCAGAAGCACTATAATGATCCTGCTATTAATTTAGCCCTTCAGCTAAACTCAGACTCCACCCATTGTAGCCAAGGATAAGTCAAGGCCAAGTCTTCTCCAGTCTTGCCTTGGGTGCAAGCAAGTCGCTGGGAGTCTGCAGTCAGCTCCCATTTGGGCGTGGGTGGGAGATTCCACCTTGTGCCCCTAAAAGGGGAATAGATGTCTGCTTTGGACTTTACAGCCTCATTGCCCTTTTACTGCAGGCCACTTCCATCATCTTGTTCCAAGCCTTCCTCCCACGCCGGGCTCCTAACACAAACTCTTAACAGTCAACAAAAGTTACACCACCAGTAAATGCTAAAAGCCTCTTTCCCCAGGTCCATAGGCCCACTAACTGTCTCTAGAACTGTGGAGTTATTTATCCTGTTTCAAGTGACTGACCTATTCCTACAGGGAACTGCTTATATAGCCTACTCCACCCTTACCAGCATGCTGTGCTGCAGAGACCCAGGAACTGCAACTCCCTGCCTGGGCCATACCTAGGGCCCTACCAAATTCACAGCCATTAAAAATGCATCATGGACCATGAAATCTGGTCTCCACCATGGAATCTGGTCTTTTGTGTACTTTTGCCCTATGCTATACTGATTTCACAGGGGTCAGGGACACTAGCATTTCTCACACTGGGTGTTCCAACCCAAAAGAGTGTTGTGGCAGGGTTGCAAAGATATTGTAGGGGGGTCATGGTATTGCCCCCTTACTTCTGTGCTGCCTTCAGAGCTGGGTGGCTGGAAAGCGGTGGCTGCTAGCAGGTGCCCAGCTCTGAAGGCAGCACCACCCGCAGAAGCAAGGGTGGCAATGGGCAGCTGGACAGTGATGGCTGCTGGCTGAGGGCCCAGCTCTGAAGGCATCAGCACAGAAGTAAGAGTAGCAATGCCACCCTTACTTGTGCTGCTGCTGGCGGTCGCGCTGCCTTCAGAGCTGGGCTCTCGGCCAGCAGCTACCACTCTCCACATGCCCAGCTCTAAAGACATCACTGCCACCAGAAGCAGCACAGAAGTAAGGGTGGCAATACCACAACCCCCCTACAATAATTTTGCAATGCCCCCACTACCTCCTTCGGTATCAGGACCCCTACAGTTATGATACCATGGAATTTCAGATTTAAATAGCTGAAATAATGAAAATTATGATTTTTAAAATCCTATGACCATGAAATTGACCAAAATGGACCATGAATTTGATGTGGCCCTAGCCCAGGGCTGCCCAGAGGATTCAGGGGGTCTGGGGTCTTCGGCAGCGGGGGCTTCCGCCGCTGAATTGCCACCAAAGACCCAGCACTTCGGCAGCAGGTCCCAGAGCAGAAGGACCCCCCCCGTCGCCAAATTGCCACGGAAGAAGCTCCGGGGGCCCAGGGCCCATGAGAGTTTTCTGGGGCCCCCGGAGCAAGTGAAGGACCCTGCTCCAGGGAACCAAAAAAAACCTCTCATGGGGGCCCCTGCAGGGCCTGGGGCAAACTGTCACACTTCCCCCCCCCCCGGGCGGTCCTGCCCTATCCATAACCAAAAACCAAGCTGGCTAGATGTGGAGTTTGTAAAAAGGGACAGCTCTGTTAAATTTGCCATAAATGTTGTTTACTTTGTGACATTTTCCTATTTGCATATTTTTGCAAATACTACCTTATTATTATTGCAATAGCAATTCAACATAAATATGTATTATGTGTGCCTGAACTGTTGCATAAGGAAATTGTTAATTGCTAAGAGAATATTTGATTTTATTGTTTGATTTGTCCATTTTTAGGACAATTTAATATGCTTAGTATCCTGATATGATTAACAGTAGAATAAACAGAGCAACTGAAACTTCACAGGTCTCTGTACAATTACCTGAATTGACAACTGAAGGCAAAAAAGTCATATTTGCTTGTATTTAATGGAAGTGATTATTCAAAACTTTTAGAAGTAATAATGCAAGGAATCAGAAGAGATTTTATCATCACAAGTTATGCTTAGAGAAGTGAATGCATAAAAATAGCAGCTTTTTACTCAACTGATACTCACTATGTATATTCAGTCATTTCTGCTTACTTTAGCAACAGTGAGTTTTTACTATTTTTACTCATGTTAGAGCCAATACAGCTGTGGCAGAAAAAGAGAAAGACACACACACACACACACACACACACTCTACTCTGTTGCATACCCTCAAACAGAGATGTTATCTATAATTGAAAGTTATCTATGCATCAGCTTGACTTTCAGATCCCAGGGTGAGATTGCAAGAATCAGGTTATAAGCACAGGGATTTGGCGGTTTGTTTGTTTGTTTTAAACAAAACACTGTCAAACAAATAAAATTCAGGAACCAGGGACACAAGACATGCAGAACTGGACAATGCCATTTTTATAGAATAAAGCACACTTTTAAGTAGAATCTATAGGCAATGAGGATCTCACCAAAAAGAGGGAAAATGGAAACATAATACAAAGAATACAAGCACTGAACTACAATCAATTGTAAGTAGTCAGTACCTACCACTTGAGATCAGACCCCTAATTGGGATAATTGTTTGGCTCAGAGTTTTAGATCCACTCTTCATGATTTTGTCAGTCATTAATCGGTGGTACTTCCTGAAACCAAAAAGTGCATCAGTGCACAGTAAGATGCTGGCCACTTGTTCAGGCCTTTTTGTCCTTGTGGTAGGCTGCTACTACAACAGTAATTTTGATTTGATGACCAAGTGCATGCATAAAAATCCCAGGAAGCCTGGAAAGGTTAAAATTGCAATACGAGTTAAAATCACTATTGCTGTCAAGGTAAAATCAACATTAACACATCTGCTGACCATTAGCTGCCCTCAGATCCTAGTTTATATGGGAAACTGTCTATGCAAAAATGGTGGTGGCTATGTTGTCATATGGGCCAAATTCTCATTTCAAGGTAAGACCACTGACTTCAGTGAAGTTGCCTCGGTGTCACTGAGATGAGAAACTAGATCATCAGCTGTTATCATAGTCCGTTCTTTCTAGAATCCTGGTATGAAGGAATCAAAAGTCTCCTAACAAGTCCCCAACTATCTATGATAAGTCCTATGTTAGGGGTTTACAAAATTGATTGTAAGAACTCCAAAATCGCACAAGCCCCTAAAAAGACAAATAGCTTTTAAGGAGTAGGATAATTGTCCAAAACCAAATTTTCTATTACAGGTCATGTTTTAAACATTTCCTGAACAGGTAATGCATATTTTGAAAAGTTCCTAACCCAGCAATAATAATTCCAAACGGCTGCATAGTAAGTCCCATTGTCTGCTGTCCATCGTGTTATATGGATGTGAAATATCAGCATAATTTAATGAGAAATGCATAAACAACCTCACATATGTATTAAGCAAAGCTGATTTCCCCTGTCAGGAAATAAGTATACATCTCACTCTGAGTTGCTAGTAGGGGAGATGAGGGAAGAGATAAAATTGATGGAAGCGAGTCATATTTAACAGATTACACTAGAAAAAATAAGGATTACAAAGAATAGCTATTTAACAACTATTGGGCAACGTAAGTCTTGAAGAGGAGCAAAACTATTACAATTTGTGTTTAATCCATGTGCTCACAATGATTCTTCAGGTGGAAGCAAAGTGCATTTAAATAATTCATAAATGTAAGAAGTCTCATCATTTTGAGGGTGACAGTTTCATCAAATATATGCTACTATTCATCCATAGCAGTTTTCAGTGGTCTCTTCTTGACCAGAGCTAGTTATATGGTCCTAATGTAATTTGGAGTGAAGTGCTCTTGCAGTCTTTGCTCAAAATACACCTGAAATACTATACATTACAAATCCCTTCTTATTGAGTATCTGAAGTTACCTGTGATGAATACATTGGATATACAGATCAAAGCAGAAAAAAATGCCAGGTGTACAGATGACCAGCTCTTCATGAGTGGATTTTCATTCTAATTTCTCCTGGAATAATGGAGCAGCAGCATCTGCTGATTTGCATGTGTTCCATCATGCCCTTTCTAGCGCATCCCAAAATGGGATTAACCTTGAAGGACTGTGGGTTTTGTTGTTTGCACTCTGCCATAGAGTAGAATCTGTGGTGTACTGAGGCCTGTATTGGAATTGCAAGCAATCAGTTCAACAGTGTGGGGATTGGGGGGGAGGTGGGATTGCCTGTTTTTGCTTGCACGCTAGGGGACTCTGTAGTGAAGTATGCGATCAGGAGAGCCTGGAAAGAACCAGACTAAAACAAGGTGGGATGAGTTGTGCCTCTGTGCCTTATGGAGCAGCCTACTTTGTCTCTCTCTGTTTTTAGTTACTATGTATTAGTCTGGATTCTAAAAATAAAAGTAATGTTGCAATGCAACCTTCAGCAAGAGTATCTAACTTATCTGTGCTTATGCCATGAACATAACAGAATCATAAATAAAAAATTTCAATCCAAGTTCTTTTTTCACTCCTATCCTTCCTATAAACTCAAAATGAAGGTTCCTTCCAGAACACCCTGCCATGAGTGCTCATCTGAACACTGAGCATCCATTTGCAAATTTCAAAATCATGCTGTCAAACCCAAGTGATGCTGTCATTCCATAGCATTCTGTAGTGATCTGCATAAGTGTCAGATCACTTTCCAAGTGATTACTTTAAATTCAAGTTTCCAAGAAATCAGTGTTCAATTAATTCACATACTTTTAAAATGGTCTACATTCATACATACACCAAACCAACATGAAATCAAAGATTAAACACATCCTTACTAAGGAGACCTCTAATAAAACAGGTTGAGTGGACATTGTTTGGGATGATTTTTTTCCCCCATGGATTGCATTGTATCTACTTTTATTGTAAATCTCTCAAAGAATACTCACATTGTATGAGTAACACCGAGTACACTCTTGCCATATTAGCTAGCTTTGAAAGAACTGATAATATGCAGCTTCAGAGTCTCTGTTGGGATTGTCCTTTGAAAAGTTAACTTTCTCTCTGAAGAGCTGAACAAAGGTATTTTAAATGTTACCATTAATAAGTACTCTTACAAAATAAAATTCAAATGCTCAATAAAATATTTAAAACATTTGTATCTGATTCAAAATGAAAAATAGGACAGAGGATAAAGGGGGAAAAACAGATAAAGGTCCAGGCCTTGAGTCCAGGATCACTTCTAACTGAAATCTGACCAACTGTGGTCAATAAAGATCCTATGACACTGTTCACAAGAGTAAGGGTGTTAATTCCACTGTCTTAGCCAAATTCCTCTGTGAATAATATTAATTATATTCCCACTGCAGTTTCATGTCAATATGGTATTCTTTACTTCCTGGCATAAACTGTTCTGTTGGCTGCTGAAAGCTTTCAAACTGTTGCTGTGTTTCATTCTAAAGGTGGGCGTACTTATATGGTATGAAGAAAGGATAGACAGAAAAATGGGAAATTTCAACAGTGGATTGCCCAAGATGAATTGTTCTTCATATTTCCAACTGACGGATATGGGATTCACATAATCCTGTAGCTTTCTTTATAATTGACCTGTATGAAAATACATGGCCCCAGATGTTCTGGGGGCCAAGGTGCATAAATCGTTAAACAAATAAAGTAAGTAGAATCAAAACCTCAGTATTGCAAATCTGGTGCTTTGGTGCTCAAAATAGCACCAGAGAAACTGATCTAATACCAGCATTGCTAACTGGCCTCAGGTATTTACACTGAATCTTTTTTTCCTAAACCTCTCTTTGGTAGTACTATTTGTTTTAATAATAGGGCATTAATATACCTCTCTCTGATAACTTACAGCACACACACAGACACTCCAAATAAGGCAGCTCATGTGGGCCATTCATTTTTCCATTCCATTCTGAGCTGCATGTCTTTAGCTAGAAATTTAACATGAAACCTGTACAAAGACCTCTCTCATTAAACAGCCTATTTTAAGAGACCACTCAAAAATAGCCCAGGAATACAGTTCTGATCCACTTTTATTAGAAAACCACATCTATTAAGCAACCCATTTTTCAGACCCTCAGTGATCACTAAGAGAAATTTACATCATATAATGAAATTGGAAACCAGAGTGGGTTGCTTTATAAAAACGCTACCGTATTATAGCACTGATCAGACATGTAGCAACTCTTCACGGTACAGCGCCAGATGCTCTGTTGGCATAAGTCAGTGACTCCTTGGAGCTAGTCAGATTTACTCCAGCTAAGAATCTGGCTGTAGTGTTATTTGAAGGCTTCATTCAAGAGAGATGCTCCAAATATAGTGTTCTCCCGAGGATGGACATAGAAGCAAATTCAGTTTAATTATACTAGGAAAAAGCATTCTGGTGTCAAGATGATTTCTAGATACATGTCAATTTTCTTGATATATTTAGATATTTACAGTTCTTTGATAAGAGTGACCTTACCAACAACTGTGATTAAGATTTATGACTGGCAGGGTGATTAAGATTTATGATGGACAGTTCAAGCAGTAGAAGTTCAATTTTATAATTACTTTTAAAATCCAAAGGGTTTCTCCTACTTCCTTCTTTCTGGTTTCCAAATCACGACTGAAGGTCTGCTCAATAGGAGAGAGATCAAGTACCAGTGATGCTCAGTTGAGGGCCTTCCAGAAAGCAATGAGATAGAAGTATATTTCAGTAGGAACCTAAGCGCACACTCAAGCTAATCCCAAGAGTCGGAACATCATGATAATAATATACAATGTGCATCTCCTAGCACATTCGGACCCGGGAACCCAAGAAACTGCCCAGGTGGAGGGTAGACATAATTGGGACAACAGTAACTGAACTTTTTCCCAGTTCATACCCTCACTGCATATCCTTTACCCATCTGTGTTGTAGCTTTCCAATTTAGAGTGTAGTTGTCCTATTTAGGGAATTTAGGGCACCTATCACTGTAATACCTGAGCAAAAAAATACAGTGATTATGGTTTGCATAAATGGACCATAGTGAATTCTGCCTATTGCCTCTTATCTGAGCATTTAAGAGCATTTTTAAACTGTATTAATAGCAGCGATCCCAATCCTGCTCATTATTTGTGAAATTCACACAGCAGCATATGGGCCTTGGAATGGCTGCAACGCAGTATGACCACTGGGCTTGTTCTGCACACAAGTGAGAGGCTGGGGAGCATGTGCTTACATTGCAGTAAGCGTGTACTGTAACTCCTCGCTTAATGTTGTAATTATGTTCCTGAAAAATGCGACTTTAAGCAAAATGATGTTAAGCAAATCCAATTTCCCCATAAGAATGAATGTAAATGGGGGGGCAGGGTTAGGTTCCAGGGACATTTTTTTCACCAGACAAAAAACTATATATTATATAGATATACACACAGTATACCTTTTAAACAAACAATTTAATACAGTTCACAGCTAAGATGATTGTGACGCTTGGTTGAGGTGGTGAAGTTAGAGGGTGGAAGAGGGAGGGATATTTCCCAGGAAATGCCTTACTGCTAAATGTTGAACTAGCACTCAGCTGAGCCCTCAAGGGTTAACATATTGTTATTAATGTAGCCTCTCACACAAGGCAGCACAAACATGAGGGAGGGGAGACAGCATAGCAGACAGAGACACACACCTTGTGTGTGGAAAGAGAGAGAGAGATGCACACTGCCCCTTTAAGTAAACTGACCCACTCTTAAGTGCATTGTCTTTTTAAGTGGATCAGGAAGTTGAGACAGCAGCTGCTGCCCCAAGCTTTCTCTGTCTCTCTCCATCCATGTCCCCTCCCTGCTCTATATGGGGAAGGGCTAAGCAGTGTGCAGGAGGAGGGGGACACCCGACATTAGCCCCCCCCCTTTCCCCTATGCACAGCAAGCAGGAGGCTCCCAGGAGCAGCTCCAAGGCATAAGGCAGGAGCAGCACATGGCAGTGGGGGGAGGGACAGCTGAACTGCCAGCAATTGATAGCCTGCTGGGCGGCTGCAGCACAGGGAACTTAGGGGAGTCGGGAGCTGATAGGGGGGCTGCCGGTCCACCCTGGCTCCAAGCCCCCACCAGCTAGCTGCAATGGAATGCTCTTCCTGTAAGCAGTGGACAAAGCAGGCAGCTGCCAAACGACGTTAGAAGGGAGCATTGCACAACTTTAAATGAGCATGTTCCCTAATTGATCAGCAACGTAACAATGAAACAACATTAATCAGGATGACTTTAAGTGAGGAGTTACTGTACAGCTCTTACAGACAAGAGTGACATGTCTCTGCTTCTAATTAGGAATATACATGGGGAGCCTGTAGCCACATAGGGGATATGCAAGGATTAGGGCTACTAGACTAGCCCAGAGACTGAACTAGCTGCCAGAAGATCTAAGAGCCTGATGTGCACTGCTCTGTCTTTTGATTTGAGGCAAATTCCAGCCACCAAAGCCTCCATTAGCCCTACACACAGCCTGTTTATTTGGGCTTTGTGCAGGTGGACAGGGGAACGTCATTCAAACTAAATTCCAACCCTCTGGGAGGACGCCAAGACATGATCTTATTGCAAGTCTTGCAATAATATATGGAGATATACCTATCTCATAGAACTGGAAGGGACCCTGAAAGGTCATCAAGTCCAGTCCTCTGCCTTCACTAGCAGGACCAAATACTGTCCCAATATTTCACGTTTTTTCCTTAAAGCCCCAGCTCCTGCAGTCCCACGATTATGTTAAGAATCAAATTGTCTCTTGTGGTTGCAGAGAAATGCTGGAAAAAGGACATATCAAGGCTCAAAAGAACAGGAAACAAATAACTGTTGGCAGGGGCGGCTCCAGGCCCCAGCACGCCAAGCGCATGCTTGGGGCGACATGCCGCGGGGGGCGTTCTGCCGGTCGCCGGGAGGGCAGCAGGTGGCTCTGGTGGACCTCCCGCAGGCATGCCTGCGGAGGGTCCACTGGTCCCACGGCTTCAGTGGAGCATCCGCAGGCACATGTGCGGGAGGTCCACCGGAGCCGTGGGACCGGCGACTGGCAGAGTGCCCCCTGCGGCGTGCTGCCGTGCTTGGTGTGGCGAAATGACTAGAGCCGTCCCTGACTGTTGGTAATTTTCTTTTGTAAATCATGATTTTGGAGGAAGGACTCATGATTTTTGAATGCTTGGGAATGGCAATTCTATCTTCCAAATCTAGATTCAGACCATTAGTGTGCACATCTGAGAGAAAACCATGAGCAGTCCATTAAAAAGCACATTTAATGCAATTTTTTTTAAATGGTTACATTTCAGGCCTAATTCTGCTTTCATGCCGGCGCAGCTTTCATATAGACAATGGGGATTGCAACCCAGAGCTAAATTTGATCATCAGTGGGCAAAATGCTGAAGCCCTTACTCACTTTTCAGTCAGTTCTTTACTTAGACAAAATTCCCACTGGTCTGAATTTTTAGTTCTGAAGCATAATTCCAATTGACTTCAGTAGACGTTTACCAAGTAAAGTCTAAGAAAGGGCTTCAAGTTTTGGTCCAATAGTCAAATATTGTTTCAGGATTGTCAAAAATTCAGAGCAAGGTTTAGTTTCTCTTTTAACATACAAAAAGATACTCAATTTTTTTATTTATTTCTTTGGAGAATGAAAAGAAAGCAAGCACACTTTCTCCAAACATTAAATACAGATTTACTTCAATCTGGAAATGGCCAAAGTTAACCAATCTTTGTTCCTAACTTTCTTCCAGATCCAAAAACTTATCACAATTACGTTACTAGAAACACTTAAGGACAAACAAAATAAAATTGCACTTGAGTCATATGATTTGAATAACTCCTGGGATACTGAAGATACAATTGACTTAAAGTTGACTAGCATCCCAGGAGATAAAAATTGGAGTTATGCTGCCCAATAAAAGTAACACCTACATACTGAGAACAAGCCTGCCTTCCTGAGTAGAGTCTGACTCTGGCAATGGGACTGATTCAAACAAACAATCTCAGGTGGGAGGTGAGAAAGTTGGGTAGTATTTTATAGAGGATAAAGCCCCAACCTGCTCTGCCCCTGAAACATTCCCTGCCCAAGTCTTCACTTTTGAAAACTCCTGGAGCTTGACATAGGGATGCTACATCACACTCTCTCCCACAGTTCATGAACAGATAGCATTACACAGCATGCCAGCATACCAGGGCATGATATCTCTGCATGCCCAGACTCTAAAGATTTATGGCTCTTTTTTTAATTTTCAAGCACAATATCTTTGTTCCCTTTAATAAATTACGTTTTTGTTCACTACTTAAAGGGACATGCCTTAGAATAACCGAATCAAAACTAGGACTTCCCTATAAATCATATCTTTAAAGTTTAATCCTGGAAAAACTATTAGTCATGTTGCTGCCCAAGTAATGAAAAAACAATATCCAATTGCTTATCTACCCAGACCATATCTAGGTATTGACTTATTTGCTATAGCCAGTGCACATATGAAAGTCATGTGGCCCCTTGGATCTGTCTACCTGCTCTGTTCTTTTTTGTGCATTGGTAAAGTATCAAAACTTACAAGAATCTTACTATAGAAGAGCAGATTTTTGTCAATGTTAATACTCTGCCTGCTCACAAAAACAGAAGAGGCAAGCAGAACAGAAGGCCAGAGTGAGGCAGGCCTGCAAAGCAATAGTGCTATTCTTCTGGTTAATTAGCTTACATAGGTATTCTGAGATTGGGAATTTTGAACAAGTGGGCGTGGGAGCAGGAATATGACAATCCTCCCTATCTTTATGGAGCGATGAGAAAGAGACTTTGAAATTTTTCATTTGTAACATGGGATCACACTATGAAAGAGGCTGAGAACCACTGCACTAGAGGTTAAATATTAGACCTTCCAGCCTTGAAAGCTGTTCCTCTATTTCTCAGCACTTTACAGATATCAAGCTTGAGCTCACATCCGCATAGAGAATGCCGTGGCTTTTTATTAGGTACTTGAAGTCATTGGTTGTTCAAATGAAGGGATAAGAGTGGTTAAGGGTCATTTACGTAGCTCAAACTAGGGTGCAACTAGGAGGAAGGTGACTGAGGAAAGTGGTGTAGATTTATATTCACCCTTAGGTATTTATGCCATGCTCACTACGATATTATCTAAGCACCTTAAACATCTCATGTTCCACATCCAACTGTATCTACAAAACATCCTTATGTCTCTTTACACTATTTCAACTGAGCATATAAAAATATCGTCATTGTGCATGAAATTGCAGTTCACTACATACTTGGGGCTTGATCTAGCTCCTATCAAAGTAATCAGAAATCCTTCCATTCGTTACAATATATTCTTTGAAAATTGAGCCCTAAATTCATGTATCCTGCATGTTTCCTCAGGCCAGGCTCTACATGGCCCAAAAGACTACACTTAAAAAATGAACCAAAAGGATTCCCCACCTCTTTAGCTGAACTAGTAGAAACTCATACTTTATCTCAGCTGGTAGATATTCCTTACACCCAAGATATGCTACAGTCTAGAGGACATTAGTCTTGGATAGTTATAGAAGAGAATAAGTGGAAAGTCTGATGAAGCTTCTGGGAGAGAGACAAATGTTGTTCAAGGTGGAACAAGACTCCTAGAGACATCTCTCTCGTAGCCATTCCTACACGGCTTCGTGTTCACTCGGTAGGAGACCTTATATCTAGATCGTTGACAACCTGCATACAAGCCACAACACAGATCATCAAATGACAAATATATGAACATGGTTACTGGGCGGATGTGGGGGTGGGGCAGAAAAAAAAAAGAGAGAAAAGAGATTAAAATTAAGAGTGTCGTTTGGTTGATCTGAAACTGAGCCAATTTTCTAAGTTGCTCTTTGTAGCATATGGGAAATATAAGGTGAAATGTAAGATGCAAAGAACAATTCTAAATCTATGCTATGAGAAATACAATTAATTCCAGTTGACACAGCATAAATTAGTGTCCTTTCCTGAGCTCTGAAGGCAACAAAACCCAACCCCTAATTGCTATGTGCTGTTGCTGCTACAAGAAATACCATGTATTTTTTTAAAAAAAATAATTGATAGTTTTGTCATTCACATAACATAAATTGTTCAATTAAGTTGTCTCTTGGCCTCCCAGTTGAGCTGTGATATGCTTGACTTCCTCCCCTCTCACAGTGGGGCTTACCCTTATGTTTGTTTCACTCTCAGCTACCTCAGCATATTTCTATTGCCTGGAGATAGAGAGTGTGGTAGAAGGAAAGGATGTGCTCTCCAGTTTGCTTATTCCAGGGGAATTTGATTTCATCATATGACTCACAGGATTGGAAATTAAGGAACTGTATATAAATTAGGATTCTAACAAACATGTCTGTATCTGAAGAAAGGAGGCCACTGTCCTTTATGCTTTAAGTTTAGGAGAAAAGTGTTTCCTGAAGGTCTAAATCTGTACATTCAAGAAAAGCAGGCTTGATTTAACCAAAGAACTAAACTCAGTGCTTTCAAAACTTTATCCATGACAATCAGCATTTCACTCATCCTAGAGTATTAAAACTGTTGTCCCTGGAGAACTCTCCAACTTAGGAGTTATCATTTTGCAAAATTATGTCTTACACATATAGAACGGCAGTGTGATTGCTAACCTGCCCTGCACAGCAAGCATCACAAGCAAGAGGAGAATGCAGCATGACATGACAGGAACAAGGCTGCTATTCTGCTCCTTGAGCTGGTAAAGAGCCCTGTTATATGAGCAAGTCCATCACATTCCATCCACCCCCACGCACAAGTCAACCAGAGCTAATTCTGAGTTCCCAAACAAGCAGTTCTTCCAGCTTTCGGACAGATGAGCCTCTGTGACCAATAAGGGTTCAAATCAACTCAGTCACCCATATTTGGTACTCCTTAATTTGCATGAATATGACACCATGATCACCAGCCTCATTGCATGAATGGTACATTCAGTCTCCAGAGTCTTTATTTCAAAAGGCAGCTTTCCACTCCATAAGGTAAAAAGGCCCAATCCTATAAGGTGCTGAGCACCCAGAATTTTATGACAAAGAAGATAATGAATGTTATGATCATGTGATGAGCCAATTTTATTTATAATTGGTGAAACAGGATTAAACAGAGGACTGGAGGTAAAATCTTCAGCTGATTTAAATCAATATAGCTCCATTAAAGTCAATGGAGTGATGTTGACTTACATCAACAGAGGATCCAATCTTCAACTGGTTTAAGTCAGAATAGCTCCAGTGAAGTCCAGCAGCTGACAAGCTGGCCAGCAGAGCCTTGTCCAAAATTTACTGCCACTCAGCAAAGAGGGAGTTTTGGGTACTCAGCACCTCACTACCCAATGCTGTGTGTTACTTGGGCCAATCTATTTCCAAAGTGCTGGTGTGCTCTGGAGCATGGAAAATGATAATACAAGAGATACAAGGTGAGTGATATAATATATTTTATTGGACCAACTTCTGTTGGTGAAAGAGACAAGCTTTTGAGCCACACAGATCTCTTCCTCAAGTCTGGGAAATCCCAAGTGTCACAGCTAAATGCAAAGTGGAACAGATTGTTTAGCTAACTACTTATGCTAATCTGTTCCCCTTTTCATTTAGCTGGGCTCCAAGTACATTTCCCAGACCTGAAGAAGAGCTCTGTGTAAGCTCAAAAGTGTCTCTCTCAGCAGCAGAAGTTGGTCCAATAAAAGATATGACCTCATCCACCTTGTCTCTCTAATATCCTGGGACCGACACAGCTACAACTACACTAATAAAAGAGATGGCAGACAAGGAAAATTCACAGCAAGTAGTGTTATATAGCTTTTTTCGTTTCAGAGTACTCAGTTATGGCTTTGCCACAAGCCTAGAGTAAAAAGTAGCTTATTCTTCTGCGCCAAAGGGAGACTGATTCTTGGAGTCACGATTTCCCTCTCACTTTTCCTGCTGCTCCAAGAAAGGAATAAACTGCACTAGGTCTGTACCTGGTACAGTTCACATCACCCAGTGTGCCAGTACAGTTATGCTGCCTAGCACACTGAGGGAGAGAGGAGCAAAGTCTCTGCCTTTTCCATCCCCACCCTGCCTATGGGAGAAGTTTAGCAGTATATGAAGCCTACTCTCCCCTTCTGCACTGAAGCAGCAGAAGTAACCAGTGCAAAGAATGGACTATGATCTTGCCTTAAACAATACTTAACGAGGTAGATGTTAAGATTGCCATTTTACAGACACGAATACTGAGGAAGAGAGAGAGGTTAAGCAACTTCAAAGCTCCAATAGAAGTCAGTGTCAGAGCTGATACTTGAATTGAAGTGTTCCTGGCTCCCAGTCCTCAGACCATGTGTAATACAAGTTAGGAATAGGAGATGATGATCTACAAATTCATTCAGATTCAAATTTTGCCCTTCAAAGTCAGCTTTATCCTAACTTTCCTCAATCCCCCCAAAATACATACAGCACAAAAACACTAAAAAAATGGGATAGAAACACGAGAATCAGAGTCACTGCATAAAATGATGGTTACAGTTTAGAAACAGATGTCTATGGTTCATTAAGTGGAGACATTTATAGGATGTTAGCATGGTAGCTCATACTGCTTTACATATTTTTTCTTAGCATCTGTATAATTGATACTATTTTACCACAATGCTTATCATTCAAACTAAATGACTGTGGAGAAACTGTGTAAATCAGAATGATCCAAAATGGGACCTAGATTTAGCATGGCTAGTACTATATGTTAACTAAATGCCAAAGAGTTTTATTAAAAAAAAAAATGATCGTGGAAAAACGGCTACTAGTCACAGAGGTAGAAAGGTAACATAGTACCCTCTACAATAGCCATCATAGCCAAATTAGTGAAGGCTTAACTCATTTTGCTTAACTTCAGACCCATTTTAATACCATCAGTTCAAAAGTTTGAATCCAACTTTAATGTTGGTGAATGGTAACATGCAATCATGACTTACATTTACTGATATTTGTATATGTATCTCTATCCCTACACACAGTATTTTTTCTCTTGTACTTCTTTCTTCAAGGATATAAAGACAGGGACGGCTCCAGTGGTCGGCGGCACTTTGGTGGCTGCTCTACCGCACCGCTTCATTCTTCGGTGGCAATTCGGCGGCCAGTCCTTCCCTCTGAGAGGGACCGAGGGACCCGCTGCCGAAGACCCGGGCGTGCCGCCCCTTTCTATTTGTCGCCCTAAGCACCTGCTTCCTGCGCTGGTGCCGGCCCTGTATAAAGATGAGGTGGTCTATGTATTAATTGTTTCTCTCTCTCTCAATTTATTAAGATACAGCTGCTGGAATCCTGATTACAAGGAAATGTTATGTGTCTACTGCAACAGTCTGCCTGTGTCTGTAATCTACTGGGCAGGCAAGATGTTGGAAATTACAACAGTATTATACATGTGAAAGATTGAATATAAAAACTGCTTCATTTATAAAAGGTTAAAAGTTAAAAAAAAAATTACAAAAATATAGAAAATTCCATTACCCTCTCAAGCCAGATCAGGACTCTACTTGATACTAGACCTAGGCCTCTGGCTCTTCCCCCTGCCCCCTCACATCCCCAGTAAACAGTTCTGAAAAATTTCCACTGGTTGCTAACTGAGCCCTCTTTGTAGGAGAGGTTTTTTAAATAGGGCTGGTGGAAAATTCTGTCTAAACTGTATATTGACAGAAAATTAAAATTAATGTTTTTCAAGAAAAGTGTGCACTTTCCACAGAAAATTGACTTTTCAGTGAAAAGCCAAAACACTTGAAAACCAAAGAATTCTTGATTTGCATCCAGAAACCAAAAAAATTTCAGCCAAAAAAAAAATTTTTATTTGGAAATGCCACTGTGGTGGCTCATGGGAGAGTTGTAATTTGGGTGCCTTATGCCCCCATTCGCCTCTCTGAGCCAGATTCCCCAATCAGATTCCACCTTCCAGGAACCACAGAAAAGGACTTCTTTGATGTAGCATGGGGGGTCAACAAGGAGGCGACTGTGACCCATCATGAGAGACGTGGTCTAGCCAGGGAGCACAGCCCATAGCAGAGAATGGGGCATGAAGAACCCAAGCTAGAGCTCCCATGAGGCACCTTGGCAGCCTTTCCAAATTAAGGTTAATGTTTAGGCATAAGTTGTGTTTTGTTTTGGTTTGATTTTGGGGGGGGGGGCGGGGGAGGTTGCCAAAAATTCTAAGTTTTCCATACAAAAAGTGAACAACAAAGAAAAAGCATCCATTTTCCCACCATCTCTAGTTTCTACCCTTAAATCACTTGCCAGAGTTGAGAGACTCCTTTTTGCTACGGCTGCTCCAGTCAATCCCATGTGATAAACACAGAATAAGGCATTACTCCCTTTCACCAAAATAAAGTTCTTAAAAAAAAATCCACATTTTGTAATTCACTCAATTACAAGAGTATCACATCCTAACAACATGACCGCTCACTCACTAAATTACATTTCCAGTATAACTTTAAAATAAGGTCGGGGTCACTTCTCCATTCCAGATATAAATATTCCAAACCCTGAGCGTGTCTTCAAGATCACCTAAGCCACGTTAGCAGCCACAACTGCATTACAAAAAAATCATACATAATTTAGATTAGTCTGTCTCATGTGCTTCTAGTCTCCAGTTTATCAACTTATCCCAAAACCACTCCTTATTGTGGTTTTGAAAACCTTGCAATTATGAAAAGATTCGAACATGTCTCAAGCATCAACCCGTCCCCTGACGCAGAGGTCGATACCTGTGTGATTCAGGATTCCTCACATCATCCAGACTAAAAGATATGCTGAACAACAAAGGAAACAAAAGAAAATAAGCTATATAAACCTATACACTCTAAGCTATTATATAAAAATCAGTGGATTTTCAAAAGGTGTTGGAGTACCTTTATGTCCCATTGATTTCAACAAAATTTGTGGGTGCTCAGCTCTTCTGAAAAATCAATTTACATAGTTTTGTGAGGGGTTTGAGGAAGGTTGGAAGTATGTTCCTGAAAGTATAAAAGGGTCTGTTTTGCTACTGCTGTGGCTGGCTGAATTAATCCATTGTTTGTATGCGACTCTCCTGCTGCTCAGTAGTCATTTTGATTGTAAGTCTAATTAATTTCTCAAAACTAGAATTTTTGGTATGGGCATCTTATTTTTATTTCTATCCAAATAAATATATGGAGATGCTCAATATAGATTTAGGAACCTAATTGTACACCATGTCATAAAATTTTGGGCTGAATTCCTAGCCTCTTTTATTCACAGTTACTTATAGACTTGAACAAAGATGGTTGTAGCAACAGCACAGCTATCCACAAATAATTCCCCTTCCAGAGCACCAGCAACGTGCAACTCAGAGTTCAAGTTCCAGATTCAAATGTACTTCTCTGGCACTGCTATCCATATACTGCCCCAATCGCTGTTTAGACCCCACCATCTACAAACCACCCCTCTGCCTCCATACAACGTATTTTTGTCTTTGATGCAAGGCCAAGTGATCCTGGATGTTGCCTTCCTTTCCTTGTACAGTTGATTTTCAATACAAACAGAAAAGCCATTTGAACCAAGGGATTTTCCTTCTTCCACAAGGACTCATTATCTATAGCGCTGAGCTCTTGGTTATTAAGAGGGCCTTCTATTATGAGCTTTTTATACAACCTCTCCTTGCTAGTATCATCTTTGTATATTTATTGCCACTTCTGTTACAGCAACATAGCTCTAAACCATGAACAGTTAAACATGAGATCTCACAGGTACATACACTTTCCCCACCCCACTGAAAACCTCTTTATAAAAAGTTTTTATTGACTGTCCCCATTAATAAAAAAAAATTCTAAGCCCTATTAAGAGCAGCCACTTGGGCATAAGCCTTTCCGCCCTCATCTCCCCAATCTTATATACACATTTTCCAACAAGAATATTTTAGGCTAATAAAAACTGAGCCTCACATTGCTGTCAAAATATTTCACTGTCAGAGGACTTCTGAGGTCATACTGGCCCTCTAGGAACATTGGAGATTTCCTGGCTGCTTTGCAGCAACAACCTCATCATTCATAGTAAAGATTTACTATTGCTGTTTGCAATCTAAGCTGAAAGCCTGATCACTTCTGTGGACATATAAAACTTGGCTATATTATCATTTTTTATTCTTCAGCATAACCAAGACCATTGCAAAAAGCTCTTCCAACACACCCCAAAGACTGGGTAATCACAGTTATCGCTTGAGGACTGTTTGTTCTACAGACTCATTCCTCTATTCTTTGACATGGATCTCAGGACAATGCTCAAAACAAGTCAGAGCAAAGGCATTAAAACAGGGCAGAAACTAATGAAAAGGTCATTAATTAGTAAGGAAGAAATACATTTGCTATTGGGTTGTTTGACACATTATTGGCTTCTTGTGAAGCACATCATCAGGGAAGACAAAAATATAATGTTATTATGAAAATCAGAGACAAAGCAAAGGTAGAGATGGAGCTCACCTAAGGAGAATGGAATAGATAGATCAATAGTATCTCCATGTCCAATTGCTTGATATGTTGCACAATTAAAAAGATACAGTACAGCCACAAAATACAAGTGTTTACTTTTTATTTTAGCTTCCTTTTTAAGTGCTAGGATCAATGAATTTACTGCATGTCTTTTACAGTAATTCTGGTGCAGTTCTTTGGCTTTACTGAGGATTTAGTTAATTACTCTAAAAAAAACCACATTCAACAAAAGAAGAAAAAAAAGTTATTGTTTTCAGCCTTGAATTGTGGGTTTTAAATATAAGAGCAGTGTCAGAATTTTTCCACACACATTAATGCCAGCACACATTTCCTCTCCAGTGGGGGAATATTAACAGACCTTCATGATCCATGTTGCCTTCCACATGCTCACTTGAAACAACAGGACTCTAAGTGCCTCTGGGCTTTCGACATCACATTGCTAGGACTATCAGTTTGCATTAGTCACAACAAGCTTCCTATGAATATGCAGCTTGCAGGGTCCTTTACTTGAGAACAGTTGCTGGGCGAAGCGATAACTGTTTCCCCTCTCATCTCTATTTGCTGCCAGCAAATGGAATGACAAATGAACGATGGCCAGAATCACGTTCAGTAGGTTTTTTAGTAAACTTGACTTTATGCATCTTCTAGAGCTTTCCCAATGTAGCTGCATCCCTCGAATCCTGGACATACCAGTAATTATTTAATTCTGAAATACAGGAATTAAAGGGTCATTGTGGAAAGATAAATTTGTTAAATATTTATCCAATTGGACACATTTTGGTTTTAGGGTTTTTTGTACATTTTGTTTTAAAAATAGCTTTTTACTGATGAGGACTAAAACTAGTTACAAATAGAACAAGAATAGCCTGTTTATATATAAATACAGTGACAAAAGCGTACCCGCTACATACTTTGATTGTGATTTTTTTAAATCTCTTTTTTCTAAGCAATTTTACCAGAAAACATATAGGCATCTTCTCTTTCAGTACTCTTTTTAAAAAAGCTTCAAATAAATACATAAATAAAATTAAGCCAGAACTGACCATTTAGAATGTTTTCTGTATCCAAGGGACATTTTTTGAGGCTAGCTCCATAGCACATTTTAATATAATGGGAGTTCTAACCCTGGATTGTGTTTGTACTTTAAGTATGTAATCTACTATTTTCCATGAATATAAATCCCTTCATCCAGGCTCACAAAGGATATGTCCACACTAACGTTGAGTCATGGTTTAACAGGTGTCAGCTAACACATTAACTACTATAACTGTCAAGCACAGTGCATGATGGGGAACTGAGGCACCTAATCAAGTTGGCATTATTCTAGGCCCCTCCTTTCCTGTCCCAGCTCCAGTCAATGAGATTAGTGGCAACAGCATCATATAGGTATCGTAAGCTGCTAAAACAGCTCTGATATCATCCAAAAGCACACAGTGACACCAGTTCCATGTATGATGATACTGACTTCGTGGTCATTAGCTTGGAAAAATTAGTCATGATATTGGTGCTGTGGTCTGATAGAAGCATGTTTTTATCAGGAGACTGCTTCCTATCTGCACTACCACTTCTAGCTAGCTACGACTCCACATGTAGTTATACATACTCCAAACACGCATTGCTCAAACAAAGGGGCTGCAAGGACAGGAGCATGCCTGTTAGCCACCTCTCAATGTGGTCTCCCAAGCATGATAGCCGCATGATTAATATGCTTTTACTCCCCTCTGTGCCACACAGTGGAGGTAAGCACAGGGACCTAAATTACTCTGATGCATTTTGCCCTGTTTGCTATTTCTGTCATTTCACATTGTGTTTGTTGTATTCCCTTTGTTTCTATACTTAATAGAAGTAAATTATATGAAGTAAGGCACTGCATTAACACCTCTAATGAAATGACATCACCTTTTATTCTGGTTCAAGTGGGATGCATAACTATGTAAGATTTAGTTGGATCCCCAAATCAAGGTCATTCAAATCTCCCTATTCTTCAAGAACAGCTACAGAGGTGGTCGTTAAAAGGAAGTTTATTTGTAAAAATGGAAGATGGCGTGCAGCACAACTGTAAAAAACACAGATAACGTGCTGAGACCACTGCCCATCATGCTGACCAGTATGGTTTCATTTTTGTCTTGTACTGCCGTGTCAATCTGTCATCCTTGGACTGTAAGCTCTTTGGGGCAGGGACAGTCTTGTTCTGTATTTGTACATCACCTAGCACAATGGGGTCCTCATCCATGACTGGAGCTCCTAGGCTCTATTATTTGAATTACTACAATAATGAGCTTTCACAGTATGTCATGAAATCTCATGTTGATATTTTTGCATAAAATAAGACAAGTTTATATATATGTATGTAAATAAGGTTGGTGGATTTCTCTGGAGGAGAAACCACAAAACAGTCACCCAACAATCTAAAGGGAAAATAGCAGCACTAAGTCTCACAACCTGACCATAGACAAAAGGCATACTGATCAGCTCACCCCAAACAAGCTTCATGGCATTGAAGAAGACTTCATTGCAGAGATGGCACTTGTTTCTTTGAGAAGTCAAGCCTTTGAAAAAGCAATACTGGCTTATGCAGTGGTTGTAGCATCTTACTGATGAGCAAACTGGTGTCAAGAGAAACTCTGTTACGAACAGTGACTATGTATAGAAATGAGGCAACAAAACTTCCTGCTATTTTGTGCAGCTGCAGCTTGTCACTGCCCTATCCTGGGCTGCTTTGTTTCTGCCTCAATAAGAAGCGTGTCCCAAGAAACCAAAGGTGGCATCTCTGCTCTTCCTGGAGGACATACACTAGGACAGAGGGCATGACTCCTGCAAGATTGACTCTCCAGATCCTCCATCAGCTCAGAGGTGTTAGATGGCTCCAGGAACAAGCCTATATGCTGAATAACATGTTTCCAATAGGTTCAGAAAGCTCCTGTGTGGATGATGAATGATAATATCCATAAAGGGTATGGATATTAAAAAGAAAAGGTGGGTGAGGTGATATCTGAGGAAGATATCTGTGTAGCTTGAAAACTTGTCTCTCTCACCAACAGAAGTTGGGCCAATAAAAGATTATCTCAACCCCCTTGTCCCTCTGAAAAACTGAGGGCAATCAGTGATTTTTAATCCCCTTCTAGGAAATCAAACAATTCATGAGCAATCTCCCCAAAAATATGAATACAAATCTCTTTTCCAAAATCTCCCTCAGAGATGTTACCAACAATTCTCTCCTAAAAATCTAAGCACAAAAAAAGCAAATAGAGCGTCTCAGGTCCAGCTACAGCAATTGATTGGCAAGATCCCTGGACCAGATGGATTCATTTTAGATTTTTATATAGCAAATTATTCGTGCCTTTCTCATTGAGCTCTCTCTCACACATATTTCCCCATTCTCCATCCATAGACCAGCTCCACATTTATCCTCTGGAAGCTAGGTCTGACCTGCTGCTCTTGAAAATGGGTGAAAGCTCACCTGCAACACTCCCAGACCTATTTATTCAATCAAGATCCCATGGTTCTACATCAGACTCATCTGCAGTTCTTGCCAAGAGTTTACATTGAGAAGGTGCACTAAACTTGATTAAGTTACAACTAGAAACCAAAATTTTCACTGAGCTAAGCAACGAGCTTGAACTAGTTAACACAAAGTTAAATGAACACAGGTGGATGGGGAGAAATCATGGAAATAATGTTCCTGTAGAGATCAGACTCTTAAAATTGACTTAGTTTAGACTAGATGTTTTCCTCTCAGTGCAGGTACATAGTTCCGAGAGTTCCTCTACAAACGCACATGCATCAAGAGGCCAGTGACTCATTATGGGACCTTGGGCAAGTCACTTAATCTAAAGTTATCTATAAAGGTTCATTTAAATCCTGTTATTTTTGTATTTTGATTCTTTTCTATAATTACCCAGGGGCTTCTGATATTTTTCTTCCAGTTTCAGCAATTATTTTGTGTAACTATATGTGTATATATATGGACAGTTTTCTGATGTATCCTTTACTTGGATGTAACTGTCTTTTACATACCATATGAAGTTATGAGATCTCTCTCTTAGGTCCGATCCCCTTACAATCTTAGTTATTTATCACCATACCTTTGTAAGTGCTATTTCCATTTTACTGACATGGAAAGACTAAATGACTTGCCCGTCACAGGGGAAGTTTGTAGTGGAGCAAGGACTAGAAACAAGATCTTTGAAGTCCTAGGCCAGGGGTAGGCAACCTATGGCACAGGTGCCGAAGGCGGCACACGAGCTGATTTTCAGTGGCACTCACACTGCCCAGGTCCTGGCCACCAGTCTGGGGGGCTCTGCATTTTAAATTTAATTTTAAATGAAGCTTCTTAAACATTTTGAAACCCTATTAACTTTCCATACAACAATAGTTTAGTTATATATTATAGACTTCTAGAAAGAGACCTTCTAAAAAGGTTAAAATGTATTACTGGCACGCGAAACCTTAAATTAGGGTGAATAAATGAAGACTTGGCACAGCACTTCTGAAAGGTTGCCGACCCCTGTCCTAGGCAAATGCTCTGACCCAGGGGCGGCTCTAGGAATTTGGCCGCCCCAAGCAGGGCGGCATGCCGCAGGGAGCGCGCTGCCAGTCCCGCGGCTCCAGGGGACCTCTTGCAGACGCGCCTGCGGAGGGTGCGCTGGGAGGGTGGCAGGCAGCTCCAGCGGACCTCCCGCAGGCATGACTGCGGAAGGTCCGCTGGAGCCGCCTGCCGCCCTGCCGGCAAAATGCTGCCCCAAGCGTGCGCTTGGCGCACTGGGGTCTGGAGCCGGCCCTGCTCTGACCACTGGACCATCTTCTTTCTCTAAGAGGGTACAAGAATGGAATTAACATCCTTCAAAAATGGCCTAACCTGATTATAGGTACACCAGTGCAAACCTCCAGCATAAACACACTTCACTGATAGAAAGCAGGGTTTACTCTCATATGACTTACTCTGGTTTCAAACATCACATACTCTTGCTAATGTAGTAACCGGATTCCCTAAGAATGTTTGCAAATGCAACAAAGTGAAAGATTACATAGGTGATCTGTGCCTCAGACTGTAACTACTTCTGCCAGACACCTGAATGTGCTGGGTTTCTCCACACTGTGGCAACATTTGTATGGTTTCTTATTCAAATAACGTACCACTGAACTGGCTTAAAATAAACTGAATTGAGTGTGGGTGCATGTGTCTGTGGGTGTCTGTGTGTTCAGGGGTAGATGAACATCCGGTATTGCCAACTCTCATGATTTTAATCACAACTCTAGTGATTTTGAGGTATTGTTTTCATGAGAGAGGTGAAAACATGACAAAAAGCTGCCAACTCACAAGTTTTCCCTTATTCAAAATGTCCACCATCTCTTATTACTGTCCACGGGGTTAAGCCAGCAAGAGGGCTGGTGGGGGGGAACGGTGGCTATTTGCATGTGAAAAGGGAGGCTGCCATTAATAAAGTTGGTGGCCACCTCCCACTGTTTTCAGCTGAGATTGAAGACATGTCCACAGGCTGCCAGTCTATGGCTCAGGGGGCTGGACAGGTCACAGGGACTGTGAGGAGCAGCAGAGATACTGGAAAAGGTGAATGGGAAGGATGATGGGGAGCAGGAGGCAGATTTAGGGGTTGCAGCAGAGGAGAGTGGAGCAGGGGTTGAGGAGCAGCCAGGAGGCAGAGGACGAGGAAGTGTGACCCAGTCTCGGGCAGAGAAGGGTAGAGGGAATCAGGGAAGTGCTGCTTCTTGCAAAAGGTTAAATCAACCCCATATTTTAACTGCAACATTGTCACTTATGAATTTTAGTGTTTCTATGCAAAAAAAATTACATCAGTCACTACAGGATTGTTTTTGGAGTATTACAAATATTTTCAACACTAATTTAAGAAAATATATATTTAATGAATGGCGATTATATAACTGTACTCTCCAAGGATGCTAATTATTGGTTAGCTACCCATTAACTGACATAGATTAGTTATTTCACACTTATTTGTGAAGAGGTCATCTCTTTTATTGCAGTGCTACATAAACATATGAAATGTACCCATATGATAAACATTTCTTTTTGCTGTTGCTTATAATGTACAATACTCATTTTTGTCTGTGACCCCCTGTCCTGATATATTCCTCTGCACTCTGTTCAGCTAAATTCAGAAAGCAGGAGTTAGTGTAAAGTCCTTTAATGGATATATCTGTAATTTACCAACCCGAAAAAGTATCCGTTCAAATGTGATAGTGTGAATCACGACGTATTAATTAGGGGAGAGGTTCTCAGACTATTTACTATATAACTCTTCTTTAATCAAAGGAATTGAACTAGGAGGGGAGAGAGTCAAGACAGTAATAGGCAAGGGATGGCAGTTCCCCTATCTAAGGGGTGAGGAAAGGGTAGGGTAGTCTCCCTATGAGCACTCAGGGAGAGGCATGCGTTTGTGTACATTAAAAGCTGGCTTTTCAATTGTAAATTATCAAACACCTTGGAAGCAGAGTGGAGTGAAGTCAAAAGACAGATTTAAAAAAATATATATCAAGATACATTTTTCAGTCTCATGATTCTGGGGCACTCCTGATTTTTGAACTCTTGAGGGGCAGTACTGAATATAGTGTGGTGGAAAATTGAGAGAGAAAGGTAGGGGGCTGCCAAGGTCATCAGTATAACACCACTATTTATTCTGGTAAGGAAAATGATGACTCCGGCTGACTTAGGGACCAGAGGGAATAACACAGTGGCCAATAATATCAAGTTGCAAGTGTCTAGTTAAGCATACCGTACTCTCTACAGCTATGATTCATTTGCCGGGGGGAGAGGGGGTGCATTGTTACTTCACTGCAGCTCCCACATGACAACCCCTGCCCTTGAGATATCCTTTCCCTGGAATCAATAATCACTCACATCAGCTCCCTCAGGCTTCTCCTAGGCTGCTTTGTAATGATCCACTCTTACTGTAGTAATACATTTTGATGCCTTAATTCTCTTCCCTCCCCATAAAGTCTGTGCTAGCTTTCATTACACTCTTGTGACCTGACCCTGTAAGGTGCCAAGAGCCCACTAAACTCATGGAATTTATTGGCTTCAGGGGTAGCTGGACATTCAACCACTTTAATCCCCTCCTTTCACAAATCTGATAAAAAGTAAAAAATTAGGAAAGTGAGCTTGCTTACCAGGCAGATGTCTAGAATTCTCCCTGCTTTATTTTATGTCAAATTTAGTCTGGGGATAAGACTGTCTCTCTTCCTATGTTTGGAACCTCTGGCTCTCACAATTCAATTAAAACATACTGTGTGATATTCCATGCTGACCAATGGTGTGTAAGGAATTCAGGCTCGAGTCAATTATTTCAGAGGGAGTTTGGGTGTATAGGGAATGCAGGATTGGAACTATTATCTTTTCATGTTTAACTAACTGCCTATTTTAAATCTTTAATGAATTTCACTAGAGGAGTTGGCCAAGTTTTCTAGGTGCAGCATAAACTAAGTTAAAAATAATGTACAAAGATTCTTACAGCCTTTGTCAAAATAAGTGTTCTTTCTCCAATTTACTGTGTGTGTGTGTTTTATATTATCCAGATTGCTATCATTTCCAAGAGGAAAAAATGATTTTCTATTTTCAGCATTATCAGTATCGTATTCATTTGGAGAAATTAAGGCACCAATTCAGCAGTCCATCCCTCCACAGCAAAACTCTCAGCTTTAGACACATTCTTAAAGATAACCAGGTGCCTCACTGCTTTACTGACTACAGGTGGACTTAAACGTTTACATAACTGCTTTGCTGAACTGGGACTTCAATTAGTAGAATGAGCTTTAAATGGTTATGCCTTATCCTACATTAGAAGATTTTAAACCTTCTAATCTTGAATTTTGCATCTCTTTTGTAAGGTTTTAAAGGTACCATATAGATTCAGCTAGACCAACACTGACTGTTTCAAAATTAAATTAGTTTGAAACCTAGGACTAAAGTGTGAAATTCTAAGATAGGAACCAAGTTCTTCAAATATTAGCACTCAATGAAAAAGCTAGCTGGTGGCACAGTAATACTGAACATGCTCGTAACTTTTTTCCAAGCATCCAGTATTCATTCAAAAATAGTATTTCCCAGATATATTTTTGAACTTATTCTCCGGGTATCTCAGGTATATTTGCTTCATTCCATTTGCTGCAGGATGAGTTTAATCTTCCAGGACAGGTTTTTATTTTAATTATCTGCAGGCCTGACACTTTGTTCACTCACATTTTCATAGCCCTGAGTTAAATTCTCTTTCACAGCTGGATTTATTTCTCCTGATTCACAAAAGAAAACCTACTAGAAATTAATCAGCAAGCTTTATGATTAAAAGAGAGTCTTGGTGTAAGCTTCCTCTATATTGATCCATGTTCAGATGCAATTTTGCTCCTCATGCTATCCCCATGCATGTTTCCTTGTAGAAGGGCTAGGAAATACTGAGGGAGGAAGCTTGAAGAGTGAAAAGTCAATGAGCCTCTCAAATGGGAGGCCAGGACTAGACCCATGGAATGTGAAACTGTTTCAGTGCTTTATACAGCAGATATTCCAAAATTAATATCAATCTCCAGGCACCTACCAGAAGGAGAAACATATGAATGGAGGCCTCAGACCTCAGCATTATTCATTGTGCCCTCAGCCCTACTCCCTTCTGAAAGTTCTGCTCCATGCTACCATGTGGTCCCACCACAAAAAAAAAAAAAAAAATCGGGTCTTCGGCGGCAATTCGGCAGTGGGTCCCTCACTCCCTCTCAGAATGAAGGGCCCACCACCGAATTGCCGCCAAAGAATGAAGCGGCGCGGTAGAGCTGCCACCAATCGCAGCTTTATTTTATTTTTATTTTTATTTTTTTGCTTCGCCGCTTGGGGCGGCAAAAAAGCTGGAGCTGGCCCTGGCTCCACCACTTACATCAGCTGTCAGTGATTTCAGCAGGTGGATAGGAACCTCACTGCTAGTGCAGGCTGTGCAGTCTTTCCACTGCAACACTGTCCCACAACAGGGCCAAGGCTCAGCACCTGGTTATCAGTGATTTCAGCTCTAGTGATCACTGAACGAAACAAGGACTCTCGATTGAGTCTAATCAGCTCTGTCTTTAAAACAGTGGAGAGGGGAGGATCAAGTCAGACGGTATCTAGGACTCCTTAGGCAGAGCTCACACACCAGGTAGGAACACCTGTCATTCTTCTCCCTCTCCTAGGCTTTGGCATTCTTGTCCCCTGCTTAGACAATGAGGCTCAAATTTGGGTGACTCCCTCAATCATGGCAGGCTAAGTACAGATCTGGTGCCCTTACATAAAGGAAAAATATTTCATTATTCCTGCACTGAATACCAAAATGATTTGTAACTCAACACCAACCAAAATTCATCACTTAGGTGTGCAGCATGATGGAGCTGCTTTGCCAAGGCAATGTAGGTGTTTATGCAAATATCATCTGTTCCTGAAATCTCCCCTTTCCCCTCACCCCGATTCATCACAAGATGTCAAGGAAGAGCTCACTCAGACCCTGCATACATAAACAATGCTTTGTGCTGAAGATGATGTTTGAGTCATTTTAATTAAGCTCCAGTAACAGGCCCCAGAGGAAAAGGACTTTCAGATGTCAAGCACAGCTGGACTGTCACGTTAACAGGGTTGGGAGATGTGGTGGGGGGAGAGAAGGCCACACAGAGATCCAGCCCCAGAGCAGTTGGACTGTAGGTTCCACCTTTGAGAAAGATGAAGGAAGCCAGGCTTGTGTATTTGAGAGGGACAAGAAGGGTATAAAGCACAGTTCACCTGGTAACTATGGTAGTATCTCTTACTTCCATTAATATGTAACACCATGTTTACAGTGCCAGTGTACAGAACTGAGATGCATGCAAACAGACAAAATACAATGAGGGAAAAATTGCCCTCCCCATTCACCACCTATCAGGCTTGGGAGCTTGGGACCTCTGCCTTGCAGCAGGGGGGTGGGGTAGAAGCTTCTGCCCAGCAGGGAGGAGGGTCTTGGGACTTCAGCCACACTGAGTGTGTCTCCAGGGCTCAGGGCTTCAGCAGGGGCAGGGCCCCGGCAGGTGCCTCCCACGTATTGTCATATGTGGCTCAGAGGGTCAGTAAGTTTAGCAACCCCTGTTCTAGATTTACAGTGGCAGAGTTGTTCCTCAGACTCATAATATAGTCCCTTGCCAATGTCACTACCAAATTGGCTGAGGTTGAACTAATGAAGACTCTCTCTCTATTCCCATTCTTCATGGCCTTTTCCACCTTGCATTCCAGATCCAGAGCATTTCAATAATAAACTAAAGAACATAGAAGCATGCCCCCTTCTGTCAATCTGAAAAGGTGAAGTTCAAAGTTCTGAAGATAATTCTGTTCAAAATCCTGATGGAAAAACACAGCTTATTTTCACAGCCCTCTTCTTTCACAGCTCAATTACTGTTCAAGATTTAACACTACTGATGTTCAAAAATGATTTGACTAGGGTAAGTGAAGAGTTTTCCTCACAGGCTGTCACAAGCCAACGGATAAATTGAAGATTTACCAGCAATGCAAATGCACAAAAAGTTTCAGTCTAGTTTACAATAAAGGCTTACGTGAATAAAGTTGTTTGACTTTGTAATTGACTATGGAATTGTTCCAGTGCACACACCACTGAGTTTCTGTTAATGAATGACTAGTACTGAGTCACCAAAATCCCCTTGCACAGGCAGCATTCTATTGCCTTAAGGTTCTTTTAACGGGTGGGGTAACAGTTCACACACTTGCATTATCACTGCTATCAGCAAATTAGCCGTAAACCCTAGTAACAAAAAATGTTCATACTAATAAAGTTAGTGCCAATTTGATGCAGACAAACACCCAGAAGTTCAGATGTTTATCCAGAGCCCCTCCAAGCTTCTTGGGTGTGTGAACTGGGCTGGAAATAGAGATGGGCCCAAACCAGCATACAAATTGGAATCCCCTGAATCTGGATCTAGATTTAGATCTGAACTTCACAACTAAGACCTATTACTACAGAACTACCAAAGCAGTAACACTGATTCTGAGCACAAACAAACTTTGGGGAAGTTAAGTATTTCTATTACAATAGCACCCACCCCCCAATCAGGATCAGGGCCCCACTGTAATGGGCACTGTGAAAACACATGCAAAACAATTTCTGCCTGTGACGATGCGGTTCTGGCGAGACCCAACTGAGAGTGCCAATTCAGGACCAATTGCTCAAACAGGGCAGTCACAGCCCAAGGCTGGAGTTTTTCCACCTCTAAGGCAAACCAAACCAGCCAGACAAAAATGATTTTGGTTTCACCCCACTGGCTAACCACAAGTCACACAAGCAATTTCCTTAGACACTCCAGTCTCCCAGTATCACCACCAGTCCCACTCGTCCTGGGGATGAATGGTTATGAAAACCAACACCCCAATAAAAGAAAAAGATTCTCTCGATCCCAAAGAATCAAGCCCCAGACCCAGGTCAATATATACATTAGATCTTACCCACAAATCATGCTGTTGCCAATCCTTTAGAATCTAAAATCTAAAGGTTTATTCATAAAGGGAAAAAGGTAGAGATGAGAGCTAGAATTGGTTAAATGGAATCAATTACATACAGTAATGGCAAAGTTCTTAGTTCAGGCTTGTAGCAGTGATGGAATAAACTGCAGGTTCAAATTAAATCTCTGGAATACATCCCCAGCTGGGATGGGTCATCAGTCCCTTGTGTAGAGCTTCAGCTTGTAGCAAAGTCCCTCCAGAGGTAAGAAGCAGGATTGAAGACGAGATGGAGATGAGGCATTAGCCTCATATAGGCTTTTTCAGGCGTAAGAACCTCTTTGTTCTTACTGTGGAAAATTACAGCAAAATGGAGTCTGGAGTCACATGGGCAAGTCCCTGCATATTTGCTGAGTTACAAGACGTATCTGCCTTCTCTCCATGGGTTAATTGTGTAGCTGATGGTCCTTAATGGGCCATCAAGCAGGCTAGTCAGAGCTAATACCAACTTGTCTGGAATGTTTCCAAAAAACACAGCACAAATTTGAAATACAGACAGTATAGATTCAATACTCATAACTTCAACTACAAAAGGATACATACATATAGACAGCATAATCATAACCAGCAACCCATAACCTGGTCTTAGACACCTTATATGACCCCTTTTTACGTAAGATTTGGTGCCACTACAGGACCTTGGTTGCAAACCATGTTCTATATGGTCCCAGTTTATATCAATAACGTCACACTGCCTCCAAGATCTTGTAGTCTAAAATGACGAAATTAATAGAGGGTCGGAGGAGTAGATTGTGTGTGTTTGTGTGGCTCTGCCACAGACTCAGTGTTTGATGTTGAACAAGTCACTAATTCCTCTGTGCTTCAGTTTCTCCATCTGCAAAATAAGGATAATACCTTGGTAAAGGATTTGAAATCTGAGATCGCTTTTCTTGCAAGTATTATCATTGACAACAGAATGTACTATCAAAATATCTGTTCTTTCAGGTTGAACCAGCATGTAAGTTGTTATCCTGCACAGCTACAGGAATACTCAGGAGACTTCTAGCATAGAAACGTAGGCTGGAAGGGACCTCAACAAATCATCTAACCCAGCCCCTTGTGCAGAGGCAGGAACAAGTATATATAGACCAACCCAAAGAGGTGCTTGTCTAACCTGTTCCTAAAAACCTCCAATATGGAATCCCTGACAAGTTTCTTTGGATGACTATGCCAGTGCTTAACTATCCTTATATTAAAAAGTTTTTCCTAATATTTAACCTAAGTGTCCTTGCTGCAGATTAAGGCCATTATTTCTTGACCTACCTTCAACGGACATGGAGAACAATCGATCACCATCTTTTTTATAACAGCCCTTAACTTATCTGAAGACTTGTCAGGTTCCCCCTCAATCTTTTTTCCTCAGGACTGAACAGTGGTCTTCATCAAAGTACTGTACAGATGGGGCTACTATAATATTTTTCCAGATTGAAAGACCAATACAGGAAGGGCAGTAAATGACTTAAAGACCACAAAGTCAGCAGAAGAGTTAAAACACAGAACTCAAGTCTCCACACATTAGATAATACTGCTTCCTAAATATGAAAGGAATTCACTATGGATAAGCCCCTTTGTTTTTAGTTTAAAATCAATTTTTACAAAAAGTGTTGTTCATTTTTTCTGATTTTCACCTTCCTTTGTATAATATATAAAAAAATAACAGTCTCATGCAATGTATTATGATAATACATTAGTCTGTGTGTATATGCAAAGCTGCCTGTTGAAGTAAGACTATGTATTAATCTAGAAGATACTGGCAAACACACACACACACACAAGCTCTGAAGTGTGTGCACATCTGAATGTACTGATGAATCTCAGGCCCACCATGTACACATTTCTAGCTGTTAGCAGATAATGGTTTAAAGATCTGACACTCTAAAATGGGAAGCTAATTAAACATCATAGGCACAAACCTCTTAGGGACACAAAAATCCAATCCTATTCTTAAATAAGGTGAATTTTATTAAAAAAATAAAAAAATACATTTTAAAAAACCCACTTACAAAAATTAAACATCAAGAATAACCTTCTTGAAGTCCAGCTTAAAGGTTACAAGCAAAACAAAAGCATTTGGGGTTAGCACAGAGGAGTCCACAAGCCAATAAGAAATAAACAGAGATAAACCTAATTGTGTCTTTCTAGACACTTCCTGATCTACTTACATACCTGGGGTTTCAAGTAAGTAGGTCTAGGTATGATCTGATGATTTTCCACACCTGCCCCTTAAGGCTTCTTATAGCATTGCTGCTATGTGTCTTTTCTCTCCGGAAAACAGACAGACAAAGGGAAAGCTTTTCCCCCAAAATGTTAAGAAGTTCTAGCCTTCCCATTGGCTCTTTTGGTCAGGTGCCCACTCCCTTCCTTTTACCTGTGGACTACTTAACCCTTTACAGGTAAAGCAAGTAGAGAACAGCTACTAACAGGGATTTTATAGCTAACTAGCTGGCTGGGTGTCCATAAAAGGGAGCTTCCCGCCATCCCCCCCCCCCATATATCATCAGTCTACAACAGTAAACTGTTTATTCAAATGAAAAGTTTTATTTGGGGATTAGAGCTATATTGCTTTCTTAAACTCAGAGGTAGCATTGTGTTTTGAGTTCTGTTTTAGTTCTACAGAAAGCGACATTAATGCTTTGAATTCTATTCATCGATCGATTGAATATATTCCCCTGGGTCTTTCCATCCACCAAAATAAACCCCAGTATTTACCCAGAAAAATTATCTATAGTTTTTGCACGGATTTTCACTGGTGGTGTTGTGATAATAAACACTGAAATTCCCAGGAAAAAATTAAATAAAATAAAAAACTGAAAATGAAGGGCTCTAACTAGGGAGTATCAGTTACATAGCACAGCACCTACAGCAAATGCTAGTCCCTTCGTTCCAAGTGTGTAAATCTAATTTTTACTTCTTTCGTTTAGCACTCTGGTCCACCAGATGATAGTTTCTTCTTTAGTTTGACACCAAATTATAAATATGAGGATGAGTTTACCAGAAAATGCAAGTAGATTATCCTGGTTTTTTCCACAGTGAATACTGATGCAGCTTTGAAAAGGATTTGAAATACTAGTACTAGGTTTAAGAGTTCACCTCTCAGATATATTGATTCGATCCCACTGACTGGAATGGAATGACATCTATGTAGCCAAGAGGAGAATCTCACCTACAGCCTCTTGACAGACAGTAAGATTAGATAAATTGTGGAACAAATCCTCTCTCTGTTCTACCCCAGCATTTAGGCCAAAGCCTCCACATTGGTTCCTAAGCAGGGCCATGCCTAGCCATTTGGGTGCCCTATGCAGCGCCCCCATGGGGGGGAGGGAGGGCTGTGTGGGGCCCCAGGCCTTCCCCCCCCCGGGTCTGAGAGGCAGGAGCTGTGGGGGGCCACTTTTGGGGGCCCACAGGCCCAGAGTGGCCCAGGGGATTAGCAACGGGCTGGGAGCAGCCTGCTCCACTTCCCTCACCCCGGCCCCAGTCATGTCGCTCAGGGGAGGGGGCTTGGAGGAAGAGATTTCCCCACCACCCCCACTGGCAGCAGCGGGAAGTGGAGCAGCCCAGCCCCAGCCCACTCTACTCCACCAGCAACCAGACGTGGTGCTCCGCTTCCCATCGCTGGTGAGCGCTGGGGGTGGTCTTTTCCCCAACCCGAGAGACATGGCTGGGCCAGGCCAAGGGAAGCGGAGTGGGCCACATCTCTCTGCTTCCCACCACTAGTGAGTGCAGGGGGCAATCCTTTCCCTGCACTCACTGGTGGCGGGAAGTGGAGCGCCGTGGCTGGGAGCTGGTGGATTAGAGCGGGTTGAGGCCAGGTTGCTCCATTTTGTGCTGCTGCCGGTGAGTGTGGGATTGCTGGGGGAAGAGGTGGAATGGGGGCAGGGTGGGGGCAGAGTGGGGGGGGAAGGGTAAGAGGCAGGGCAGAGCAAACTGTCCAGGGCCCCATACCCCACTAGGGATGGTCCTGCCCCTTGCAGGGGGGGCCAGCCAAGGGATAGGACTGGTCACCAGGGCTGGTGCTGCCGTGTATGCAGCATGCGGCTGCCTAGGGCACCATGAAATTTGGGGCAATTTGGTGGCCCAAATTTCATGGTGCCCTACGCCACTGCATATGCCTAAGGATGGCCCTGTTCCTAAGGGCCTGGTTCAAGGTGCTGAGCACTGCCAAGTAGGTGTTGTAAATGGGAGTGGAGCTCCACACCTTGCTTGATCAGGCCCAGTTTAAGTTGTGTGCCGACAGCTCAGGGCTGTGAGCTTGGCGATATGCACCATTTCCTCTGAAGGGCAGTTATGAAAGGTTGTTCAGGGAAGAAAGTTCCATTATTTGACCTTGTAAGAGTCTGGTACAAGGAAAGATCTATGGATGACTACTGACACATCCGACGAAGTGGGTATTCACCCACGGAAGCTCATGCTCCACTACGTTTGTTAGTCTATAAGGTGCCACAGAACTCTGCCACTTTTACTGACACATGGAGAGTCAAGACAGGAAATAATACACGTGAGGGAAATAAAGGTCTTAAATAGGGCTGTCAATCACAGTTAACTCACATGATTAACAAAAAAAACCCAATCATTTAAAAAATAATAATAATAGTGATTAATCACACTGCTAAACAATAGAATATCAATTGAAAATTAAATGTTTTGGATGTTTTTCTACATTTTCAAATATATTAATTTCAATTACAACACAGAATACAAAGTGTACAGTGCTCACTTTACATTATTTTATTACAAATATTTACACTGTAAAGAAGAAACAGTATTTTGCAGTTCATCTCATACAAGTACTGTAGGGCAACTCTTTATTGTGAAAGTGCAATTTATGAATGTATTTCTTTGTTACATAACTACACTCAAAAACAAATTTTTAAAACTTTTGAGGCTACAAGTCCACTCAGTCCTACTTCTTGTTCAGCCAAATTGCTAAGACAAACAAGTTTGTTTACATTTACAGGTGCTAAAGTTTTACATTGTTTTATTTTTGAATGCAGTTTATTTTTGTAATTCTACATTTGTGAGTTCAACTTTCATGATAAAGAGATTCCACTTCCGTACTTGTATTAGGTGAGTTGAAAAATACTATTTCTTTTCTTTCTTTTTTACAGTGCAAATATTTGTAATCAAAAATATAAAGTGAGTACCATACCCTTTGAATTCTGTGTTGTAATTGTAATCAATATATTTAAAAATGTAGAAAGACCCAAAAATATTTAAATAAAGGGTATTCTATTATGTTTAACAGTGTGATTAATAGCACGATTAATTTTTTTAATCGCTTGACAGCCCTAATTTTAAATTGTTGTTTGTCCCATCCTTCTTATATAGAATTCCTGATGTTTGAAAGACACTATTTCAAGTTTGACACTGGGTAAGCCATCTCTCATATACAGTGACTACCTAACACTATCCCAGCTCTGCATGGATGAAGCAATATGCAGATTTACACTAGCACATCAGCCATAGAGTGTTATTTTAATTTATTAGAGATGAAGACCCACATTCTCATGTTAAGAGTAGTGGAGTGCTCTTCACTGTATACTGAGTTTAACATAATTTTTTAGCCTTAGAAAAAGCATCTGACCTGTTTCTGTGTCAGCACGTTCTTCCCTTTACCTTTCACTTGAACATCTTATGTCCCTTCTGGAAGATCCTTAATTAACCCTTACCTTATCTTACAACCATCAGATGTAAGTTAATAGTCATTTGGGGTCATCTTTCCAAGTTTAAGCTGCATGGCATCCACCTGTTCTTGCCAGTCAGAATTAAATCTGGAGAGTGCTGAGTTGCTTGGTGATGTACGTCATTTGAAGATACAGCTATTTACCTATACAGCGGAGTGTGGACTTAATTGAGGTGTTTATGCTTTGATGTCTAAAATGCCATGAGGAAAAGCTTATTTATAAGAGGTTTTCCTGGGAGAAAAGGATGAATACCCATTTCAACATTTTATAGCCTTGCTTGAATCACTCACTCAGGGCTTATTTTAAGACACAGTTTTCATTAATAAGGAACAGAGTTCCCCTACATGACCTTAGACATATGCAGCCTCCCAGATGGTAAGGAATGAAGCTTTAGGCTAAATAAGCAAGTGATGTATAGTGTATAAAACTAGCAGAATTATTTTTTCCTTTCTCAGGAAGCACAACTGGGAGTGCCTGGGTATAGTGATTGACCAGAATGTACCATGACAGCTACATGAAGTAAGTTTCCTTCAGTATAAAACATGCAAGCAAACAGCCATTTAGATGTAGAGTCCTTCCATGTATGCTACTATTATTCTACTGACTCTTTTTGAATAAATGTGCCTTCAGTTTGCCTTGAATGAAACTCAGGGGTTTGATGAGGACTAAGTTTACCATTTGAAAACAGTCAGATTCTATGTAGGTGAATTTTTTGTCACTTAACTGAGAAACAAACTGAATAATATTCTACTAGTTACTATGGTACAGTAAACAAACCAGAGTGATCCCTCCAAATCATTATGACTTACCACTGAAGCAAATAAATATCTACATGCTAATTGGAGCTGATCTTTTGGAAAGTACAACATTTCCCAGTATAGGTTTGTATCCTCGTAGTCTGGAAAAAGGGAAAGAAATGCTCCGAAGTTGTCTTTTACTCTGTTCCCTTTTTAAGGGGTCTTCTAAATTCCATAGTAAGAAGTCAAAAAATATATATATAAAAATAAAGACCCCAAATGATCTATATTGAAGGAAATCCTGATGGTTTGATTTGTCATTTTGTTAATACCACCTTCTATTTACAGAGGAACTTCCCCCTGAGAATCTCTAAACACTTTGCAGACGCTGATTTATATGTCTCACGTAACAAGTCCATTAGATTGTAAAATGAGTATACTTAGCATTAGCTAACTGGTGAACTGAAACGTAGACTTGCCAAAGGTACACTAAATCTGTGGCAAAACCAAGACTATAAACTGATTCCAAGGCCCTTGCTCTAGCCACTAAACAACACTACCTCTGTTGGGCAGCTTTGCTACTATACTACATGTACTTTTCACGGACAGATTATGAACCGCTCTAATAATCAGTTTATGCTGTTAGATCATGTTCATACATGAAAGTAAGAGTACATGAAGAAGAATTTGCTTTCTTATCCCATATGAAAAACTTCATTATTTTAGAGTTTATGTTGCTCAAGTATCTTTCCTATCAATGCAATTTAAAAAACAAAAGAACACACCACTATCACACCAAAGATAACCAGCTAAGGTGACTAACATCCCTGCGAACCTGAGTTCATATCCCATGCCACCCAAATACCATAATCCCCAAACATACTCAGAGACTCCTCAGCACCACAATTCCCTTTCATTCCCAACATACAGCCACCCATCATCATTAGGCTCGAAAGCATTAGATTTTTTTTTTAAACTGGTAAATGTCAGTAAATTTCAATTTTACAATACACTCAAAACAAAAAGTGTTTCCATCAATAATCAACATTTACAGATAGCGACATTAAAATGCTGCTTGAGAACTTAAAGAGTTCAATTTAAGGATATTTACTTTGTATATTTTTTATATGTGTTGTTGACTGTGTTTTAACAGTCACAAAGCTTTAACTTTTTTAATCTTAACATATGCTGTCATTAAATTATCATGACCCTCCATACTTTCCCACAACTGTGAAACCTTAAAGTGATAATTTAAACAAAAAAAAACCCACACACACATAATTTTGAAGAGAAATCAGTATTTAAGAAAAACCAAATTCTGCCAAGTCTACCCAAATGTACACATCAGTCCCTCCCAATCACACAAACACAACCTTAACTCTGACCCCAGAAAAATTACTGTATCTAACAGATGGTTTTTACTTCTGAAGTCTACAATATTTTATTACTACCTAAGCATTCTAAAGTAGAAAGTTGAGGCTGTATGTTTCAGTGATGTAGAGGAACTGTTTCATTGACAAGTTATTGGAATTTAAATGGATCTTGCTAAGAGGTCTGAAATACCTGACATTTCTATCAGTTTGTTCATCATTTTCTCATTTACAGTGTTTGTTGGCTTTAGTTACTATGGTGGCTCTTGATATCAAGTTATAATTCATATTTTTGGAAATTAAATACAGACAATAGTACAGTTTTAAAAAACATAACCCGTATTTGGTAAAGCGTAATATTATATGTTTGTGGGTTTGGTTACACAGAACAGAATGTGACAGAATCTGAACAAGGTAAACTTCCTTAACCAAGGTACTGCAGTAGTTATTTTAAGAAAGACAGGATGTCTGGATGAGGCCAGCCTTAATTATCACCAAAAAAAAGTCTCCTGCTGTTTGCTTTTACCAGTGAAGCAGAAAATAAGTTGGCTAAATTAAAAAATATATATGCTTTTTAAAACCTGAAGCTAACTAAGGCCTTGTCTACACTACAAGACTATTTCGAATCAACTTAGTTCGAATTTGTGGATTCGACCTTATGAAGTCGAATTTGTGTATCCATACTAAATACACTAATTCGAATTTCCGAGTCCACATTCACGGGGCCAGCATCGACTTTGGAAGCGGTGCACTGTGGAAAGCTATCCCACAGTTCCCGCAGTCCCCGCTGCCCATTGGAATGCTGGGTAGAGCCCCCAATGCCTGCTGGGGGGAGAAATGTGTCGAGGGTGGTTTTGGGTAAGTGTCGTCATTGAACCGTCAATCACAACCTCCCTCCCTCCCTCCTTGAAAGCGCCTGCGGGCAATCTGTTCATGCACTTTTCTGGTCAGTGACAGCACGGACGCCACAGCACTGCAAGCATGGAGCCCGCTGCGATCATCGCCGTTTTCTCCTCCTCGCACTTTATCGTCCACCTCTTCCACAGTCAGCTGCTGAGAAATTGGGCTACTTTTCAATGGTGCTGCAAGCACTGGGGGACCATAGGGGACGTTTTACAAACATCAACGTTGGGTGGCCGGGCAAGGTTCATGATGCGTGTGTTTTCAGGAACTGTGGGCTGCTCAGACGCCTGCAGGAAGGTAGTTTCTTCCCGGACCACGAAATAACTGTTGTGGATGTGCAGATGCCTATAGTCATCCTCGGGGACCCAGCCTGCCCGCTAATGCACTTGCTCATGAAGCCCTATACAGGCGCCTGGGACAGCGACAAGGAACTCTTCAAATACCAGCGAGCAGCGTGACCTGTGACTGTTCAGTTTCTTTACAGAGATGCTGAACCTGCCCCTGTTTCTTTACCCAGTTACTGTTGACTCTCCTCTTCGGTTACATACCCCATTCACCCCGTTACCCCCACTTCCAGCACACGTGTAAAAATAAAATACATGTCCCATTATTACTTAACAAAGGTTTCTTTATTCATGACTTTTCGTGAAAGGGTTGAAACTGGGACGCAGGCTGTGCTGGGTAGGGTGTGCGGTGATGTAAAGACCGCCTCTAAACTCAAGGAATGACAGGCTCCTGCTCCTAGAGCGGTCCGCAGTGCCGGAATGCTTCTTTCAACGGAGCCTGCCATCCCTCTTTATGGAATTCTGTGTGCGGGCGGATGTGTGACCTTGTGGTGGAGGAGGATGGATACAGATTCCTCAGCTGCGTGACTCAGCGGTCCAGGACAAGGACCGCTGTATGAGATCTGTAACCGCCCTCCCCCGCTGCAAAGTCACATCTCCCCCGCCCACACAGATCCTGGAAACCACCTCCAAAAACCAACCAGGGTGCCTACTGACTGCACCGTGTGTGTGACCCGCTGCTGATCCTGCCCCCGTGTCTGTACCCTGGGAAAGGTGACTGTCCTATGCAATTAACCACCCCCTTCCCCACGCCCCCCATTCAAACACAGTCTTCTTTGAAAAAACATAACGGAAACAGTAATTAACAGCAAAGCATTTTTATTAATTAAGTAGACATGTAGGGGATGGGACTGGGATTGGGACTACTGTGAGTCTGGAAGTGAAGGACTTCGGCAAATGTAGGGTATGAGAGCTTTTGGGTACTTGAGCACTGTGCTGTGGTGCAGTGACAGTATTCACGTCCCCGGCCGCCCCTCCTCCTGATTATTTTCGGTGAGGGGGGTATGGGACTTTGTGGCAGGGGAGTGCGGTTGCAGATACACTGCAGGGTGTCTCTGTCCTCCTGCGGTCCTGCAGAACATCCACAAGGCGCCTGAGCGTGTCCGTTTGCTCCCTCACTAGTCCAAGCAGCGTTTCAGTCGCCTGCTTGTCTTCCTCACGCCACCTCTCCTCCCGTTCGCTGTGTGAGCGCTGGCACAGAGAGACGGTCTCCCTCCACTGGCTCTGCTGGTCTGCCTCTGCTAGGTAGCAGCCCATACGTTCCTCAAACATCTTGTCCCTTGTCTTTTTCTTTCGCCGCCTAATCTTTGCCAGCCTCTGCGAGGGGGATGCTGTGGCAGGTCTGGAGACAGTGGAAGCTGTGAGATGGGAAACAGGGAGTGAATTCCTTGCAAAGATACATTTTTGCAAACAATTAACTGAGTCTAGGCTGTCTCTGTGAATTCTGGGTTGAGACCCCTGTGCCTGCTGGGGCACAAATCATTTTCGCGGTGGATTCTGGGTAAATGTCGCCAGTCATTCCTTCCTCCGGGAAAGCAATGGCAGACAATCATTTGAAGCCCGTTTTCCCAGAATTGCCCTGGCATATGCCATAGCGTGGCAACCATGGACACTGTTTTGCCTTTTGTGTATGTCACCGTATGTGTACTAGATGCCGCTGACAGAGGCGGGCCAGCAGCGCTACACAGCAGCATGCTTTTGCATGACAGCAGAGATGGTTACCAGCCATATTGTACCATCAACCATACCATAAATTGGTAATAAGATGGTAATAAGATGGGCATGGCTACCTGTCCTTTTGCACTGCACCATTTGCTGCTGTCATAAGTGTCCCTGGCCGAGCAGCCAGGGGCGCAAAAGCAAAAATTGGGAATGACTCCCTGAGTCAATCCCTCCTTTTTGGTATCTAAAAATAGAATCAGTCCTGCCTAGATTATGGGCAAGTGTACTAGAGAACCACTGTATCATAGAACCAGAGAGCACAGCTGCTCTGTGTCCGATCCTGCATAAATTATGAGCTGTATGCTATTCACAGGGGGTGCTCCTGCAACAACAACACCTGTTAATTCCGTTCTTACCCCAGCCTTCCTGGGCTACCATACCATTGTCCCCCCACTTGTGTGATGAAGTAATAAAGAATGCAGGAATAAGACACAGTGACTTGTTTGTGAGAAATGACTGGAAGGAAGCCTCCAGCTGCAATGATAGTCCAGGCAGGACATTAAGGAGTGTGGATGAAGGAGCCCATCATCCCTCTGCTAGTCCAGGGGCAATTGAATCTTTTATTTACAATGAAGGGTGGGGGCTGATGGAGCTCAGCCCCCTGTTGCAATGATGAGGACGGTTACCAGCCATATTGTACCATCAGCCATCAAAAATTAGGGACAGGCGCCCTTGATCGACCTTACTGATACTAGTCAGCATGGTTACCAGCCCTTTTGCACTGCCCCATGTGCCAATAGGCTGATGATGAGGATGGATTTCCATCTTATTGAACCATCAGCCACCCATGGCGGGGGGGGAGCAAGGATGTTGGTGTTGAGTGCTGCACCATCGCGTCTATCTGCAGCATTCAGTAAAGATAGGGTGACATGTAAAAGAGTCAACAGAGGATTGTTTTCACTTCTGGTGGTGGGTGGGGTGTGTGCGCAAATTGCCAAACTATGCCCTGACCCACCGCAGACACTGTGTTTGACCCTAGAAGCATTTGGAGCTCATCCAAGAATGCAAATACTTTTCGGAGACAGCAGGAACTGTGGGATACCTTGCGTCCTCATTCCCCCCTCCCTCCATGAGCGTCCGTTATATTCTTTGGCTTTCCGTTACGCTCGTCACGCAGCTGCGTGCTGAGTCTGTGCTATGCCGTCTGTCCGTAGATTTTTTAAAAATACTTTGGACCAGGCATAAAATTACAGTAATTACCCTAATTAGATGCAGGAGTCTCCGAGCGAGATCACCCTGAGGAGGGTCACTGAAGGAGATAGAGAGCGCATGCTGCATGAAAGCTAGCACGAAGCAGGGCCCGATGCAGCCATGCTCGGGGAGGCAGTGCTCCCTGAGTTCCTCATGAAAGCCTTGCACGGAAAACTGTGATACCACGGAGCACCCAATAAGGCAGCTCTCCCCAGGAACCTCCTGCTGATGCTTTTCCATTAACACAAGGAGAGCTTCGTGGAGATCTCCAAGGATGATTTCTGTTCTATCCCCATATCTAGAGAGACCTCCTTTTCACACAGTTAAGATTCCTGTTATATTAAGAATAAAAGTTAACATGGTTACAGCACTTACCGACTGCTCCTTCCCCTGATTCAGGGTCCGGGTTAATGGCCGGGGAGGGTTGTTGGGGGATCTCCGTGACGATGATGAATAGATCCTGGCTGTCGGGGAAACCAGCGTTGTAAGCGCTCTCGCCTGCCTCGTCCTCCACAAACCCTTCCTCATCTTCCCCGTCCGCGAACATCACCGAGGAACTGGCCGTCGACACTGTCCCATCGTCAGAGTCCACGGTCACTGGTGGGGCAGTGGTGGCAGGCTCCGTAGCGTCCATTTGCCGCTTTGATTTTTTGGTAGCCTTGTCTGGGGTCCTTGATTTTCACGCGGCGCTGCGTTGCATCCCGCCTGTATCCTCTGTCTCTCATGGCTTTGGAGACCTTCTCGTAGGTCTTCGCATTCCCTGTTTTGGAGCGCAGCTCCGAAAGCACAGACTCCTCGCCCCATACACCGATCAGATCGAAGAGTTCCCAGTCAGTCTATGCTGGGTCCCTCTTTCTATTCACAGATAACATGAACTCCTCTGCTGGAGAGCTCTGCATCGTTGCAGGTGCTGCGGAGCTCGCCCCGATGTCCAGCCAGGACGTCAGATTCAAAGTGCCCAGACAGGAAAATGAATTCAAATTTTCCCGGGTCATTTCCTGTGTGGCTGGTCAGAGAATCCAAGCTCGGACTGCTGTCCAGAGCGTCAACAGAGTGGTGCACTGTGGGATAGCTCCCGGAGCTACTAAGTTCGATTTGCATCCACACCTAGCCTAATTCGAGCTAGCCATGTCGAATTTAGCGTTACTCCACCTGCCGGGGTGGAGTACCAAATTCGAACTAAAGAGCCCTCTAGTTCAAATTAAATGGCTTCCTGGTGTGGACGGTTGAGCGGTTAGTTCGAATTAACGCTGCTAAATTTGAATTAAAGTCCTAGTGTAGACCAGGCCTAAGTGTATTAGTGTCTCCATTTCTAATAAGACAGAGTCAACAGCAATGTAAGGAGGCTAGTGTGCCTGTGTAGTACTGCCCTCTATTGGATCAAACCAGATCTATTATAACTGTGTGTTCTAGGCCTGTGGTTCTCAAAATTGGGGTCACCACTTGTTCAGGGAAAGCCCCTGGTGGGCCGGGCCAGTTTGTTTACCTGCCATGTCTGCAGGTTCAGCCAATCGCAGCTCCCACTGGTCGCGGTTTGCTGCTCCAGGTCAATGGGGGCTGCAAGAAGGGCGGCCAGCATGTCCCTCGGCCCACGCCGCTTCCTGAGGCCCCCATTGACCTGGAGCAGCAAACCGCAGCCAGTGGGAGCCTAACTTGCAGACGTGGCAGGTAAACAAACCTACCCAGCCTGCCAGGGGCTTTCCCTGAACAAGCGGTGGCCCTAGTTTGAGAACCATTGTTCTAGGCCCTATACTCCTAACAGGTAACAGAGATTCTCACCTTGTGTAAATGGATACAGCTCCACTGACTTCAGTGGAGTTTTGCCCAATTATACCAGCTGAGGATCTGGCTCCTTTACTAACACTGGAGTTTTTGGCATAGAAGAGTCAGTTCTATGCAAACTCTTCCCATGAAGTTCCAAGTGCCCACAGTATAAATTATAGCCTCTCTCAGTATTTCTAAAGTACCCATCTGAGTGGTATTTCAGTGCCAGTGACAGCCATGAAAGTCCCAGGTGGCTCTATATTTATTATGTCATGGCATATGAGTGACTCACCAGCCAGCATGCCCCCTTATGTCTAGGCTGTCCTCCTCTTGCATCCCCTGCCAACAGCTACTCCAGCCCAGCACCCATCTGCTTCTTTTCATGACTCAGTCCATGTAACATTCAATCCGACACCTTCCAGGGTAACAGAGTCCCATGATCTTACATCATGTCATCATCACGACTTTGGCTTAATGGTCTCTGCCCCCTTATCAAAGGGCTTTCACACCAACTTCCTCAAGGGTAGGTAGGGGAAACCAGGCCCTCCCTTTGTTCTGCACTCCAGTCCAGGGACCCTCTATAACAAGAAGCTAAGGTGTGCTCCCCTCAGACTCTTGGGGCTCCCTGGACTACTTCCTACTTTGGCGTGTCTCTAAGCCCTTTTCCCCAGTCCCTGCCTGGGCTCATTCATCTGCAGACTCTTCAGTCCTTCCCCTGGGCTCTGCAGAACTCTTGCCTGTTCTTGTAAAGAGAGACACATGCAAGAGTTTTCTCCGTGGCTGTCTGGCTCCTTTTCTGCCACTCCCAAGGCTGACTAACTGTCTGTCTATACATTTCTCCTTCCCAAAACCCCAACCCTCAGGCTGTCTCTTTGTCAAGGCTCCACTGCAGAAGCTCACTCCACTCCTGCCCTTTTCCCAGCATTTCTCCTGGCCCTTTACCAGAGCTCCTTTCTTGGGAAACTATCCCCAAGCCTACTGTCCCCTGGGCCTCTTGCCTCTCTTCTATGCACTGAATGCCTTCCTTTAGTAGTCACTCCCATTCCTCTCAGTGAGGAATTCATCCTTAATTCAACCACACAGTTGGTCCTGGCCCACCCTCCAGATGCACTAACTACTTTCTGGCTTCAGTAAACTCCTTCTTTGCCAGTGTGGGTCATACACCTAAGCACAAGGAAATCAGATTTGTACATTACTGATTCTTTATGACTTTACAACATTATTTTGTGCCGCATGCCTTGGTCATCATCCATTTCAGCTCTCTGGCATACCCCCAATATACTTCTCCTACCCAGTGGCTCCCAAATATTGCTGCTAAGAGCACCTTCCTCAAATCCCTTCACTGGTTCCCCTTTCCTTCTGCATCAAATTCAAGCTCCCCAATTCTCAGTGTCAAGACCACATGCGCTACATACAGTATATACCCTCACCTCAATCTATGCACTTATTTCTTCCTACATCCCCTCTGTCCTCCTGCCCAGCAGGAACGCCAGACCTCAGTCACTGCTGTTACCCGAGGAGCCATCGGAGGGCAGCCGACCGGACTTCCAACAGGAGTTGCCGGACTGCCCCCAACCCTGGTCCCGAGGAGCCCATGCAGATGGACTGGCCCGACCTCCCGAGGAGCAGGTACCCACGGAGGGGAGATGGACTGGATAGCCGCCGATCAGGCTATAGGCACCTAGGTGCCCATGTTGGTGTGTTTCGTCAGGACCCCACTGACCAGTGGCCGTGCTAGCGCTAATAGGGCCGCCGTAGGCTGGGACACAGTGGAGTCCTGCCACCCCACTCGCGGGTGGCAGTCTCCTCACCCCAGAGCAGACAGACGCCTGCACTAATTTGAGCGATTGTTATTGCTCAGCTCCTGCCACCAGGACCTGAGCCCTGTAAACTGCTGCCTGCCCAGCCCCCTGCTCCAGAGGGCCTGGGCCTATTTGTACTGCTGCCTGCCCAGCCCCCTGCTCCAGAGGGCCTGGGCCTCTGCCTGCCCAGCCCCCTGCTCCAGAGGGCCTGGGCCTATTTGTACTGCTGCCTGCCCAGCCCCCTGCTCCAGAGGGCCTGGGCCTATAAGCTGAACTGCTGCTCAGCCCTGCCTAAGGGGCCGAGCCTTGCCTCTTGTTGCTGCCCCGCCCTGGACTAGGGCCGGTTTATAGACTCGAACTGCTGCTCAGCCCGGTCTGAGGGTCTGAGTCCTGTGTTGGTTGCTGCCCGCCCTGAGCTAGGGCTTGGGCTTATAGACTGGAACTGCTGTTGCCCCGCCTGACTGTGGGCCTGGGCTTCCACTAACTGACTGGGCTTGTGTTCAGCCCCTACCTGAGGGTCTGAACCTGTGAACCTTCTAATTGAGACTGATTGCTGTTACCCAAGCCCCTGCCCCAGAGGGCCTGGGCTTGTAGACTGATTGCTGTTACCCAAGCCCCTGTTCCAGAGGGCCTGGGGTTTATTGAGACTGATTACTGTCACCCAGCCCCCTGCTCCAGAGGGCCTGGGCTCCTATTGAACTGTGGTTATCCAGCCCCCCTGTTCCAGAGGGCCTGGCCCTGTTGAGGCTGACTGTCGCCCAGCCCCCTGCTCCAGAGGGCCTGGGCCTACCTCGAACTATTGTTATTCAGCCCTGCCCCCTGATCCAGAGGGCCTGAGAACAGGAGGTGTTGTCTTGCCGTCTGAAGTCTTGCTGTCCCACCAGTTAGAGGGGACAAGAAGCGAGTCGGTGTGGCTCCCCTCCCGCCAGCCGGAGAGTTGAGCCCCGACCAACAGCTTACACCTCACATTGTGTGCGCCATCATAGCCTCTCTCACAACCACTCCCTCTCTTCCATGTCATTAGTTAGCCCTGACTTTGCACCGCCTTCTACAATGCTCCTTTTGCAAGTAACCTCCCACTTCTATGTGACATGTGTTACCTCTCCCCACCCCCTTTATCATAGTGTAAAAGTCAGCTCATTGCTAGGCACCCCCTCATGGCCACACATGGCATATTAGTTCTTGGTTCTCAGGCATCACCCACCAATGGTCCCTCTGACAGTGTGATGTCCTCTCTTCCAGGGACTTGTCCTTCTAGCTGGGTCACCCTCTGGAGTCCACCCCCTTCAGGGTCACAATTGTCCAAACTAAAAGTCCCAAAAATGTCTTTAAAAGAATTCTTCCCCCTCTCTGGGGCTTTTATTCAGTCTGTCACTCCCTTGCTAGGCTCAATAACCCTTGTGATAGACTTGTACACTTCTTTCCTTGGGGCCAGTAGGGAAGCCCCATTCCACCCTCTACTCTGATTCCTGGCCCAGAGCACTGTAGTGAACAGCTAGGTCTGCTCCTTTATCTGTACTTCAGTTTTCCCTGGGCCACTTCCTACCCGGCCTCTTAAGCTCTTCTCTAGGTCTCAGTTTCTTTGTTGTTTCCATCAGGATCTCTTGAGCCTCCCTGCCTGGAGAGCTTTTCCTTATTCTCTCAGCTTTCTGCTGGGCACTCACACTCTTTTCCCTGCTTTATCACCACATAAACTTGGCTTTTTCCCCCCTTTACTGCAGCCACCTTCTGCCCTTCATGGAGAATTACCTGATTCCCTTCAGGTGATGCTCATTTTGTAATCAGGTTGGCTCAGGCCAGGCTCTCCAGCCAATGGGGCAAGCCACCTGGTTACACATAGCCTTCCTTAAAACACACTTCTTCTGCAAAGATTTCTAGCACTGACCTCACCACTGAAATTGTCTCTGCCCCTTATTGTTTGAACTGCTGTCTCAGATACCATGGTAATCTGAGTGATTCTGTAAGTAGCTCTTATAAGGAAGGGACTTTGTCTTTCTGAATACACATTTCCTACAGTGTTGGGTACATTTATTAATAGTAGTATTACTATAATGCCCAGTAGCCCCAGTCATGGACCAGGAACCCATTGTGCTAGATGCTAGATAGAGAATAAGAGATTGTCCCCATCTCAGAGTTTACAGTCTAAGTGTAAGACAAGAGACAACAGACAGACAGACTGTTGGGAGGAGTATAAAATGCTCTAAATTACCTGCATTTAGAACACCTTAGTTAATTAGTAATGAAAGCATTTTAAAATCTAATCATCTGTTTCATGCCTTTGTTTCCTTTTCATGTTTCATTCAACTCAGATAATTCAGTTTCACTTTTTTATCTTTCTCAGTTCTGCTGTCTCTCATGTGGCAGCACAATGTTGAGCTTATATACACCGCAAGGAAATGTTTTGAGATAAACCACAAACTGTTTAAGCAGCATTTAAAAGAGTCATATAAGCACCTCCTCTCATATTAGGTTTTGTAATGTCTAACTGTTGGCCCTAAATCAGAGGTGAGCAAACTATGGCCCATGGACCGCATCTGGCCCATCAGACCTTTTAATCCGGTCCTTGAGTTCCCACCAGGGAGCAGGGTTGGGGGCTTGCCCCATGCCATATGTGCCATAGCTCCACATGGCTCCCGGAAGCAGTAGCATGTCCCCCCTCTGGCTCCTACGTGTAGGGGCAGCCAGGGGGCTCTGCATGCTACCCCCACCCCAAGTGCTGGCTCTGCAGCTCCCATTGGCCAGGAACGATGGTTAAAGGGAGCTGCCTGGCCAGCACCGCACCTCTGAGTAGGAGCTGGAGTGGGGGGGGGGATGTGCTGCTGCTTCTGGGAGCTGTTTGAGGTAAGTGCTGCCCAGAGCCTGCACCCCAACCTACTGCTCCAGGTCTGATCTCTCTCCTGCCCTCCAAACCCCTTGATCCCAGCCCAGAGCCCTCTCCACCCCAGACCTCTCACCCCCAGCTGGAGCCCTCACTCCCCTGTACCCCAATCACCTGCCCCAGCCTGGAGCCCCTTCCTGCACCCCAAGCCCCTCATCCCTAGCCCCACCCCAGAGCTTTTACCCCCAGCCAGAGCCCTCACTCCCTCCTGCACCTCAACCCTCAATTTTGTGAGCATTCATGGCCTGCCATACAATTTCTAAGCCCAGATGTGGCCCTTACACCGAAAGTTTCCCACCCCTGCCCTAAATACACCTGGCATAACTTCCCATGTGTATTTAATGAGGTAGAATATTTTAAATATTTGCTTTTTCATTGCACAAAATACAAACAGCTGAGTGAATTAACCCTGTTACTTTTTTCCTTCTCTAAACTTCACACAACTGTGGTCATGTGTTTGGACAGAAGCCAAGTTTTATTTACTTCTGTGAAACCTGTGCTTTATTTCCTGAAAGACTTAAGCTACACCCAGGGAGAGCCAGCCACTATAGATTAGACTGTTACCCTAAGTTTCTTGCTGCTGTTTCCTGTAGAAAACAGTGGCTAGAAAATAAACATTATTTCCCAGAATTCAGCCCAGTCACAGGTTACTAGCTTCAAGGCCTTTCTGTCATTTCATGCTTAAACATTCTAAAAATCATCCTTGAACTGCAGGTGTTCCTGCCAAATTACTCCCACCCCCCACACAGCACAAATAATGGCTTAAACATGTCACTGTAAATCTTCTCTCTCATTGTCTGTAAGATGGAGGATTTATTTTCCTAGTCCCATTAAAATAGTTTATTCTAACATCGATAACGAACAATTTCTCATTAACCACTATCGAACTGGAGATTCAATTTTATCTCTAAGGGCAGTTCTAAGACCCTATTTTGCATACTGCTTATCTACTACTATGTAGCAATGTGATACTCTTGGTCCTGTGACAGTTCATTGTATGTAAGAGACTGGTGAAATATCTGTCCATTCTGGATCTAGTGGCATTCAAATGTAGCTGGCCACAAGTTTAGTTATAACGATTCATCATTGCACTTAAACCACGGGATAGGTTGTGATTAGTCTTAAAGCAGTAGCATTGGAGAGAAGTGAGGACTAAGGATTCCTACCCCTGGCACAGCAGCAATAAGGCTACCCAGATTTTTGCACTGAGTGCTGGGAGGAGCATATGTTTTGTGCACAGGGCATGAATGGGTAGGGGAGAGGCAAGCAGTAGACAGATCCATGGCTCCATCCCTCATATACCGGCCAGTGGAACTGCCAGGTTGTATGAAGGGAGAGAAGGGGATATTTTGGACTCCAAACAAGGAGCATCACAATTATTTCCTGTCACAAGGGTGATGCTCTGGAACTACTCCATACGAAGCCAGCCAGGACTCTAGGGGAACTTGTCTCCTCTCTCTGAGCATACTGTCTCCCAGGCAAGAAGCTTACACAGTTCGACCTTCCTGGGTCTGACCTCTGAGCATTCAGCATCCCCTTCCACACTGTGCGCTTCCCACAGTGAGTCCACCCAGGTGGGGCTCCTGGGGAAGTTCAAGGGCCCTTCAGCCCAACTCTGCAGTCAGATGTGATCTCAGCCAGCCGGTAAAACCAGGGCCGGCTCTAGGCACCAGCGCCCCAAGCATGCTTGGGGCGGCACTTTTAAAGAGGCGGCACTCTGGCCCTTTTTTTTTTTTTTTTTTTGCATGGGGCGGAAAAAACCTGGACCTGGTCCTGGGTAAAACAGAAGGTTTATTAGTTGACAGAAATATAGCGTTAGCACAGAAATTGGTGACTTTCAGCCAAATCCACCATGAGGGGAAGGGAGCCCAGAGCCAGGGCTCTGGCCCTCCCCCGGCACCCCAAGCCAGCTGAGAGAGACTTGCTTCCAGCTGCCTGGCCCCTGCCCTGCCACTTGCTCCTCCTCCGGCCTTTGTCTCACTTCCCAGGCCAAGATGCCCCCGCAGAAGTCACACACCCTTATTCCCACCACCTAGACATTGGTGCAATACAAAGGGAAACTGAGGCACGCACAGCATTCATGCAAAACAGTAAGGCTCACATACAACATAACAAGGGAAAATCCCCACTACGTCACATCTCTTCCCCCCTGCGAGACCGAATTGAGCGGGGTCACTTTAGCCAGTGACCTGGGAAGTTCAGACCTCCCTCTCTGGGACAAAGCATCAGCTATAACATTTGTACTCCCCTTAATGCGGACCACCTCCATCTCATTATCCAAGAAAAACAGACTCCACTTCAGGAGCTTGGCATTGGCCCCTCTCATCTGGTGCAGCCACAGCAGGATGAGTGGTCCATGTACACAGTGAAATAGTGCCCAAATAGATCTGGCTGCAGCCATTTAAGAGCCCATTCCATGGCCAGGCATTCCTTCTCTGTGGCCGCATAGCCCTGCAGCAGCAGCAGCTTCCTGCTCAGGTACATGATGGGGTATTTTTCACCCTTTGCATTGGCCTGCCTCAGCACCATGCCAAGCCCTGTGTCTGGGGCATCAGTGAATCCCATAAAGGATTTGTCAAAGTCTGGGTTTCCCAGCACCAGGCACTTGACCAGATCCTCCTTCAGCGTGCAGAGAGTCCTCTGGCACAGCCCAGTCCAGACCAGCTTGTCTGGCTTACCCTTCTTGCATAGCTCAGTGATGGGAGCTGACACAGAGCTAAAGTGGGGCACAAGCCTCTGGTAGCAAGCCTAGGCCTGCTTCTTATTCTGGGGAGCAGGCCAGTCTCTGATCACGCCCACCTTGGCTGTCTCTGGCTTTAGGCAGCCGCTTCCCACCTTGTGGCCCAGATACGACACCTCTGCCATCCCCACCTTGCATGTCCTAGCTTTTACAGTCAGCCCTGCATCCTGGAGGCAACTCAGCCCCTTCTTCACCTGGGACACATGGTCCTCCCAGGTTTGGCTAATGGCACAAATATCATCAATGTACGCTAGGGTAAAATTCTCCTTCCCCCTCAGTAACTGATCCCGCTGGCACTGGCAGGCAACTGGCGCCTCCTTGAGGTCAAAAGGTAGGACCGGAGATTTGTACAGCCCCATAGGGGTGACAAAAGCAGGTTTCAAACTGGCATCTGGATCCAAAAGCACCTGCCAGTAGCCTTTGGTGAGATCCCTGGTCATGGGGTACCGAGTCCCTCCCAACCCATCCAGGATCCCATCAGGCCTAGGCATGGGCAGGCACCAGCCATGGCGATGGCATTGATCTTCCGATAGGCCACACAGAATCGGATCGACCCATCCTTCCTGAGGACTAGCACCATGGAAGAGGCCCCTGCGGCTGGTGGATGGCTGGATCACCCCTAAAACCAGCATGTCTCTGACCTCTCCCTCCAGGGCCTGGGCTGTGTTCCCAGTTACTCTGAATGGGGAACACCAGATGAGAGGTCTGGCTCCTGGCTCCACCCAGTGGACAGCTTGGTTAGTGAGCCCAGGCCAGTTGGAAAACAGCTGTTGGTACAAATGCAGTGTCTCTCTGCAGGGCCAGCCTGGTTCCATCTGCCAGCCTTCCCAAAGGCCGCAAGACAGGCATCTATATCTTCCCCCTCCTTAACCTGGGGCAGCAATTTAGTGTTGAGGTTCCCTGCAGAACTGGTACCCCATGGTCCATCCCCACTCACCCCTGGACAGGTCCTTTTGCTTCTCAACTCAGCCATCATCAGTTCATGTTCCCTGTGTCTCTCCTGCTGTTCTGCTTCATGCCTTCCCTGTCTCTCATGGTACTCTGACTCCCTCAATCTCAGCTCCAAATCCATCTGTCTCAGATCCACCGATGGATAACTCAGTGGAGATCCCCTGCTGGTCACTGACATGGGTCTCTGGGACACCCAGCTGCTCCCAGCCCCTCTCGCACCCCAGCTGGGTCAGGAACCAGCTCCTTAGAATGATCCTCCTCTTCCAACTGAGCAATCAACTGCGCCTTAGTGAACTTTCCAATGAGCAGCCCCTCTCTCTGCACAGCTCTACAATGTCCTTCTTAAGGAGATGGTTATAGGCTATCTCCATGCTGTTCCCAAGTGGTCATGGACTCACAGGCCTGTGCTCTCTCAGCTCCCCATGATCTCTGGGAGGAACCCCTTCAGTGCGACAGTACTTCTTGGGGGACCACCTCTCTCAAGGTTAAGCCATAGGTTCCCCCACCTCCTGGAACTGCACCTCTCGGAGCCTTCAGCACACCCATCTCTCACTAATCCCCCTCTGTTTTACTGCTCCCCAGTCACTTACTGCAGGATGCTCTGCCCATGGGGTGCAGTTTATCCCACGGTTGTCATGGAGTCACCAAGGCGATGCTCTGGAATTACTCCATATGAAGCCAGCCAAGACTCTGGTGGAGTATGCCTCCTCTCTAAGCATAGTGTCTCCAAGGCAAGAAGCTTACACAGTTCGACCTTCCTGGGTCTGACCTTGGAACATTCAGCATCCCCTTCCACACCATGCGCTTCCCTCAGTGAGTCCTCCCAGGTGGGGCTCCTGGGGAAGCCAGAGGGCCCTGCACCCCAATTCCGCAGTCAGATGTGACTCTCAGCCAGCCAGTAAAACAGGTTTAGTAGTCAACAGGAACACAGAGTAGGACAGAACTTGTTAGCACAGAAATCAGTGACTTTCAGCAAAGTCCATCTTGCAGGGGAGAGGGGAGCCCAGAGCCCAGCCTTTGTCTCACTTCCCAGGCCAAGAGTCACCTGGTCGCATCCCCGTCCTGGGCCTCAGGTTATGAAGGAGCAGCCATAGCATCCATGCAGGCAGCTGGAGCAGCCCCACAAAAGTCTCTCACCCTTATTCCCACCCCCTAGACATTGGTGCAATTCAAAGGGAAACTGGGGCACACACAGCATTCATGCAAAACAGTAAGACTCACATAGGCTCACATACAACATAACAAGGGAAAATCCCCACTACGTCACATCTCCCCTCCTAGCTGAAAGTCAGAGGAGTTTTAACTGGACTGTAGGTGAACCTGACTCAACTTTCAGGTAAAACCAAGGGGATTGTGTAGCTTTTGGTAGAAAACTTCCAAACCCAAGTTTTGCATGATCTGAGAATCAAGTTTCCAGTGCAAGTACTTGTGATTATCAATTTGAAATTTGCTGCGTGAAAGTATCCTGCAAGATTAGCCTTTCAGAAATCCTGTCCTTCTGTGTTCACCCATGTGAATATTGCTGCCAGTGAATTGGTTTGTAAGAAAATTATTGAAAGTGAGCACAAAAGGGACACCAATGCAGTCAAATTAAGTTCATTGAAAAATTCCAACAAATTTTTGTTGATATTTTATAGTAGTCCTCACAGGGTAGAACTAGTGTCTTTCCACCTCATAAGAAAAGAGATACATGAACGTTTTAAGGAACTATTTCAATACTAAGTGATCACACATTATTTTTACCTGTGTGGGCTTATATTAACGGATACTGAAATGTCACTTCACCAGTTGTCCTAAGAATAGGATAAAGAAAAACTTGAAGTGGACAATAGACTGATGTCATCTCTGTAACAAAATCAGGAAGCTGTTTCTCAGACTAAGCTTTGTGACTTAACTCAGAGAAGAATTTTCAGCATAGATTCCACGACAGACATTTGATTCCTATGAATACCCTGTCCAGCATCCTTTGCTAGACATAAGTGTAGGATGCACCAGGCAAGTGCTTCTGCCGTTAAGCTCCAGTGTGAAGTGCAAAGGGCGGGGGTGAAAAATTCAAAAGTGACATTGTTAAATGACTGACTGAAACATGGCCCAGAGAAGCTGGTGGAAACCAGACTGTGGGCCTTTGGCAGCAGAATGTCCACCTGCAGCATGGCAGCACAAGCTATCTATAAATCCCATCCCGTCAGGGAGCCCAAAAGGCCTGAAAGTGGACAGGGTTGGCTGGGAAGGAAATGGAAATAAGTTTCCTGGCACATATCCTCTTGTTAGTTTAAAGTACTGCCCTCCTACCACAAATTCCCCCTATGGGAAGTTTGCATCCACCCTACATCCGTGAGCATGAATCAGGGCCAGAGAGTGCACTTTAGTCATTGATGAGGCAGAAGGATGAGGTTGTAACTAGAAAAGCACCCAACTGTATGTGTAAAAGAGTAGACCCTGGTGATAAAAGGGGCCTGCGTTATCTTATACTCTCCTGGTAATAGCTTTTCTTGTTACAATCCACTATTGTGCTACTCCAGAGTGCAAGTTAAAGATAAACTCACTCCCTCTGGTTTACAGACATGTATGCCTGCTTGTATTTATTTAGCATTTGGCCCTGAGTAATCCTAGTTGTTGGCTCTGTGTTTCTGGGGAGGGAGGGAGAGAGGTGTTCGTGTTTTCTTCTTCTTGGTGGTTATTCCCCTAGTTCAGGTTTTGTGGGGGAGGCTGAGGGAAGACATGAGGTAGGCTGGATGGTAGGAGCTGGTATAGAAGAGAAATATTAATCACTTCTTTATTGGGGTAAGTTCTTATTGTATTGTTTAATTGGCATCTTGATACCATATCGGAGGCTGCCCTATAAATATTTAAAAGCATGCTGAGCATGTACCATGGTGTGCACTAGTTCGTTTAGGGGGCTGAGGTTCCTTAAGGCAAACTGACAGGCTTCTGCAGCCGGCCGTTTATTAACACACTCTTAGATATTTATATACCTAATGGCAGCTTCTGATCAGATTCTGTGAAATGGCACAAATACTCTAGTCTAGGAAACTATGGACATACTCTGGATTGAAGGCAGAGCACTTGCCCATGTGTGAACAAACCCCCAATGGCTACGCCCTCTGCCGTGTGGAGAGCCAGCTGTGACTCCCACAGAAAAAGTCTGTGTCTGATTTGCCACCTACCTTTTGTCCTTCACTTGACCTGATTAAGCATTGATATGCCATCCCCTCCTCCCTTGCCATGCACCCCCAATTCATCTGCACTGTCCAGCAAACAAAGCTTTCAGAAAGACACATTCATGCCAAAAGCCTTTAAGCAGAGAACAGAGTAGGTCAGCATTTGAGATTTATACAGATCAGTGAGTGCCTAAAGAGAGCATACTACTGGCTAAAATTAATAGTGATGAGTGTGGCACGAACTTCCCTGTAGCTTGTGCCTGCCAACCGCACCCTGTTGGGTGACAAGTAACTTATCTAAAACCTGAACAAGACAGACATGTTCGCCTTCCTTTTAAGAAAGGAACTGATGATCTCTTGGGACACAGTCTAGGTAATTTGCTCATTAATTCTAGATTCTAGGCACCCCGAGATATAAAATAATGGATGTGAAAGATCAATGGGTGAATTATTGAGCTTGTCAGAGCTCTTTAAAGCTAATTACAGTACAGAGTGCTGAACTGAAGCGGCTGTTGGCTACTTACCACACACATTAAAGTTGCTGGACTATAAAACAAATCCCACAATCTTTCAGTGTTTCTTCTCAGGTATTTTTCCTACAGGACCTTACCCCTTTGATTATCGTTCACAGATTTCAGGGAGGGTTAAAATATTAATTTAAAAGTTCCTGCTATCTAAACAAACTTGGAAGTATTTCTAACAATAGGAAGCATTACCAGTATTTGTATATGCCTCCAGCTGAAAGGGAACCCAAATCCTCAAGGGCTAGAGGGTGACTGATACAGTTTTTAGATGCACTCACGCTGATAAAACATCCTTGACATGATTTCAAAAGTCTCTGCTTTCTTGCCCTCTTTCCATTGCAGTCACAAAGGTTTTCTGGTGAGCAACTCAGCAGCCTGCCTTTTAATAGGAAGAATAATGTTCACTTAAGTCAAGTACCCACCATCCTTAAAGCTCATTCACCACCACCCTTTGTTAATAAAATTGCCGATGGTTGTAAGTGTGGCAGTCCCTCAGATGTGGTCTGGGTCTGCTCAACCCAATCTAGTAGTGCACAACACAATCTGCAATGCCATGACACAGCCCACCTCTCTGTGTACAGGACACTTATTAAAAGGAGCCATATCTTATCTGAGAGACTGCCACAACAAAACTAGAGTGCTGTGGAGGAGGTTGCTGAGAGCCTGGGTCCAGCTGTGCATGCACATCCACACGCAAGTAAAACGTTACTGGGATCCTGAAGCCCAATGGGGAAATTCAGAAGAGGCAAGATTGGAGAAAGGATCACAGAATATCAGGGTTGGAAGGGACCTCAGGAGGTCATCATCATCGTGTTCAAGAGGATGGAAAGAGAGGACAACTGGAGGGACTACAGGAAATTGAGGTGAATAGGATGCAGTCACAAAAATGAGAAAGAGGAAATAGAAGATGGTTGGATTTGGATGAGCTTTGGACAGATAGACATCCAAACTCCTGGTGCTTATCCAAACCAAAGGGTTAGTCTTTTTAAAGTCTATCACTCACTGAGTGTGACTAAGCCACATGATGTACTCACAAAACCAGGCCTCTTTAACACAGCACAATCCAAAATGTTCTATTTCAATACACTTCCTAGCTGAGTATAGCTGACATTTTCTCCCCATATTGCCATCTTTAACAAGTTGGTCATCAGCCTGAAGAGGGACAAAGAGTATTTCTGATGAGAAAGCAGACAGCTGATATGGAAAGAGTTCTGGCAGAAGACACAGCGCCTAATATTCATAAAACAGAGATTTCCTTGCAACTTGCTCAGATGGTCCACTTAGAGCCCCAGGCAGGTCTACACAGCTGGCACTCCAGCTTGCAAAGGCCTTGGCTACATTACAACTGTCACTTTTTCCATGGACAAATCATTCTTGACTAGTATTGCCAATGAAATAGGCACACATATTCCATCAGCATCAAACACGCATATCCGCTTTCTCTCATTACCTCCTTTTTATTGTACAAATGTGTTAACTATGACCATTGCAAGGAGACTCACTCTACTTATGTTTGAGTTCTCCTGTGCCCCTCTTGCAGTCTCCTAGAGAGTTGATGGCATACAGGATCATATTCCACACATCTTTTTTTAGCACCAGCTTTTGAGAATCCAGGGCCACTGTGCAACAAGTAGGGGTTTAGTAACTGTTTGCACCAGTTGTTAAGCAATTTCAAGCTCTAGCAAATACTAAGTGTCTTCACCTAGCATGTCAGCTTCCAGGACCCAATCCTGCACTCCCACTGAAGTTAACGGGGAAGGGAGGAAAGGAAGAGAGAGCTTGCAGGATCCTACCCACAGAGGGATGGAGGAAACAGATGGTAGTAAGAGAGGAGCAGGAAGAAGTGAATTAAGTATAGAGGAAATACAATTATAGGAGAGAGCAAAATTCATAGGGCCTGAAGGCAAAAATTTAAATAGCTCTACTTTTTTATGATTTTAATAATCTCAGTTCCATCAGATTAAATATTTAATTCACATCCTATACTTAGCAGTGCTGGGAAGAGACAGTTTGACACTAATATAGAGCACTTTTTTTCCTGGAGGAATTTTGTTCTTTAATTAAATCTCCCCTCTCCCAAACAATTCCTCTGGCAACACAAATCATACATTGCATGATTGACAGGACATCATGGTGTGTAATCTCATGCAGATTGGGGACAACATATAGAAGCCATGGTAAGTTTTTCTTTCGCCCATGACTCAAGAAAGCCCAAATACCTTATTAAAACAGGTTTCCGCTTTTAATGAAATTGAAAATATCTTAATCAGACACTTAAACAATCTTTAGACTCTGGTAAGCAGCCCCATTCTCCCCCTGCCCCCAATGCCTGCTATCTGGCTTCCCTTTGACCTGCCCAACATGGTGAAATTAACCAATTAATTAAGAGTTTACCCAATTAGGATGTTGCCAGCAGTTCTAAAGCTTCATCCACATACTCATTCATGAAAGCTACACACATTCTCCTGTGTTTGTAAATGATTTACTATACATATATATATATATATAGCAATACAAAGAAATAGTACAGCCCTTTTCCCACTTATTCCTGCAGCCTTACATGGAACAGCAAAAGACATCCAACAGGCGTGCCATGGTTCCTTATTTAAAATAGGTTCTGTATCACCATATAGGGCACCCTCCCTCATGAACAAAAAAGGGAATTTTTGCTAAAAAAGTAGACAAGGTCTTATTTCCAATCAGCTACAACAATAGTGAGAGCACTAGTGTAGAGAAGGGACCAACAATATTTTAAGTACTGTGCTGTGTAGATCTAATCTGAACAGAGTTAAAAGACAGTACTTAAAATGCTGGGAGCCTCTTGCAGACCTATCTGCACTAGCACTCCCAACAATGCTAAACTGAGGGTAGCAAACATGGGAAATTTTAGCAAACGCTCAGCAGCACATCCACAGCCCAAGTCTTTCTCCGGACTCTAATTCCACTCCAGGGGAGAGTCAGCAGGGTTCATTACTGCAGAAAAACAAATCACCCAGCAGCATGACATACACCACAGTGTTGCTCCTGAAGTACGAGGGACTGAGCTCAAGGCTCAGATCTGCAGCTTTCACATGGAAGCATGAACTCAGAGTGCTCAGCTTTCCTCTAGTTGGTATTTTTTTATGTACCGTATTTTTCTGTATATTTTCTAACCCCAAATTCAGGTTTTTGTTTTGTTTTGTTTTCTTTGCCGCGATCCAGCCACGTGCAGGCACTATTTTTAGTCTAAGGATTTTAGAAAAAAGTATAGTCTTATACACGGAAAAATACGGTAGTTCCCATTTCAAGCATAGTGGCCCAAAGCATAGACTAGAAAACAAAATGCACAGCTAGATGTGTAAAAGTATATATTTTATATATTTCATCCTTCTTCCTTGCAGGTAAAGAGGAATGTTGGGCCAGTGGTGAAGGTGCTGACTTGAGAGACCTGGGTTCAATTCCCTGCTCAGCCACAGACTTCAGGCAAATCACTTAGTCTCTGTGGCGCAGTTCTCCAGGTATAAAATGTGGACAATAGTTTCCTTCTTCACAGGGATGTTGTGAGGCTAAATACATTAAAAACTGCGGTGCTCAGACACTGTACTAATAGGGGTCAAATAAGAATCTCTAAATGGGTATGGTTTTGTTCTCATAGACAGTGCATCTGATGTAGGGACCATGGGTGGGATGGTCATAAGTGAGTACATGTTTCATTGAATTTCAATGGAACATGTATTCCTAAGTGACTTAGGCACTTCTGAAAATCCCACTTTCCAACTAAGCCGCTGCTTAATGCAGCATGGGGACAGAATTCTCAAAAGCCCTGGCCAATACCATGGGACTGAGGGAATTGTTAGCCAGACAAGGACCTAGCCATGATTTTATCAGCTAGGACCACAGAGACAATTACATTATGTGAATGCAACGTAAACTGTACCCAGCTAATACATATTACTGGGGTCTTATTTTGCTGTGAATTATGCCTTGGGCAAAGCCTGCCTGGTCCAGAAAAGAGTTTAACATTTTCTAAAATACTCTAAATCCTGTTTATCCATTTCCTCCCCAAGATATTCAAAGCCCCCAGGTGATTAGTCAGGTCTCCTTCTGATCGTCAGACAACTGGAGCGCTATATGATAAAAGAAACAGCACCATGTGACAAAACACAACAAAACAACATGGCTCAAGTACTAAATTGAGCACTGAATTACCACAGTGAACTGTTTATGATCAATCCACAGAGGGGAAGCAAAATTGCACATGTTCATTGAGGGTCAGATTTTGCCACATTTATGCTCAGAAGTACCCCCACTGACTTTAATGGGACTGCCAGAGTAAGGTCCTACTGGATATACAGGTGGAAGAATCTGGCCCTAAATACACTTGCACAGTAAATCAATTTGAAAAAATTACATTCTGCTTATGAACATGTCAGGAGCAGAATAAGCAGCTAATACATCAGTGGCTGTGAATACATACATACATACACACAATACATCAGTGGCTGTGAATCATTTATCCCACTCTAGCTGTTTTGTGCAGCAGACACCATAAAGCCTTTACTAGCAGATAAATGCTCTTCATAAACATTTACTTGCTGGAAAAAAATCAATGTCATATGACCAATAAGGAAGATCTTCGTGTGTGTTTTGGGACTTGTAACCTAACACCACAATGGGCCGAGCACCATCTGCTCTCAGTGGTAGATAAGGCGGCTTTCTACCCTTCAAGATTCAGGCCTATAAGCTCCCGTTTTATGGCTCTCATTCTGTTCCACATTTTAAAAAAAGCAAGACTTCCATTGACTTTAGTGGAAAGGAGCAAACCCTCTCATAACTCTGAATTAAGTTAATATTTTAACTTCCAAGTTGAATTACCCCACTAATGACTAACTGCTAAATATGGCTGTAGTTTGACCATATACAATATGCTGAAAATGATTTCATAAAGCCATATATTCTGATACAAATGTTTTTTAATGTTTAAAAAAATGCAAAACTCCTTCTATCCATAGGAATGATATCAAACAAATCAGATGGGAAGTAGGAACATGAAGTGATTTTTGTCAGAATCAGTTTAGGGGAGACAGCTCATGACAAGTTTGACATAATAGCTTGACTCATTGCTGCCACTGGCAACCTGTGTTGCAAGGTCAGGGACCCACATTGGGGAGCAGCATGAACAGGGCTCTTGCTCTGTCTGTCAACAGATGCTGTAGACAGTCTTATACTCTGATTCTGAGAACATATTGTTAAGGACCAGACTGTAGGAGGCCTTAACTAACAGTTAGGACAGGAAGTTGATCTAGTTGTTGGAACAGGAGTGATCAGGCCTAGTGGCCAGAACCCAAACCAGAAGCAGGGTTACTTAGTCCAGGGAGCGAGCCAGAGTCGAGAGCCAGGAAGCAGGAGCCCAGGCTCAGAAGCTGAATACCAAGTCCAGGGAATGAGCCAGCAGTCAGAGTTCAGAACCACAGTATCAGCTGGAGCCAAGAACTGGGAGCGAGAAGTAGGAACAAAGAGCTGGAGCCAGAGGCAGGGACAGTAGTCAGGAGCAGGAACCAGAGACAGGAGGGAGGACCAGGAGCACACTGAGAGCAACACAACTACAGCCTCAGAACACTAGTGAGGAGCCAGGAACCTAGTCCTGCCACAGGGTTTAAGAATGTGCCTGCTGAAGTCTTCAGCCAATCAGGAGGCCAGGTTCATTAACTGAATCAGCTGGGGCCTGTGAGCTGGATCTGGTTTCAGCTGTGGGTCCCTGAGATAGAGGGGCCTATCTGACATTAGAAGGGGTGCTTTGACACTAAAAGGAGGGGAAAAGCAGTAGGACAAGTGAACACCCACCACCACCAAACAATGCTCACAAAGATCGTCTTTCCTCAGGACATGCAAGAGTGAGATCAAACTCTGAGGCATCATCCCAGGCAAATAAACTCAAAGAAAAAGAACCTTATATAAAATATTTGCAACCAGGAAAGAATGCAATAAAGACTAACCATGTCTGTTCCCCTACTGGTGCCATTTTGTTGCCCAGTGTAACTCTGATGACCTCACGGGCTGCTTACTGGAAACAGTTGATCTGTACAATGTAAGAGTAAGCTCCTTTAATATGCATAGCATCAGTTGCCTTCTGAGTTGTTGTCCAGGGGTTGGTTGGTTGCTACTACAGTTACCATTTTGTCATTGGGCTGCATATTTGCTTCTTACAGATGCTATTTTACTGGTGAGTGCAGAAATTACAACATGCAGAAAAGGCACCTCAAGAGCGATATCAACATTTTCACTACAATGTTCACTGTCAAGTAACAAATAAAGTCAAAGAGGAACAGCCACAGAAGATGCTGATAAAAAGCAAGGAGGGAGATGATGAGTCAGTGTGGAATTAATCCACCATCAACACCAATATGATCATCATGAACTATATATCAGTGACAGATATAAAACAGCTGTTGGATTCAGTATGCCTTTAATTAAGCAACTGATCTTGCATAACCATGCTACTAGTTTGTCTTACAATCCATATTCCTTATATCATTCTCCCCTCCTCCAGGCTTGGCATAACCTTTACATAAATACAATAGCAACAGTTAGCTAAACATGAATATCTGCACGACAAAGTGAACCAAATTTCATTTCAGAGAATGACTATTGACTTTTTCTATAAATTAGGCAACAGTTTTTAAAAGCCAGGATACTTCACAACAAGGCAAACTATAATGAATCGCCAATTTTCTCATCAGCAGCAAATGAAGGGAAGTTTCTGCTGCCTGCTCCCAGAATTTCTCAATCCTCAGAGCCACTGACTGCCACTCATCATGCTATAATAAGTAGAGCGGTAAAGAAAGTAGGAAAGAACAGAGGAAGTTGTATGAAATGTTATCAACTACTTCATGGATATTTTCATCAAAGACCCAGAATTGCTAGGTCTCAGAATGCCTACATCCAGCCAGTCTTCTGAACATTTTGTTAAACATCAGAGAATTGTAGCATTTTGGCCTTTGCTTAACAGTGGCAGAGAACTTTCCTCTGAAATCCACGAGTGGATTCAGAACTGGTTTATTTGGTTTAATAAGAACAACAAACTATTTAGCCATATTTTTGAAGCTCCATTCCCTCAGTTTTCTCCTGGCACATGCAGAACAGGCTAATGAAGCCAACCACAGCTCAAGAACTGATATTATTCATATTTGGAGGGCTGAAAATCTGTTTTCATTGATTGTACAACAGACAAATGGCGATTCTGCAGCTGACTCTTGGGACAGTATGTAAGATATGCATGGCATGCTGAAAGCATTGTAGTCTGGCTTTGCAAGGGGGAATTTCCTAGATAAGGACAGCATTCAGGAAGAGAAGGAAGGAAGAAGTGAGTGAAAAAGCATACAGCAGCATATGACCTGTGAAAGAGATAAGAGGTTTGGGATTAGAATAGTACTTTTGATTAATAAGTTTCCTAAAGCTAAATTAAAACTAGAATAAAGGTGCCTTCCCATTTGAAATCCAAAATATACACATATGGGCAACATTATAAGCACCCCTACCTTCCCTCAATACCCTGTTCTTCCAGAATCCTGACACAGGATCCAGGTTTGAGGTAAATTGGCTAACAGCTACAGAAAGAGCAGACCCTTTTCATGGAATCTCAGGGTTGGAAGGGACCTCAGGAGGTCATCTAGTCCAACCCCCTGCTCAAAGCAGGACCAAACCCAACTAAATCATCCCAGCCAGGGCTTTGTCAAGCCTGACCTTAAAAACCTCTAAGGAAGGAGATTCCACTACCTCCCTAGGTAACCCATTCCAGTTCTTCACCACCCTACTAGTGAAAAAGTTTTTCCTAATGTCCAACCTAAACCTCCCCCTCTGCAACTTGAGACCATTACTCCTTGTTCTGTCATCTTCTACCACTGAGAACAGTCTAGATCCATCCTCTTTGGAACCCCCTTTCAGGTAGTTGAAAGCAGCTATCAAATCCCCCCTCATTCTTCTCTTCTGCAGACTAAACAATCCCAGTTCCCTCAGCCTCTCCTCATAAATCATGTGCTCCAGGCCCCTAATCATTTTGTTGCCCTCTGCTGGACTCTCTCCAATTTGTCCACATCCTTCTTGTAGTGTGGGGCCCAAAACTGGACACAGTACTCCAAATGAGGCCTCACCAGTGCTGAGTAGAGGGGAATGATCACATCCCTCGATCTGCTGGAAATGCCCCTACTTATACAACCCAAAATGCCATTAGCCTTCTTGGCAACAAGGGCACACTGTTGACTCATATTCAGCTTTTCGTCCACCGTAACCCCTAGGTCCTTTTCTGCAGAACTGCTGCCCAGCCATTCAGTCCCTAGTCTGTAGCAGTGCATGGGATTCTTCCGTCCTAAGTGCAGGACTCTGCACTTGTCCTTGTTGAACCTCATCATATTTCTTTTGGCCCATTCCACTAATTTGTCTAGGTCCCTCTGTATCCTATCCCTACCCTCCAGCATATCAACCACTCCTCCCAGTTTAGCGTCATCTGCAAACTTGCTAAGGGTGCAGTCCACACCATCCTCCAGATCGTTAATGAAGATATTGAATAAAACCGGCCCCAGCACCGACCCTTGGGGCACTCCACTTGATACCGGCTGCCAACTAGACATGGAACTATTGATCACTACCCATTGAGCCCAACCATCTAGCCAGTTTTCTATCCACCTTACCGTCCATTCATCCAGCCCATACTTCTTTAACTTGCTGGCAAGAATACTGTGGGAGACTGTATCAAAAGCTTTGCTAAAGTCCAGAAATAGCACATCCACTGCTTTCCCCTCATCCACAGAGCCGGTTATCTCATCATAGAAGACAATTAGGTTAGTCAGGCATGACTTGCCCTTGGTGAATCCATGCTGACTGTTCCTGATCATTTTCCCCTCCTTTAAGTGGTTCAGGATTGATTCCTTCAGGACCTGTTCCATGATTTTTCCTGGGACTGAGGTGAGACTGACTGGCCTGTAGTTCCCTGGATCTTCCTTCTTTCCTTTTTTAAAGATGGGCAGTACATTAGCCTTTTTCCAGTCATCCGGGACCTCCCCCGATCGCCATGATTTTTCAAAGATAATGGCCAATGGCTCTGCAATCTGATCAGCCATCGACCGTCGAATCATGGAAATCAACGAATGGCTACACAGATGGTGTCGGAGAGAAGGGTTTGGATTCTTTGACAATGGGATGACTGCTTTAGCACCCTCGGATGCAGCGCATCCGGCCCCATGGACTTGTGCTCGTCCAGCTTTCCTAAATAGCCCCGAACTACTTCTTTCTCCACAGAGAGCTGGTCACCTGCTCCCCATACCGTGCTGCAGAGTGCAGCTGTCTGGGCGCTGACCTTGTCTGTGAAGACAGAGGCAAAAAAAGCATTGAGTACACTAGCTTTCTCCACATCCTCTGTCACTAGGTTCCCTCCCTCATTCAGCAAGGGGCCCACACTTTCCTTGACTTTCTTCCTGTTGCTAACATACCTAAAGAAACCCTTCTTGTTACTCCTAACATCTCCGGCTAGCTGCAACTCCAAGTGTTATTTGGCCTTCCTAATTTCACACCTGCATGCCTGAGCAATACTTTTATACTCCTCTCTGGTTATTTGTCCAATCTTCCACTTCTTGTAAGCTGTTTTTTTGTGTTTAAGATGAGCAAGGATTTCACTGTTAAGCCAAGCTGGTCGCCTGCCATATTTACTTTTCTTCCTACACATCGGGATGGTTTGTTCCTGCAACCTCAATAAGGTTTCTTTAAAATACAGCCAGATTTCCTCGACTCCTTTCCCCGTCATGTTATTCTCCCAGGGGACCTTGCCCATCAGTTCCCTGAGGGAGTCGAAGTCTGCTTTTCTGAAGTCCAGGGTCTCTGTTCTACTGCTTTCCTTTTTTCCTTGTGTCAGGATCCTGAACTCAACCATCTCATGGTCACTGCCTCCCAGGTTCCCATCCACTATTGCTTCCTCTACTATTTCTTCCCTGTTTGTGAGCAGCAGGTCAAGAAGAGCTTTTCCCCTAGTTGGTTCATCCAGCAATTGCACCAGGAAATTGTCCCCTACACTATCCAGAAACTTCCTGGATTGTCTGTGCACTGCTGTATTGCTCTCCCAGCAGATATCGGGGTGATTAAAGTCACCCATGAGAACCAGGGCCTGTGATCTAGCAACTTCTGTTAGTTGCTGGAAGAAAGCCTCGTCCACCTCATCCCCCTGGTCTGGTGGTCTGTAGCAGACTCCCACCATGACATTACCCAAGTTGTTCATACTTCTAAATTTAATCCAGAGACACTCAGGTTTTTCTGCAGTTTCATACTGGAGTTCTGAGCAGTCATACTGCTCACTTACATACAACGCAACTCCCCCACCTTTTCTGCCCTGCCTGTCCTTCCTGAACAGTTTATATCCATCCATGACAGTACTCCAATCATGTGAGTTATCCCACCAAGTCTCTGTTATTCCAATTACATCATAATTCCCTGACTGTGCCAGGACTTCTAGTTCTCCCTGCTTGTTCCCCAGGCTTCTTGCATTTGTGTATAGGCACTTAAGATAACTCGCTGATTGTCCCGCTTTCTCGGTCTGAGACAGGAGTCCTCCCTTCTTGCAGTCTCCTGCTTGTGCTTCCTCCCGGTATCCCACTTCCCCACTTACCTCGGGGCTTTGGTCTCCTTCCCCCGGTGAACCTAGTTTAAAGCCCTCCTCACTAGGTTAGCCAGCCTGCTTGCAAAGATGCTCTTCCCTCTCTTCGTGAGGTGGAGCCCGTCTCTGCCTAGCAATCCTTCTTCTTGGAAGACCATCCCATTTCCTTTCAAATGAGAGTGCAAAATTTGTATTTCAAAATGTTGGCTATCTCTTAGCTATCTGAGAAGCTACTAACTATCTGTATCTTTTTATTTTTAGGAAATTCCTAAATCCCCAATGAGTTACAGGTAACTTAAACCATGCCTGTGAACACTGATCTTATGTCTAAATTTAGTAGTGTTCTTTAATAACTAGAGTGACTCTCCATTTAAAAGCAAAAATATGCCAATCTGCTTTTTTCTTCTCTGTACTACTTTTGTACCGCTTCATCACATCAAAGTGATCAGAAAAGCCTGAGAACTAAGAGCAGAACATCCATATAGAAGAACAATGCAAAATTAGCTCATGGAGTAGATAAAGCAGAGCACTCTGCTGTGACAAATATCTGAGGCTTGTCTGTACAAACACTTAATGTACGGCATGCTGGGGAGCAAACCTACCATCCACTAGCCCAGGGGTAGGCAACCTATGGCACGTGTGCCGAAGGCGGCACGCAAGCTGATTTTCAGTGGCACTCATGCTGCCTCAGTCCTGGCCACCAGTCGGGGGGGCTCTGCATTTTAATTTAATTTTAAATTAAGCTTCTTAAACATTTTAAAAACCTTATGTACTTTACATACAATAGTTTAGTTATATATAATAGACTTATAGAAAGAGACTTTCTAAAAACATTAAAATGTATTACTGGCAAACGAAACCTTAAATTAGAGTGAATAAATGAAGACTCGGCACAGCACTTCTGAAAGGTTGCCGACCCCTGCACTAGCCTGTCTCACACTCACTGTCCATGCGGCCCCTGCTGCCACATGTTGAAAGCTCCCTTAAGCGCTCTGATCTACTCCTGTTTGGAATTGGAGTGGGTCTCAGGCTCAGACTTTAAGACCAGAAGGGACCATCATGATTATCTAGTCTGACCACTTGCAAGCTGCAGGCCACAGAACCTCATTCACCCATTCCTGTAATCGAGCACAATGGGGAAGTTTTAGTGTGCAGTAGCAGGGCCGACATGGACAGTGACTGTGTGGCAGACTAGTGCAAGGTAGGTTTACACCCATCTTGCCATGCACTGTTGGTATAGACAAGCCCCCATTTAGACTGGAAGCTACTTAGGGCAGGGGCAATCTTTTTGTGTATGTGTGTTTGTACAGGGCTAGCACAGTGGGGCCCTGGCCTATGATTGGAGTCTATAGTGCTACTTCAATACAAATCATTAGAGCTGTCAAGACTCAGAATTTCTAGAATATAGGAAACCCCGACATTTTGAAATTTGGTTTGGGTTCAAAATTTTCCACAAATCAGAGATTCCTGAAATGAGAAAATTAGGAACACTGACCCACGTTGTTTTCAAAAGTTCCAGGATCCAACAGCTGCTGAGTGAAATTGATATGATTCTTGCCACTGCCACAGGTGCTCACCTCTTAATAGTTCTGGTGGCTGGTGAGCCAGCTGGCCCATGAGTCTGGAAGCCCTGAGGTCCCAGGGCCCTGCACAGTCCACGTGGCAGGACTGCCCTCAAGCCACAGACCCTCAGAGCTCTGGGGTCCTCAGCAGCCCATCAGGAAGCTTTCCACAATTCAGTGGAATTGCTTTCAGTGCTTTCACTGAAAATCAGTTTACAGTGGCATTTTCCAATTAAATTCTGTTCCAACTAGCTCTACAAATAATAGAGAAAAGAGGCTTGTTTGCAAGTTTCTGAAAGTTGTTTAATGTATTTTCTTTCTGAAAGTTGACCAGTTTGGGAATACCACTTTTGCTGCTCAACAACCTAGTGTCATATTGAGGGGTCTAGATGGATAGGTTCAAGTTGATTCTTCAAACTAGTACATTTTCCTATGTGTGCCACCTTTTATTGCAGAGTCCAGTATTTCACTTTGTAACAAGTCTAACTGATACGGTTTAAAAAAAAAAAAGTGTGTGTAAACTAATACCGCGATGATGGGAAACCTGAGTAAAAACAATAATTCTAAGAAGTGTGAACTGCTCTCGTGCATCTCAAAAGGATGATAATTCTGAAGCCTAATGACCAATTATTTCATTGTTGATATACTTCATTGCTGCAAGACAAAAGTGAAAACCATAATATGACGATCAGTGCAACCTATTGTGAATGACAGCCTATTTTGGTGCCACAACTAAGTGGCACTTGGGTTGTGGGCATAGCCTGAAAGAGTACCACCCTCTCACTTCCTCCCCCACCCCCAGTCCTACCTGTGGAGGGCCTAAATTACAAAGAGTTCTAAAGCTAGCAACTGCATTCTGAATAGGATGGAATCTTGGAATTATAACTGGAGAGAGACTATCATAAAAGGAATTATCATCAAATTCAATCAAAACTGCCACCTCCACACTAATGAAGTGTACTTGATGGGGGCTGTAGGTGGGGAGAATCAAGGAATGTCCAAATTTACAGCAATTCTTATGTGGCTGATGAGGTGGCTCTGTTAGTGAAGGAACCTATATAAAAGGGAGCAATAAAAAAAAGTAGTTTGTGTTTGTTCTTTGGTTTCACTCAGGACTCAGTTCCTCCCCTATCTACAACTGCACAATGCCCTTTTCTAGCAACGGATGTTCTATGTACTTAGCTGGGGGTAAAATTGGGCCCCTTAACCTTTTTTTAAAATGCTTCCATGAGATACACACATCATGTTATGTTACATTTTGTATCTTGCAATTCCAAAAGTAAGTTTGAAGACATTTAAGTTCAGTCAACACTAGACAGAAGCTACCTTATTTTTTGTGGGTCTCAATGGGCCTGACTGTGTCCCCTCATTTGAACCTACATAAATCATAAGTAACTCCACCTAAATCAGTGAGTTTATATTAGTGGGAAAGCAGCATGAGAGGAAAAATAGGACCCCTAGTGAATGAATTCATCCTTACCTGAAGGCCAAATGTTAGCAGCACCTCTGCCTTCCAAGTCAGAACTGAATCCATATACCAGAGCGGTGTTAGGGAGGAGTTGTGCAAGATGTAAAACTGAGATTGTAGCCACTGTTAGTTAATAAATATACCATAGGGTGCTTGGGCTGTTACCCCAAAGGCACTGGCCAAATGTCATTTCAGTTAACTACCTTTTGAAAACATCTACTTCACTTATTGCTTTAAATGTTTCACTTTGAGGCATTAACATTGCTATATAGTGTTTGATAGAGCCAGTAAAATGGCTGCCATAAATCTAAATCCTGTGTGGTAGTGTCACGGGGCACTCTACTCACCGCAGGACAGCACTGCCTCCTGACAGTTCAGGGGATTAGCTCTTCCAGGCTGATGCCCCTTCTGGTGGTCGCGCTCTCCATCTCTTTCGCTCTCTGCAGCTCCTCTCTTGTTCCAGGAACTGCAGCCTACTCTTTGTGACTCATCCTTCTGGCCAGGTCACCACATGGTTTCCCCTTCCAGGGGTGTATACGATGTAAGTGGGGGAATGGCCCCGGCATTGTGGGGAACATTTCTGGCTTATATACTACCCCGGTGGAATTGGCTAGCGAAAGGATCCGAATCCTCGCTCCCCTTCCTTTTACCCAGAGGCCCGCCTGACATCGAGGGCTCCCTTTCCACTCTCCTGTGCCGCAGTCCTTGTAACCCCGACAAGGTTGGGCCCAGGATTCCTGAGGGCCCAACACCAGCCCCCAGTCCTGTCATGGTCACTTAGAACAGGGACTAGGGTGTCCCCACTCCGGGTACTCTCTCCCCACTGGACACTTCCCTGACCCACTGATCATTACATACACTTCAAAGCAAATACAATTTATTAAACAGCACCCAATTTTAAAAAATAAGGAAAAAATGGGGAAGGTTAAAGGAAAACATGTAACCCCACTCTGTGGCCATGGGGGAACCACAAACTGCTGTCTCTGGAATGTAAGGGAAGTTCAGGCTGTACCTCATGTTCCAGACCTCCTGCCCAGGCCCTGGCTGTGCTGCAAGGATGCTGCGGGTCAGACACTTGCCCTGGCAGTGGCCAGACGCCCTCAGGCTGTAGGAGGCAGGACCCTTCTTCCCAGTGTCACCCCCGTCCCATAGGGGTTACGGGCCCCCTCCAAGTCTGGCCTACAAGGCATCTTGGCTGGGGGCATCTCTCTGCACTGGGCCTGCTGCCCAGGATCCCCCTTGCTCTCCCCAGCTACTCACTGCACCCGGTGCCAAACTGCTCCAGCCCTAGCTCCAGCCCCAGCTTCACTCTGCCTCAGCACTGCTGCTGCTCTGCCTCCAGCTCAGCTCCCCGGGCTCCTTCTCTGGTTCTCTGTAGCTCTGGCTGCTGCTCTCTCCTGAGCTTGGCCTTGCTGTGGCCCAGGCTGCTCCAGCTGATACGGACAATGGGACCCCAGGCTCCTGACTCCCTCATTGGACTGTCTGCCCTGTTAGTCAGGCTGACCTGGAGCATTGGCCTCTCCCCATTGGTCCGGGGGACTGTCAGTCTCAGTGTCTTGATTGCTCATCTTTTCCCTTTCTTTTGGTACTGGGAGAGGGCCAACCAAAAATCCCACTAAGTTTCAGTAAGGGGTCAACAGTCTCCTTACACAAAGTCCCTTCTCACCAGCAACCTCAGGCTGTCTTCCCTTTCACCGCCCCATGGCCACTCCTGCGATGGCTGATAGGGGAACCCAAGCCTGTCCTCTACTCTGGGTTCCAGCCCAGGGATCCTACAACACACAGCCAAGGTCTGTTCAGTCCCCAGCCTTGCTGCTTACTCCCTGGGCTGCCTCCTAGTCTGCATCCTGCAGGGTCTCTTCTCCACCCTAGGGTTGCCAGGCATCCAGTTTTTGACCAGAAAATGCCCGGTTGAAAAGAGACCCTGGCAGCTCCAGTTGGCACCGCTGACCGGGCCGTTAAAAGTCTGCTGCGGAGCCCGGGGCTAAGGCAGGCTCTCTGCCTGTCCTAGCTCCGCAGGGCTCCTGGAAGTGGCTGCCAGGATCTCTGCAGCCCCTAGATGCATGCATGTCCAGGGAGGCTACGTGTGCTGCTCCCACCCCGAGGGCCAGCTCCACAGCTCCCATTGGCCAGGAACCATGACCAATGGGAGCTGCATGGGTGGTGCCTGCAGGCACTAGGGCAGCACGTGGATCCTCCCTGGCCACCCATGTGTCTAGGGCAGTGGTCCCCAACCTTTTTGGCTAGCGGGAGCCAGCCGAAGGACCACAGTGGCGGCAGAGCACCCGCCGAAATGCCGCAGCGGCAACGCCTCTCGATGATGTCACTTGCCGTCGACAAGCGATGTCATCGAGAGGCGTCCCCACCGAAATTCGGGGGCGATGTCTCTCGATGACGTCACTTGTCGGCGGCAAGCAGCATCAGCGAGAGGCGTCCCCGCCGAAATTCGGGGGCGATGTCTCTCGATGACGTCACTTGTCGACAGCAAGCAGAGTCAGCGAGAGGCGTCCCCACCGAAATTCAGGGGCGATGCCTCTCGATGACGTCACTTGTCGGCGACAAGCGTCGTCATCGAGAGGCATCCCCGCCGCGGCATTTTGGCGGGTGCTCTCCTGGGGGCCAGGACACGGGCACATTAAGATGACCCCGTGGGCGCCATGGCGCCCGCGGGCACCGCATTGGGGACCCTTGGTCTAGGGGATACAGGGATTTGGTGGCCACTTCTGGGAGCCATGGTAAGCGCTGCCAGGACCTCACACCCCCTCCTGCACTCCAACCCCCTGCCCCAGCCCGGAGTTCCCTCCCGCACCCAAATTCCCTTCCAGAGCCTGCAACACCACAAATCCCTGACCCAGCCCCCTGCTGCACCCCAAACCCCTCATCCTGGTCCCACCCCAGAGCCCACACCCCCAGCCAGAGGCCTCACCCCCTATACAATGGGGCCCTGTCCCATTCTGTACAGTCAGCACTGTCATAAGTGGTGTCAACCACTAGGTCCCCTGTGTTGCCAAGCCAAATGAGTCTGGGTAGTCCAGTCTCTGTTTCTAGGGTACACTCCCAAGCTCAGACCACTTGTCTGATGCCCTTCCTTGGGACATGGGACTCTGCAGTCCAGCCACACTAGACCATGAAACCAGGTCCTCAGACCTCAAGAGCACACTTTCCCCCACGTCACTTATACACTCCCCCCCAGAACCACATCTGTGCTGTGGGGGCTCTGGGCTTCTAGTTAAATCCTTTGAGGGACAACATGGCAGGAAAGCAAGAAACATGGGTTTAACAAAGGAATTTCTTAAGCACAGTCACTTGACTCATAAAAAGTTACATATCTTTGAGAAATAATAAAAGTCCTGAAGTGCACCCTCCCTTAATCTGAGTTTCTGAATACCCCTTCTGTGTATGTCTGCGTTTTGGGCCAGGTAGAGTTTCTCATACCCTCTTCTCTTCTGCACGTCCTGTTTCCATATGGTGATATTTGCTTTTCCCGCCTCCATTCAGAGCAGCACCCCCTTTTAAGTATAGTCTCTGTCTCTTTCTAGCCAGGTGCTCAGCTGGAGAGCTCCAGCCTCCCCACCTCCCAGCCCTAGGTAGACTTGCCCAAGCTGTAGAGAAGGGGTGAACAACAACAACATTGTTTCTTGGCACAAATGACAGTCATTCAGAGTTGATAGCCCCAGTTTGGTCTCTTCTGGCATCTTTGTGATGGTCCTTCAATGAGGTGTTCACAGGTTGAACAGTTTCAAAAGGAGTCTCTATCTCACAGTCTCTCCTCCGAGAACTGTTCTGAAGGCGTCTGACAGCATGGCTGAAAACATCATCAGTCCTGTATCTCAGGCTGACCCAACACACTGTTCTGAAAGGCGTGACAGCATGGCTGAAAAAATCATGCGAACAGACTCGGTGCTTCAACACACACCCTTGAAAACCGCCATTTTTGCAGCCCAGCAGCAGCAGCCCAACACCAAGAACCTTCCATCACAGTGAAGGGAAACCGAGCAAGGACCAATTTCACAATACGCACAAAGCCCACACCAATCTCCCAGCCCATCACAGTGAAGGGTCAACTGCAAAGCAGCAGCACCTTCTGCTCAAGGCGGCGGCAGGGACGCCGGAGAGACTGAGTGGGACCGCTTGTGCATCGCCAGCAAGGCAAGCAGGCAAGGACTGCAACAGTAGTGCTAACTACCTTGATGTATGCCACAGTGAGACCTGCTTAAAGCAGTAGGGCTAACTACCTTGCCAACCACCAGTGAGACCTGGACTGGATTCGCACTAGGCACAGGGAGCACGAGGACAAGGGAGCCACTTTGCCTGAGACTTCCTTTCGAGATTAGGCCTGAGGATTCTTGGCAGGATAAGGTGCCTGACACAGAGCAGGCCATGCCAGACCACCCCCAAGCAGTTTACTCTGGTCGCTGCTCAGGCCATGTATGGCAGGCAGGCTCAAGGATGCCAATCCACTCTCTCCAAAAACAGCTCTCAAGATACGCTGGAAAGCCTCTCTGAAGCCCTGCTGAAACACAAATCGCTGAAAGCAACCCTACGCTGAGACCGATCGACATATCCTCAGATCAAACCATCACCAAGACCTATCTGATCGAGAAGGACTACAGAGCTCCATCAGCCAGACATCTGAAGCCAGAAGGATGCAGAGCTGCAAAGAGACGGTGCACTCCGATGTCAGCATGTCTGCGAAACCCACATAGCCAGTGCCAATGTGGTTTGCCACATGGGAGCCTGCACATTGCAGTGTTGAACCTGATAGAACATTCTCAAGCTTCTGTCCTGGAATGCAATGCAGTAACCTTGCATTGGGCAAGTTTAGATGCACAATTAAAAAATTGAGCTGTTAATATAAAATGGAGTTCACAATTTGATACTGACATATCTCGCTATGTCACAATGGTATATTACTCAAAAGAGAGTCCAAAGGCCCCCTGGCCTGTCCCAAATCGGGATAACTCCTGGCTATTGCTGTGCTCACTAATGCTTGGATTCAGTGTGAACTTGGAATTACAGATCCCAGTTTCTGCTGCATGGCCAAATGTCCAAACCCATGGATTGTTCTGCCTAGGCTATACTCACAGCCTGCTTCCTGGGCCAATCTCTTAACCCTACATTTAGGCATACTCCCTCCACTAACATGTCAATAACATCTGTTCTCCCAGCGTAGCCTGCCAAGCCCCAAATCGTCTCTCAGCATCACCCCTCTGCCAGCTGATTGGCCCAGAGTCAATCAGGTGGCCTTTAACCAATCCCATATCCCCACTTAGTGGGCTATGACCCTCTGATCTGGAGCCATAGACTCCTCCTCCAGTGAGAGGAATCCTGGCAGCAGGAAGTCAGGAGTGAAATTTCCTTACTGTCCTTGAACCAACCATGGTTCTGGGATAGAGGGGCTAGCTCATCTGCTGCCCAACCCCGTGGGTTGTTGGGCATGGTGGGTATGGCTGGGCCTTATATGCTGACATGTGCATGGGGAGGTTCTACACTTGGCAGCCAAGGGAGAAGAACAGGAGACTGGCAGGCCTACATTGTGCTCCTGGCACTGTTATGGGCTTCTGTGGTGTTTTATAGGCCAACAGGGCCGGCTCCAGACCCCAGCGCGCCAAGCGCGCGTGTGGGGCAGCATTTTCCCTGGAGGGCGGCAGGCGGGTCCGGCGGACCTTCCGCAGTCATGCCTGCGGAGGGTGCGCTGGTCCCGCGGCTCGGGTGGACTTACCACAGACATGACTGCGGATACTCCACCGGAGCCGCCGGACCAGGGAACCCTCCGCAGCTGCAGGAGGTCCACTGGAGCTGCGGGACCAGCGGATCCTCCGCAGTCATGCCTGCGGGAGGTCCGCTGGTCCCCCGGCTCCGGTGCACCTCCCGCATGCATGACTGCTTGGGGCGGCCAAATTGCTAGAGCCGCCCCTGTAGGCCAAGGCCAAAAAGAAGTCTGTTAGTAGCTATGGAGGAGCTGTGTGATGAGGGCAAGTAGTTACCATTTCAGGACTGAGAATATAGTTACATAAAGCATACTGCTTGAACCTTCTAGCCCTCTCTTATGTTCATTTTTAACTGGTATTTTAGTCTGGCTATTTTATACATTCTGACTATTTCTATTGCATTGATGGGGAAATATGGAGATCCTCCAGTGGCAAAAAGATTCCACTGAAGTCCTATAGCTGCTAATTAAAGATTATGTAGCCTAGTGATAAAAGTGTGAGATTCGTATTTCAAACATATGGTGTTAAAACCCTCTATTACTGTTATACTTTTATTACAGCTTTGATTATTTTTCCATTAGTGCAAGTTTAGATTAATTTTTACTCCTCTTCCAAATTAAAAAAAAAATCTTATCCAAAAGATCTTGTGCAAAAAAGCCAAGTTAGAAAGAACAGTTCAGCCATAAAGATAGTATGGATCCAAATGCCATTAGTGGACTTGTACCCACTGTCACCAACTGAATTTGTCCAATAACTATAAAAACAACTACATTAGAAAAGGGTTAGTTGTTTCAATTGTCCAGTAAAAGAAGACATAAGGGCTGATTCTGGGAAAACCTAAGACCTATCAAGTTCATATTAAAATAAACTGACTTCATATGCTCTTAGGATTTTTCAGTACACTGGAATTATGAATGCATTCACTATGAATTCTGGGTACTTAGCACCCTCTCAATGCATGCTCAATCCTCCATTAGGAATAACCTTAGTTCCACTGTTTTCCAGATCAGTGCTCCCCTGTGTATGTTTATGAAACCTAGGAGAGGACCAAATTAGCTCTAATCTTTAAGGGTGAAATTCACCCCTGTGTAAAAGGTCCACATGAACAATGAAATGACTGGATGTGGGCCTTCTTCACAAGGGGTAAAATTTACCCTACATGATTAAATATTCTTATTTCAGCTTAATTGTTTTCAATGTAAAAAGTTTTTGATTGGATAATTCCTTTTTCCTTATTCTGCTTTGTTTTGTTTTCCTTTATATAGATATCTGTCAAATGTAGAGATGAAGAGGATTATACATATAATGCACATAGCTGCCATAAAAAGCTGTATGTATAACAAATTTATTTTAACCGTATTAAATAAAACCTAAAGAGACAAACATTTAAAGGACTAGTCTGTGGCTAATAATGAAAAGAAATTTTTAAAAACGTGTGAAAGAGTATGCAGGTGGTGTGAGGTGGTAACTAAAGATAACAGTAGAAACAAGGAAAATGTTTAAAATGTAAAACCTCAGAGTTACAAACATCAGAGTTAAGAACTGACTGATCAACCACACATCTCATTTGGAACCGGAAGTACACAATCAACCTCACATCTCATTTGGAACCGGAAGTACACAATCAGGCAGCAGCAGCAGGAAAAATAAAAAGAAAAAAAGCAAATACAATATAGTACTGTGTTAAACATAAAGTACTAAAAATATAAAGGAAAAGTTTTTTTAATATAAGATATGAAAAGATAAGGAAACTGTTTCTGTGCTTATTTCATTTGAATTAAGATTGTTAAAAGCAGCATTTTTCTTCTGCACAGTAAAGTTTCAAAGCTGTATTAAGGTTCAGTTGTAAACTTTTAAAAGAACAACCATAATGTTTTGTTTAGAGTTATGAACAACCTCCATTCCTGAGGTGTTTGAGAATGAGGTTTTACTGTAATAGAGTCTGTAAAAGGGAATGGTACTCAATGTTGGTTTTAAAAATAATATCCCATAGACGTAACACTGGAGGACATATTTACAATTCTTGCATGGAAAAAAAAATCTGTGCTGCTTTATGGTCATGTGTTTTATGCATCAGTCTGAGCAGTGGCCTTATTCCAAATTCCAACACAGGAATTGCTTTGCATGCTAAAATTTCATTTTTAAACAGCCATTGTACAATTTATTTATTCCTCTTTCAGCTTTTAGATCTTTGCAACAAGAACGGCTTTAGGTTATCTTAAGCTTTCTCGCTGTAGGCACACTAGATTGCGACATATTATTCTCCGTAATTTTTCATCTTAATAATTACTAGTGCTTTCTTTGTTATCCTGAGCAGCCCTGCCAGAGATAGAAACAATAGCTCCAAGGCGGTGGAGGCTATTCACTTTCTTTTCACTGAATAATTGTTTCCTCTCCTGGCTCCAAGGACTATAGTGACTCATGTTCAGAGTAGCTCATCTTCAGCACCTTTTATATTTTCATGCTTATCTTTAGGAGCAGGTGGCTTTTCATTTCCATACCTATCACTAATATTCTCTTGCAAGTTTTGCCTGTTGTGTATGAGATAAGGGCAACATAATCTAGATCTTCTATAACTTCTTCTCTACTCAGTTATAATCTTCTTTGCAGGATCTCCACTGCTCTTCCCATTAGCCAGTCTGGCCCCAATTCAGCAAGGTACTTAAAACATACCTAGCTTTAAGCTTGCAGTCCCATTGACTTCAGTGGTACATTGCTGAATCAGGGCTTCTGTCACTAATCAAAGAGAATTACAGGTGTCATCTCTCCTTGCTGAACAACCTGACTGGATGGTGAACCCATTCTAAATGTTGGCCAATGTTGTGGAAAAATTACCACACGTTGTGTTTGGATCAGAACAGCCTGAGGCTCCTTTATTACAAGCATGCAGGGAGAGCCAGCCAGTTTAGCTGCTCTCCCGAGAAAGGGAAAACACAAGCTTATATAGATCAAAACCACATTGAGTTACACATACTTCCTTATTAATATTTTCCCTTATTAGGAATACAGCAAAAACAAGCTTTTCCCGTTATTTACAAGTTGTTCTTTTGCGGTTACCGGCTTTTCTAACACTAGTTATTGTAGTTACATTGAGCAAGATTAGCTGTTGCAATTGTGTCTTGTTAGTAATTTTCCTCTTTCCTTTTTCCCCCTGACCACGTACACAATTCTCTTGACCAAAGTTTAGGCCTACTCATTTTTCCTTTACAATGCCCCCTTTGGTGCCTTTTTGGAACCATCTTGGCCTAAACTTTCATAGTTATTAAATTTTGTATTTTTGATTTTAAACCCAATGGCTCAGCCTTTGGGGTTTTGGTTGAAGGCAACGACAATGCATGGTTAGTATCAACATGGAAAGTGCTATTATTATTACGCCTTTTACAACAACAACAACAACATAATCCTAGGCTAAACAATAATAATAAAAGCATTAACATTGCCATTGTAATAATATGATGGGGTTGTTGTACAGCCTTAGTTACAAAACTCAGTATATCATATGTAGTACATAAAGTAGACACTTTATAGGCTGTATGATTGGATTTCTGGTAGGAGTGAAAGCAAATTTTGGAACCGAGTAGGTACTAAGGCAGTTCAGTTAAAAGGTATTTGAAACTTAAGGGCTGTTTGCAAATTTTTGTTCACAGGCTAATAAATAATATTACTGCCAGCAGCAGTGGTGAGATTGAAACGTATATTTTGCAAAATTGTGGCCTTAACATACACACAGCTATTATTTGCTTGGAAAAGCAGGTGTCCCGCTAGGGTAGTTTCTTGTCCCTTACTCTCCCAACAAACCTGGTTATGAACAGTGACAACTTCCTCTGGCCTTCGTTTGCATATACACTGGAGCTGTGGGGATTTTAATGGCCAGAGTGTTTATTGGCTCCCTATCCCTATTCAAATGTCGGGTGTTATTTTAGGAGCACCAACTATAAATCAGTTAGCAAACCAGGTATTTTAATTTTCCAAATGTCTTGGTGAATTACCCAATTCTACATGCATCCTTCCCACAGACCTGGCAGGATTCAGTATAAGGGAGCCCACACCCCTTTAATGAGTCCGTATGCTTGGAAGGAGCATTGCAAATGTTTGCACTTTTACCCAGAAAATTTTCAAGTATGTTTTCAGGGTCATAGATTAAATGATACTCCTGAAGTATCTGTAAGGACAGTGGGCCAAGTCTGATGCATGAGATTACTTTGTATAGCCATTAGCTAGTTATTCAGGAAATCCTGAATTTCTGAACATGCCAGATTCCACTACAATGCCTTTTCAGCCTTAGTGATTTTTAGCACCAGTGTTGTCAGCAGTTTTTGGGTTATTGAACAGGAGCTGCTCTAGGTATTTTGCCACCCCAAGCATGGCAGGCAGGCTGCCTTCGGCGACTTGCCTGCGGGAGGTCCCAGGTCCCACGGATTCAGCGGCACACCTGCAGGAGGTCCGCCGAAGCTGCGGGACCAGTGGAGCCTCCGCAGGCATGACACCAAAGGCAACCTGCCTGCCACCCTCACGGCAACCAGCGGAGCACCCCCCCGTGGCTTGCCGCCCCAGGCACGCGCTTGGCGTGCTGGTGCCTGAAGCCGCCCCTGTTATTGAACTAAGGGCAGAAATAACACGTAATTCACCAACTTCAGCCTGCACCTGAGTTAACTGTGCTTCAGTGATAAGACCTGTGGCCTTTTTTAATTGTCCTAATTTTTTTTATGTTGTTGGCCCCTATACATATTTTAAATTTCAGCTGCACTGTTGGCACCATTCCATAAGTATTGGGCCACCTTTTTTTTTTTTTTTTTTTAAGAGGAAACCCAGGCCCTTTGCTGTGCTAACCTAAGGGCAGCCCTTTTGAGCAATTAGGGTATGCAGAGGTGACTTGGAAGCTGGATAAGGGCAGTGTGAATTTTGTAGTTTTTAGAGTAGTATTAATTAGGATTCAGCGATATTCTAACACATACCTTTTTGGTGAAGTACTATACCACATCTGTTGGCTATACACTTTTATGTACTTTTGAGAGGCATTGACATTAATAGCATAGGAAGAGGTATACTGCAATATGGTGTAGGTTAAGTTATTAGTTACTGGAATTATTTTAATAAAGATAAAATTTTCCATGGCAGAAGAAACCCTTTGGGTATAAGTTTGATTATTTACTAATTGCGTGACCAAATAACAATAAGGGCCTTTTTTATTCAGAATACTGCAAAATTTAGGAACAGCCATTATATTTACCCCTTTATAGAACTCCTTGGTTTTAATTTCTGATTTCTGCGGCTTATTTGTAGTGATATTATATATTTTATTTCCACCAACCCATTTGTTTTTTATTTAATTGTTTGTTTATATGCACTATTTTGGACTTTGAAAAATAATTTTTCTGAACAAAATTTTAGTAAATTACTAAGATCTGAAGGTTTGGGCCAATGGATTTTAGTAGAATATACCGTATTATCTGTATTTGGGTAAATGTTAGGGGTTGTGGCAGAGATGGAGGGGATGGTGGGGGAAATGTTTTTGGCAGCAAGGTGGTTTTGATATTTATCCTCTGGAAGCCAATTAGGGAGGACAGTACATTCCCATGGTACTTGCCCAAAAACAAAAGTTGCAGCCTGAGGAATAAACCCCAAAACCCAATTAGTACCACATTCTCAAGAATAGATCCGATAATTCCCACCCTGCCAATATACAATACTTTGTTTTCTTCACCAGGGCCAATTTTTAATTTTCTTTGTTATTAGGAATTTCTGGACTCCGGGGGTTTTAGCAGCGTGAATGGATGGGGTTTTTTTGGTTGGTTGGTTGGTTGGTTGGTTTTTTTTGTAACAGTCGTGGTTTAGCATTATACCGGGGAGAGGTTACTAGCACATTACCCAGATTCTGGTCCAGTGATCTTATGGGATTTTATCCTTTGATGGTGGATTTTATTGTAGAATTGCTGGTGGTTTGGGGCATCCAAAAGAACATAAAGGTATTATGAAGGTTTAACAATAACAGCAAGAGTATAGCTATACACATGAACCAAATTGAGGGCATGAGCCATTTTTGCACCATGGCTGTTTCTTTTATTTTGGCTGTGGGGTTGGCCATGGCAATTAGGTGCCAGTGGGCACTAGGCTCTCCACTGGGCTTTTTAAGGCAGTATTCTGGCCTTGTGTCTCCTGTTTCCCTTTGCCAGTGGGCTGAAGTTTCAGCTGGCTGTAAAGGCAGCGTGTAGGAGATTAAGGTGGCTCCAATTGCCACGGACTGATAGATCGGGGTGCTGAGGTCTAATTTTGTTTCCTGAGGTTATATTTAGGTTCCTTTTTGGGGCCTGGAGAGAGGTTACTGTTACTATTCCACTGGTTGCTTTCTAGAGCAGGGTCTGCCGGATGGAATTTTTTGTGTCTGGGTTTAAAGGCGGCGTTGTCTGTTTGCAGTGGGAGGCGTGGATTCAGGGCCAGCTCTAGGCCGATTCGCCCGATTCCCGGGAATCAGGCCCCGCGCCTAAGAGGGCCCCGCGCCTTAGGCGCCTTTTTAATTTTTTTTACTTACCCCAGCTGCGGTCTGCTCCAGGATCTTCCGTGGCCCCGCTCCCCTGACCAAAGCGCCGGTTGGAGCGCGGCTGCCCCACAGCCCCATTCTCAGCTGGAGCTCCGGCCGGAGAGCGGCAAGCCCTGCGGCCCCGGCTGGAGCTCCGGGCCCTTTAAATAGCCCCCACAGCCCTGGGGTAGCGAGGGGCTCCGGGGGCTATTCAAAGGGCCGGGGCTCCAGCTGCCTCTGCCACCCCGGTCCTTTAAATAGCCGCCGGAGCCCTGCTGCCCCCAGGCATTCCCCAGGGCTCCTGTGGCTATTTAAATGATTTAGTTGGGTTTGGTCCTGCTTTGAGCAGGGGGTTGGACTAGATGACCTCCTGAGGTCCCTTCCAACCCTGAGATTCTATGATTCTATGATTCTATGAAAAGGTCTGGGGTGGGGTAGAAGCAGGGGAGCTCCGGGCCCTTTAAATAGCCCCAGAGCCCTGGGATAGTGGGGGGGCTTGAGGGCTATTTAAAGGGCCGGGGCTCCAGCTGTCTCTACTGCACCCCCTGCCCTGCCCGCACCAGCCCCGTCCCCCCTGCCTGCAGCCAGATCTGCACCCCGTGCCCACAGCCAGCCCCTGCCAAACCCCCTGTCCTGTCTTCAGCCAACCCCTGCCACACCCCACTGTGGCCCTGCCCAAAGCCAGCCAGCCCCACACACACCCCTGCCTGCACCAGCCCTGCACCCCCTGCCCTGCCCGCCCTGCCTGCACCAGCCCTGCACCCCCTGCCCTGCCCGCCCTGCCTGCACCCAGCCCTGCACCCCCTGCCCTGTCTCCAGCCAACCTCTGCTGCACCCCCCTGCCTGAAGCCAGGCAGTCCCACACCCCCCTGTCTCCAGCCAGCCCCACACCCCTTGCCCTCCCTGCAGCCAGACCCTACCTCCAGTCAGCCCCTGCTCTGCCTCCAACCAGCCCCACGTTCACTGCTGCCCTGCAGTTCCCAGGGCAGTAACCCTGCACACCGGCTTCAATGAGGGGGGCAGAGAGCAGCTGGGACCCACACATGTGCACACCCCCAGGGAGTGGCGGGGACCCACACATGTGAAATGGCAGTCTTTAATAACCAATCAACAGCATATATGATGCAATGTACATAATATATAATTTTATTATTTATATAGTTATGGAAAGTAAATAATACATGGAAGAAATGAAAGGCTTTTTTTTACACTTTTTTTTTTTTCAGTCATCCCTGCCAGGGCCCCACCAAAAATGTTCGAATTGGGCCCCGCACTTCCTAAAGCCGGCCCTGCGTGGATTCAACTGACAAATCCCTTGCATTTGACTGCTGTGTGGATGGTTAACAGGACCTGGTAGGGGCCTTACCAACGAGGCTTTAGGGAAGGGGTTTTTTTGGTGTACTTTAATGTAGACCCAATCTCCAGGCTGCAGTGGGTGGCACAGCATGTCAGCTGGTTCAGGCAGGGTACTTTGTACCTGTGAGTGACTAGACCTAACGCACCGCATTAGTGTCTTGCAATATGCCATAACAGTGTTATTATTTAGTTGCAAATTCAATTTGTAAGGGATCAGAGGAGGGGATACTGGCATTCTTATAGGTCTGGCCATAAGGATTTTGTGTGAGGATAGGCCATGTTTGTGTGTGGGTGTGCTCCTCATATACATGAGGGCATTAGGCCATTTTAGGCTAGTTTCAGCACAAATCTTAGAGATTTTGTTCTTTAATTTCCCATTTTTCCACTCGACCACCCCTGCACTTTTGGGGGTGGTGAGCACAATGCAGATGTTGAGGGCCTTGCAAATCTGCTGCATGATTTGGCCTGTGAAATGGGTACCTCAGTCTCTGTTGATAGAGACAGGTAGACCAAACCGGGGGATAAAGTTTTTTAATAATCTTTTCGCCACAGTGAGGGAATTGGCCTTGGCACAAAGGTAGACCTCTATCCATCTGGAGTACATACAAACACAGACAAGGACATATTCATAAGAACAACATTTTGGCATATTGATAAAATCAATCTGGATATTTACAACAGATCCCCACAGGGTGGGGTGCACAGCTGATTTAGTTCGTACTGGTCTGCCACTGTTGTGGGCTAGGCAGATAGGGCAAGAGTTACAGTACTGCTGCGCCATTATGGAAAAATTTGGGGCATACCAATGTTGCAGCACTGATGCTATCATCCCCCCTTTGCTCACGTGTGCCATTTTATGGGACACGTGAGCAAGATAGGGGAGCAAAACCTTGGGCGCCACCATGCGGCCGTCTGGGGAGCACCACAAGGCATCGGGATGTAAAGCACATTTATTCTGCCTCCATTTTTTTATTTTTTTTTTAATGCTTTGAGGTTAAATTTTGCATAAGAGCTAAATTTGGGGGGAAATTAGGCATGGAGGGAGACTGTGAAATAAAGAAAATAGAGCCAAATGGAGCCAGAGACCCGGAAAGGGCCGCCTGCCTGGCAGTAGCATCTGCCAAAGCATTTCCTCTTGTAGCATTATTATAAGGCTTTTGATGAGCAATACATTTTACAACAGCAATGGCAGAGGGAAGCTGAAGAGCAGAGAGAAGAGCATTAACATAAGGCTCATTACAAATGTTCCCCCCCCCACCCCGACGTGATAAATCCTCTGTGTTTTTATAGTTGCCCATAGTTAAGGAACACCCTGACGGCATATTGGGAGTCTGTGTAGATGGTAACAGATTTGGTTTTGGCCAAGGAACAGGCACGGGTAAGGGCAACAAGTTCTGCAACTTGGGCTGAGTGTGCTTTCAGGAGGGAGTGGGCCTCCACAGGCTCGTGTTGGGAACAAACAGCATAGCTGGCCACAAGCAGGCCTGCAGGATTTGTAAAACAGGACCCATTTACATGGAACAGCAGATTAGAATTATGGAGCGGGCTGTTTTTTAAATTAATTTTAGGAGTGGAGAGTTTTGTTGTTATGGCTAGACGTTTATGAGGTATTTTATTGGCAGCAGTGGGGAGTAAAGAAGTGAGGTTAAGAACAGGGCAGCGATTAAGAGTTACATTTGAAACATTTAAAAGCAGCATTTTATACTTACTTAGTCTGGAGTTAGAGAGATGCTGGGTTTTACTTTTAGAAGTAGGGCAGTTACAGCATGCGGGACAGCAACACATAAGAGTGGATTTCAGAACAAGAGTAGCAGAAGTTTTGACAAGGGCAGCGGCTGCAGCTACCGCCCGGAGACGAGGGAGTCCAGCTGCCGCAGGGTACAAGGGTGAGCTATAATATGCAATGGGTTGTTGCGCATTACTGTGAGTCTGAGTAAGGACCCCTAAGGCTATTCCCTCCTTTTCATGGCAGTAGAGAGTAAAGGGCTTTTGATAGTTTGGTAGGCCCATGGCAGGGGATTTGGTGAGGGCTTTTTTAATTTGAGTAAAGGCTTTTTTGGCTTTAGAGAACCATGGAAGGGGCTTTTGGACCTTGTTAAGAGTTAGTTTTTTCAGAGGTTTGACAAGGGCTGCATACCCGAGGATTCATTGTTGGCAATACCCGGCCATGCCTAAAAAGCCGTGCATTTTCTTTTCAGTAGTTGGTTTAGGGACCTGGAGAATGTCTTGTATTTGCGAAGAGGACAAATACCCTTTTTCAGCTGAAATATTATGTTCCAAATAATGGACCCTTGGCAAACAGAACTGTAGTTTAGATTTGGAGGCTTTGTGGCCCTTCTGGGCTAGAGCTTGCAAGAGTACCAGGGAATCGGTTTTGGAGGCTTTTAGTGAAGATGATGCCAGGAGCAGGTTATTTACATACTGTACCAGAGTGGACCCCCTGGGGAATTTAATGTTGTCCAGATCCTTTTTGAGGATCTGGGAGAACAAGGTGGACAATTTGGTGTAGCCTTGGGGTAACCTGGTCCAAGTATATTGAAGCCCTTGGTAAGTAAAGGCAAACAGATACTGGCTATTTTTATGAATAGGGATTGAGAAGAAAGCCAAACAGAGGTTAATAACCATAAAATAAACGGTGGAAGGGGGAATGCAGGAAAGGATAGTAGCAGGATTAGGGACAACGGGGAAGGTAGGGAGAACAGCAGCATTAACAGCACAGAGATTTTGGACAAAACGCCAAGCTTGTTTGCAAGGCTTTTTTACAGGTAAAATGGGGGAGTTATATACGCTGACCATAGGAATAATGACCCCTTGCTTGATTAAGGAGGTGATTACTGGTTGAATTTCTTCCTCAGCCTGTTTTGAGGGTGGTACTACTGCATCCTAGGAAGGGGTTTTGCTGGGTTTAGACAAATTTTAACCGGTTGGGCAGACCCAATATACCTAATCTGGTTGGCATGATTAGCCCACAAGGAGGGAGGGACCTTAGCCAGCAATTTTTGTTGCAACAAGGAAGGGCTGGGGTCGGTTTCCTCTTTTTTAGCGTCCACCTGTAAGACTGCCAGGACCTTATCATGACTAGGACCAGGCACGTCTAAATACATGCCTCCTAGGGTACAATAGATGGTACAATTCAATTTACAGAGCAAGTTTTTTCCCTAAAGGTTAACCGGAGAGTAAGGACTGAGGAGGAAAGCATGACGGTTAGACAGAGGACTGATAGAAACAGACAGCGGTGAAGAAACAGGTTTGGGAATAGGAGTATTGGCCACCCCTACGGCATTCACTATCTCAGATGTTAAGGGATGAAGGGGAAGTCGCTGGTGCAGAGAGTAGACCGTGAAGCACTGGTATCTAGCAGGCAGGAGGTAGGGGTGCCATTAATTACACAGGTTACATATGGTCCAATTTGGTTCAACGGAATAAGCAAAGCAATGACGTAACCAGTCTCCTGGCTATCCTAACGGCTTTGATAGAGTAAAGGGGCTGGGGAAGGGGATGATGGTGGAAAGACAGGATTAGTGGATTGCTTACGCTGGTAGGGACAATTATTTTTTCAGTGGCCCTTTTGCTTGCAATAGTGACACATGCTATTACTTTGTTTTTGGGAAGGCGGGCAGAAGAAGGAATTACAATTTGGCCTCCGCCCTTTCCCCCACAATGGGCGATTGTTGTGAGGTTTCTGCATGTTTTGGACCTGGAGGGCCATTAATTTAGTTTTCGTGGCATCCTTTTTGTTTGTTTTAGTTGGCAGTGATAATGTTGGGCAGCTGCTAAAATTTTATCTAGATTTTTTTCTTCTCATTCTACAATGCCAATTTTTAATTGGTCCCCCAATCATGGATAGAGTCCCTGAACAAAAGCAGCTACCACCGCTTGTCTGGCATCTTGCTCGGCATTGTCTATACCGGAATGTCTTTTGAAAACTTGCTTGAGGCATTGCATATAATTAGCAGGGTTTTTTCCTTTATTTTGTTTACAGCCGCTAATTTTGGTCCAGTCTGCTTTCTTTGGGCAGACTGTGAGGACTGCATTTAGCAGTCTGTCTCTAATTTCGTCTGTTTTGGTCTGATTGTGTGCCTGCATCATCCGCGGGTCACCGGGCTACCTTATAAATACGATTTAATGTTTCCCTGGGTAAGACTCCTCTTAGGAATTGGTTTAAGTCTGCCCAGGTGGGGTTATAACAGCTTATGACAGTTTTTAATTCTTTTGGGAATTTAACAGGGTCTTCTCTTATTTTTGGAAACTTTTTAGTTAAATTATACAAATCTGTGGGAGACCAAGGTGCATGCACAGACACCAAGGTTCCCTGACCTGAAGCGCCTATGCCCGGGAGTTGGCGCAAGGGGAATGCTGTTTTATTATGGGGACACAGGGTTTGAGGGGGGACGTGAGGAGTTTTTGTCATCTAGTATTTTTTGCCAGCCCAGTTGAATTTAAATTTGTTATCAATTCTTTTAACTGGTCATACAGACCGTGAGCCGTACGTTCTAAGGCACTGATTGGGCTTGTTGAGAACTCTAAACATGAAACAGAAGGTGCCAGAGAGGTTTTTACTTGGGGTGAGAGTTCCTGGACAGTTGAATCAGCTTTCTGGTTACATGGTGGTGGAGGTCACTTGGGGGCCTCTTGACCAGTTCCACCCTGGCTGGGCAATCCTTCACCCCCCTGCATATTCCCGGCCTGATTGGACGGTTCGCCACCAACCTGCACAGGTGGTGCAGGGGCAACCGATTGTCTGGACTCTAAATATAGGTCTATAATATTTTCAGGTGGGGCTGAGGGGGTACCCTGAAGAGGCCTTGAAGGGTAGAGAGGTATCTGCTGGCCAGCAGGAGTTTGGTCAGGACCCAATTTCTCTCTTGCCTTTTTTAATTGTATCTTAAGTTTCTCCTGGGAATCCTTGAGACTCCTCATTTGAGATTTACGACGCCGTTTTTCTGTTTCTCCATACCAATTGAAATATGCATTAAACTGACCTTGCCCGACTTTATTGGCCAGAAGTGCGCCTTTGAGGTGCACAATCTTGTCAAGGTCGAAACTTCCCTCTAGGGGAAACTGCAATTTTGGATCGTCTTTGATATACCAATTCCATTTGTTCAGAAACTTGCAAGTGAAAGGACTGTAATTTGTGTACATGTAGTACGCAGGTGTGCCTTTTGGCAAAGCGATGGTCCCTTTGGACCCACCAGCTCCCATTTTTCCGAGTTCCTGGTGAGGCGGATATCACCTTGGACCTCCGGCCCCCAGAATGACAGTTCCCAGCAAGATGGGGATCACCTTGGACCCTCCGGCCCCCAGTATCCAGATTATTTTCACTCGGGTCACTTACACAGGGAAGGCTTATTTAGGACGTCCACGACTCTCTTACAGCCCCCTACAGCAAAGAGTGTTGGCTAGTCTCAGAGAGAACGGTACTGCTTACTCTGGTGCTTCAGGTGAGGTGATCGGACCAGTCAGTGGCTTATGAACCACCTTCAGACGAGGACAGAGACAAGGGAGGAAAGAGGGTCATGGGACAGGACCCTTCAAGGATGGGAAAAGATAGGGTCACACAATCCTAGACCCAGGCAGGCCCCTCACTGGTCAAGCCATGCAGAGTGAGACTGCCTCAGTCAGGGCCCTCTCTTTGGCCCTACTAGTTGCGGTTACAGGGCTTGCATTAGAGACATCTCCATTCACAAGCTGGTGGGCTTTGCAGAGAGCTCTGAGCGTCTTCCTGTGACCCTCACTCACACTGGCACACACAAACAGAGTCCTACCCAGACACCCACGTGGCTCTTCCTGGGGCAACCAGAAGGGCGTCAGGCATGTCTGGCAGCAAAAGGTGCAGATCCAGCATGCAACTGGCCGTCCTCCACCAGAACCCAAAATAGAGATTTAAAAGGTCTCCTACCTTTCAGATGGCGCCCCGGTCCGGTGGGGAACAGTCCATGGTCCTCTGGTCCGGTGATATGCTGTGGATCCGAGTCACGGCACCAAGAATTGTTGTGGAAAAATGACCACATGTTGTGTTTGGATCAGAACAGCCTGAGGCTCCTTTATTACAAACATGCAGGAAGAGCCAGCCAGTTTAGCTGCTCTCCCGAGAAAGGGAACACACAAGCTTATATAGATCAAAACCACATTGAGTTACACATACTTCCTTATTAATATTTTCCCTTATTGGGAATACAGAAAAAAACAAGCTTTTCCCATTGTTTACAGGTTGTTCTTTTGCAGTTAACGGCTTTCCTAACACTAGTTATTGCAGTTACATTGAGCAAGATTAGCTGTTGCAATTGTGTCTTGTTAGTAACTTTCCTCTCTCTCCTTTTTCCCCCGACCACGTACACAGTTCTCTTGACCAAAATTTAAGCCTACTCATTTTTCCTTTATACCAGCAAACAATCATCCAATATGCTACAGTTCTATAAAAGCCTTAGATGCTATTCACTGGCTTTTTGTAATCCAAGTAATCATAGGATATTTAGGCTGTCCTCTACCTACAAATGCATTCTTTCTCAGAGCACACAATATGGCTTCATTGACACTTTTTATTTTCCAATACTATTACAGAGAACAAGTGTATCTGTTACCTGAATCCTACCTACTCCAAGAGAAGGCTCATATTGGACTGCTGCCTGTTCAATATATTAGTATCCATTATTCGTGGTTTATTCATAGCTAGTGTAAGGGCCAAGGTTTTGTGTGCATGTTTCAGCGTCCTGTTTCAAAACTCAGGCCTGTGCACAAGTCAGGTGACCAAGGTCACATGACAGCATCCCAGCCTGTACAGGGACTGCCTGTTCACACAGACGAGGAAACCTACAATGAGCAGAAAGAGTCTCTAACATTAGCCAGGATAGTGGTAGGCTAAGGAAGCTTGCCAATATTCAAGTGGCTCCTAGTGAAGACAGCTGGGGAGATACCTGCCGGGGAGGCTTTCAAAAAGGCCAGCCAACAGGACCTGACTTTGGGACAGAACTGTGTTCTGTTATGTCCCGTGCTGCAAAACAGAAAGGAATTGTGTGTTAAAGAGAGAATTGGGGGAAAGTACCGGTGCCTGGAAGGGCCAAAGGAATAGTCAATGTATATTTTGTTTTGTGATGTAATAAATGAGACTCAAGGGGCAGGTCTACACTATGGAGGAAAATCGATATAAGATACGCAACTTCAGCTACATGAATAACGTAGCTGAAGTCGAAGTATCTGATATCGAATTACTTACCGTCCTCACGGCGCGGGATCGATGTCCGCGGCTCCCCATGTCAACTCCGCTACCGCCGTTCACGTTGGTGGAGTTACGGAGTCGACATGAGCGCGTTCGGGGATCGATATATCGCGTCTAGATGAGATGCAATATATCGATCCCCGAGAAATCGATTGCTACCCGCTGATATGGCGGGTAGTGAAGACGTACCCTAAGAGGGAGAAAGTTATTTTGAAATGCCTGGAAGCGTATGAATTCATCCAAGAGGGGACATTGAGGCAAGACTCACCAGATGCTAAGAAGGGGGTTAGCTGACCCCATGGCACTCTGAATCCTATTTGTTTTTTAAACTGTTTCATCCATCGCTAGCATTCACTAACATTCTCATGCTAACAGATTTCAGAGTAACAGCCATGTTAGTCTGTATCCACAAAAAGAACGTGTTTATTTTCCCCCCTATGGTTCCTCACACCTTCTTGTCAACTGCTGGAAATGGGCCATTTTGATTACCACTACAAAAAGTTTTTTTTTTCTCCGGCTGGTAATAGCTCACCTTAACTGATCACTCTCATTAGAGTGTGTATGGTAACACCCATTGTTTCATCGGCATCTGACAAAGTGGGTATTCACCCATGAAAGCTCATGCTCCAATACATCTGTTAGTCTATAAGGTGCCACAGGACTCTTTGCTGCTCTTCCACTGTTTCATGTTCTCTGTGTATATATATATATTCCTACCATATTTTCCACTGCATGCATCCAATGAAGTGGGTTTTAACCCACAAAAGCTTATGCTCAAATACATTTGTTAGTCTCTAAGGTGCCATAAGTACTCCTGTTCTCATTCTAGGTTACTTAAGGCACTGAAGTTTCTCCATAGTTCAAATACAAACTGATCCCTTTTGGTCTGGTATTTTCACATATATCCAGTTTCATGAAAGATGTTTTCAACTGAGCTAAATTTTGATCATGATAACATGATGTGCTATGCCACCTTTAAATACTTGCTTAGCTTGTGGGTTCCTTGACTTAGTCCCTGTGCAGCTTTTTAGGTGCACAGAGGTTGAAATAGGATTCCTGTGAAACAAGGCAAGATTTCTGCAGATAACAAAGCCAGTTGAAATATTGTACTGTTCGAGACGTAATATGTGATCCCATAATTAAAGACTTCATTGTAAGGCATTGGCACAAGGGGGCAGAATTAAAGTTGAGCGACAACCTTAATTTTGGCGTTTCCTAATTTAAGTACAGAACTGTTCTTCCAACATGGTTTGGGACTTTTTGTATGAAATTTCCTATAGCAAAGACTTTCAATCATCTGTGACAGATTCAAAGCAGTGGTCTACAGGTGAAAGGCTTTGTGTCATATTACCAAACCCTAGAGCCATCCAGAATCCTGGTCTCATTCTTTCCTTGGAAGTGAGTACTAACCTCATCAAAGCCCAACCCTGTAAGCCCTTGCATAGATAGTCTCACTGAGGTCAATGGGAACACACTCATGAGTATGGATTTGCAGGATTAGACCCTAAATACAGAGCTTCCTTTCAGGTTTGATTGCTCTTCTTTATTCAGTTAGATAATAGGCTTTTAGTCCTCACCCAGATCAGCGTCTCATAGCACTATCTGTCAAAGGGCACATCTCTCACTGTTGGACTGGCACCTCCTCCTGGTCACTCTGGGGATTAGCTAGAGGCTGGTGCCCCTGTCTGCAGCTTGCAGCCATCACTCCCTGTCTGAGTTTGACTGCAGCCCCTCTCACAGCACCAGGAACCGCAGCACCCTTTTCGCGACTCAGCCCTCTACCTGTGTCAACATCTGTGTTCCCTCCTCCTGGGGGATTAGTATCTCAAGCCTGGTCTACACTACGCGTTTAAACCGGTTTTAGGAGCGTAAAACCGATTTAACGCCACACCCGTCCACACTAAGAGGCCCTTTATATCGGTATAAAGGGCTCTTTAAACAGGTTTCTGTACTCCTCCCTAACGAGAGGAGTAGCGCTAATATCGGTATTAACATATCGGATTGGGGTTAGTGTGGCTGCAGATCGACGGTATTGGCCTCCGGGCGGTATCCCACAGTGCACCACTGACCGCTCTGGACAGCAATCTGAACTCGGATGCAGTGGCCAGGTAGACAGGAAAAGCCCCGCGAACTTTTGAGTATTTCCTGTTTGCCCAACGTGGAGCTCCAATCAGCACGGGTGGTGATGCAGTTAAAAATCAAAATAAAGAAAGAGCTCCCGCATGGACGATGCGGACGTGATCGCTGTAAGGGCAGGCAAATCTGTTCTATCAGTGCTCCGTTACAGAAGACGAAATTCAAAATCATTTTTTAAATATCTCCAGACAGATGCCATAGCAGGGACTCAGCACACTGCTGCATGGCAAGCGTAATGGAAAGCCAAAGAATCAAATGGATGCTCATGGACTGGAGGACTCAAGCTATCCCACAGTTCCTGCAGTCTCTGAAAAGCATTTGCATTCTTGGCTGAGCTCCAAATGCTTCTAGGGTCAAAAACAGTGTCCGCGGTGGGTCAGGGCATAGCTAGGCAATTTACGCACCCCCCCTCCCACCCCCAGAAGTGAAAGGGAAAACAATCCTGTCTTGACTCTTTTACATGTCACCCTATCTTTACTGAATGCTGCAGATAGACGCGATGGTGCAGCACTCAACACCAACATCCTTGCTCCCCCCCCGCCATGGGTGGCTGATGGTACAATAAGACTGATACCCATCGTCATCATCAGCCTATTGGCACATGGGGCAGTGCAAAAGGACTGGTAACCATGCGTACTAGCATCCGTCAGGTCGATCAAGGGCGCCTGGCCCTAATTTTTCCTGGTAGATGGTACAATATGGCTGATAACCATCATCATCATAGCAACAGGGGGCTGAGCTTCATCAGCCCCCACCCTTCATGTGTAAAGAAAAGATTCAATTGCCCCTGGACTAGCAGCAGGATGCTGGGCTCCTCTCCTCCACACTCCTTAATGTCCTATGTGGACTATCATAGCAACTGGAGGCTGCCTTCCACTCATTTCTCACTAACAAGTATTCCTGCATTCTTTATTACTACATCACACAAGTGGGGGGACAATGCTATGGTAGCCCAGGAAGGCTGGGGAAGAATGGAATGAACAGGTGGGGTTGTTGCAGGAGCACCCCCTGTGAATAGCATACAGCTCATAATCTATGCAGGATCTGACACAGAGCAGCTGTGCTCTCTGGTTCTCTGATACAGTGGTTCTCTAGTACACTTGCCCATATTCTAGGCAGGACTGATTCTATTTTTAGATACAAAAGGAGGGATTGACTCAGGAGTCATTCCCAATTTTGTTTTGCGCCCTGGCTAAGAGCAGCCAGGAGCACTTTTGACAGCAGCAAATGGAACCGTGCACATGGACTGGTAGCCATGCACATCTTCTAACGCATTTATGGTATGGTAGATGGTACAATATGGCTGATAACCATCTCTGCTATCATGCAAAAGCAAAAGCATGCAGCTGTGTAGCACTGCTGAATCGCCTCTGTGAGCGGTATCTAGTACACATACGGTGACAGTCACAAAAGGCGAAACAGGCTCCATGATTGCCATGCTATGGCATCTTCCAGGGCAATCCAGGGAAAAAAAGGCATGAAATGCTTGTCTGCTGTTGCTTTCCCAGCGGAAGGAGTGACTGACGACATTTACCCAGAACCACCCGCGACAATGATTTTTGCCGCATCAGGCACTGGGATCTCAACCCGGAAATTCAAAGGGGGGGGGGGGGCTGCGGGAACTATGGGATAGCTACGGAATAGCTACCCACAGTGCAATGCTCCAGAAATCGACACTAGCCTCGGACCGTGGACGCACACCACCGATTTAATGTGTTTAGTGTGGCCGCGCACACTCGATTTTATACAATCTGTTTTGTTAAACCGGTTTATGTAAATTCGGAATAATCCCGTAATGTAGACGTACCCTGAGTCTAATAGTCCAGCCACTCCCGCAATGGTGAGTGGGGGAGACCCAGGCCACCCACTACTTTGGGTCTCAGCTCAGAGACCTTGTACATGGCAACCACGTGCTGTGTCCCCTCCAACAGTTCAATAAGTTTCCCTGAGCCACTTCCCCATGGCCCCAACACCTTCTTCACCCTTACCTCAGGGCCTCAGCATGTCAGTCATAGCAGCCAGCCATTAACTCCCTCTTGCTCCCCTGCTCCCTGCCAGCAACTGCTCTGTCCATGGTGCCACAGGACTCTCAGCCTGCTAGAGACACATTCCTGACTACTGAGCTCCCAGCAGCCACTGCCCACCTCCATCCGAGCAGCTCATTTAGGTAGTAGTTGTTGAATTTACAAAGTAAGGGATTACCTTATAGCCAAGCCTCCTCCTTTCTCCTGTGAGCTTGGGGACAGCTTTAGCAGAGTTAACAGAGTTAATCAGACTGTAAAGTCTGAAAAGGATATATACCATTTCTATTATGAATATTTTGGAATTTTTCTTACCTCTTCATTACTGAATAAATATTACATCATTTTCCACAGAAGCTGTTAGTGTAATTACACTTTAATATATGCATTTAACACTGTGCAGTTTGACCTTTTATGAAAATAAGCATCTCCCAGAGGGAGACGATTCCAAAAAAATGTACTCTGCTATTTACTATTTAATAAACATGGATACGTACCATAGCAACCCCTATCTCATATGGTAAACATTGGTGCTCTATTTATAATTAAAATACACACCGACACTAGGACACAAGTCTATCTTATTCAACTGTGAAGCACTTAATAATGAAATAAGTAGGTAATTTGTTCCACAGCCTTCATTTTTAAAACAGTGTGGGCTAGAAGGAAGTGGTGAGGAAATACACAAGGAAGTTAAGACCAAGAATTTCCTTTGGAAAAGCTGGACACACTTGGTAAAACAGGAAGGTCAATCCTTTGTTATTCTTCCTTTGGTAGAAAGTATTTGATCAACACATAGAAAGTTTGTCTGGCTATGCCATTACTAAACTCTGTGTGCATTATTCCACACGTAACAGGACACACAGTCCTTCACACACTCCAGAATGTATATTCACTTTTCTACATTCTGACTGTATAGTCTGGTGTCTCAAACTTCATTATCCTATACATTGACCTTTTCTTGACTGTTTGTATGTGGCCAATTTACATACATACACTGTAGTTTATCTTAAACTCATGTGAATACAGGATATTTAGTTTATCCTTGGAAAAAACAGCAGAACTGAGGAAAATGCTCTTCTTCCCATCCTTTCCAATCATTCACTTCCTCCAAGGTCATTTTTCCCTGCCTTGGAGCTAACAATGGGTAGATAGCATCATTTCCTGTTTGTTGAGATGAGATTAGGGAAATCAGGCCAATATAGAAGATTAAAATACCTCGTAGAAGGGCTGTGGTGATGGTTCATGCAGCGCTGGTGAGAAGATGGGGCCTTGGGCTGGTCAACATCAACCTCTCCAGCCAACAGAGGAGTGGTGTTGATAATTTTCCATGGCCACAATGAACAATTTCTTGAAGATTAGGGGAAGCACAAAGCAAGGTAAAAATGTATAATGAACACCCTAGGGAAAAATGCCTTAGATTGCATTGCTCTTGTTTAAATTAGACTCTTTCTGACATCTGAATTTAGTATGAAATTACAAAGAAAACTAATTGAAAAAAATGTTAGTGAATTAATCCAGCATCAGTATTAAATCAGTGTCATATAAACATGGCCGTGAATAGCAGAGAATGAGTGCCACAAGTAATGCCATATTTCCTAACAAAGCCAGGTGGTTTGCTGCAGTGGGGAATGAAAAGATAGTAAAGTTAACCTAACATCCTCAGAGGAGTAATACAAATGGGGCATAGAACTGTGATATAGACCATGTCTTATAGAAACGCATATGACAATGGCAAAAAGGATGGAGTTCAATGCCAACTCCATGCAGCTGTAACTTAAACATCAATTTAATATCAAGAGTGAAAGCAAGACCCATCACTGTTAAGCATCTCATTCTATTTCTAACTTGATAAGCCAGCAGGTTTAGGTTAGATTTGTAAGAATCTCTTCATTTTACCCCGCTGTATACCCTTCAGATTGTCAGTGCTTTTGGCATATGAACCATAGGTAATATTTGCAGAAGCGTCCAAGTGACTTAGGAGTCTACGACCCGTTAGGACTTAAGCAAAGTCACTTAGGCGCATAAGTCCCATTTTCCAAAGGGCCTGTTTCAAAAATTTTACATACATACCACTTCACAAGTGTTTCAACAGTGCCCGGAATGGTGAAGACTCAGTCCTGCTTAGTGACTCCGAGCTCTACTGCAATACAAATATTAAGTAACTAATAATCAGAACAAATAACTTCTTAATTTGTTGAACTTAATAAGGTAGATTCTGTCCATACTCACAAAGCTAGGGGTGACACCATTTCTTGCCATTGTACTGATGGATTCATGGAAAAAGCCTCACTCTTCTTTCAAAGAAATTATAATAGCAGTCTCTGCTGAATCGTGGCCATTTTAACTTTATACACATAATATATAAAAATTATAAAATATATTTAGAATTATATATAAATATAAAATGTCCACAGAAAGGCATGTCTTGTTCTTGTACACAACCCTTAGCATCACATTATCTATTCCATTATTGTCAATTCACACTTGACTTTTTGGTAGCAGTTAGATGTCATGTGAAACATGTCATTTTATGTAAAGCATTTGAAATAGTACTGGTACTAAGCTGCTGACTGTGAGGAATCACAACTTGTTATTTTGTCAGAGATTTCTCTTCCCTATTTAAAGAAGCATAATGTATGCTTGTGTTATGATTATGTTAAGACTGCAACTAACAAAGGGCACATTCCTGCCAGATGTTGTGCAACACCTGAAGCACTTCCAGGAATTGCTCAGCACCTGGCAGGATCAAGCTCTAGCAAGGAGACACATTTTGGGTTACACCTGCTGACAATCATGGCAGACCATGCATTTCAATTTATATTTACGCTCAAGAGCAGTGGCTTTTTCAGAGATTTTCAATATCTCAGCACCCAGTTAGCTACTTGAGAATCTACACAAATTCAACAGCTCAATGAAAATATCAGTTTGCAAGATTGTAACTTTCCCTCTGTGGCCATGTAGGGGAGTCCTTTACCCCCTCCTGACTCTGTCCAGTCTAGCTGGAATGTCAATCTGTGGACAGAAAGTAGAGTTGGCTCTACAGGGTCACTAATTCCCACCTATGCAAATGGGCAGAGCCTCCACCTTCCACAATAAGTCATCTCATGAAACTGAACAAGTGTATGGGGAGAAATAATCTCTACCCAATAAAGGAGTGACACAGACTACTTTCCCCTAGAACAAGGAGTGTACTAGGCAATTCCTTGCCTGGCTGCTCCTGCAACCCCTCTGCCTTGTATCTTTCCCTATGTAAAGTCTGAATTTTGCCTGTTGTTATTGCCTATTATTTCCACAAGGGCAGAGTATTCACTGAGGTGATTTAGAAGAAGACTGCAATACCTTTACTTATAATGAATAGTGTCTTACTCCATAAGTAGACACATTGACTTCACTAATACTGCTCATGATATAAGGAACTATTCGATGTAAGTAACAATATCAGAATCTGGCCCTAAAAAAATAAATGGGATCACTGATATGATGTTTAGAGAGGCAGAAACCTAGTCAAAATTATTACTGAAACTGACCATTTCTTTCTGACAGTTGGATGTGTGTCACTTTATCATCAATAACATTTATTTTTTTTAAATGCGTAACTGATATCTGCAAAGTTGCATAAATGTCCTGATACAAAAATACATGACAGTGTAGGAAATTTGGTTCACCTTTTCTACAGGGCAGAATTTTTCAGTGCAACAGTGAAACTCAGAGAGGCCCATTGGTGCCAGCTGGAAAAGGGGTCACTTTGCTGGGTCAACAACGCCTAAAAGTTCTGACAAACTCACTACACCCAACACATAGCTGTCATAGTATTTATCTATAAAGGATGTCATGTGAGATCTTAAATGAAAGCCAGGATCATGCTTGTCATTAATAACATTGCATGATGTATTTGTGGATGATATTTAAGGAATAGTATATGTGCACTGAAAATATATCCTGAGAGTCTGTCTCAAAGTACGAGTTACCAGCAGAGACGAGAGGGTGGGGGGGGAAGGATAGCTCAGTGGTTTGAGCATTGGTCTGCTGAAACCCAGCATTGTGAGCTCAATCCTTGAGGGGGCCATTTAGGGAACTGGGGTAAAAAAAATCTGTCTGGGGATTGGTCCTGCTTTGAGCAGGGGGTTGGACTAGATGACCAGCAGGGAGAAGTTCTCTTTCAGACTAGGAATGTTTGTCCAACTAGCTAATTGGCATGTAAATTAAGTATTGTATTGTTTCACAATGGGCTTCCCCTGACTGGTGCAACAGAGTGCAGGGAGTTAACAGGTGAGCCTGCACTCTGGCCCTAATTGGCTCTCCCAGAGAGGTCTGATTGGAGAATTAAATGTAATTAATGAGGATAGCAAGTTAGGTGAATTGAAGGATTAATTAGCCCATCAGTTGAGGACTGATAAATAAAAAGGCACAGGAAGGCCATGCAAGGGAGAGTCTGAGCTAGGCTAGCTGAGCCTAGAGTCAGAGAGATCTTAACCAAAGGAGACCTTTTCTCCTCTTGGGCTCTGAGAAAAGGGCTGATGATACAAGAGACATTGTATATAGTATCATCACATGAAACTGTAAAGATATCGGTGGAGGGAACATAAAAAGCCAGCACAGTGTGGATATCCAACTAATGGATTCTGAACTTGTTTCTGTAGGGCAAGGAGTGAACTGCACCGTGCTACAACTGGTCTGAACTGAATGCTAATAAAGAACAGAGATGTGAAATCAACCAGAAAAATAACAATTGGGAAGAAGAATCTTATCTGAGGGTGCACATGAAAAGTTTACTGGACTATAATGTGGGTGAGGGAGGAGAGAGACCTTTGTTATCTATTCACCCTGTTGGAGAGTGTGGCGTGTTCATGAATGCATGGATCCTGCTTTTGACTGAAAACTAGCAACTCTGACAAAGACTGAATCCTTGGGAGAAAATCTCCTTTATTAAGTTTACATTGATAAGTGTAGACCCAGAAGTATGTTTTATGTTTTGTTTTCTATGTATAACCATTTCTATTTCCACTTGTCCTTGCTCACTGTCTTGAAACTAAACCTTTGATAATAAACTGATGATTGTTTCTGTATAAATATATTGCAGTTCTGTGATGTTATAAAAGGTCTGATCTTGAGTTGCACCAGCTTAATTTGTACACTGTTCCTTCAGGGATGGCTCACCTGGTAATTTCGGAGAGTGTCCAGTGATGGGGCTAGACACTGCAGGAAGAAAATACTCTGAGGACTCAGGGGTTGGTGTGTGCCTATCACTAGCCTGCACAGAAACAGTGAGGTCTGCAGAGATCTTGAAGTAGCGCTTGTACAACCAGAGGATGCTGGTTTCATGGAGCTGAGCCACAGCAGGCAAATATAAGACTGCTTCATGCTACGAGCAGGTGGTGGTGAGGTGCCTCACAACCCTGGGTACCCCTGGGGAACGTCACAGTGATCATAGGAATAATTATCAGTCTGTTCAGGTGACAGACAGTTGAAGATCAGTCAGGTCACTCATGAGCAGTTCAGCAGAAGGCAAAGTGTGCAAGGACACTCTCTCTCTCTCTCTCTCTCTCTCTCTCTCACACACACACACACACACACACACACTAAATAGACTGATTTATGTGTCTGCTGCTCTCCTAATACTAGTGAATACAAAAAAGTTGGCAAAGCCTCCCTGATGTGTGTACACTTGTTATTTTCCCTTTTTACTTGCTTTACCGAAATTGTTACATTGGTTTATTTTGTAGTAAAAACTCAGTGCAGGTATCAACCCAGAACAAGGGAAACTGACTTGTTTGAATGCAGTGCAAATCAGAACTAGCCCAGTCATTCATAATCAATATATAGGTATATCTTGGGGAAAATGTCTCAGTTCTTGGAAGACCAGAAACTATACCAAGTAATGAACTTTAATAGACCTTCCCAAAACAATATGGTGGAGGCTGCCTGGATAACTATGGATATAATCTAAGGAAAACAATCTTTTCCATACTACCCACAGGTACCATGCAGGAGGAAACTTCTTGACCTAGACAAAATTCCCACGGCCTGTAATGTGACTACAGCCTGCTCTACACTTAAAAGTTTTGCTAGTATAATTATGTCGCTTCAGAGTATGAAAAAAAAACCATACCTCTAACAAACATAGCTACACTGGGGCTTTTTGCCAGTGTAGATGCAGGTATACTGGAAAGAAGGTCCTTTTGCCGGGATATCTGTGACATGCCCAGGGTACAATCTGGACTGATGGGTAGCTGTGTCCCCTCAGTTCTCCAGTCTGGGGTGCCCTTTACACTGCTTTATCACTCCCGGTCCGCTCACACACAACCTCCAGCATGTAAGTTACTCCCAGTTATAAGTGTATGATTGCTGCTGTCAGCCACTCTTGAATTACACTGCAGGGCAACACCAGCAAACTCCCAGTCCCAGACTTTCCCTAGAAATGTATGTCTTATGCTGCCCACCACCCAGCTGGACAATATAAGCTCATATAAAATCCATCATTATATGAATAAAAAATGATATCCACAAATCCTGTTATTTCAAATAGTTTCCCAAACACTTCAATTTAAACACACTAGTTTAGATAAAACAATAAAACAAGTTTATTAACTACAAAAGATAGATTTTAAGTGAGTATAAAAGTAATAAGGCATAAAAGTCAGAAGTGGTTACAAAACAAATAAAAATAAAATGTAACAAATGCCTAACTTAACAACTTAGAGTGAATTCAAAGCAAAGGTCTCTCATCACATGCTTCAGCAGTCTTACTGGCTGATTCTTTCAGTCAGGATTCTTCCCCCAGTCCAATGCTGCTTCCTTTGTTCTTCAGGTAAAGTGGATGCCATGGGTAGAAAGAAAGAGAGAAATCCTTTGAGGCATTTGCTCTCCCTTCTTATAGTTTTCTCTTCTTCAAGAAGCATCCCCATCTGGGGTTCAGGAGACAGAAATGGGACAGGAACCCCAAGTTGTTTCTTTGTCAAGATGTAGATTTTTCGCCTAGACCCTGCCAAAGAGTGGCCACTTAACCAGGTGGTGGTCCATTTGATTTTGTTGACACCAGGCTGAAGTGTCAGCTTGCCTTTTATCTCTGAGGAATTGGTTTGTGGCTGCTTTCCAGACTTGGAGCATGTCAGAGCAATACCATACAAAGGAATCTTATACACTTACATACAATGTTGCCACACATATTTCACCAGGACAATAATGATCAGCAAAATATGTGTTTTCAAATGATACCTCACAAGGCATACTTTGTACCAAATTTATCATAATCCTGTAAAAGGGATGAACACAGAGGTTTAGACAGTCACAATAGCATATTTAATTCATGGAACTGGTATAAACTATACTGGAAAACAACTCTTTTGCCAATATAAGCTGTCTCCACTAGGAGAGTTTGCTACTAGAGCTATATCAGTATATTTATACTGGCAAACCCTTTCTTGTGTAGACAAAGCCTAGGATAGAGCCCCTAATATCTTTCCTGAAATTAAGTATTAGTCTCCTGCAGTTACCTATATACATTACAAGTAATTGTCATTGAAAGAGGAGGATTGAGCCACTCAATGTGGTGTGTGTGTGTGTGTGTGTGTGAATATGTATATAGGTGTGTGTGTGTTTGATGTGGTAAATTGAATGGGCAGTATGACTGGAGTATTTAGGATGCTTGTACCTTCCAGTCCAGCCCTGGAAACATGGTGTTGTATCAAGACAGTCATGATTGTTAGGCTTTTTGTTTGTTTGTGTATCACAAAGTATGTTAGGCCCTGATCCACCATTTAAGCACACGTGTACACCATTGTGGCCTACAGGACTACACACAGGTTTAAAGTTACTGATGTGCTTAAGTGTTTTGCTGGATTGGTATGGAACCTTAATGCACATTTCAAAGCATGTATGTGCTTAATGAAAAACAATTTTACAGGAACTGCTTCTTAGCTAATTACATATTTGGCAACAGAGGGTGAGGGGGTGAAGGAAAGCTATTTTTCCATCTGCAGTAAATCCTGACAGCTGCTTAAAAAGCAATAGTAATGAGAGAGAAAGATCTGTGATGGATTTAGAGGTTCTGTTCAGATAAACACCCAAAAAAGGTATCCTTACCTTCTCTATACCAAATCTTTGGGATCTGCAAAACTATGCTAGAACCCTTGGCAATAAAGAGTGTCTCATGGGATCTAGGGCTCTTAATGTTTACATTCGTGCCAGAAATATACTCTATACAGTGTTTTTTACACTGGATCCCATATAGAGTATTATCAAACAATTTCAACCCATATTTGATGGGGACCACATCCCGAAAAAAATCTTTCCAGAACCCCCTTTCTGGGCTTCAAACAACCCCCCAATTTTTCCAAACTCACCATCAGAAGCAAACTCTGCACAGACCAGGACAGACCTACTCAAAGTGACACCAGACCCTACCAGAACAACAGATGTGAAACCTGAAGACATATCTCCAATGCTTCATGATAAATACCCCCCACCAGTGTTCCCTCTAACTTTTACATCCATGTGCAAAATGAATTTTGTAATGGGCACCAATATGGAGGTGATGTGTGGCATGGGTGGAGCTGAGGTGATGTGTGGCATGGGTGGAGCTAAGGGGTTTGGAGTGAGGGAGGGGACTCAGGAATGGGGCAGAGGGTTGGGATTTGGAGGGGTGAGGGCTCTGGCTAGGGGTGCAGGCTATGGGTGGGGAAAGGGAAAGACGGGACTGGGCTCATGGCTAGGGAAGAGAGTTGGGGTGCGAGGTTTGGCTGGGGGTGAAGGCTCTGGGATGGGGCCGGGGATGAGAGGTGAGGGAGGGGGCTCAGAGCTGGGGGAGGGGATGTGAGGGCTCTGGCTGGGGGGAGTGAGGGCTCTGGGGTGGGGCCAGGGATGAGAGGTTTGGTGTGCAAGCTGCCTCAGGGCTGTGGTGGGTAGAAAAGACTCCACTCAGCCCTCTCTCGCTGCAGCAGCTCGGGGACTGGTGAGAGTCACCTCCCCCCAGCCACAGCAGCTCTGGTTGGGCTAGGCCAAGGGAGAGGCACCTGTCCCCAGCCGCGGCAGCTCCAGCAGGCTGAGGCTGGGGAAGAGGCACTTCTCCCCAGCCACAGCAACTCCAGCGGGGCTGGGCTGAGAGAGGGGTGCCTCTCCCCGGCCATGGCAGCTCCGGCGGGCTCAGTCGGGCCAGGGGAAGGGGCGCCTGTGCCTCTCCTCAGCTGCGGCAGCTCCAGCGGGCCTGGGATGGGCCAGGCGAGGGGCACCTCTCCCCAGCCATGGCACCTTCGGCGGGGTTGGGCTGGGCTAGGCCGAGCCAGGGGAAGAGTGCATCTGCCCACCTGTACAGCTGTGCAGCTTAGAGGGAACTTAGCCCCCCACAAGTCACCTTTCAATATTCACAGGTCCTACACATGCTTATCACAACATATAGTATACCTCATTCAATGCATCAAATACCCCAATAACAACTAGTGGGTGAAATGAGACAATCAGTATGCTCTTGAATGAACTCACATACAGAAGTGATAGAAGACTCAAACACCATATCACCCCGAGGCAAACACTTTTAGGGTGATCAGATGGCCCAATTTTACACGGACAGTCCTGATATTTGGGGCTTTTTCTTATATAGGCACCTATTCCGCCCACCCCGTCCTGATTTTTCACACTTGCTATCTGGTCACCCTAACTTTTCACAAAAAGTCATTCTATATGTAATCTCTCAGTACTTGTCCTGAAATACAACCTGCACAACACCTTCAAAAGATGAGCCTGGGAACTTAAATTCATAACTCTATTAAACACTAAAAAAATGGACTCAATAGGGACACTGGTTTTATGCTCATTACAACAACTTGTAACACACCTCACAGCCTGATAACCCTTAATTGCACACTTCAAATGCCTTTTGCATAATATCTAACCCTCAGTTGCCCAGTTTATTTCAAGAGGCTTCCTACAACATGCATTACCCCTTATACTTAATCTGTCCCAACTTGCATTTAGCTCAGACACTCTGATTTCCTTCCCCAGGCCTGGGTACCTCAAAAGCTTGTATCTTTCCCCAACAGAAGTCAGTCCAATAAAAGATATTACCTCACCTGCCTTAGCTTTTTTTCATAGAATTTGCACAATTCAATTTCTGGTCCAAAAAAAAGCCAGGACATGAAGAGGACAAGAAAAAGAAAAAAAAACTTGACCAAAGTTTTCAGAACCTCTAAGCTGAAGGACAGGAAAGACTTCAGATTGGTTTGTAGTTGGTCTGAACAAGTTCACCTAAGCCTAACTGGAACAGACTTCCATTGGGCCCCTAATGTGGAGCTTTGAAGACCAGAAAGCTTAAAAAGGGAGTAAGTTAAATGATGAGATTCTGAGAGTATTTTCTGTTAGGGCTCATGTCAAGCCAGACCTACACTATCTAATAGAGAAAAACTTTTTTTTAGGGCTGTCGGGCGATTAAAAAAATTAATCGCAATTTAACAACAATAGAATATAATTTATTTAAATATTTTGGATGTTTTCTAAATTTTCAAATATATTGATTTCAGTTACAAAACAGAATACAAAGTGTACAGTGCTCACTTTATATTTATTTTTATTACAAATATTTGCACCGTAAAAAACAAAAGAAATAGTATTTTTCAATTCACCTAATACAAGTACTGTAGTGCAATCTCTTTATCATGGAAGTTGAACTTAATTCTACATTTGTATATAACAAAAAAACCCGCATTCAAAAATAAAATAATGTAAAACTTTAGAGCCTACAAGTCCACTCAGTCCTACTTCTTGTTCAGCCAATCGCTAAGACAAACAAGTTTGCTTACATTTGCAGAAGATAATGCTGCCTGCTTCTTGTTTACAATGTCACCTGAAAGTGAAAACAGGCATTTGCATGGCACTTTTGTAGCCAGCGTCGCAAGATATTTACATGCCATATGGTGCTTCAACCATCATTCCAGATTTTGGAAGGCACTTCAGATTCTTAAACCTTGGGTCGAGTGCTGTAGCTATCTTTAGAAATTTCACATTGGTATCTTCTTTGCATTTTGTCAAATTTGCATTGAAAGTGTTCTTAAAATGAACGTGTGCTGGGTCATCATCCAAGACAGCTATAACATGAAATATATAGTAGATTGAGGGTAAAAGAGAGCAGGAGACATACAATTCTCCCCCAAGCAGTTCAATCACAAATTTAATTAGCACATTATTTTTTTAACAAGCATCATCGGCATGGAAGCATGTCCTCTGGAATGATGGTCGAAGTATGAAAAGGCATATGAAACTTTAGCACATCTGGCATGTAAATATCTTGCAACACCAGCTACAACAGTGCCATGCAGATGCCTGTTCTCACTTTCAGGTGACACTGTAATTAAGAAGTGGGCAGCATTATTTCCCATAAATGTAAACAAATTTGTTTCTCTTAGCAATTGGCTGAACAAGAAGTAGGACTGAGTGGACTTTTGGCTCTAAAGTTTTACATTGTTTTGTTTTTTTGAGTGCAGTATGTAACAAAAAAATACATTTGCAGGTTGCACTTTCATGATAAAGAGATTGCACTACAGTACTTGTATGAGGTGAATTGAAAAATACTATTTATTTTATCATTTTTACAGGGCAAATATTTGTAATAAAAAATAATATAAAGTGAGCACTGTACATTTTGTATTCTGTGTTGTAATTGAAATAGATATATTTGAAAATGTAGAAAAACATCAAAAATATTTAATAAATTTCAATTTGTATTCTATTTTTTAACAGTACAATTAATCATGATTAATTTTTTTGAGTTAATCACATGAGTTAACTGCAATTCATCAACAGCTCTACTTTTTGTAAGAGAAAACAAAGCAAACAGAAATATTTAAACAACTGACTCTAAGAAAGCCAAAATGCTAGTGTTAAAGTTACATATGACATATACGTCTTCTGTAGCATTTGTGTTCTACCTTTTAAAATGAATTACATTAATATATGTCTGTGTTTGTTTTTTACAATGCAGAGCCCTTTTTTTTAACCCAAAATTTTACCTTATATTTTTAAGTTTTTATATAGATAAACAAACAAGCTAAATTCTGTCTAGTCTTGTGCATGCAGGTTAGGGGGCAGGTCACCTCTTGCCACCCATGCAGAGGCTGGGCAGAACGTTGCTGCTAAGGGCTTGTCTCCACTTACCATGGCTCAACGCTGTGGTGATCGATCCACAAGGGGTCAATTAGCAGGTCTAGTGAAAATCTGCTAAATTTACCACCTATTGCTCTCCCATCGACTCCAATACTCCACCGGAACAAGAAGCATAAGGCAAGTTGATAGGAAAGTTTCTCCCATAGACTCAACACAGTGTAGATACCACAATAAGTCAACCTAAGGTACATCGACTCCAGCTATGTTATTCACGTAGCTGGAGTTGCGTAACTTAGGTTGACTTAACCCTGTACTGTAGACCTGCCCTAAGAGTCCCCAGCTCTGTGAAAGAGGGCCCACTGTTGTATCCACGGCACTTTACAGGGGGTACATCTGGCAGCAGACAATGCAGTGAGCACATGCTGCACCTTGCACCACCAGCAGTAAAAAGCACACTAAAGAATGCTCCCTTCAGCATTCTTTCTTCATCTGCTGTGGCAGAATCTCTCAGGACCCCACTCCTCACTTCCAGCAGTAGAAATTACCACATCCAAGGCAGAAGCCAAACTCAAATAGTCTAATGCAGGGGTTCTCAAATTTGATTGCATTTTGACCCCCTTCTGACAACAAAAATTACTACATGACCCCAGGAGGAGAGACCAAAGCCTGAGCCTGCCTCGGCCCCACCACCCTAGGTGCAGGAGCCAAAGCTGAAGCCCAAGGGTATCAGCACCAGGCAGGGAACCAATAACCTGAACCCTACCACCCAAGACTGAAGCCCTCAGGCTTCAGCCCCAGGCGGTGGGGCTTGGGCTTCAGTCCTGGGCCCCAGCAAGTCTAAGCCAGCCCTGGTGACCCCATTAAAATGGGGTTGTGACCCACTTTGGAGTCCTGACCCACAGTTTTAAAACCGCTGGTCTAATGAGACCAAACTGGGGGGCATGGATAATCCCCAGCCCAGAATATTAAAGGAACTATTGCATAAATTGCAAGCCCAATAGCAAGGATTTTTAATTAATCCATAAACTTGGGGGGTCATACCCTATAACTGGAGAATTGCAACTGTAGTGCCTATATTTAAGAAAGGAAAAAAAGTGATCCAGGAAACTACAGGCCAGTTAATTTTACCTCAGTTGTATGCAAAGTCTTAGAAAAAATTTTGAAAGAGAGAGTAGTTAAGGACATAGGGGTAAATGTTAACTGGGATAATATACAACAGTTTTACAAAAGGTAGATCATGCCAAACCAACTTGATCTCTTTCTTTGAGAAGATAACCAATTTTCTAGACAAAGGAAATGCAGTAGATCTAGTCTACCTGGATTTCAGTAAAGCATTTGCAACAATTCCACATGGGGAAACTGTTAGTTAAATTGGAGAATATGGGGATTAATATGAGAATCAAAAGGTGGGTAAAGAACTGGTTAAAGGGGAGACTACAATAGGTAATGCAGAAAGGTGACCTGTCAGGCTGGAGGGAGGTTACTAGTGGAGCTCCTCAAGGAGCTTAGTCTTGGGACCCATCTCATTTAGCATTTTCATTAATTACTTTGGCACAAAAAGGTGGGAGTGCGCCAATAAAATTTGCAGATGACACAAAGTTGGGAGATATAGCCAATACGGAGGAGGACAGGAATATCATACAAGAAGATTTTGATTATCTTGAGAACTGGAGTAAGAGAAATGGGGTGAAATTTAATAGTGCAAGGTCAAGCACTTAGAGACTAATGACAAGAAATTTTGCTATAGGCTGGGGATGTACCAGTTGGAAGTGACAGAGGAGGAGAAAGACCAGAGTGTATTGGTCAATCACAGGATGACTATGAGCTGCCAATATGATATGGCCATGAAAAAGGCTAATGTAATCCTAGGATGCATCAGGCAAGCTATTGCCAGTAAAGGTAGGAAGGTGTTATTACCATTGTTCAAGGCACTGGTGAGACCTCATCTGGAATCCTGTGTGCAATTCTGGACTCCCAGGTTTAAGAAAGATGAATTCAAACTAGAACAGGTGCAAAGAATGGCTATTTGCATCATCAGAGGAATGGAGAACCTGCTTTACAAAAGGAGAATTAAGGAACCTGGCTTGTTTATCCTAACAAAACAAAGGATGAAGGGAGATATGATTCCTCTCTATAAATACATTAGTAGGATAAACACCAGGGAGGGAGAGGAGCTATTTAATTTAAGGGCCAACGTTGGCACAAGAACAAATGGATATAAACTGGCAAGTTTAGGCTTGGAGTTAGACTGAGGTTTCTAACCATCAGAGGAGAGAAGTTCTGGAACAGTATTCCAAGGGGAGCAGTGGGTGTAAAAAAACTAAGTTGATAAGTTTATGGAGGAGAAGTTGTGTTGAGATTGCCCTCAATGGCATATGGCCCATCTGCAACTGCTATTAGCAAATATCTTCAATGGCGGGAGATGGGACACTAGAGGGGGAGGGCTCTGAGTTACTACAGAGAGTTCTTTCGCAGGTATCTGGCTGGTGGGTCTTGTCCACATGCTCAGGGTTTAACTGATCACCATATCTGGGGGCAGGAAAGAATTTCCCCCCACATCAGACTGGCAGAAACCCTGAGTGGGTTTTGCCTTTCTCTGTAGCATGGGGCACAGGTTACTGGCTCTTTTGAACTACAGTAAATGGTGGAGTCTGTGTAACTTGAAGTCTTTAAATCAAGGTTTGAAGACTTCAGTAACTCAGATAGCAGTTACAGGCCTATTACAAGAGTGTGGGGGTGAAGTTCTATGACCTGGGATGTACAGGAAGTCAGACTAAATGATCATGATGATCCCTTCTGGCCTTCAAGTCTATGAGCTCTGCATCCTAGCACTCTAGAGAGGAGCAAGGGCATGATTTGGACCACAGTGTATCAAAATAGTAGAAGGCCTGGTCTACACTTAAAAATTTGATTAACCTAGCTATGTCATTCAGGACTGTTAAAATTTTGCACCCTGAGTGCTGTAATTAGGTTGACCTAACCCCTAGTACAGACAAAGTTAGGTCAATGGAAAAATTCTTGGAGAGGTGGATTAACTACAACAATGGAAAAATCCTTTATGTCGATGTAGGAAACATCAACAGTATGGTGTTGACAGCAGCACAGCTGCGAGACCATAGCTGTGCCACTATAGCAGTTGTAATGTAGACATACACTAAGTTATGCAGGACCAAATTCTGCCCTCATTTATGCCATGAACCCTATATGGATGTCATTTATAACTTCAGGGTAACTCAGGTGCAACTGAAGACAGAATTTGGCCCATAGTGTAACGATAAAACACAAAAATAAGGACATGGATCTATGTAGACATCAGTGATACAATAGCTAGCAATTTTTGATCATATACTTAAGATACCTTGAAAATTTCTTAGAAAGGTCTCCAATGTGTCTTATTTACCAGTTGGGGGCTCAAGTATTCTGCATATATTGAGGATTCTGTCTGTTAGCATATATAATCATAAGCATTCAGCTACAGACCTCCTGGATGATCGAGATACAAAAGGAGCACTTACAGATGATAAAGTCATTGCAGAGAAACTAAATGAATTCTTTGCTTCAGTCTTCATGGCTGAGGATGTTAGGGAGATTCCCAAACCTGAGCCGTCCTTTGTAGGTGACAAATCTGAGGAATTGTCACAGACTGAAGTGTCACTAGAGGAGGTTTTGGAATTAATTGATAAACTTAACAGTAACAAATCACTGGGACCAGATGGCATTCACCCAAGAGTTCTGAAAGAACTCAAATGTGAAATTGCGGAACTATTAACTAAACCTGTCCTTTAAATGGGCTTCTGTACCGAATGACTGGAAGATAGCTAATGTAACGTCAATATTTTAAAAGGGCTCTAGGGGTGATCCCGGCAATTACAGACCAGTAAGTCTAACATCAGTACCAGGCAAATTAGTTGAAACAATAGTAAAGAATAAAATTGTCAGACACATAGAAGAACATAAATTGTTGGGCAAAAGTCAACATGGTTTCTGTAAAGTGAAATCATGTTTTACTAATCTATTATAGTTCTTTGAAGGGGTCAACAAACATGTGGACAAGGGGGATCCAGTGAATATAATGTACTTAGATTTCCAGAAAGCCTTTGACAAGCCTTTGACAAGAGCCTCAACAAAGGCTCTTATGTAAATTAAGTTGTATTGGGGAAAGAGGGAAGATCCTTTCATGGATTGAGAACTGGTTAAAAGACAGGGAACAAAGGGTAGGAATACATGGTAAATTTTCAGAACGGAGAGGGGTAACTAGTGGTGTTCCCCAAGGATCAGTCCTACGACTAATCTTATTCAACTTATTCATTCAAAAAGGGATAGAGAATAAGACGGAGAATATCTTATTGCCCTTATTTAAATCCATGGTACCCCCACATCTTGAATACTGCGTACAGATGTGGTCTCCTCATCTCAAAAAAGATATACTGGCATTAGAAAAGGTTCAGAGAAGGGCAACTAAAATGATTAGGGGTTTGGAATGGACCCCATATGAGGAGAGATTAAAGAAGCTAGGACTTTTCAGCTTGGAAAAGAGGAGACTAAGGGGGGATATGATAGAGGTTTATAAAATCATGAATGGTGTGGAGAAAGTGAATAAGGAAAAGTTATTTACTTGTTCCTATAATATAAGAACTAGGGGTCACCAAATGAAATTAATGGGCAGCAGGTTTAAAACAAATAAAAGGAAGTTCTTCTTCACACAGCGCACAGTCAACCTGTGGAACTCCTTGCCTGAGGAGGTTATGAAGGCTAGGACTAAAATAGGGGTTAAAAGATAACTAGATAAATTCATGGAGGTTAAGTCCATTAATGGCTATTAGCCAGGAGGGGTAAGGAATGGTGTCCCTAGCCTCTGTTTGTCAGAGGGTGGAGATGGATGGCAGGAGAGAGATCACTTGATCATTACCAGTTAGGTTCACTCCTTCTGGGACACCTGATATTGGTCACTGTCGGTAGACAGGATACCTTTGGTCTGACCCAGTATGGCCATTCTTATGTTCGTATGTGTTTCCACAGATCTGTACTACAAAGCTCCAACATCTACAAGGTATTAACCACATAAGCTAACAAAAAATGGATGTGTAAATATCTTTATTTATTTCCCATCACTTATTAGCTTCTGTCAACTTTTGGATATGTACTACATTAATGATCAGAACATATTCATTCTAAATTATTTTTTTAGTATCTGAAAACATTCCGAGAATAAGCAAAACTGCCTTGAGATAAAATAAATAATCCTCAAAACAGTTTCAGTGACAATGGTTCCTGAACACTTTTGTGACTTTAGTATTAGATTTCAGATCGTCACTAGAAACATTCATAAGGGCAAACTGTAAAGTTCAAAATGAAGATAAACAAATATAATAAGGCAGAAATCAATTACCAAATTTTCTGACTCATTTTTTTTTGTTTATAGAATAAATTCAAAGGAAACCAACTTTAATATCCAATAACTCTATTCAGACCTAAAATAAGAACTGCTTGTACACATCTGTTAGTGTCTGCAGAATTTAATGCAAGCATAAATACTTCATCATTACAGCTCTGAAGTAATTATGACGTCTTGCCTCAATCAGTCCCTCACCTCTGTTTGTTACACTGTCTAATGATTCTTTGTGACACTTGTTTCAGATTTCCCAACTAAAATTTACTGGGGCCCAATTTCTAAATGGAGTGGTTACAATTGTGCCAAAATGATTTTTTTGGCACCCAGTTTGAAATACTGACCGCCCACTGTAAGCTAAAAGTAAAAACTTTAATTCTGCTCGTCTATCTCCTGATAGTTTATGTAATAGTCAGCAAGGGATTGAAAGTAATCTGTGAGATACAGCACAGCCTAGTGGCTATTAATCAGTTTACTGCTTTAACACAGAATTTTCTATTGTTCCACAAAATATTTGATCAAAATCCCCAACGTTAACTCATTAGGAAACATCTGACTGAGAATCTACCCTAACAAAAGCCTGGTATCGGACTGTGCAGAGAGGAAACTTCCAAATCATATTGTATTTTGAGACAATGTTCCTGTTAATTTCCTAAGGATCACTATGTGAGGTAGAATCATTAAGCAACTTTAAGGTGAACTGAAATCCAAATCCTTGGACAAAATCCTCTAGTCCTTACTCCAGCAAAGTTCCCATCAAAGTCAGTAGTGATCTTGTCTGACTTCAATCTGCAGGAGTTAGCCCTAAACTATTTATTGTGAAAATACAGAAGGCAAGATGACCTGTGGAACTTAACCACAAAAGATATAGTAGTACATGCAGTGGTGGATTAGCCACCAGGCCAACAGGGGCCCCGGCCATTTGGTGGCCCCCGGAAGAATGAGTGGCCCTGCATCCTGACCTGCTCCTCCCACCCAGCACTCCTGCCAGGAAGTGGAGTCAGGGTGTGGGGGCTTCCCCTGATCCCCAGCAGGAGCGCCAGATGGGCGGGGAGCACAAGGCAAGTCCCCACGCCCCAACCCCACTCCCTGGCAGGAGTGACCAGGAGATGGAGAAGAGCAAGCTCCATGTCCCGACCCCACTCCCTGGTAGAAGGGCCAGGCGGAGCAGGTCAGGGGTGCACATTTTTGCAGGGGCCCCTCCAATTGGCAGGGCCCCTGGGCTCGGACCCCATTAGCCTAGTGGCTAATCCACCACTGCTATTCACTCTTCATTGCTGCCCACTACCACTGCTGTGCCATCCTTCACTCCGCTGCCATTGGCTGCTGTGCTGTCACTTTCTCTGCAACCACCTGTCTCTCTACTGCAACCTTTGCCATGTCCCATCACTTAACCCAGCTCTCAGTAATTTCACCAGTTAGCATGGAACCTCACTGCTAGTGCAGGGTGAGCAGTCTCTTTCACTGAAACACGGCCCCACAGCAGGTCTAAGCCTCAGCACACATTCTGCATAACACAAGGGGTAGAATTGAAATACAGTTGTAACTACAACACCATTTCAGGGTCATTCTGTAGATTAAACAGTATGTATTTGTACTTAGTTTTCACATAGAAATTTTGCACAAATTAGCTGGCCATTTGATTATAGCAAGTATATGAATGGATGAGACTATCCCTCTTCCTTATAATTATGCATTCAGTAAAGTGCATTTTGCATTCTTACCCATGCAAAATCAGTCTGTTTATTATTTCAGTGATAAAATTCCAGTTCCTGGCAGCAGCTGTTCTTGTGTTCCTCGATGAATTGAAACAATCATCTTATTCAGAAATTCCTTAACCATCCTATTTTATTAACAAGGTGACATTGCTACACAGGAGCAAGTTCTTCTCAGAAGGACCAGAGACTAACGTTAAAAAAAGGGTATATATTCCCTAAAACAAAGAGAAAAAAAAACATAATCTTGTTGCCACTTTTCGGCCCAGAAACTTGGGGGGAGAAGACTAGGATGAGGAGCCCAAGGAGGGGAGAGACAGGATAGGCTGGAGTTAACAATGGCAGAAGGAGTCAGGTTTGGGTGAAAACAGAGACAGAAAGATATGCAACCATCAAAACACACTCCCCTCCAGACCCTGGAATGGAAACCAATTCTTGAGTCTCAAAACTCCACTGCTGCCAGCAAAAAGCTGTGAAACTCACTGGCAAAGTGTCTGTCTCATCCATTCTAGTGTTGGTCCACACAGAGAATGGCAACCTACTACTGCTATCGGTTACTTCATTTGCTCAAGTGGCAGAGGTCTGTGTGGTGGATCTAAAGGTTCCAACCTTGCTGATGACTAATGTGGGTGTCAGTACGATGAGATTTCTGTTTTTTCAGTTAACTTTTTTAAAAACTTGGGAAATTACATTAAAAAACACTGTGTTAAAAGAACTTTATTAAGGTTGCAACATCAAGCACTCAGATGTTAGGAAATGAAGAATTAAGATTACCTGTGAATTGTCTTTTTGTGCATATGCATTATGATGCAGCCTTTAATTACATGATCACATATTATTTTTTGCACAGGATCCTGGTCTCATGCGGTCACTGGTGGGCCTGCTCTGATGGTGGAGCAGGTCTGTGAGTAAAGGAGACTATTGTCTGTAGGATGCCTGCCTTATGTAGTGCAAAAATTGGAAGGTGTGAATGAGGAAGGGGACTGTTGGAAGAGAAAAGGTGGTTTTGTAGTTAAGGCAGTTCAGTGCTGCACTGGAGAACTCAGTTTTCTCTCCGCATCTGCCAGAGTTTGTGTGTGATGCTGGCTAAGTCACTTAAGAATGGATCCACAACAACTAGGGTCAGATCAAATTCACCATCCATTTTTGTAAATTTCATGGTCACAGCATTTTAAAAATCTTGAATTTCATGGTTTCAGGTATTTAAATCTTAAATTTCATGGTGTTCTAAGAAACCATAAATATGTATTTTAAAATGACAAAATGTAAACCTGTAAAGCCCTTAAGACCTGGTATTTCTCAAACTGGAGGTCCTGATCAAAAAGGAGGTCACAAAGGTATTGTAGGCGGGTCACTGTATTGTCACCAGGACTTCTGCGCTGCCTCTCTGTGACAAAGGGGACCTTGGAAATGGGGAAGAGGAGAAAAAGAGACATGGAAAAGTGACCTGGAAATAGGGAGAAGAGGAAAAGAGAGAGAATATCTGAAGTGAGAAGAATAGGAGTGTGCATGTTTGGAGGCCATCTAGAGAACAAGGAAGAGCACGTTATTTCTGCGGGCAGTAAGGGAGGAGAGGAGAGAACCTGAAAGATGGAATGAGATGGTTATAGATGGAAGGCAAGGAAACAGGTGGAATGGTACCTACTTAATATAAACCACCAAATGTTAATAGGGAACATATTGGCCACTGTTGGAAGACAGGATACTGGGGCTAGATGGACCTTTGATCTGACCCAGAATGGCCGTTCTTATGTTCTAATGTGATATAGTGGCAGTTTGTTTTCTTATTTACACAATATCACTTATCCTTCCAATATGTTAAGAATGATTTGTTTGTTTGCTTGCATTAGACTTGTTATATCACCTGTACTAATTTTATTTCTTAAAATGAAGTTTTCAGAGAGCTATATATAGAGGGACAACTTGAGTTCACCTACCACTCAAGTACAGTCATTCCTGAGGTAGGAAAAAAACAAAAATTGAATAAGGAAGTTGTTCTGTACAGTTTTGGTGCAATACTATTTTCAGGGGAAGTATACATGTAAGCAAGCTATTTTGCAAATTTTTGTAATCTTTAACATATATATTACATATAGTATATATACTTTGGAGAGTACCTTTGGCAATTTCATCTTTAAACCGCCAATTTCAAATGTCGTATTGAGCGTCTCTGAAAAATAGGGACAGTTATAAAAGAAGTGGTTATTTATTCTTGGTCCTTAACAATGATAAAGTAAACCATGGATCAGAGGGGTAGCCGTGTTAGTCTGGATCTGTAAAAGCAGCAAAGAGTCCTGCGGTACCTTATAGACTAACAGATGTATTGGAGCATGAGCTTTCGTGGGTGAATACCCATGCATACCGACGAAGTGGGTATTCACCCACGAAAGCTCATGTTCCAATACATCTGTTAGTCTATAAGGTACCACAGGACTCTTTGCTGCTTTTAAAGTAAACCACGCCAGTTAAAGTACAGAATGCAACTGCAAAATTTGTCTGGCTTGTGTCAGTGGTCTGGAGATCATTAGTGTATGCATTCAAAACTTAATTGACACTATATAACTCTGACCCCTCTACTAATCTACTTTTCTCTGTCATCTTCATCACCAGCTCCCTTTACTCTGCCAATGATGCCATTTCAACACATTTATCTGCCTCTCCCACAACCATCTTTGCACATTCTGTCACACCTGCCCCTTGGTAAACTGAATTAAACCATAAAGCCACCACCCTCACCTCCACCAAACCTACTCCTACCATGATGCCTTCAAAAGATTAGCCTGAAATAATAGGTTGAGGATCCGTTGGGAGTAGCAGATATTCATTTTTTTTAAAAGGCAAATATTGATTGCATGATTTATACCTCATCCTTCATTGCTTGTACTCTTGTATGTTGAGTTCTTTGAGTCTAAGACTGCATCATGACTCATGTTATATGTTTGGATAGTACCTAGCATATTGTTGGTATTACCCTAACCATAATACATGTAATTGTGTATGTTTGTGTGGTGTGATGAGGTATCTTTAGGTCACATCGTTCCCCCCAACAGAAGATGTGGAGCCCTGCTACTTGTGCTGAGGTCTTTGTAGTGCTACCAACATTTAGAGAAGTTTACAAGGGACAATTGTCCAAATAGATTGGGGTTCTAGGGGCTGTTATAGTTCGTAGGGACTGTTAGGTCTGCATGTGCGTTCTGGCAAAGTTTGAGACTTGCCTGACATTTTAAAAATGTTAACAATGTAATTTATTCTTTGTGAGGCAGGTAAACAATAGTATCCCCATTTGACAGATGTAGAAACTGAAGCCCAGGAAGGTTAAAGCCAAAAGTTTTAACCATGGTGTGCTTGTGTATATATATATACACACGCAAATATATATATTTGCTTAGCACCTCTGAATATCAATTTAGGTGCATATGTATATATTCAGAGGTGCTGAGCAAATGCAGCTCCCATTGACATGAGAAAGAACTACAGACTCTTCGTTCCTCTGGATTTAGTTGCCTAAATTTAGGTTCTCAAGTTTGGAAGCTTTGGCCTGCATGACTTGAACAATGCCAAAAAGAGTCTGTGCTATAGCTAGGATTAATCCCTTGCCAGTTGCCCTCAGTCCCTTGCTTAGCCTACTGAATCATGCTGCCTTTACTGATATTGAGCTGCCCCCTTCGGCTGCTCAGCAGTTGCATTGGCTCAGCTAGAGGCAACCAGCTGGTATGAAATTTGTGGTGTCTCTAGCGCTATCAATGGCAGGCTGGACAGAAATTCTCCTTTACTTTTCTAGGTCCCCCAAATTAGGGGACCCGCAAAACCTGGCTGTGGTTAGCATGCTTTTATATCATCATCTAGAACTATTCACAGACACAGAAATATCCCTGTCCATGCTGATCAGTTAAACAGTTTTCTAATGAACCTGCTAGCCAGGGCCGACAAGAGGAGGGGAAGCTGGTACAAATTACCGGGGCCCGGCAGTCCAGAAGGGGGCCCGGAGCCCGGCTTCCCTAGCTTCATCAGCCCTGTTTAGCCGATCCGCCCTTGCTGGGGGATCCGAAAAAAAATGTTCACTGGGACCTGAACCCGCTCTCGGCGGCCCTGCTGCTAGCAACAACAGTGTTTAAACAGGATTGTAGCTAGCAGGGTTCCGTTCCCTGTTTTTCAAAGAAGAACTCTCAAGTTTATGCTTACCTCCCTTCAGAGTTCCACAAAATGAATAGTCATCATCAAATCCACTGCAAATAACTTTTTTCCATGCTGATATATTTTCAGCATCATACCATACATTCACGCTGCCCTCCAAAAAGATTATATCATTCCCTATTAAAAATAAGCAAAATATAAACTGATGAAATCTCCACAAAACACATTCACTCCCTATATGAGGTGAGAATCATGCTCACTAATGGTGACTAGAATATTAAGCTTAGTACTCATATAGGCTGCAACTTAGCAAGATGTTTATGTACGTGGCTACTGGTTGGAAAATTATTCTTTACTCCCCACAAAAAAAAATTAAGATTTTTTGGAGAGTGTTGTCGGAAAACAAAAAAAATGGAAAAAAATTAGTTTAAAATGGCAAATTTTCAAGTTTTTGGACAAAAAAAATATTAAATGAAAATTGGAGTTTCCACTGAAAGAAATCTGTTATAACTGAAAAGCCATTTTCCATCCAAAAGAAATATGGAAAGTTTTTAACCATTTCCAGCGCTTAGACATATGCACCCAAGTTGTTCCACTGAAGTTAACAATCTTTACAGCTGATTAAAATTAGACACTTGCTTAATTACATTGCTACATTGGGGCTCTGCCTTCAAAGAGATCCACCAAGATCACATATCCCCTATGAGGGGACTGCTGGGTGACTCTGAATCATGCTATGAAGAACCTTGAGTAGACGACAATGAGCTAACAAATTTTTAAAGGTGTTAAATCCTATCCACACTAGCATTCAAAATTGTGAGTTAAATGTGTTAGCTAACACATTTTTAAATGCAATCTATTTTTCTAGTTTAGACAGGGACTTGGGTAGAATGATGAAAATCTCAGACACATAGGAACAGGCACTCTCCTGGCACTTCCACTCTCCTCCTAGCACATATAGCATCTGCCAAAAGTCTCTTCTTTCCCTATAAACAGCCACTCCAACTTATTCGGTTATGAAGTGTAAGTTCTAAGGACCAAACTTTGTTGTGCATTTGTAATGTTTTTCATATTATTAAGGCACCATAGCGAAGATTGATTTGAGTTTGGCATTTAATGCAGAAATATATTTTGAGCCCAGTTTTCTAAATTGTTTTCTAAATTGTATGTGAGCAATTATGTGCCTAATTTATGCGCAATAGTCATGAATGGTTGAGTAACTGCATGAGCAAATGGACAGTTGTTTGCACACACAACTACTTTATTAGTGTGTAAAATTATGGTAATTGCATGCACAAGTGAGTCACATTTTAGTGCATACATCTTTACATAAATGTGTTAGAAAATCAGGTTCTTTGTATATCATCACGATTTATCTTTTCATGTTTAATAATGAAAAATTTTCCCTAAATAGCCTTCTCATTTAGGATAGAGGTTTAGAGATAGAAGTGACGTATCCTCCTGCAAATACAGAATTTAATCCCCCAAATTTGATGGAAATAACAAAAAGTGACTTACTTGGAATCGATAAAAGAGTAACTTTCCAACGACTTTCACTAAAGGAACAAGGTACGATACTAAGGAAGAAAGCATCGTCCATAGAATCTAAATAAAAAAATATGTAATAAAGTCAGCATGAATAGCACTCTCCATCAAAAAATGTTTGTAAATGATCCTTCTAGATGCCTTCTTACAGGCAGAAATAACATCATTCCACTTTGAAATTAAGTATTAAGAAAAGTAGATTGATTGGGTTGAGGATATTTGTTACAAACACACGCTGCTATATTTATGTATGTTTTGAAGACATGCATTTTCCACACTATCATTGAAGGGAGGCTATTAACATGATTGTCAGACAACAATATCCCCATCCACACTGGAAGCTTGCTAGCAAGAACAGTGCTTAAACTTGGTTGTCACTAGCATGGCTTCCAATGTACTGGAACCTTAGTAGATTATACTGTATCATGGTTTGTACATTCTACAAGATGCAGTTGGTGTAAAATACAGGATACAGTACAAAATGCACTACCTGTTCAGTGTTGGAAAGCCTATTATTTCACATTTTTATAAGAAGTCATCAACCGACCTCCATCTCCACCCCACCTCTAGAGGGAATCCAGTTCAATACTTTTGTTTTAATGACAGAAATCATGTCAGGTTAGTTTACTTGTACTGTCTTTGCAGGACATGATGTACTATTTTATCCATGATGAAAACATACAGTAACTCCTCACTTAAAGTCATCCCGAATAACATTTTTTTGTTGTTACGTTGCTGATCAAATAGGGATCGTGCTCATTTAAAGTTGTGCAGTGTTCCCTTCTAACGTCATTTGGCAGCTGCCTGCTTTGTCCACTGCTTGCAGGAAGAGCAGCTCGTTGCAGCTAGCTGGTGGAGGCTTGGAACCAGGGTGGACTGGCAGCCCCCCATCAGCTCCCCACTCCCCTAAGTTCACTAAAGAGTGGGTCAGCTTACTTAAAGGGGCAGTGTGCATTTCTCTCTCTTTCCCACACACAAGGTGTGCGTCTGTCTCTGTCTGCTATGCTGTCTCCCCACCCCCCTCGTGTTCATGCTGCCTTGTGTGAGAGGCTACATTAACAACAATGTGTTAACCCTTGGGGGCTCAGCCGAGTGCTAGTTCAACATTTAGCAGTAAGGCATTTCCTGGGAAATATCTCTCCCTTTTCCAGCCTCTAACTTCACCACCTCAACCAAGCTTCATAATCATCATAGCTGTGAATCGTATTAAATTGATTGTTTAAAACGTATACTGTGTGTATATCTATATAATATATAGTTTTTTGTCTGGTGAAAATTTTTTCCCTGGAACCTAAATGCCCCCCATTTACATTAATTCTTATGGGGAAATTGGATTCGCTTAACATCATTTCGCTTAAAGTCGCATTTTTCAGGAACATAATTACAGCGTTAAGCGAGGCGTTACTGTAATCTGATGGAGTATCTGGGGAGTGCTAAGGATATGGAATAGGTTGGGATATAATGTACTGTTGTATTTACTGGTTGCTATGCTAACTGTTCTTACTGTACTCCGCGCTGGCTGATATTCCTAAGTGATTGTAAATTGTATTGTCAGGGAGCCTAAAGTTTATGCATAGGTATTTAACATTTTAACATTTTAACAAAAAGAACATAAATGCAAAGCAGCTGTAACAGCAAATATTCTCTCTCTGTCTTAGGTTATAGCTCATTCTTACTAATAACACAACATGAGTGATGTGTATGGAACTGTACAAGACATGACACCTGCCCTGTGGAATGTACAGTCTAAGGCCCTGATCCTACACCAAGCACCATGTGGGCAGACTCTTCTGCCCACAGAGTTCTGTTGACATCAGTGGGGTTCCTTTTGGGGGACTCGGTGCCAGATCATGGCCTAAATTAGAGCCTATGTACCACAGCAAAGGAGTAGGGGCAACAGAGGAGGAACAATTGAGAGCAAAGTGGAAAACTGCCCCCCCCACACACACACACACACTTCTTTTTCAACTTGTACTGAGTTAGCTGTCCCACAGTTTCACCAGTTTCCAGGGCCAATAGAAACTCACATGAAGTGTTCCTACTTTCCATTCAGCTAAACTTCAAGTTCTAAGAAAATCTGTCACAGTAAATTTATTGCATTTCTTGTCCAACTTGATTAACCACAGCACTAGAGAAGCACATTTAAATTTATCTTTTAAGTTTTCCCAAAGTCACCAACACACATGACTGTCCTGATCAGAAGCTAACTACTCTTCCATCCCACACCTTTCCCAACATGCACTGGTAAGATCTATGAATGCACAGTGTAATTGCTATCATACAGAAATTGCAGAATACTATAAAAAATATACCATCCAAGCTACCAAAAAAGAGCAAAATTATTCTTAAATCTCTAGTGAGTCATTTCTTTATCTTTCTGGACTCCTCAAAGAAGCAAATACAAGAGAAAGGAAGACAAGTGTTTGCTGAGAGGATATCCATTCTTGTGCAGACACAACTGAAAATAAAATACTTACTTACCACAAAAGGAATACGATATTTCTACATCTGAGGAGCTGCAAAGCACTTTTTTTCCTTGTGATTCAGTGAATCCAGAAGTAAATAGAATGAAAAAAACAAGCTGAAACATGCTTACATATCTTCAAGCCTTTTGAAAATAAAGGGGGTACTATCTGGGTGAATATTTTACTTGAACACTTTGTTTTCAGGAAAGAGGAACAAAGTTAGACTTAGTCATCATGAGCCACATGATTGCTGGGTGCGGGGGGGTTGGGGGTTTTTTTGGTTACATTTCCTCAAATTCTCTGTACGCTTAACTTGATATTTTACTGAATTTATGCCAGCTATTTTTGTAATAAAGTTATGGGAAGAAGGGGAAATTATTTTTTTTTCCAAGGTGATCACATTTTAGATTGTATTAGCAATGTGGTTTTAAGCCACAAACGAATAATGAAAGAGAAAATATTTTACACCAAATAGGGAAGTTGAAAAAATCTAAATAAATGATTACCACAATTACGTAAAAGGAAGTGTAGTTGATTTATCAGAAGTAGCATTTCAAAGCATAATTACCATGGAGGAGAGCTTTGCTGTGTAATTTAGAAATTTAGAAAAATCTTTATTCAACTGATTTTAAAAAGTTCACTTTCTTATTGAGCTACATTAGCCAAAGATTTCCCAAGAACATATTTCACACACAGCTTACCATCAATAGGAAATCTTAGTATTTGTAATAAAATTCCAAGGAATTTAATTAGATGACAATGTGAAACCTAGCTGGGACAAGGCTTGACCATGACTAGCTGACATGATGCAGAAGATGACCATGTCAGCTAACTTATCACAATCATGTTTAACACAATTCAATTTAGTGAAGACAAAGCCTACAGGCACATGAAATTGATATCATTTAGCAGCATGTTTTCTACACATGGCTATTCTCTTAGCCTTCCCCGCCCCCCGTTCTCTTTTGATGTCTCTCTTTGTATTTATCATTACTGTTCCTGTACTCTTGCCTGAAGAATGCACTTTGCAAAAGAACACCAGGCACAAGTACTGAATAACTGGGAATTAGAGTGGGTAGGAGAAGGATGTCATGCATGGTACAATCAATAAGAGGCATGAGACTGACCTAGCTATTTTTATAAGAAAGACCCCCTCGACCATCAAACATGGGGCCCCGATGCAGTGCCCACAAGTAGTTAACCAACATTTAAAAAATAAATGAAAATAAAACTCCTCACCTCTACATTATTCCCTCTTCTGTGTTTCTCACTGTGTTGGGCCTTCTCTCTCTTACAATATACTAGAAGTTCTTTGGGGCAGAGATTTTCCTTATTTCATGTCTTCCTTAATGATAAGCACATTGTTGGCGCTTACAAATGAGATTTGGAATATGATGCAGATGAGCATTAATAAGCCCACTAGACAACACCCAAGTCACCAAGGATGGAGCACACTCAATCGTGTGAGGCCAATGTCTATTGTCTTCAAAAGAGAGATGGCTCTGAGACCTGAGAAGCTAGGTGATTCTTTTACTGTCTTATCCGACTGCATTCTAATGACTATTTGCTAAACAGATGTCTACAATATTTCTATAATCTCATTAATTTTTGCACTTTTTATTTCTGCCAGATTTAGTAAAGAGCTTAAGGTCAAGATTTTTAAAAATAGAATCCTAACGTTAGGCTTCTAAATCTATTCTAGGCTTCTAAATAAGTGGCTTGATTTTCCAGTGGTCTGAGCATCCAACAGCTCTCATCAAGTTCAGAAGAAGCTTAGTATTTTTGAAAATCAGATCACTTATTTGGGAGCTTAAGAATAATTTAGGAGCCTAACTTTATGCTAGAATTTTGAAAATCATAGCCTACATTCCAGATTTAAGACTAGTTTGAAACCAGTAGTCCAAAATTTTCAAGTACCTTGAGTATTATATTTCTCTTAACCTTACTTTCTATCTACAAGGACAAGACAAAAATTTTATGCAACATATTTCACTTACGCCAATTACCTCAATTCTGAAGACTAGACTGGATCAACACTCACTCAATAAAATCAGGACTAATTCAGTTCTCAGCTATTTACATGGTTATCAAAGCTTATCACCACCTTTATGAGCGGACAACTATTGTCCGACTGAAACTATATGTACAAATTTCTTCCAAATATATTTATCCTGGAACCTTGTATTAATGATATTACTATTTCATCACAATTAACCTTCCTGATTCTTAAATATTTCTGCATGCACTTCATAGATCATAAATTGTACTTATCACTAAGCAACAGTGATTTCTACAGTGTAAATGCATATATGTAATTATTATTTGCATTGTTCTGCACATAAGAAATCAATTAAAAGATTACATACAATAAAAGAAACTTTTGGTAATTTAATCTGACCCCCACCACCATAGTATCTGAGTGCCTCGCAAGTATTAATGTATTAATACAAGTATGAATCTCTCACAATGCATGTGTAATATAGAGGCGTATTTTACCCATATTATATATGGAGAACAAGCACAGCGAGATTAAAGGCTTGATTTTCAGAGGTTGTGTTTCACAAGGCATGATACCTGGAATCCAAGGGGGTTGGAAAACAACTTTCATGGTGACCCCAAAGTGGTAAGTGAGTGATAGAATCCATTAGATGCCCACAACACTTGGTAGGCACAGTGGGGACTTCAATAAAAATATGAGATACTACCAACTAATTGATTGTTAGTGAAGTATATGAATTTCTAAAGGAGATTACAAATTTCAAGTAAGAAACAACAGCTTGCTCTAAAATATTTTCAAAAGTATATGAAGAGCACTAGAGTTACTCTGGATTGATGATGTTTAAGATCGGGGCATGCACAAGAGGGTGGCAAGAAGGGACACGAGCTCCCTCAATAATCGGTGGGGGCACAGAACTCCTCCAGCTCCAGGGCTGCAGCAGGGAGAGCTTGCTCCGCTGGCCCCATGGGGAGAGTGAGCTTCTCTGGCCCCAGGGGGAGCTGACAGATCCTCTGGCCCCGGGGCCGCAGCAGGAGCACAGAACATGCCCCTCCAAAAGCCATCAAATGTTTATTCCTGTGCACACCCCTGTTCAAGATTGAAATTAAGTTTGTACACATGGCTTTCAAGTTTAAAAATCCTCTAAAGGAAAACAAACAATATAATACAATAGAATGGAACTGTTTCTTGATTTCTGAATTTCTGTAGTTTTCTTAACTAATATCCATATTACAAAGTACATGCACATATTTTAGCTATCATGTAATTATGTATATATTGTGATATGTATGCATCCCTTGTAATCCATATCCACCATATATTTATTTTCCAAAATTACTTTTGCAGTGAAAAAAAAATCACTTAAAAGACAGCAAAATATGTAATTAAAGAAGAAGTGGCAGAAAGGCAGAATGAACAGATAGCAGATTAAAAATGTTTTCACATTTGTAATGGCAAAAAGAAACAGAAGATAGGGAAAGGATTTAGGGAACAGAATGTGTCATAATAATACAATTTGGGGCATATTAAAATAAGAGGGGTAAGATAGAAGGCAGGCTCTTTATTAATTATTGTCAGTCCTATTGTAACACTAAGCACCCCTGTAGTCACACCCTACATCCAATTGTAATAATCTTTGTACAAAATATGCCTTGTGAGGTTTCATTTGAAAACTAATAACTCACTACTAATAATCTTGTGTGATATATGTATGTGGTGGGTATTAAGAGTTATGGGCCTATGCTGGAATCATAACTAAAATGTGTTCAAGCCAGGCACATCAGGGGGAGTTGGTAAACAGAACTACTTAGACAAAAGAACGTGTATTTGATTATCTGACCAGCCCAATCTTCCGCAAAGACAACAAAGGTCCATTTTTACATGTTAGGTAAACAAAGCTATTAAGCTAACAAGTGGGGAAGAAAGAACATGAAGCTTCCTTCACCATCAGACTCTATGTCATCTTCCCTACAGCTTAAGTAAACTTTACTTTGATGGGTAACACTCAGAAGAATTGATTTCAAAGGTTTACTGATCTATACAGATAGGGGGCTGAACCTCAAGTGATAAGCAATTGCATCAACTGATTGAATAGAATATTAGCGCATCAAATAAGGTATTTTATGAATGCCTGTAACATGCTGGTGATTAATGTCATTGTAAAATGTATGTATTAACACTATATAAGGAATTATGGATACTCATTGATATTAGACTGTACAGTCTGCCCAGACAGGAGGGAATGTCACAGCTATCTACCTGTCTGCTATGTAAGTTAAGCATGGCAGAATCAGAAACAATAGAAGCCCTATTTTTATACAGGGGGATGGGAAGCCCACAGGAAGGGGAGAACAGCAAGTGGTCAGCCTCCTGGTGGACACAGCAAGTTAAGCACACAGGAGGGCTTCCTGCCTCCTGAAGTAAGGTCACTGAACTTTGGGAGATATAAAAGCAGGGAGAGAAGCCATCGTTGGCATCCATTACTGGACAGACACAATGGAACAGAGCCCTTGAAAGCTCAGAAAGATGGATCCTCCAACCAATGGAAGGGGTTGAAATCTCTGGAATTGAATATAGGTGAGAAAGCTGTTTAGGTAAAGATCTTTCACTGAAGAAGGCAAGGGAAGCCAGTATCTTGTGCTTTTGTGGAAGGTCCTGACTGAGAAAAAGTCAGCCATGGCTGGGAAGAATGACTGGTGAGAAAAAACATCTTGAACAAAGCCTGTATCTTGCTATATTACGTTTTAGACTTTTAGATGCGGGGTTTCACGTTTATTTGCTTGCAACCCTTTCTAACTTTGTTCTTTTCACTTAGCATCACTTAACCCATGTCGTATTGGTAGTAAATTTGTTTTATTTTACTGTAAACCAGCTCAGTGCAGTGTATTCACCCAGGTAAGTTAATAAGCTGTGATGTGCTTTTGTTTCTTCAGAGGAACAAACAAACCTTATTATTTCTCTGAACTGTCCAGGAAAGGCTGGACATGACAGAACACACAGTTTTGGAAAAATCCAGGACTGGCAGTGTAGTGGGGTGCCCCTGCAACTAGTAACCAAGGCTGGTGGGCCTGCGGGGCTGTAGACAGGCTGCTGGGGTCAGAGCTGCTGAACCTGGGCTGTCTAGAACACGAACGCTCAAGGTGTGACCTGCATGCTTATAGGCTGGTTGTGAGCAGCCCACATTAAGAAATACAGCACCAAAGCATTGTGAGGCACCCAAAGTTACAGGGCAGGTGTTGACACAACCCCTCACTGGACCGAACTGCATCCCAGAATGTGACATCTCTAGATTTAGCAAAGGATACAAATCAAACTCAAGCAGATACAGATCATCATTAGTACAAAAAACAACATCCACGAGCTGTCAGGAACTCAGCTGATTCCAGATGCAGTAGCCTAGCTGTGATATGTGATGCTATATGAAAAGGAAGATTACCATTTATATCATTGTTGCTCCCACTGTGGCACAATTGCAGTAGATCTGATACGAAGTATGTCATGTAAGGTATCAATGGAAAAGTTATAATCTGCTAAGTATGATAATTTTATTTATATGCATGTTTCATCTTTGCATCTGAAGTTATGAATATTTGCTATGTATTTGTATCTCAGACGTGTGTTTTGTTTTTGGGTGACACCCACGAGGTAGATTTACATCCAGTCTAGCCAGCCCTGTGTTGATGGGCCATTCAGGGGAATCAGCTCTTCAATGAGCTCTTCCTGAAGCAGGGGCGGCTCCAGGCACAAGCGCAGCAAGCGCGTGTCTGAGGCGGCAAGCCGGGGGGGAGGGGCGGCGTGCCGGTCACTGTGAGAGCGGCAGTGAAGTACCCTTTGGCGGTGTTTCTGCGGGAGGTTCGCTGGTCCCAAGGCTTCGGTGGCAATTTGGCGGTAGGTACGCCGAAGGTGTGGGACCGGCAGACCTCCTGCAGAACCACCGCCGAATCCGCATTACCAGCGAACCTTCTCCAAAAACGCCGCCCTGACTTCTGTGCTTGGGGCAGCAAAAGGCATAGAGCTGCCCCTGTCCTGAAGATGCCTCAGACAGTGAGGAGCCAATGGCTACCCCTATTATTCCACAAAACATGTAAAGACATGTGATGTGGACATGTGACCTAAGACTCCATCTTTGCCAGTAACTTTCCATGCACATGGGCTATGGGCATTGTTTGGGAGGGTAACTTTCCGTGCATACGGGAGAGGGTATGAATTACAACTGAACATCTCCATTTTGCCTCATTCCTGCTCCAATCCTCATGACTGTGGATTTCTAACAAAAGGATTATTTTGAACAATGGACTCGGGACCTTCCAATCTTTTGGAAGTTTCCAGAGAGACTTTTGTGCAAGCCAGGAGACTAATCCATCACTGCTACAAATCTGATCTAAGGACTTTGCAATCATTTGTAATGTATATGCTCTTTTAACCATTCAATAACTCTCTTTTTTCTTCTTTTTTATTATTAATAAAATCTTCAGTTAGTTTACTGAGGATTGTCTGACAGCGTGATATTTGGGTAAGGTCTGAGGTACATATTGACCTGGGGGTAAGTTTCTGATCCTTTGGGATTGGATGAACCTCATGTGTGGTGAATTAGATTTTCAGAACCTCTCATCATTATAAGACCAGTTTGTCTGGATGGGAACCAAGGGCTCGAATGCCTACAGGGGACTGTGTTTTGGCTTCTTGTTATCCAGTGTGGTGCTATGGAAGCTCTGTTGTTACCAGTTTGGTGATTCTAAAATTAGAGAATAAACCACCAGGTTTTGGGGTATGTCTGCCCTGTTTCTTGCAGTCTGCCCTGAGTGTGGCATATTCAGCGTGGTCCATTCTAGGCACCAGTCACACTAGCAACCTAGTGAGCTCAGGTGTGAACTCCTGATTGCTAACTCCTGGCTCAGATCATTGGCTTGTCTCCCGATCACACCTCAGGTTCTGCCCTCTGATTCTGTGTGGACCACTTGGACAGACTCCTGCTCTGACCCCTAGGTCACACCACCTACACCTCAGTGGGTGACAGTTTGAGCAGCCCACTACAAGATAAAAGAGGACTTCACCTAACGGCATGAAGACCCGCTCTGGAAGGCCCCAGCATGAGCTCCACACACCTTCTCAGACATCACTGGAGTCCTGCAGGAACTGCAGGCTCAGGTTGCCGCACTACCTGACCAAAACGCCGCCCTCCAGGCCCAGGTACAAGCCCATGCAGTGTCTTCTGTCCCTGCAGCTTTCACTTCCACTTTCCATGAGCCTAAGCTTCCCCTACCCAATAAGTTTTATGGAGATGGATCATGCCAAGTTTTGGTGGGTCCTTCACCAATATCATCTCCAGTTTATGTTGCAGCCACAGTGTAAGGCCACAGATCAGTCCTGAGTGAGATTAGTGCTTAGTTTACCCACTGGAGAAGTCCTGAAGTGGGCATTCCCATTCCTGGAGGGGTTCAGTCCTCTCCTTGAGAACTTTGTACAGGCAATGGTGGGCATCTTTGATGATCCTAATTGAGAACATTCTGCAGAAGCTGCTCTCCATGCCTTCCAACAAGGTCCCAGGTCCGTCACCAATATGCAGTAGAATTGTGATGTCTGGCTGCAGACACCTACTGGAATGAGGCTGTGAAGTGATACCACTTCAGGCAAGGACTCAACAACCCTACCAAAGATGAATTAGTAAAGGTAGAACCTTTGCCTAGCCTGGGAGCCTTAACTGATCTTTTATTAGGATTGATGATTGGCTAATGTTCCAAGCCCAAGAAAACCATACGCCATCTGACCCCTACAGGCCAGAATTCTTCCATCTCCTGGAGCACCAGTGGCCCTTCCAGACCCCAAACCAATGCAAGTTGACAAGGCCTAGCCCCACCTCTCCACTGACTAAAAGAATTGTTGCTGGGCATGAGATTGTGCTAGTATTGTGGGATGCCTGAGCACATTGCAGCTAGGAGCCCAGCCAAAGACCAGCCCGTACCTCTGGGTCAGGAAACACCAGAGCTCAGCCCTAGTAGGGGAGCTAGAGTGAGGTTGGCATTCCACTCCTCCCAACAGTGAACCATGCTGCTGCCCAACTGCTGGAATCTTGGAAACCCCTACCCAGCCCATTAGACTGCTCCATCTCGCTCTTCAATTCCAGCATTCTGCCCTGTCTGACATCCACTTAGAAGCATTCATTGACTCACGCATCTTCAGAAATTTCATCAACCAGGAGTTCATTAAGGGGTATAATATAGCAATCTATACTTATTTGTGCCCTCCAGTGCTGATGAGCATGCTTCCTCAGCTCCAACTAATGGTTGGTCACATTCTGAGGTGCACTCCAGCCCCCAACGGATCCAGAGTCATGAACCAAAGATTCATCAGCAGTGCCTGGAATTCCTACCAAGTACTTAGGGTATGCCAAGGTATTTGACAAACAGAAGGTGGATACTGTATCTCCTCACTGGAGTTACAATTGCCCAATCAACCTTTAACTAGGAATGGAGGTTCCTTTTGGACACATTTAAACCCTATCTGAACCTGAGCTGCAGATCCTCCAGTAATAACTTGGGGAAAATTTGCAGAAGGGGTTCATCCACCCTTTGACTTCCCCAGCAGTATATAAGCTTGAAATTACGTGAAGGTTTCTAATCATCAGAGGAGTGAAGTTCTGGAACAGCCTTCCAAGGGAAGCAGCGGGAGGGGAGGGGCAAAAAACCTAACTGGCTTCAAGACTAAGCTTGATAAATGTATGGAGGGGATGGTATGATGACACTACCCACAATGGCATGTAGCCGATCTGCAACTGCTACCAGAAAATAACTCTAAAGGCTGATGATGGGACACAAGTTGGGGAGGGCTTTGGGTTATTACAGAGAATTCTTTCCCAGGTGTCTGGCTGGTGGGTGTTGCCCACATGCTCAGGGTCTAAGTGGCTGCCGTATTTGCGGTCAGGAAGGAATTTTCCCTTGGGGTCAGATTGGCAGAGACCCTGGGGGGTGGGAGAGGTTGGCTTTCCTCTACAGTATAGGATATGGGTCACTTGCAGGTTTAAACTAATGTAAACGGTAGATTCTCTGTAACTTGAAGTCTTTAAATCATGATTTATTTGAGTACTTCAGTAGCTCAGACAGAGGTCAGGGGTCTATTACAGGAGTGGGTGAGGTTCTGTGGCCAGCAATGTGCAGGAGGTCAGACTAGATGATCACGATGATCCTTCTGGCCTTAAAGTCTATGAGACAAGCCAGGGCCGAGGAGCCCTCAAAGGGGTGATAGTTTCATGAACTCGGCTAGCTCTGGGCTCAGACACCTAGCAACCCAATGAGCTGGGCTGAGCCCAATACATCCTCACTAAGTAACTGTGCTCGAGGATTGGACAGAAGGCTCAACAGATTATTTTTTTAAGCCTGGTGGCAACAGCAGCACAGTGGCTGCTCAATGCAGCTGTACCAGACCTGCTTCCCATCTATCCTTTGCTCCACCCCTTGCCTGCTTCACTCCAGCCCCAGTCCCTTTCTAACTCCAAAGCTCTGAATCCTAACTCCTGGCTCAGGCCATAGGTTTGTCTCCTGGCTATGACTCCAGTTCTGCCCTTTGATTCTGCTCGGACCACTAACTCAGACTCCTGCTCTGACCACTAAGTTGCACTGCCTACATCTTAGTGTGTGACACTAGCTGCTCTCCAGCAACCAACAGTACAATTTTTACAGTACAATTCTTAGCCTTAGTCTTAGTCTCTGTAATTCTTACAGTACAATTCTTAGTACAATTCTTAGTCTCAATTACTAGTGAAACAGGATTTTGGAAAAGACACTGCAAATGTCTCAGATTTTGCATAAAAACTCATTTAACTTAGATGTAAGCGTCCCCGGCTGAACCTCTGCTGCCATCTGGGGTTTTTCAGGTATCTATTACAGGCAGGACTGGATTCATGTTTTGTCGGCTCAGTGCCAAACATATTTGTGGGCCCGCCAGGGGAGGAGAGTTGGTCCCCAGAGCGAGGCAGAGGCCAGGGGCAAGCACAGCGGGACAGGGCAGAGCAGACAAGCTCCACCCTGGGGTGGCACAGAGCCAGTACCTACCTCTCTCTGCCAGAGCCAGGTCCTTGGGAGCCCGTTCTCTCTCTCTCCAGCTGAGCTGCAGCTTCTCCAGGCAGCAGCAGCTGCTCTTCCTGCCCTCCTGCTGGGGAGGCTGATCGCGGTTACTCCTGTAATCAGACTTTTAATATCCAGACACTGCCAGGCTCTTTCCAACTGGACTTTCCAGTTGAAAACAGGACACCTGGCAACAGGGGTGCCAGAAGGGGGTGGGGGGAGAGGGTGAAGAGGAGCAAGCGGCGGGCAGGGCCTCGGGGCACAGCGGGAGTGGAACACGGGCAGGGCCGCTAGGGAGGGATGGAGCGGGCGGCGGGGGCACAGTCCAGCCACCGATGGGCCCCCCGCTCACTTCTGAGGAGCTTCCCTCACTCCTGCTTGGTGACCATAATGGGCTCCTTCCGACTGTGGGCTAGGCGTGATGGTGCCACTGTAAACCCGGTACTGATTACAGGGCAGGACAAGGTTGAGGAATAAGTCCCTCTAATGGTTTATACAGACATACAGGAGAAACTTGCTACTCTTTCCTTAGATCATTTTACTTTATTCAATTTTAAACCAGTTTAAAACTGTATAGGCTAATTTAGTTTAAAAGTAATCTGGCTGGCTAGTGGAGACAGGGACAATTCATGTTATTCATGGGCTCAAAAATGGTTTATAAACTTAATTTTTATACTTAGCCCTATCTACAGTGGCTAGCCAAAATTTCTTTAAATCAAGTTTTAAACCATCCCCGCGAGAGTAGTTTTAGTTGCATGTGGCTTTTAGGCACTACCAGTGGCTTTCACATAACACCAGCAGGTGTCACAAAAAGTTGAAGAGAAGCGTTAAGGGTATGTCTACACTACGAAATTAGGTCGATTTTATAGAAGTCGATTTTTAGAAATCGATTTTATACAGTCAATTGCGTATGTCCACACTAAGCGCATTAAGTCGGCAGAGTGCACCTCACTACTGTGGCTAGTATCGACTTACAGAGCGGTGCACTGTGGGTAGCTATCCCACAGTTCCTGCAGTCTCCACTGCCCATTGGAATTCTGGATTAAGCTCCCAATGCCTGATGGGGCAAAAACATTGTTGCAGGTGGTTTTGGGTACATGTCATCAGTCGCCCCTCCGTCCATGAAAGCAATGGCAGACAATCATTTCGCGCCAGACACCAGGGCAATTAGAAGAGCACAGCAAGGCATGCTGCACATCAGAGAGGCTTTGAAAACCAGTTTAATGACTGGCCAGGCTACAGTGTGACAGTTGTGTGTGTTTCTCTTTGATGCAAACTCGCCCCCTTTGTTGCTTTTAATTTCCTGTAAGCCAACCGCTCTCCCACATTTGAAATAAAGTAACTATTGTTTTGAAACCATGCATTCTTTATTAATTAAAAAAAAAAGATAACAGACAAGGTAGCCTGTGTGGGGTGGGGGAGGAGGGAAGGACAAGGCCACATTGCTTATTGTCGCCACACTAAAAATCCAACTATTTCAATGACAGCCTTCTGTTGCTTGGGCCATCCTCTGCAGTAGAGTGGCTGGATGCCCGGAGCCTTCTCCTCCCTGCGTTCTTGGGCATCTGGGTGAGGAGGCTATGGAACATGAGGAGGAGGGTAGGCAGTTATACAGTGGATGCAGTGGGGGTCTGTGCTGGCTTTCCTGCTGCTCCAACAGATGCTTCATCATGTCTGTTTGCTCCCCCAACAGCCTCAGGATCACGTCCTGCCTCCGCTCTTCATACTCACTCAATTCTTTCCTGGCCTCTGCCAATGAATGCCTCTATGCATTAAGCTGTGCCCTATCAGTGCGGGAGGAGGACTGCATGAGCTTGGAAAACATGTCTTCACAAGTGCATTTTTTTCGCCTTCTAATCTGTGATAGCCTCAGAGACGAAGATGATAGGGTAGCGCAGAAACATTCTACACTCTATGATTCTGGGGGGACTGCATGGTCACCTGTGCTGTTGAGTTCACCATGCTGACCAAACAGGAAATGAAAGTCAAAAGTTCCCAGGGCTTTTCCTGTGTACCTGCCTAGTGCATCAGAGTTCAAAATGCTGTCCAGAGCAGTCACAATGGACCGCTCTGGGATTGCTTCTGGAGGCCAATACCATTGATTTGCGTCCACACTACCCCAAATTTGACCCAGCAAAGTTGATTTTAGCACTAATCCCCTTGCCGGGGAGGAGTACAGAAGTCGATTTTTAGAGCCCTTTAGGTTGCCGGAATGGGGTTGGTCGTGTGGACGCATTCATTTTTAAATCGACCTAATGCGGCTAAATTCACCCTAACCTCGTAGTGTAGACCAGGCCTAAGACAGCAGACTAGAGCTATAATGTCCCTCTTTGTCCCTTTCTTCAATCTACTATGAAGGGGATTGGTGAGAAAAGGGAAAGAAAAGTTTCTGAACTTGTCCTCCTACCTGGCAGGAGTGTGGATGAGTGAGGCAGAAAGGTGCAGAAAGTCAGAAAATAATCTTGCTTTACCAATGCTTTGTGGTATTCTGCTGGAGTTATTTTGCAGCTCTTTATGGCTGCATTCAATAGAGGAGTGGATCTCCAGCTCTTCAATGCTGAGTATTGCTGTGTTGGAGTTTAAGCAATCCAATCATATACAACTCAAAAACTATTGCTATTTAATAAGCTGGTCTCTGAGGTAGTCCTGCAGCAAAAAACTACCTGATAAGGAATGAGCTAAAATTACATTGACTATGCCAATAGTATCTGGAGTGTTCAATTAACAAGAAAAAGAATTGTATACATACAGAAAGTCTAGCTCCAACATGCAAAAGTGAACAAAGGAGAGAGGAGAGCTATAGGACGAGTTTGTAATTAAGATATATTTTAGAGTGTTTACGAGTTCTTAGGATAATGGAGTATTAACTTCATTGTCTAGAGCTGGGCAATCATTTTGAGCTAAAAGACAAAACTCAAATTCTGTTCTCAGATATATGGATGTGGCTCCCCTGGCTGATAGCACACACAGTTACTCAAGATCAGAATTTGGCCCTTAAAATGGAAGCAGTCAAACCAAGTTATCAGCTCATTAAGAAAAAAAGTCCAGGAACCTGTGAAGTTCATACTCATGACTTTCTATTGGTCCTATATATGAAATACTATATTTAGGGACAATAGCATGAATAAGTATCAGAGGGGTAGCCGTGTTAGTCTGGATCTGTAAAAGCAGCAAAGAATCCTGTGGCACCTTATAGACTAACAGACATTTTGGAGCATGAGCTTTCGTGGGTGAATACCCGCTTGCATCCGACGAAGTGGATATTCACCCAGGAAATCTCATGCTCCAAAACGTCTGTTAGTCTATAAGGTGCCACAGGATTCTTTGCTGCTTTTAGCATGAATAAGTGGAAGTCTGAATACGTCTGAACCACATAAGTCTGAACTCGGAATTTCCTCATTGATTTAGGTAAAAAAAACAAACTTTATTTTAACAGTTTTTTTTCCACAGTTGTATAAAATCTAAGAGTAATAAAAGTGCTTAACTTACATTTGATTGTGTTTCAAAATAATCATTTATGTTTGAATGCTTGGCTGCTGCTGGATAACCGATAACCTGATTGCAAGAAAGTTACTGAAGTCTCCCACAAGTTTTTGTTTTATTTTATAATATTCAACACAGGAAGAACACTAGCAGTATTCCAAGATGGGAGAGAAAATGAGCTCTACACCTAAAGCGTAAATAGGTGAAAAGAAGTGTCCATGCAAGTAGTCATTCCCTCTGCCACTCACAGTGTGGTACATTACATTATTTTATGGCAAGTCCTTGAACAATAGAGCTCCCACCTTTTCTTAACAATGGAAACCTCTTTGCAGGAGGTCATTATCTATTCATCCAGTGAGAAAAGGGAACATTCTAACTTCCCTGTGGGTTTTTTTCTAGAACCGTGGGTGGTCAGACAGCAGGGCATTCCAAGTCTCCATGGCAACTGGAGGCAGCCCAGATCTTTGCTATGAGCCTGGACTTAGGGCCATCCCCTCTGGACAAACTCTCCGGAAAGAGAGTATTTTTCATCTTTGGAAGATCACTATATAAAAGTTTTAAACCCTTTGCAAAGAGCCTTGACATTAATTTTAGGAATACTCTGGAGGAACACACACTTCCCTTTTAAATTACTTAACAAGAGAGCAATAGCCAGAAAAAAAAACTTTGGACATAAGGCAATCCTCTGAGGGAGGATCAGACTGTCTGATGTGGAGGGTCCTAGAAAGAAAAAGATGTATTAGAATTGGAAAAAGTACAGAGAAGGACAACATAAATGATTAGGGGTATGGAACAACTTCCATATGAGGAGAGATTAAAAAGACTGGGACTGTTCAGCTTAGAAAAAGAGACAACTAAGTGGGAGATGTGACAGCGGTCTATAAATTCATGAATGGTGTACAAAAAGTGATTCAGAAAGTGTTATATACCCTTTCACATAACAAAAGAATTAGGGGGTCACCCAAAGAAATTAATAGGCAGCAGGTTTAAAACAAACACAAGGAAGTACTTCTTCACACAATGCACTGTCAACCTGTGGAACTTGTTGCCATGGGACGTTGTGCAGGCCAAAAGTGTAACCTGGTTCAAAAAAGAATTTGGTAAGTTCATGGAGGTTAGGTCCAACCATGCTATTAGCCAAGATGTTCAGGGACTCAACCTCATGCTTTGGGTGTCCCTAAATCTCTGACTGCCAAAAGCTAGGACTGTACAACAGGGGGTGGATCATTCAATAATTGCCCTGTTTTATTCATTCCCTCTGAAGCATCTGGCATTGGCCACTGGTAGAAGAAAGGATACTGAGCTAGATGGACCATTGGCTGTACTGGGTCAGGAATTCTTATGTTTTTAAAAGCCACAAGACAGACAGAACTTTCCCTTCTCAGTCACTTCCACGTCAGACAATCTTTACCTTTAGAAAGCAGAAAGCCATCCCTAGGGAAGGAGGTAGGATTCAACTTCCCCGTGTAGAACTGAAAAGGAACTTAAGCATTACTTGGGCACTCTGAGTAACAACCTTTTACCAAATGCTGCATCAGCATGGCTGAGGTTGTCAACTCTACAGAATCTGGGAAAGTGTGGGTGGAAGGCTGTATTAAATAGCCTTATGGACCTCCTCATAAGAAGCAGTCTCTTCCCACAAAATCATTGCTCTTTTCACAAAGTGTGGTAATGACAGGAGTCACTTTATGATACCCTGGGGACCCCCTGGACACTAGAAGTGGACAGGGGGTAGGTCCATCTCCCAGTGAAGGGGATCTGAATTGCTTTACCCCATGCTCCCTGCTGCTAGGTCCAGCTGAGTAGGGGCTGACCTCACAGAATAAGGAGTGAGCCAGAGCCACCAGAGACAAATGGCCCACTGGTCTCAGAAAGATGACAGGAGCTGGCACCTTACATGGCAGTTGAGGCTTGGCAACTTGTGGAAATGGGGAGAGGGGATGCTTTGCAGCTGTCTCAGCACAGACCTTTCCTACATCCTGGCAGAAAGCAGGAATTTCTTCCTCTAGGTGCATGGGGTCAGGAGAGTAACTTGTCTTCCTTGACGCTCCACTGAAATTTTCCTATGGGCTCTGCAAGCTGTGGGAATAGGGGTCCCAGGGTTAGGAGACAGGCAGGGAGGCACTGAAAAACTTATCACTGGTTCCATGCGACTGCTTGCCTGGTACCAGTGAAGGAAGCTTCCATAAGGCCTACTCAATGATCTCAGCCTGGCCCTCACCCACATGCCATCTTGAAAGCCAGGCTTCCCTGCCACCTGCTCAACTGTCCCAGATGGACCTTACCCAGACACTGGCTGGCAAGTTTGCCTTTATCCCTGAAGCCTGCCTGTGAGTGTGAGAGGGGATGACCAATGCTCTTTGCCATTCCTGCCATTCTGGAAGTTGGAAGGGAGGAGAGGTGCTGCCTTTCAAACCCTCCTCCGAAAGCCAGAAGAAAAAAAAATATTGTTGAGTTTAGCAGTTTTGAGAAGAAAAACCTCAAAACCAATGAAGAAACAAATATTTAGTTAAAAGTCTCTTTAAAATCATCTGAAAGCTCTGCTCCAAGAGGAATCCTGGAGTCTGCCATGTGTGCTGGTTGGAGGAGAATTCTGGGCAGTTCTTCCTGATGGGTGGTCCTAAATCCAGGCTGAAAGAAAAGATCTGGTCTGCCTCCAGGTACCAAGGAGACAGGGAAGCCCCACTGTAAAGACTATCTGAGGTAGAGGGGACCAAGAAGAGAGAAAGATATCAGCTCCAATAAGAGGGGAATACACAGTACACATTCCAAGATGAGGAAGTCCCTGCCAGCAAATAAAAAATTAACAATGGAATTCTGCCAAATATTTTACTATTCTAGATATTTGCAACTGGACTTGCAATTAGTAAAAGTACTAAAATCAGAGAATCAGTGCTGGTAGGGGCTTGGCAAACAGCAGTACTCTATAGCCAAGAGCAGTTAGTGGCTTCATTGCTTTTGTTTAAATTAATTTAAAGCATTGGGATTTTATTTCTTTGCCTTCTTTGGCAAGTGGACAAACAGCAAAAACTGCAGTTGAAAAAAGTAGCGTAAAGGAAACAAGTTGAAAATAATAATGACATGCCTCATCTTACCTTATTTAGCTCAATTTCCTATACATTCTCCAAACTGTGTGAATGAAATTTTGTTAATAAAAATATAAATATGCTTAAAAAGAATAAAAATATTTTCTTTACAGATTATGAGAGACTGATTATGATGAGGGGAAAATACAGAGTTTAACATTTATGGAATAATTAGCCACAATTTGAGGCCAATTCAGGCACACATTTCAATGGATTGTGCTTGCAAACTACTATTTGCTGCAAAATTCCCCAAGAACATTCTCTAGGTAAGGGGTAGACAACCTATGGCACGCGAGCCAAAGGCAGCACGCAAGCTGATTTTCAGTGGCACTCACACTGCCCGGGTCCTGGCCAGCGGTCTGGGGGGCTCTGCATTGTAATTTAATTTTAAATGAAGCTTCTTAAACATTTTTAAAACCTTATTTACTTTACATACAACAATCGTTTAGTTATATACTATAGACTTATAGAAAGACACCTTCTAAAAGCATTAAAATGAATTACTGGCACACGAAACCTTAAATCAGAGTGAATAAATGAAGACTTGGCACACCACTTCGGAAAGGTTGCCAACCCTTGCTCTAGGTATAACTTACAGACTTTTTGGTCTTTGCATGATGTACACAGGCTCTATGTATGTAACAAATATCACAGAAATCACGTTAGCAGCTAGTGGGGAAAATATAATTCATAATTTATGGATGTTGTTAGGGCTGTATTTTATCTCATACCTATAAAAAGTTCTTAAATGAGATGACAATTTACAGTACAGTACTTAATAAAATTTTAAAGAACATGGGCTGATCTGTAATAATTTATTAATCCTCTGTAACTTGGTTATTGGGATAGTTATATTGGGTTATTGACTACATACTGTTTGTATATATCAAGCTAGTTCACAAGCAAGTTTTGTCAGGAAATACACCCAGGAATTAGGGGTTGGTTCCTGGAAAACATTTCAAGGACAAGAGACAACACAGAGCCTTCCAAATGGAAACATGCTTCTAATAACCTGTGGAGCTGACAGAACCAATTTGACCAGGGTCAGGAAACACCAGAGAGAACAAAGGATTTTGGCTGGGGTTATGAAGATACATACTCCGGGAAGGGGGGTGAGCAGACAGTTTTGAGCTAACATGAAATTAGATTCCAGAGGTTGGGGAGTCTAGGTTAAGACAGTCCTACCTATGATTATAGGTTAGATAGAGATGCATGTAGAACTTTTATTGTGTTAAAATACCTTTTATGGGGGGTTTGTTTCTACTGTTAAGATTAAACAATACTTTGTTTTAAAAAGGCTGTTTTGGGTCACTATTCCCCACTGGTCACAGTTCCGAAGGGAAAGACATGCAGGTGCTGAAACCAGTCAGTTCTGCTGAATAATCACAGTTGGTATACAAAGGTGCTGTAACCTGGAAATCCAGCCTAAGAGTAGGAGAATCTCAGGATTCCACCCAGATAGAAATGCAGGTGCAGGGCCTAGCACCTGAAGGGGTGCACTCTGAAACCAGAGAGGGGGATCAAAGGTGTAGTTAGCCCTGTAATTGTGAAAAGGATTACAACCTGCCAATAAATTAAAGTCAACTATAATTGCCTGAGATATTTCTGAATTCACAATTTGCTCCATAACTTGTTTATAACTATTCTGCAAACTCTCAGTATAAAAACCATCTAAGATATTTTAACTGTTTCTCTAGTAAATGTGATCTTATATAATGCTGAAAGGCAAAGACATTTTGTATGTGATATTAATAAATTTGTGTTTTAATGTCTAAATTCAACAAAAAAGCTGCAAGATTACCACTGCCATCAATCATTAGTGTCATAACCTCTGATTACACCATATTCATGAGACATCATTTTTCACTTGCTGGTATTGGTACTTTTGTTAGTATATATATATAAACTCATGTACACTAAGTAAAGACCATGACAACTAGCCTATGTTTATATGTGTCACAGCTATGATGCAACCAGATAGATAAAACAGAGTTTCACTTTTCCCCCTCATTTTAAAAATTGGAGCTGGTCATGGGATTTGATAGCTCAATGTGGCTATTTTAAGTTTAATCAGTAAAATTCTGAATTGTCAAAAATCTTAAAATGGCAGTGAAAATTTTGTTGCAGAAGTGAGGAGGGAAAATTGACAATTTTGCTATGATTTAAAGTGTTTAAATACAAGTCCCTTCCTTTAATCTAATTCCTATGTTCTTTTCCTTCCTTTGTAAATTCCCATTTCTCCCTCCTTTAAAAGAGCTCAAGCCAACTTCAACCTGTATAAACAGGTATCAAAAAGAGAGCAGGAGACTGAACATAGCAAATATCTTTAAGTAAATTTCCATGACAGCAGATACTAAATCGCATGGAACTAGGAGCTCCTTTGTAAGACCAAACAAATGCAAGAGCATATAGATTTCTTTTAGTTATGTATAAAATTCTATTTCACTCAACACTAACACTTGAAACAGTGGATTTCAGCACAATTATTATACATTTCAGGTGGTCTAAATCATTTATCTTTGGTCTCATCTTTTTCACCATCATTTACGAATGCACCATCTCTTGCATTTTATTGCTTACCTGAGGAGTCTCTTCACTAAGAGTTGGAACAGGTCTTTAAGATGTATAACCATTCTGAAACAAGAAAGGTTCCACAAAACCCTTCTATAGCTTGGTTTGCTTTTAAATGATTCAACAAGTGTGTCTGGAGTTAGATCAATAAAAAAAATATATAGATACTTTGTCTCTCTTTAGTGAGACATTAAGATAAGAAAACAGACTGTAATCAAAAAGCCTTTTTGCCAAATTGGAACTTAGGAGTAATCTAAAAAGAAAAAAAAATCTTAATTATTTTTAATTCATAACGGTCACTTATTTAGTATATTAGCACTAAGAGATTCTCCTAATACAGCAGTTCTCAAACTTCATTGCACCGTGACCCCCTTCTGACAATAAAAATTACTTCACGACCCCAGGAGAGGGGACTGAAGCCTGAGTCTGCCCAAGCCCCACTGCCCTGGGCGGGGCGGGGGGAGGGGCAAAGCCTGAGCCCCACCACCCTGGGCAGAGGGGCCAAAGGTGAAAGCTCAAGGGTTTCAGACCCAGGCAGGGGGATCTGCAACCTGAGCCCTGCAGCCCGAGGCTGAAGCCCTCGGGCTTTGGCTTCAGCCCTGGGCAGTGGGGCTCGGGCTTTAGCCCTGGGCCCAAGCAAATCTAAGCCAGCCCGGGCAACCCCATTCAAAGCAGGACCCCGACCCACATTTTGAGAACCGCTGCCCTAATATAAAGTGTACTGCTGGCATAAAAGGATTCATCTGAATTTCTTTTACTTTATTTGTCAATTCAATCAATTTTTTAAACCTCAAAGTATTTTAAGTCTTTCATTACATCTTAATTTTTTAGGTGGAATTGAATATTTATCCACCAACAAAAGCCTATCACCTTACATCACCAAACATTCCTTTTTTCTAAAAAAGAAACACTAAAATCCAATTTCTGTACCAAGTAAAACTGATCTAAGCAATCCATTTTGACAGAGAGATTCAGAGGCCTAACCCCCTTCGTAAACAAGCTGTTTTCTTTGCAGTGCTATGAATTCCAAAGAAAATAGGGCCCAAAAGACCATGCAGTACTCCACAGGAGATTTCTTTTGCTTCAGAGCTTTCATTAGCATGGGACCACATTTAACTATGTTCTGTTGTCATATATACATACTGCATTATCTCAGTGGACCAGATTCTCTGCTGAGATGTTTTTATTGAGCGCAGCAGAGGGGCTATTGAGGCATTGCTACGAGCTCAGTTTCTCCACCCCAGCCTTGTTACAGGTTAGAGTAAGTTGGGAGTTCCTCCAGCTAACTTGCACAATCTCCAAGGGACCATCCAGCAGCTAGGGACGGCCAGAGTGCATTATGCTCCAGATACTTCTTCTGTTCCTTCCAGAGAGGGCAGCAGGGAAGGAGCTGTAGTGCCAGCAACAGTAGCTATCTGTTTCCTGGGGACTCCTTCATGCTGGGAATATTCCTACCTGGGGAATTATGGACAGTCTCTACTCCCTTTATACCATGGATAGGCAAACATTTTTGGCGCAAGGGCCACATCTGGGTATGGAAATTGTATGGCAGGCCATGAATGCTCACAAAATTGGGGTGCAGGAGGGGGTGAGGGCTCTGGCTGGGGATGTGGGCTTTGGGGTGGGGCCAGAAATGAGTTCAGAGTGTGAGAGGGGCAGTGGCATGTCCCCCCTCTGGATCCTATGTGGAGGCGTGGCCAGGCAGTTCTGTGTGCTGCCCCATCTGCAGGCGCTGCCCTGCAGCTCCCATTGGCCGCAGTTCCTGACCAATGGGAGCTTCGGGGGCAACACTTGAGACAGGGCAGAGCATGGAGCCCCGTGGCTGCCCCTATGCATAAGAGCCAGAGGAGCCACTGCTTCTGGGAGCCATACAGAGCCACAGCACGCGCAGCGGCCCCCGACCCTGCTCCCCAGTGGGAGCTTGAGGGCCAGATTAAATCAGCTGGCGGTTTGGATGTGGCCTGCAGGCCATAGTTTGCCTACCCCTGCTTTATACCTCCTGAACAAGACAAGCCAAAATATCTGTCCTTTTCACTTTTTAGACACTGATCCTTTTTTGGGCTTCAAAATTCTTGTTCGTGTACTTGATTAGTCAATGTTGCTTTTTTTAAGGAATGGTTCCTTTAAGATACTATATTAGGGAGCTTGCAGCATAAAATTAAGATCAAATCCATTTTCCTTCTCTTCATGACTGTAACGACAGAAATCAAACTGAGAACAAATAAGCATCTATTTTCATTTTAATTCTAAGACACTTCAGATAGTCTGAAATTAAAAAAGCTTCAGTTTTCTATACATTCTGAAATATGATAAAGAAACTCTAAATTACTGACACTTACGAATGTGTTACAGAATTCTGTGTGGTTTTAGAAATGATGCACTGGACAAATACAAAAAAAAGACAGTCACCTTCACTCTATCGTCTAATTCTATTTGCTTTCACTGGATTCTTTTTGTTCCTCCAAGTCAAAATAAAAAGGTTTGTCATAGCCCATGAGATGGTTATAATCCTGTGGATATGTGAAAAGCATTGGATTAACAAGCATTGATTTAGTTTTGGCATAAAATGTTGTAAACATCTTGCTGATGTCTGGAACCTTGACATCCCTCTGATGGAACACAGTTCTTTTTTCTGCCAACATAACATTATATGTAATGGCCGTGTATGTGTCCGTCTCAGCCTTATGATACAGTCGAACCACATAGCCCTTTGTAAGCAGATGCAGGGTAACTGGTGTTATAAATGTAAAGAATCCTACAATGCCGTAAAATGCAGTTTGTAAAAACACACTTTCAACTCCAATGCCAGTTTTCAAGATGATGTAGGGCATCATGCAAAAGCTAAACATGCTCGTAGAGTAAGAGAAAAACTTCACACCTGTATAAGAGATGAAAATCATAAGTTAATGTTTATGATCAAAGTTATCCCTACAGTCCTTTATACACACTGTTCTTATATACCCACTGCTTTACTTTAAATTGATAAATTCAATGATGATCCAGTTAATCCTTTCTTATCGTGGAACTTCTGAAGTCATCATGTGGAAATCAAAGCCCTCAGCCCTTCTCCTTGGTTAATAAACTAAAAGTTAGGTCTTATGAAACACCTTTAATATTTTAATTATCAAAATGTTTCACAAAGGATGAGGGGTTTGGGGTGCAGGAGGGGGCTCTGGACTGGGGCGGTGGAGCTGAGGGGTTTGGAGTATGGAAAGGGGCTCCAGGCTAAGGCAGGGGTGTGGGAGGAGATATGGGCTCTGGGATGGGGGTGTGGGTTCTGGGGTGGGGCCAGAAATTAGAGGTTATGGGTGCAGGACGGGGGCTCCGGGCTGGGGGCTCTGATGTGGGGTCAGGGATGAGGGATTTGGGATGCAGGATGGGGCTCCAGGATGAGGGGTTCGGAGTGCGGGAGGGGGCTCTGGGCTGGGGCAGGGGGTTAGGGTACAGGGGAGTGTGAGGGCTCTGGCTGGGGGTACAGGTTCTGGGATGGATCTTGGGATAAGGGCTTTAGGGTATAAGAGGATGCTCTGGGCTGGGACCAAGGGGTTTGGTGGGGGATCAGGGCTGGGATAGGGGATTAGGGCACCAGGGGGTGAAGGGGTGAGGGCTCTGACTGGGGGTGTAGGCTCTGGGGTTGGGCTGAGGATGAGGGGCTTGGGGTGCAGGAGGGTGCTCTGGGCTGGACTGAGTTCAGAGGGTGGGAAGGGGATCAGGGTTGGGGCACGGGAGGAGGGCTCAGGGGTGCAGGCTCCAGGTGGCACTTCCCTCAAGCAGCTCTCGGAAGCATCAGCATGTCCCCACTCCGGCTCCTACGCAGAGGCGCAGCCAGGCAGCTCTGTGTGCTGCCCCGTCCGCAGGCGCCACCTCCCCCGCCCCCCAGCTACCATTGGCAAATGTTCCCGGCCAATGGGAGCTGCGGGGACAGCACTTGGAGCAGAAGCAGCATGTGGAACCCCCTGGCTGCCCCTATGTGTACGAGCCGGAGGGAGGACATGCTGGTTGCTTCCCAGGAGCCACGTGGCGTGGAGGCTAGCAGGGAGCCTGCCAGCCCCGCTGCGCAGTGCCGCTAACCAGACAGTCAACAGCCCACTCAGCAGTGCTGACCCGAGCCGCCAGGATCCCTTTTTGACCAGGTGTTCCGGTCAAAAACTGGACACCCAGGCACCCTAGTGCTACATCGGTGCAGCTGCGCTGATGTACTGCACCTGGTGATGATGCGTTATGTCAACAGGAGAGCGGCTCCTGCCAAAATTAAGTGGTGTCTACACTGTGCTAAATTGATGTAACTTACGTCACTCACGGGGATGGCTTTTTTATACCCCTGAGCAGCGTAAGTTACAGCGACTTAAGCGGTAGTGTAGACAAGCCCTTAGTCTTTATCCAAAATTAAATGCTTTAAAGTGCAGTTCTACTCTGAAAAGTAAAAACAGCACCTTCTCACCATTGTGTGTATATTTAGAATCATAATTTAGTGATAAAATTGTACTACCTCTTACTCCTGTTAACCCTTCAAAGCCAATACAAATGAGAGAGGAACATTCTCACCCACACTTCCTCAAAAGCACTCTTTACAAGTTCCAATCACTCACACCTGTTAAAACCTTGTGAATGCAAAGCAGTTGCACGAGCTAACTAAGGCATCCTCTGGGACCTGGTCCAACTCCCATTCACTTCAAGGGATTCTTTCAATGGGAGCTGGTTCAGCCCATGGTCTGCAGAATCTTTATTACTGGTAAGGACATATGAGTAGAAAAGGAGCATTTTCAGATTATAACTTAACTCTGCCCGACTGACAATTAAAAAAAATGCAAACTGATCACATTTGTTATTGAAATCATCATCATCAAGACAATCATTATCCCACCACCTCCCAATCTTTGGGACACATGGCAAGGCCATCTGGTAGTTTCCCCTTGCATGAAATCTTAAAATAAGCCCTATGGAAGGTGACTGGCCAAAGAGAGGTTAATAGCAGGAGTCTCATTACTGATATTATCTTATCTTCTAAGCTCCTCCCCAGACTTTTGCAAGTGGGCACAGTAGCCGCTTCATGTTCATGATGGACATCCCACTCTACTCACATACTCAGCATGTACTGAGCTAGTGATGTCAGCACCAACAGTCAGAGATGGAATGGAGACTCTACCTCTCGAGTAAAGGTAAATCAGCCTTTGTGCAGTTACCCATATGGTGTTAGAGGCATATATGGGGGGCTGCAGATACATGTGGGCTCTGCGATTTTCCAAGATTTTCTGACTGTTATCGTTTCATCCTTAAAAGTAACAATACAGTAATAACGGGGAGTGGGGGAGTTGCCACATGCCCAAAAGCCTCTATGCTTCTTAACAAAATTTAGAAGCAAAATATATAAAATGGCCCAATACATAAATCAAAAGCACAATAGACAAAAATATACCACAACTGACTTACCCATCCTGTGTTGATTTATTGGCAGAGTCCCCATTCCATTGCAGATCTCTAATGGGACTTCAGCTACCAGCTCAGTGCATGCTTGTTTGGCTGCACAGTTGCTCATAACATAACTGAGAAGGTGATTTTAAAAATCACTGCATAGTATATCTAAAAATATTGCATTCAATTCACAGCACCAATATACCTGTCATGACAGCCAGTTAGCATAATGGTTTGTGTTAGCCAATTAATCCAGGGCCAAATCCTGTCCCTTGCCTTGCCCAGGTCCCAAAGAGTGGTAGAGCTCAAGTTGTGGTCCACAGAATAACTCCACACCCCTGGTGCTGTTGCAGTGCTCCATAGCAGCATGCCTCAAATCTGGAGTGGATGGGTTGGTATGGAGGAACATAGATGAAGTAGGACCTACTCCAGCCCATTGGCTGCAGGACTGTACTGGTGAACTTTGCTGTGCTTCAAGCAGTGGTTGATTAATGCGTGAGCCCACGGGGCCCATACCCAGCACTCCCAGCCAATTTGGGGGGCCCAGAAGTGCTGGAACCCTGGATAGAAGGGGGAAGGGCTACTAGAACCAGAACTGTGGCCCTGCCCCTGCTCCTCCTCTTTCCCCCAGGGCCCTGCCCCATGGCCAGGCTGGAATCCAGAACAGCTCCCGGACCATGTCCTTACTCCCTGGGACACACTGCCCAGAGCAGGTGGAGGGTCCAGGGCTCCCCACAGCAGCCCAGGCTCCCTGGGCAGCTCTTAGAGACCTCAGGGGGGAGAGGAGGAGCACAGGGCAGGGCCCCATGGTGAGGGGGGGCTAAGGCCCACTGGGAAGAGGCTAGTGCCGCTAGAAGGGGCTGCACTTATCAACTACCCCGCCACAAAGCACAGCCCCTGCTGCCGCCATTCTGAATCTACAGAGGTGACGCATGGAAGGCGGGGCATGAGGGCATCACGTGCCCCCCTGGATTTTTCAGGACACCTCTGGCTGGGATGCCTAGCAGCGAGGAGGCAGCACTCCGCCTGGCAGTGGCGCTCTCCTGGGGGAGGGAGGAAGCAGCAGGGTGCCTGGCTGCCAGCTGAGCTCCTCCCCCACCACATGGGGCTGCTTTGCTTTCCCTGCTGCTGGAGTACCAGTGCTGCTGCCTGCTTTGCAGACTATCCACCAAGGTGAGCCAGCCACAATGCTGCTTCCTGCCTGGGATGCATGGACACACTGAGACTGCTGCTGCCATGGGGAGAACTGCCTCTTCACTGCTGGGTGTCCATGCCAAAGGGGTCCTGGGAAATGGAGGGGCACATGACCCCCCAGAACCTTTCATTTGTGCCCCACCCCACTAGCCACAGCCATGTGTCGCCCTTCTATTCCCATGTTAAAAACCGAGCGGGGAACTCCCCAGTTCTTGTGCCCCTGGGCCCCCAAGGTGTGGGGGGCTCAAATAGTCTTTGTGCCCAGGGCCCCAATAAATTTTAAACCACCCCTGGCTCCATGTAAAGAATCCTGATTAAATGACACTGTGTCGGTGTTGCCAACTCTCAAGATTTCTTCACAAGTCACATGGGTTTTGCCAGGGCTAGATCCAGTCTCACCATGCTGTGAGAAGCTCCAGCCCTTCTGATTGGCTGCCTGCCTTCCCTACTTGCCCATCTCTTGGGAAAGAGCAGCCAAGCAGGACTGCTGCAGAAAGCAGACACAGCTCTCACCTCTCCTCTCAGGAGCTGACACCACTCTCATAGGATGGGTCAGGGAAGCAGAAAGCATAATAGCTCAGGGCAGCCCTGCTCCCTCCTCCCCTCCTGTGAACAATGAGTCTGTCTACTCTCTGCTCCTGTTCCTCCCATCCTCTCCATTCCTGCAACAACAGCTTTGAGAAGGACAGGGGTCCCCACTGCAGCCCCACCCCCAGACCTGGAAGGGGGCAGTGAAGAACCCAAGGAGCTGCAAGAGAGCAGAGTTGAAGTATGGTGTGTGCAGAACTGAGGTGGGTACTGGGAGAAGAATTGATGGTGGAGGGGCTGATGGATAGGCAGATATGGGGGTCAGAGCTCCTTCGGGGGGGGGCAAAAGAAATCAAGAAAAATCAATCTCAATAAATTTGGCTGCACTAACTGTCAAATACACACAATGGGGATGAGCAGGGGGGTTAGAAAATCTGAAGATATTGTGTCCATCTATAATCTTTTTTCAAAAAAATCTCGTGATTTGGGGGCCAATCTCATGGTATTTTAGAGTGTGGCTCATTTTTTTTAACATATCTTGTGATTTTTTAGAATCGGACTCATTTTATTTGAACCTTTGGGGTTGGTAATACGACTGTATAGGGGACCACAAGGTGGTCCTTAGTGCATATCTGAAGAAATCAGAGGGCTCCATTCCCAAAAGCATACTATGTTTTAAAGAAATGTTTAAGGATAAATAAATCAAATTTCAATTCCAGTCACATACCCAACACAGTCTTTGCCAGATTCCCAGTGTAAATTAGTCTTCCATCTTCTAGTTGTCCATGAAAGGAGGAGGTGCTGAAGCAGCGAACAGGTGCCACACGAGAAAATATGATCTACAGGATGAAAGCAGCACATGGCAAATAAAGCATTTGCATCATCTACATACATTTCAGATTTCTTCTGATGTAGATGTTGAATTTATACCCAGGATAGAGACTAAAAATTAAATTATAGTACAACTAAAGTCAATAAGCAGTTTAATAGATATCAGTAACTGTAATTAATTTATAAATGTTAGGAAACAGAGGATTTAATGATTCAGGGGATTAGAAATGGGATATGCAGCCACAAAACCCTTCAGCCCTAGACACTTCAACAGTGCTCTGTATACAGGCAGAAGGCCACACATTCCAAGCTCATTGCAAGTCTCTGGCCACCTATCTATCGATCCTCAGCACTGCCAGCTCTTCAAATACTGTGAGAGTTGTGATATAATTTCATGGTTTACTTGAATCCCCAGCTCCTAAAGTCCTGCCATTACACGAGAACCTCATCTTTCATTTAAAAGAAAATGTCTAGCCCTCATAGTTGCAAAGAAAAAGAATGTGAACTCAGAGAGTAAAATATATTTTTTTTTTAAAAACTCGTTATTTTTAAGCTAATCTTGTATGATTTAGGGGCCTGATTCCTGTGTTCCAAAACTTAGGGTTGGCTATACCTCTGTCTATCTACCAAGGTGCTTGTATTGACAAGCACCAAGGTAGATAGACAGCAGTAACTGGACACACCTTACCTTGCACACTTTTTCAATTCTCTGCTCTGCCTCTTTAACCTTATCCCCCAGCAAACACTTTGTAGTGCACCATTGACAGTAAGGATTTAAAATGCATTCAAATTGGGGAGATTTTGTATTTACTTTTGCTGTTCAGGAACAAGGAAATTGATCCAGCGAATTGGGGGTGGGAATGTCGCTGGGTCAGCCTCCTCAACCAAGACCCCTGCTGTTCTCTCTGCTATTTGAGCGGAGGTGTCCACCCCTGCCCGCAGCCCAGCCACAAGGAAAGCGTCCCACGCTCCTGCACCTGTGCTAGTCTCCCTTCAGCCCTGGGAAGGGCTCCAACTGATCCTGGACCTCGGGCCCCCGGCAGCGTCGGGACCTCGCAACTAGACGCGCTCGGAGGGTCGTTCAGAGCCGCCCATCGGGGGCTGCGCGCCGCTGGTGCGCGGATCCCAGGAGGAGGAGGAGGAGGAGGAGGAGGAGGCAGCAGCGCGGCAGCTGCACACTGCCTAGCGCTCCGCAGCCAGAACGCCAGCGCCCGGGCTCGGGAGCCGCCCGCAGCCAGGAGCGGCATCGCTCACACCCGCTCCCGGCCTTGCTCAGCGGATCCCCAGCACCGCGGCAGGCAGGCCAGGAAGGGGAGGAGCCAAGGTGCAGCTGCCTCCCTCGCTGCAGGGGATTGGGCCAGCTGCCTCTCCCCCTCCAATAGTAACGCTCCTCCGGAGCCGAGCGCTTCCAGGCTGAGAAACCCAGACCTCCCGCAGCCCTGTAGCTTTGGTTCCCATCTAATGAGGGAGCGACGCCTCGCAGACAGCCTAATCCAGGAGTGGGGAAACTTTTGGGGCTGTGGGTCGCATCTGGATGGGGAAATTGTATGCAGGGGCAGGGCAGGGCAGGGTGTTGGGGTGCAGGAGGGGGTGCGCTGTGCAGGACCAGGCTCAGGGCAAGGAATTGGGGCAGAGGAAGGGTGCAGGGTGTTTGAGGGGGCTCAGGGAAGGGGGTTGGGATTCATAGATTCTAGGACTGGAAGAGATCTCGAGAGGTCATTGAGTCCCAGGGCCGGCTTTAGGCCGATTTGGCCAATTCCCTGGAAGGCCCTGGAGGGCCCTGCATCTTAGGTGCCTTTTTAATTTTTTTTTTTTTACTCACCCAGCGGCGTTCCGCTCCGGGGTCTTCGGCAGCATTTTGGTGGCAGGGGAGCCTCTGATGCCACAGAAGACCTGGAAGTGCCACCAAAGCCCCCGACCGCCGCCAGGTATTCGAATCGGGCCCTGCAGTTAATAAAGCCAGCCCTGTCGAGTCCAGTTCCCTGCCCTCATGGCAGGACCAAATACTGTCTAGACCATCCCTGATAGCCATGTATTAACCTACTCTTAAATATCTCCAGAGATGGAGATTCCACAACCTCCCTAGGCAATTTATTCCAGTGTTTAACCACCCTGACAGTTAGGAACTTTTTCCTAATGTGCAACCTAAACCTCCCTTGCTGCAGTTTAAGCCCATTGCTTCTTGTTCTATCCTTAGAGGCTAAGATGAACAAGTTTTCTCCCTCCTCCTTATGATACCCTTTTAGATACCTGAAAACTGCTATCATGTCCCCTCTCAGTCTTCTCTTTTCCAAACTAAACAAACCCAATTCTTTCAGCCTTCCTTCATAGGTCATGTTCTCTAGACCTTTTATCATTCTTGTTGCTTTTCTCTCCAATTTCTCTCTCTCTTTCCTCTCCAATTTCTCCACATCTTTCTTGAAATGTGGTGCCCAGAACTGGACACAATACTCCAGTTGAGGCCTAACCAGTGCAGAGTAGAGCTAAAGAATGACTTCTTGTGTCTTGCTCACAACACACCTGTTAATGCATCACAGAATCATGTTTGCTTTTTTTGCAACAGCATCACACTGTTGACTCATATTTAGCTTGTGGTCCACTATAACCCCTAGATCCCTTTCTGCCGTACTCCTTCCTAGACAGTCTCTTCCTATTCTGTATGTGTGAAACCGATTGTTCCATCATAAGTGGAGCACTTTACATTTGTCTTTATTAAACTTCATCCTGTTTACCTCAGACCATTTCTCCAATTTGTCCAGATCATTTTTAATTATGACCCCATACTCCAAAGCAGTTGCAATCCCTCCCAGTTTGGTATCATCTGCAAACTTAATAAGTGTACTTTCTATGCCAATATCTAAGTCGCTGATGAAGATCTTGAACAGATCCAGTCCCAAAACAGACCCCCTGCGGAACCCCACTTGTTATACCTTTCCAGCAGGATTGGGAACCATTAATTACTCTCTGAGTACGGTTATCCAGCCACAGGTTGGGGAGCAGGAAGGGTGCGGGGTGCAGCGGGGGCTCAGGGCAGGGGGTTGGGGTGCAGGAGGGGTGTAGGGTGCAGAAGGGGGCTCAGGGCAGGCGGTTGGGGTGCAGGAGGGGTGCAAGGTGCAGGAAGGGGGCTTAGGGCAGGGAGTTGGGGGGTGGGGTGCAGGAGGGGTTTGGGCTTCAGCCTGGCGCCACTACCTAAAGCAGTTTCGGGGTGGCAACGGTGCGCACCGGAGCAGGGCAGGCCCCCTGCATGCCTTCCCTGGCCCCACACCACACCACTCTGGGAAGCGGCTGGAATCACATCCCTGCGCAGCCCCTGGGGGAGGGGTGGCACAGGGCTCTGCGCACTGCCCTTGCCACACCTCCAGGTACCTCCCCCAAAGCTCCGCAGTTCCCCGTTCCTGGCCAATGAGAGTTGCGGGGGGTGGTGCCTGGAGGCAATGGCAACGCACGAAGCCCTCTGCCGCCAGCTGCTTCTGAGAGCAGCGCAGGGCCTGCGGCACCATGGGGAGCAATCCTGCGGGCCGTAGTTTGCCCACCCCATCCTAATCCCATTCAAGCCATTGGAAACCCAGTCCCGTTGGCTTCTTCGCTCAATTGTACAGGCTTAGCCCTAGTGTCTGCAGGGTTATTTGGGAAGAGCTTTTCTAAACCTACCAAGTGCTATGTGACTTCAACTCCCACTAACTTCTGTGATGCACAGGATCGGGCTCACGTTTTTCACACTTGTATCAAACCAGTGACCTAGTGCATTTTTGTAACAACTGTTTGCCAACAGTCTGAAAGCCGAGTGCTATGAACATTAAGAAGAGAACTTTAATAATGTGCTAGCTACATTTCAATTACAGTCATCTTGGAGAGACCCATTACAGCCAGGGGCGGATTAAGGTTATGAGGGGCTTAAGGCTAATTGGAGGGAAGGGCCTAAGTATGAATTACACATTGCAAAAAAAATTATGAAGTCATCAAACATTTCTGTACATACATATTTACATATTTATTTATGTAAAATTAACAAATGTATTCTTCTGTCACTACACTCAATTCTTCAAACAGATACTTCTGGGTAAGAGGTAGCACGAGGGATGCTACACTGTCCTTCTCTTAGGCCTCCTTCCTCCTAAGTAGTGGAGTGCTCATCTGTATGAGGATGAACACTGCAACATTCCCCATCCTGCTCACTTCTTCCAACCTTGTGCTTCTACGCTCATCTCTCCACAGGGCATGGTGCAAAGCCAAGCCCTGCAGGTGTTTCCCCCAAGCTATGGATTTTACACCACATACCCTATCTCACTCTGACTGCAGTCTGGGAAGCAACCAGCTTTTATTGTGTAAAAGAAAACCACTCAGGTGTAAAATCCACTGGAGTAGAGGAAGTAGTAGTGGGGAAATTACATTAGGCAGCATTGTATTTTAGGCTGTCTTGCTCTGAAAGCTGCCTCCCAGTGTTGCACTAGCTGAGGACAATAAATTACTGTTTTCACATTGAACCCAAATATTATTTGTGGGATGATACACAGATTGTGTAGTTAATCTCCAGTGATTGACCACATCAGGCTATTCTGTCACCAAGCTCTTCCACAATTAGAATCATAGGACTGGAAGGGACCTCGAGAAATCATCTAGTCTGGTCCCCCTGCACTCATGGCAGGACTAAGTATTATCTATTCTAGAATGTGTGATCAGCAGCTCTGACATAAGGTTTTTTAAGCATGAATTGTGTGCACTAGCCCCCTACAGTTTGCATTTGTTTGTTTTAAGCTTTCTGTAAGAAAAAGGTAACAGCTAGAAGTGACACAGATCTTTAGATGGTTGTCCATGTTGTCAGAGTGGTACCGGTGTGGTGCTCTGCTCTCTCCAATGTTGATATCACTCAGCTGCGTGCGTGTGTTCCCTCTGTGTGCTCCCCAGCTCTGCGCAGATAGCTGACACAGCAGACCCAACGAGAACCCCCAATAACCACAGAGTCTAGTAAGATGCAAAGTCACGTCGACTAGGTTTATTGCGACCTCGGACACAGACTGCAGTTCCCCGTAGATTACTTAGTCTACCGGGCATACTACTAATAGGTGCCTCTTGGCAATGGACCCGGCTCAGTCAGTGGCGGGACTTTCCACTGCCCCCTAGGCCGGACAAAGACACTGCCCCAGGAATGCATTCTTATACACAGATACAAACAAGTTACACATCACACCTGACGTATTGAGGGGCCACCCCTCTACGCAGCAAGGTTCAACCTTTCTACGTATTTAGGTGCCGCCTTCTACCTTGTACATGTTGGTTCGATCAAAACAACTCTATCCATCATATTACCCTTTTGCCCCTGTCATTGGGATGGGCCAGCCTGTTCTTTATTATCTGTGTGGAATGTGCAAGTATGTGAATGTTCAGTACCTTCTAGGTACGTATCTTCTTGCAGCATCAGTCCTTTCCTTGCTAGCTTCTGTGAGCAGGGCCTACCTCTGGCTCACAGCTTAACTTTGCTTTATGTTAGCAAAGTCTTGACCACTACTTCAGTTCAGGCCTCAGGCCTTATACCAAGCCTTGATACCAAGGTTTATATCTCAGGGCCTCCTCTTACTACAGTCCAGTCATAATATTTAGCACTTCTGTACTATGTTAGCTCTTCAAAATCACTGTACAAACATTAAACAAACTTAACTTAAAGCCTTTCAGCTTTTGAAAGACTAGGAGTTGACAAAACAGAGCTATTCCCTGTTGTGTTCCCTGCCCCGTCCCCCCTCCCCAACAAAAAGACTTAACTGAAAATCACCATCTTAAAAGAACCATTAAGGAGCTTTCAAAAGAACAATCCAACCAAGGTTGCTGTAGTGACACCCTTCTTACATCAACAGGGGCGGCTCCAGGCACCAGCGCAGCAAGCGCGTGCCTGGGGCAGCAAGCCGCAGGGGGCGGGCTGCCGGTCGCTGTGAGGCGGCAGTCAGGCAGTCAGGCATGTCCGCGGGAGGTCTGCCGGTCCCGCGGTTTTGGCGGCAATTCAGCGGTGAGTACGATGAAGGCGCAGGACCAGCAGACCTCCCACAGAAACGCCACCGAAGGCTGCCTGACTGCTGTACTTGGGGCGGCAAAAAACATAGAGCCGCCCCTTTACATCAGGTCTGGTGTTTGTTTAAGACTAGCGTAGAATTAAGGGAATCCTGTTTCATTTGCATGTGTAAATCAAGCAGTCCTTGCTTATTTTTTTTTCCCTTAAAGTGCTCAGAGTTTAGGGGAGGAAAGTGAATGAGATGCTTATATGAGGTGTGAAAAAGCAGAAGGGACCAAAATCTATTCTTGTGCAAAAATCTCTTCTCCCTGAAGTCAATAAGGCTACACAGGTGTAATTGTCAGCAGGAATTGGCCTGGGTTCTCATTCCCTTTTTGAATCGCACACATTCCATGCTTATCCAACATTTTCCACTTGGGAAAGAAGTTAGTGTGGAAGTACAGAAAGAACTGACAGGGATTTGTAGGGGATCTTAATGCATGACAGTCTCTGTTAGCCAGAGTTAGGCTAGCTGTAACCCTAATAACGTGAGATTTGTAGAAGCGAGGATTGTGTGAGGCGAGTGGAAAAGAACTGTGTGAGAAGTTGTTTTTCGACCTTGTGTAAATAATACAATATGAAGAAAAACAAAATATCAGAATGACCTATGTATAAACAAAATGCAGCTGTTGCTTATTATTGTCTTTAACAAAAGTATAAATGCTTGCTGTAATTGTTTACCTGTTAAGAAACCTGTCTAAAAAAAAAGACCCTATGTCCTAGTGCACTCTCTCCCTGTTATAGCTGCTAAACAAAATAAAGTATCTAACTCTGCTGCACCCAAACAAAAAGCTAAGTTTTTCTCTGACATTAGTCTGAATTGGGGCAGAAAAATGAGGACTAACTTCAGGCTTATTTAGCTTTAAGTTTTTTGAATTAAACTCAAAAGAAATTAAATGTGAGGTACTTTTATGATGGATTGAAGAACTGCTAGAGAACCAGCAAATGGACAGAACCTGCCTTTAGCCTATTCAGCCAGTCTTTCTATCATAGCCTGCTAAGAAGTGGATTTAAAATCCTTGAGAGCGAGGGAAGGGAGAAACCTACAACATTGTGTGTTGACCTTCCTCCAGTGCTTTTGCAATCCCTTAAAAGTACAAAGATGTGTTGGCCCGTGGAACTAGGCTGAGCATAAAGAAAGAACTTGGTTGCCTGTGCATCCCAGTACAGAAAAATACATCAAAGAAAAAAATTGGATTTATTTGATTTTTAGTACAGTTCAATACAGTATTGAACACAGTGCATCACAAATCTGAAGCCCCTCGATGGAAGGTACTGTAAAAGTTAAAGTACTGGTATCCAGAATGGGATGTTTTGTTTTGTTTTGTTTTTCCTACAAATGTGTGGGAATTTGTTCCTTATACATTGGAGGGGCAATAGTTCTGGCTGGAGCTGGACAGAGTGTGTGCAGGTTCTGTGCAAGCTCTGGTACCTACCGCTCTGGTACTGCCTCTTCCCCCTGCCACAGGAACTCACCAGTTGTCCAGAAATGGGACCCAGCACACATAGAAGATAACAGTGATGGGCACTAGGACCCAGGAGACAGTGTCCTGGAGCTGCCTGCCAGCCTCAGCTTTGGAGAGAGTGCTTCTTCCCTCCCTGACAGCTAAGCAGAGCCCTGGAGAAATCGGGGGTGGGAGGAGCTGGAGGACAATGCCTGCTTAAACTACACCCACAGCTAGCATGGGTTCCTGTGGTAACCGGATTTTTAGTGTCCGGTCACCAGTGTTAACTGGATACCTGGCAGTGTGTTCCTGCAGCTTGGGGAGATGCACACTGGAGGGAGCAGAAGCAGCAGGCTTCTGGCTGAGCTCCTTCCAAGCCACATGGGGCTGCTTTGCCTTTCCTGCTGGCAGGAGCGCTCCAGCAGAACTACATGAGCAAGGTCGCTCCCTCCCCTCACCCAGCCCTGGCCGTTGCCCCTGCCTGATTAGTAGGGCCTGAAAATAGGAGGTCCAAAGGCAGTGGTGGGCAAACTTTTTGGCCCAAGGGCCACATCTAGGTATGGAAATTGTATGGTGGGCCATGAATGCTCATGAAATTGGTGTTGGGGTGCAGAAAGGGGTGAGGGCTCTGGCTGGGGGTGTGGGCTCTGGGGTGGGCCCAGAAATGAGGAGTTCAGGGTGCGGAAGAGGGTTCCAGGTTGGGGCAGGGGGTTGGGGCACTGAGGGGGGTTGAGGGCTCCAGCTGGAGGTGTGGGCTCTTGGGTGGGGCTGGGGATGAGGGATTTGGGGTGTAGGAGGGTGCTCCAAGCTGGGACCAAGGGGTTTGGAAGGTGAGGAGGATCAGGGCTGGGGCAGGGGGTTGGGGCATGGGAGGGGTGAGGGCTCTGGCTGGGGATGCGGGCTCTGAGGTAGGTCTAGAAATGAGGAGTTATGGGTGTGGGAGGGGGCTCCTGGCTGGGGCAGAGGGTTGGGGTGCGGGGGTGGGGGAGTGAGGGCTCCGGCTAGGGGTGCAGGCTCTGGGCTGGGGCTGGGGATGAGGGGTTTGGGATGCAGGAGGGTGCTCCAGGCTGGGATCGGGAGGTTTTGAGGATGGGAGGGAGATCAGGGCTAGGGAAGGGGATTGGGGCACGGGAGGGGCTCAGAGATGCAGGCTCCAGGCAGCGCTTACCTCAAGCAGCTCCCGGAAGCAGCAGCATGTCCACACTCCGGCTCCTACATGGAGGTGAGGCCAGGCAGCTCTGCACGCTGCCCGGTCCGCAGGTGCCACCCCTGCAGCTCCCATTGGCCACAGTTCCTGATCAATGGGAGATGCGGGGGCAGTACTTGGGGCACGGTCAGCGTGTGGAGCCCCCTGGCTGCCCCTAAATGTAGGAGCCAGACGGGGGACATGCCGCTGCCCCTGGGAGCCACGCAGAGCCGTGGGGTGCGCAGTGGCCCCCAACCCTGCTCCCCAGCTGGAGCACAGGAGCGGGGCAAGCCCCAAATCCCGCTCCCCAGCAGGAGCTCGAGGGCCAGATTAAATTGGCTAGTAGGCTGGATGTGGCCCACGGGCCGTAGTTTGCCCACCCCTGGCCTAAGGCTATAGCCTTATTAGCCTAATGGTTAATCCGGCCCTGATTACAATTCAGGATTTGTATATAAATTAGGAAAGAGATGTTGAGGTTAATGGGGAGCCTAGAGCTGACCTTGGTCAGCTGAATCAAGGGAAAATGTGTTACCCTGAGTCTACATGAGGGAAAAGGCCTCATGGTTAGGTCAGGGTTAGCTAACTCCATATCTAAAGAGTTGACCTAGTTGCCTAATATAGATAAATCTTCATTTGTGGTGCCAAGACTGTTCAGGGTGGTAGTATAATTATGTTCCTCTGCACAAGAAAATTAAAACACTGTGGGACACAACTCGGAGCCTCTACTATGGTTGCTTTAACTGTAGTGTGAACAGGACTGTTAACATATAATGTATAGTTCAACTATCCCAACAACTGGAAGAAAAGAAACTTCTGTTTCTGTTAATTTTATCTGGATTTAGTGATTTTGAAAGATGCTGGATTTATTCTTGTGAAAGACATTGAATTAAGTCCTCTATCCACAGAACGGGCATCACACAGGATTTGACAGTGAAAGCTTCTCTGTACTGCCTGCCCCATCAACTACACCTCTGACAACTGATGAGAGGGTAATTTAGTCTCTGCTCATTCAGTCCTAGTTTCTGCTTTTACAGGGGGGAAAGTGCCACTTAATGCCAGTTCTGTTTCCTTTTGTGATGTTGATACTTCTTGAAAGGAAGCTGAATTGGGTCATTAAACTTCTTTATATCAGTAAAATTAACTACTGTGAAATTTATAGCAGAAGCAACCATCAAAGGACCAGCAAAAAGCAGTTCCCAATAGAGATGACCTTCAACTAGAGGTTGAACAAAATTGTTCTGGGAGCCATGTTGCTACTTTAAAGTTCTCTCTTTGGGTCTGTCTAAATGACAAATAAAAGTGTATTTTAAACTGAATTAGCTAATTCAAGCATAGGCTCCCACCCAGGTTGCAGGTTTTATTGTTTTGCTATATGCTGTTTTCTTTATTACAGACCAAAAAAACCCTACATTAAAAGAACATCATTAAGGTTGCACCATCAAGTACTCAAAAGTTAGGAAACACCAAAATGCCTCTACACTGTGAAAAAATAGCATGTGCTTGAGGAGGAGGGATAGCTCAGTGGTTTGAGCATTAGCCTCCTAAACCCAGGGTTCTGAGTTCAATCCTTGAGGAGGCCACTTAGGAATCTGGTCAAAAATCAGTACTTGGTCCTGCTAGTGAAGGCAGTGGACTCAATGACCTCAAGGTCCCTTCCAGTTCTAGGAGATTGGTATAGCTCCAATTATATATTATGGAGCTGAGAGCTCTGGGGTGGGGCCAGAAATGAGGGGTTCAGGGTGCAGGAGGGGGCTCCAAACTGGGACAAGGGGTTGGGGTGTGTGTGAGGGGGTGAAACCTACAGCTGGGGGTGCAAGCTCTGTTCTGGGGCTGGGGATGAGAGATTTGGGGTGCAGGAGGAGGCTCCAGGCTGGGGCTGAGGGGTTCAGAGTTCAGGAAGGGGCTCTGGGTGGGGTAGGGGGTAGAGCTGGGGGGGGTGAGGGCTCCAGCTTCAGGTGCAGACTCTGGGATGGGGCTGGGGATGAGGTGTGTTTGGGGGTGTAGGAGTGTGCTCTGGGCTGGGATCAAGGAGTTCAGAGGGGGATTAGGGCTGGGGCATGGGAAGGGGTCAGGGGTGCAGGCTCCAGGCAGTGCTTACTTCTTCAAGCAGCTCCTGGAAGCAGGGGCATATCTCCTCCTCCCCCCATGCCTTTGGCTCCTATGCAGAGGCGTGGCCAGGCAGCTCTGTGCACTGCCCTGTCCACAGGCACCACCCCTGTGGTTCCCAGCCAATGGGAGCTGTGGAGCTGGCACTTGGTGGGGGCAGCATGTGGAGTCCCCTGGCTGCCCCTAGGCATAGCAGCTGGAGGCGGGACATGCCACTGCTTCCAGGAGCCACACAGAGCCACGGCAGGTAGGGAGTCTGTCTTAGCCCCACTGCACCACTGACTGGACTTTTAATGGCCCAGTCAGCAGTGCTGACCAAAGTTGCCAAAATCCCTTTTCGACCAAAGTCCCTCCCTCACACTTGGGAGGAGTACCCTATAAACAGCTGTAAACCTACCTCATTATTCTCCTGCAAATCCCTCTTTAAAACTCTCCTTTGCTATGATGCCTACAAAAAAATACTGTTCATACTGATCACTATTTTCTTGTACTCTCCTGCCTATCTGCATCCACCTGTTGTCTCATCTTATTCTTGTAAGCTCCTTGAGGCAAGGACCACCTTTTTTTTCTGTGTTTGTATCTGGTCTAGCACAATGGAGTCCTGATCTATAACTAGGGATACTAGGTGCTCCTCATATTTCACCCTGATTTGAGGGGCACCACAGATCATTTATCATGATCCCCATATTCTATGGGCCCAGTGTGTCATTGCCTTCCTATTGAGCTTGTGTAGGGAGCATTATATTCTTGAGACCCTAGAACAGTGCTCACCAAACTTTTCACGGTCATGCCCCCACTCCCACCCCTGTCTGGCCCCTTTCCCCCGGGAGTGGGCTGCAGCTCGGGGGCAGGGCATGGACAGAGGCAAGGGGGCCGAGGCTGGGGCCACAGCAGGGGCCGGGAATGGAGCTGTGGCCTGGGGGTGGGGCCGGGAGCGGAAGAGAAAGCCGCAGTTGGGGGCCAGGGCCGGGGCTGGGGGCAGGGCCGGAGAGGGGTTGGGTGGCACTCCCTCCCCACCGGCCGTAGGGGCTGGGCCGGGCCCCACTGCACCCCCCCAAACATTCTCCATGCCCCCCCTAGTGGGGTGTGCCCCAGTTTGTGGACCTCTGCTGAAGAAACTAAGCCAAAGCCACTCTGGAACCTTCAGCCTGGTTCCATTTGGGCATATATAAACTATATCTACACCAGAGCTAGAAGTGTGAAGGGAGTACCTCCAGGAAAACCAAGCTCAAGGTTTTATCGGCTCCTCCACTTCCCATGCAGGCATCCTGGTACATTTTGTGAAGAAGGAAGTTGGCTCTCTAACGCTCTATGTAGATTACAGGGCACTTAACCAAATAACTATATGCAGTACCCCTTACCATTAATTCCCAATCTCCTGGACTGAGTACAGTCAGTGAGGGTGTTTACTAAACTGAACCTTAAAGGAACATATTATCCAGTTTGAATCAGGGCCAGGCACAAGTGGAAGACAGCCTTTAGAAACAAAATATGGCCACTTTCAGTATTTGGTAATGCCCTTTGGACTCACTAATGCTCCTGCAACTTTCAAGCATCTGATCAATGACATATTTTGAGATATCTTATACCAGTATGTGGTGGCATATCTAGATCATATCTTAATCTATTCCAGTAGTTGAGCAAAGCATGGCCACCATGTCCGTGAAGTTCTCACATCATTGTATCAGAACAGGGTGTATGCAAAACTGGAAAAGTGTGTGTTTGACCAATCATCTGTTGAATTTTGGGGTTCATTCTGTCAGAAGATGGACTATGGATAGTCCCTCAGAAGGCATCTGCAATGCAGGTTTCAGCTGAATACCAGAGCATCCAAGACATCCAGAGGTTTATGGAGTTTGCCAACTTTTACAAATTTATTCCAAACTTCTCACTGACATCCTCTGCAAACCTGCAAGGTTTTACTGGCCCCTAGAGGACCACCAGACCTTCAAAGACCTGAAGATAGCTTTCATCTGCCCCAGTGCTGGTCCACCTTGTTCCTAACCAACCCTTTATCCTTGAGGCTGATGCCTCTGAGGTAGCCATTGGAGTGGTACTATCCCAAGAAATGGGGCCCCAGCATGAGATGCATCCACATGCATATTTTTCACAAAAACTCACCCTGAGCAAACACAATTATGAAACAGCAGACAAGGAGTTAGTTACCAGCAAGCCTGGATTGGAGACTTGGCAACACTACCATGAGTGGGTCAAACAACCCATCCTAGTCTTAACCAACCACAAGAATCAAGAATACCTGAGATCTGCTAAGGCGCTGAATCACCAGAAGTTGCACTGGGTCCTACTCTTCCCAAAATTCAATTTCACAATCACATATAATCCAGGCAACAGAAATGGCAAAGCTGATGCCCTCTCACGAAAAGAGGAATACTATACAGAACCATCTAATGCCAAAGAACCATCATCTGGCATATTAAAACCATGCCATTTCATTTGTGGGTCTGTATCCTCAGACTTTTTTACCATGTTTTCAGAAGCCCTCCCTAATGATCCTTTTTCTAAATTCATAACCTCCTCCACAGAGGGTCTCTCCAGTATCACCTTATGCCACTATTCCTGGATCAACAACCTCATCTATGTCAATGGCCACCTATATGTCCCCAGCTGTTCCCCAAGACTAGAAGTGCTGCGCATATATCATGATACCCCCAGGCAGGTCATTTTGGGCAATCCAAGACTTTACACATTGTAGCCCGCTCATTCTGGTGGCCACAAATGCAGGATGACATTTAGTCCTACATCGGTCTTGCGACACCTGTGCTTGAACAACTCCTCCCTCCAAGCAGGACTTTTAGCCTCCTGATGCCATTTGTGTCCTTTTCCTGGCCCTGGTCACACATAACCCTTGATTTTTATAGTGGAACTGCCTGAATCTAAGGCCACAACACCATACTGACTCTTGTAAACTAACTCACCAAAACGGCCCATTTTGTACCATTCACACATCTCACAACTATGGAAACCACTGAAACTATTGCTTCTAGTTACACAGATCCTCTACCACTCTACCTTCTATGGCCTCTGCACCCATCTTACCACAGACTGTGGCTCCCAATTCATATCCAGGTTCTGGAAGGAGATGTTTAACCTCCTAGATGTCCAGCCCCAGGCATTTACCACATACGGATGGGCAATCGGAAGGGATCAATCAGATGCTCAAATAATACCTGCACTGCTTCTTGAACCACTGTCAAAACTGAGGGTTGCATTACTCCTGCTTTCTGAATTCACATACAACAACACAGAACATTCTCTACCTCAGCAGTTCTCAACCAGGGATCCGAGGCCCCTGGGGGGCCATGAACAGGTTAGGGGTCCACCAAGCAGGGCCGGCATTAGACTCACTGGGGCCCAGGACAGAAAGGGAAGCCCCGGGCTCTGAGCCCCGCCACCACAGGCTGAAGCCAAAGCCTGAGCAATTTAGCTTTGTGGGATCCCCTGTGGCATGGGGCCCTGGGCAATTGCCCTGCTTGCTACACCGTAATGCCTGACCTGGCTTTTATATGCAGAAAAACAGTTTTTGTGGCACAGGTGGGCTCTGGAGTTTTTATAACATGTTGGGGGGGCCTTAGAAAGAAAAGGTTGAGAACCCCTACTTGATCCAGCTACTGATCTACTTCTACTCCAACTATGGTTTTCATCCTTGTTTCCACCTTTCCATTCCGTTGTCAACAATGGTTCCCACTGCCTTCGATCTAGTACAGATTATATATGAAATGCAAGCCAAACTAACGGAGCACTGGGAAATGGTCAAGACTGCCTGCAAACCCAATGCTGACAAACACCACCAAGAAGTCTGCCTTTAAAGGTAGGCCAGAAAGTGTGACTGTTCACAAAACACCTACAGAGAGCAGAACTGCACACAAATTAGATCATCAGTTTGCAGGCCCTTTCACTATTACTTGGCAGATCAATCCAGTGGTATTTGAATTACAACTCCCTCCATCTTGCAAGATCCATCCAGTCTTCCATGTCTCCCTGCTGATGCCTTTCCTTGGCAATCTATTCCTCGAGTGGTGTACGCCACCTCTACCCCAACTTCAAGACCATGAGGAGTATCTCGTTCATAATATCCTGGACTCTCAAATGTGCAGAGGGACTCTGTACTATCTGATCAATTGGAGGGTTGTGGGCCCAAATAAAGCTCTTGGGAGCCGGCTCATCATATGCATCTAGTTACTAGATCTGTTGCTGCTCAGACCTCTGAGACTAAGTCCCTACTTCCTTAACTGGTTCCTGTTCCTGCTATTATGCTTTGTTCCTGTTCCTGATCCTTACTCTATTCGTGGCTCCAACCACAAGGTCATACAGCCTACATTATGGGCTCTGACGCTTATCTAATTCTATTTTGAACCCAGTTATACTTTTGGCCTTCACATCATCTCCTGGCAATGAGTTCTATGTGTTGTGTGAAGAAGTACTTTCTTACGTTTGTTTTAAACCTGCTGCCTATTGATGTCATTAGGTGACCCGTGGTTCTTGTTATGTAAATAACACTTCCTGATTCACTTTCACCATACCATTCATGATTTTATAGACCTCTATCATATCCCACCGTAGTAGTCTCTTTTCTAAACTGAACAATTCATGGTTTCAGAGTAGCAGTCATGTTAGTTTGTATCCGCAAAAAGGAGTACTTGTGGCACCTTACAAACTAACAAATTTATTTGAGCAAAAGCTTTCGTGGGCTACAGCCCACTTCATCGGATGCATAGAATGGAACATATAGTGAGGAGATATATATACATACAGAGAATATGAAAAGGTGGGAGTTGTCCTGCCAACTTTAAGAGGCTAATCTTAGATGTGAGCCCTAAAGGTTGATAAACCAGATGGCAAATAAAAAGAACCCAAATGTATTATTCTTAAAATCTTTGGGAATTTTTTGAAGCCAGTGTTTATTTTTTGGGCTGAACGCTGGACTCATGTGCTTTGGCTAGCTGGGGCTGGCAATACAGCCATCCACCAACTGGGGACACAACACTGCCCTCCATTACCTACCCTTATTTCCACCGTGGTGGAGCAGCCCTTTCTAGCAGACTCCAGAGTGCTTAGTTTGAACTACATCTCCCAGCATGCAATACTTCCTGCTGACACGGGCTGCCGTGGCCCATGGCATGCTGGGACCTGGGCTTGGTAAACCGCCCAAGGGCAGGAGGCTAGAACGCTGCCTGTCCCTACGGTGGCGGCAGGCGGCGCTAACCTTTGACCTATCGGAAGTGATTGCGAGGCAGCTGGCCCGGAACAGGGGGCCCTGCGAGCAGGGAGCGGAGGCAGCGAAGCTGACACAAGTGAGTCCCCGCCGCGGCCGGCTGGAGGGGACGGGGCGCGAGCTGAGAGGCTGCCCCCGCCCGCTCGTTTCGTCTCCGGGGGGAGGAGGGTCGCCGCCGCCTTTCCCCCGAGTGAGGAGCGGGCTTCGCCCTCTGCTAGCGGGCCAGGGCCAGGGCCCGGGCCCCGCTCCGAGACGCGGCCACCCCCTGGGCGGAAATCTTATTACTCATCCCTGGGAGGGGGAGGCTGGGGGCGTGTTTAGGGCTCGGGGCGGCCTGAGGGAGGCTCAGGGGTGGGGCAGGGGGATTTCACTCCCTTCCCATGTGTCTGTAACACTCTCGTTGGATTCCACACACCGCCAACAAAAACCCTCTTTAAAGCAGTGCTATAACCATTGCTCTGCTTTGACTGCTTCCTCCACCCAATGAGGGAGCCTCCTTCTTCCCCTCCCATCCCTGAGGGGAAGGAAATAATCCCGTTATAAAAATCCCAAAGATGGAGGAATTTAGGAACCTTTTTAAAATAGGTTACGGTGCTTAGATACCAAAGTAAGATTTGTCTTTGGATAGATGGGATTGTCTCCCTCCTTTTAAACCTGAATCGGCTAGTCTAAATGCTCATAAGTATCTATAGGGAGTAAAGTAATGTATGAGAAACTAAAGTTTCTCATTAATGATAGTCTTGTTTCACAAGTTGCAATATCCAGCATCTGTCTTACAGCTTGTGAGTGAAGACTGGCACTAAAGGGAAACTACAAATATCCACACACTTTTCCTTCTTATTTTATTTCATGCACTTCTGATCACTTACAGATTATTAAAAGCATTTAGACTACAGGGTTCATGCTTGAGGGAAGGGAGAAAATCATATATAGCCCAAGGCTCTTCTTGCCTTGATATCTAATACCATAATGTTCTTTGAGCAATGCACTGTACATTCTTCTAGCCTTCACACTATGTAACTACATATACATTATGTAATGCTTTTTATCTTGAAGCAGGTCTTCTGTTAGGTGCCAGTCATAAGAACATTGAATCTAACAGGCAATGGGCTAGGGACACCATTCTTTATTTGTTTTAAACCTGCTGCCTATTAATTTCATTTGGTGACCCCTAGTTCTTGTATTATGGGAATAAGTAAATAACTTTTCCTTATCCACTTTCTCAACATCACTCATGATTTTATATACCTCTATCATGTCCCCCCTTAGTCTTCTCTTTTCCAAACTGAAGAGTCCTAGCCTCTTTAATCTTTCCTCATATGGGACCCTCTCTAAACCCCTAATCATTTTAGTTGCTCTTTTCTGAACGTTTTCTAGTGCTAGAATATCCACATCTGTACACAGTATTGCAATAATATATTCTCAGTCTTATTCTCTATCCCCTTTTAATGATTCCTAACATCCTGTTTGCCCCATCATGTTGTATGTATAGTTTTACATTTATCCACATTAAATTTAATTTGCCATTTTGTTGCCCAATCACTTAGTTTTGTGAGATCTTTTTGAAGTTCTTCACAATCTGCTTTGGTCTTAACTATCTTGAGTAGTTTAGTATCATCAGTCCTCTGTCAATCATTCTGTTTTATTTATATCAGGAATAAAAAAAAAAAAAAATCATGTCAGTTTTGCTGAGCCAGTGTTAGAATCAATGGGAGCCCTACCATAGACAAGGCTCTGGAGGACTTCAGCATTTTTACCAATGAGGAATGGCTTTAGCTGATACAGTAGTAAAAATGCTGGAAAACATCTGAACCTTCTCTGTACTAGTGCTGCCACTGATCAAGTGAGTTGGGAATGGTACAGGTGGGAAAAGCTTCATAAAGATCCCTGCATAGACAGTGCCTTAGAAATAGGAGCGTGGAAGACTTGAGTTTGGCATTGGTATAATGAAATAAAAGGGTGGCCAGGTGCTACTTTAAAACAAGAGAGAATTTTGTGTTGAATGAGGAGGCAGAAAATAACTTATACCAGGATTGAAGGCAGAGTATTTATAGAACAGTGTACTAAAAGTTTTCTCCTTATGCACAATCATTTTCTTTGACCATTCCCTTCATTCTTCCACACATTCCCAAAAATCACCTATATGCATATAACTTTCTATGTAAACGGTAACTGGTTTTGAAGACTTTCTTAATACAATATTTCTGTATCATTGTTCATGCTTCTCCTGTTGTATGAAGGCAGATTGGACTTGAGTGTTCAGTTTGTAATTAGAATGCTACAAATAATACTCATGGGGGAATTCTACACAACTGTGTGCAAGTAGAATTTGCAGATTTCTTTGCATCCCTGAAGAAAAATGACTTTCTGATGGAGAAAGCAGCAAAGAATCCTGTGGCACCTTATAGACTAACAGACGTTTTGCAGCATGAGCTTTCGTGGGTGAATACCCACTTCATCGGATGCAAGACTTGCATCCTATGAAGTGGGTATTCACCCACGAAAGCTCATGCTGCAAAACGTCTGTTAGTCTATAAGGTGCCACAGGATTCTTTGCTGCTTTTACAGATCCAGACTAACATGGCTACCCCTCTGATACTTTCTGATGGAGAAGCAAAGGGAAGCTGCAAGAGTGTTCATGTATCCTTCCCCAGCAACGCGGCATGTGGTTTCAGGCACCTGGAGAGGCTAACGGAGAGTTAAATCACTGTGAGGGGAGGGCTGAAGGCGTCCTGGCTGGTGCCGGGTCAGACCCTCCCCCCAAGCTCTGGGCACCCCTGTCAAGACTTACTCCCTGCACCTGGCCCTCCCCAGCCCCACCCAGGATTTGGGATGCCACAGGTGGTGGCTCCTATCCTGCAGTGGCTAGTCTTGGCTGGGCTGGCGGTGGGGAAGGAGCACACTTTCCCTGCATGGAGTGGCTGGGTCCAGGTCAGACCCACCCCTAGAATCCTCCACTGCCCCTGCACCCCTCCTCCCCCCCGCCCCTGCTTCCTGTCCCCATCTCTCCTCAGCCATGGGGGGGACGAGTCACTATGGGGAGCTGCTCCCTCAGCTGCCCAACCCTGTGCATCCGGATGCCTCCACCATCTGGCCCTCCCTGCCAAGACCCCCCCCCCCACCTCCAGCCCTCCTCCCGCATCCAGACCCCCACCCCTGCACTCGGACCACTGACAGCTGAGCCTGACACACAAGAAACCCCATTGTGATAAGCCCCAAGGCCTATGCACCTGGATTACCCTGACGAGACCCTTGCACCCAGACCCTCACCCCGTTGAGCCCCAACCAGCTGTATTTGGACCCCACACCCCCAGCCTTGAGCCAGCTGAATTGCAAATAGATGTACAAATTTTCTTTCGCACTGCCCTACTAATATACTTTAGTCCTGATCTGCACTAAAGCCCAGAACACAAAGGTATCTAGACTCCAACTTCCATTGAAATCAGTGGAAGTTAGGAACCTAAATATCTTTGTGAATCTTTCAGTTCTGTTTCTCCTGAGCAGTAAATGCACTTACAAGAAATTGTGTGGTAACTATGTGAAGTAAACCAATGACAGTGGGACCTAGAATAAGATTAAAACTTAATTACCTAGAATGTAAACAGAACTTAAAACTATACTTTTGTAGGTGAAAAGCTACTGCTCCACCTAGCCTATTTTTTATTGATCAATATTTTGTAGAAACATAGGGCTAGAAGGGACCTTGAGGTCATATAGTCCATCCCCCTGCACAGATGCAGGATCAAGTATACCTAGACCATCCCTGATAGGTGTTTGTCTAACCTGTTCTTAAAAGGCTCCAGTGACTGGGATTCCACAGGGAAGCCTATCCAATACTTAGCTATCCTTGTAGGGTACGTCTACACAGCAAAGAAAAACCTGTGCCAGCCAACTTGGGCTGTTTCATTGCTGTGTAGACTTCTGGGCTTGGGCTGGGGCCCGAGCTCTAGGACCCTGCTCGTACCACTATACTTCCCCAGATTCTTTTCAGCAGCGCAATTGCCTGGCCATTTTGTATTTGTGCCTTAGATTTTTTTTCCTTCCTAAGTGCCGTACTTTGCACTTTTTTGAATTTCATTTTGATGATTTCAGACCAGCTCTCCAATTTGTTGAGGTCACTTTGAGTTTTAATCTTGTCCTCCAAGGTGCTTGCAGCCTCTCCTAGCTGGGTGTCATCCTCTCTCTTTGACAATGAACCATTGATAAACTTTGAGTGTGTGGTTTTTTTTGTTTGTTTTTCCAACTAGTTATGCAACCACCTTCTAGTAACTTTAATCTAAACTACGGAAATGTGATCCGCTTATGAGACTGTCATGTGGGGCTGCATCAAAAGTCTTACTCAAATAAAGATAAATCATGTCTACTGCTTCCCGCCCCCCCTACCCTCCCATTCACTAGCCTGGTCAGTGACAGAAATTAGGTTGGTTTAGCATGATTTGTTCTTAACAAATCCATGTTGGATTTTACTTATTACCCTGTTATCCTGGATATGCTTACAAATTTTTTAATAATTATATCTTCCCAGGTTTCAAAGTTAGGCTGGCTGGTCCATAATTCCCAGGTTCTCTTTGTTTCCCCTCTAAAAATAGGTAGTATGTTTGTCCTTCTCCAGTCTTCTGGGACTTCATGTGTGCTCCATGAGTTCTCAAAGATAATTACTAATGGTTCCAAGATTGCTTCAGCTAGTTCCTTAAATACCCTAGGGCGAATTTCATCAGGTCCTATTGACTTGGATACATATAACTTATCTAAATAGTCTTTAGCCTGTTTTTTCTGTATTCTGGATTTTGTTCCTTCCCCCTCATTGTTAATATTAATTGTGCTAGGCATCTGATCTCAGTTAACCTCTATAGTGAAGACTGAAGTAAAATGGGCATTAAATGCCTCATTAAATGTCCTGTGCTGTTAGCTCTCTTTCCCCATTAAGTAGTGGGCCTACACTTTCTGTGGACTTTCTGCTGTGCCTAATTTATTTACAAAACTCTTCTTATTTAGGGCTGTGAACTCTCGGAGTCATATTTGACTTGTATGCTAATTTACTGATGTGAAGGTATTCATATTACTTGCTTGGTTTCTTGAAAAAATTGATATAATAGAGTACATTAAAAGTAAGATGTAATATGTTGCTGGAGCAAACATAGCTAGATGTTAATATTCTAAAACTACTGTCGGCAAAATCTGCCCTCAGTTGTCTTTAATTACTATAAATTAGTTACGTAGGCTGTCATTATGAATTTGTTATCCAGTGGACACAGTAGCCATTATTTTACTGGAACAGGTAAACATGCCTTTGCATATCTATATTTCACTGTTTTTCAGTGGCTCTCAACCTTTCCAGACTACTGCACCCCTTTCAGGAGTCTGATTTGTCTTGCATACCCCCAAGTTTCACCTCACTTAAAACTACTTGTGTATCAGGCATAAAATTACAAGTGTCAGCACACTGTTACTGAAAAATTGTTTACTTGCTCCTTTTTACCCTATAATTATAAAATAAATCAGCTGGAATATAAATATTGTACTTACATTTCAATGTATAATGTATAGTGTGTAGAGCAATATAAACATTTTATTGTATGAAATTTTAGTTTGTACTGACTTTGCTAGTGCTTTTTTCTGTAGCCTGTTGTAAAACTAGGCAAATATCTAGATGAGTTGATGTACCCCCGGAAAGACATCTGCATACCGCCAGGGTTGAGAACAGCTGGTTTATTGAACCAGCTAAGTGGCCCACTGCTTGCACACTGATATTTACCAGATGGCTTAACTGTCTTCATTCTCACATGCATAACACTAACTGGGTAAAACATTGAGTATTGATGTACTGGTACAGGGATCGGCAACCTTTGGCACTCGGCCTGCCAGGCTAAGCACCCTGGCGGGCCGGGCTGGTTTGTTTACTTGCTGCGTCCGCAGGTTCGGCCGATCGCAGCTCCCACTGGCCACGGGTTCGCCGCTCCAGGCCAATGGAGGCTGCAGGAAGCGGTGCGGGCCAAGGGATTTGCTGGCCGCCGCTTCCTGCAGCCCCCGTTGGCCTGGAGTGGCAAACCGCGGCCAGTGGGAGCCGTGATTGGACGAACCTGTGGACACAGCAGGTAAACAAACTGGCCCAGCCTGCCAGGGTGCTTAGCCTGGTGAGCCGCATGCCAAAGGTTGCCAATCCCTGTACTAGTACTTTAAGTATGTGTCTGTCTTGCATATGCTTAGCAGCTGATGCTGGATTTCTTTAGATGACATTTGAAGAGAGCAGTTTTAAACAATTATATTGTCTAAACCTCGCCAAATTATTTTAGTTTGCAGACTGAAGGCTGTGTTCCATTGTTTTGCCAGTAGTCGTATGCCAGTATGAATTTTTTTTAGCATCTATGGGGAAAATGGTGCTTCTAGGTACCACCTTGAGCAAAAGGTGGTCTGTAAATTGCACATCTCCTGAATAGCCTGGGTGATATTGTGCTTCAAACACACCTCCAAGGCACAACTCCCTCCATTTCTTCTTACTGTGGGGGAAGGGTGTGGTAATAACTTGCTGCTGACCTATACCACAAGCACATTGACACCCATGGTAATGGCTAGAGGGTTGTATGATAGTGCCAAGATGCTATCCATTTTCCTCCACTCCCTGCCTGACAGCTTAGCAGGCGTGTGTTGAAGGGGTTAGAGTGCTGTGCTCCTACTTTTGTGTGTCTGGACCCAGGGTCAGGGTAGTCTATGTAGGGCTGTAATTGAGGGGGCTTTTTAAAATACCCTCTCAGGAGTGTGTCGGTTATATTGTAACCCTACCTGTTTGACCAATCAATGTAAATTCTTTTTTTAAAATCTAATATGGTATCTTACCATCAGCAGTATCATATCTGGATGCTTCAGAGAGGCAAAGAACAGATATAAAGCACCTACTCTATTGTAATATTTGTACCACAGCTTGGAGGAAAAAAAAGTCTTGACCCCTGCAGGCTAATATCCTGAAGCATATTATTTGATTACTTTTGTAGTTGCAAATGTTCAAGTGATTTATAACATCATTCAGTCCTCTTTATTATCAAGCTACAGTTTACCCATGGCCTTCCTCAGCAGTAGATTTGTCATGAGACTGCCTTTTAAAAATTTTCTATTCATTATTCTGAATATATTATTCTTTTAATTTCATCGTCTTTCTTGTTTTGTTACAAGAAAGATAAAAACAAGATGCTATTCTGTCTTCACTAATTTCACCCTTCACAGTCTTGAATGCCTCAATTGTCATTTGTTAAAAGGAGAGATCATGCAGGACCAATCCTGAATCTGTTTTCAGCACTTATGCAAGCATTAAATTTCTGTAATTCATGGCACACTTCCTCCTGTGAGATTAGTTTGACATTCTGCTTCTGATTTGGAATTAACAGTAAACAATTTTCATTGATGTTACATTGAAAAAAACTCCATGAACTGTTGTAGCTAATCCCTGCACATCCTCTCCCCTCCAATAATCCTTATTACAGGGAGAAACTGTTACTGAAATCTGAGCGCTTGCTACAAGCAGATCACTTAGCATCTTCTAAAAGCCCGTTCGCTATTTGGTAACAATTGTATTCCTCTTTGAAGTATCTGACTGGAGGCATGTGGGAAAAGTCTCTAGTATTCAGATCATATTTATTTAAGAGATTTTCTGCTGGGGAGGTTTGCAGCAATACGTTATTAATTAAAAACCGGTTAATTCTGAATAAAATAGGAAATGTTTATAGCTGTTGGCTTATTGCAAGAGTCCCAAACACTGTTGAATTAGAGTTAAGTTATTGATATGTATTTAGAAGCTTAAGAGTGTCTTTGCTTTTAAAAATGAACATCTGACGGCTAGGAAACTCAAGTTAAGGGGGAAAAATGTGGTTACTATATAGAAAATGCAGGGTTAATGGTTTGGGGTACCTTAACTTTATCCTTGTATCTCAATAATCCTGTATATCTCTATGTAAAAGAGGGTATATAAAACAACCATCCTGGATGTCGTATTGACTTTGGATTCTTTGCAATCATATCAATTCCTGGTCAAAACTGTTGACAACTTAAAGCATGTCCCCCTGGGTTTGTGCAGTAGAGAATACATAACCTGCAAGGATATACCAGATCTAAGATCCAAACGGTTGTGGATAGTAAATGGTTAAAATAGTTTTTGAGAAGAAGGGGGAGGCCCAGAACCCACATGTCAGATGTTGACACTGAGAGATGAGTTGAGTGGGTTTCTGATTTACATTGCACCTTTCTTAATTTTGTTTCTGAAACAACTGTACACATTTGTATACAGTGCTAAACTGCTACTACAACAGCAACTGTTTATGGAGAAGGTATCAGGCACCTGGCATACATTATGCTGTAAAACAGTTTGAGGCAGGGAAATTATGTACAATAAATGAATAAAAATCCTTATGCTTACAAAATGTGAATTTTAACATCCACAGAGCATATTTAAGGCACTGGTATAAGATTAATTTTTAATTACTGATTGATTTTATTTGGTTTAGAGAAACTAGTGACCTTTTTTCCATGTCTTTCAAATAATTAATTTTGTGAAAATCATAAATAGATATAAATATCATTTTGGGTGGGGTGAATTGTTTAGCAACTTTGTAAACACTTTACAGTTCTGTTGTAGGGTTTTTTCCTGTTTTGCCACTAAATGTTTTGCTTCGTGTTTTCTGTGCTTATGTAAAGGAAACTGTAGGAATTGTTGCTAACCAAACAAACATGCACTTTGGGAGTTAAGCAAGGTTGCTTAGCTGCATGTTTGGTAATATCTCATAAGCCTCTACCCTAAAGTGATGCTCCAGAGGTGGAAACCAACAGAATTTCTAGTATTCATCTTTGTTATTTAGGTGGAATGTGCATATAATAAAGGGAGGCAGCATGGACTAGTGACTAGAGCAGGTGACTGGCAGTTAGGAGATTTGGATCCTCTTCCTGACTGGCACTGACTTAATGTGATCTTGATTAAGTCACTTAGGGCAAGTTTTCCACAAGTATTCAGGCCCGTAAATATGTAGATAGGTGCCTAGTGGAATTTTCAAAAGTACCTGTTCTGCATATTTAGGTCCCTACAATTGGCCCTTAACCTTGATTTCAGTTTTTCCCTCTGTAAAGTGAGGGAAGTAAGGTGCTCCCAGATTTTCAGCAGAAACATGGTATTTAAGTTCTGACACTTCCTGGGGTAGTCAGGGTTTTGAGACACCTCACTACCACCTGCCCTTAGTGTGAAGAAGCTTCATCTGTGTCTGCTGTCTGTCGGCTCCCTGACTCCACAGGTCATAGGGAACACAAACACTTTTCTCCTAGCCAACACAGGTTCCGTGGTCCCTCTGCAGGTTAGCAGTAGACATGCTCTGAGCATCCCCTGTTTATGTCCAGCCCTTGATCCATAGGATGCTCTTTGGGAGCAGCTAACCTGTGAATTCTGTGAAATGGTACCTCCCAGCTTACCAGTGCACCTTAAATTGCAGCTCTGCTTAACAGACAGCACTTAAACTTTTGCTTGTTTTCATTATAAAAAAAAATCTAACAATGAGTAGAGATTCAAATGATAGCAAGTAGAAATATTGGAAACAAATAGTTACATATAAAATAAAATCATAACTCGAATTCTAGAAGCTAGAAATGTATACCTAGTTACTTTCATGTCTCATAGAGCAAAGCTCACTCAAAATCCTTCCAGTGTATTACAGCCGGGCTTAGCTGTGATCTTCCATTCACAAGATAAGTCACACTATCAGCTTGCCTCCTCGGTGGTAAAAGATCCGGGGGGATCTTTGTCCCTCAGATATACTTCAGCAATCCATTTTCTTTACTCAAATGGGATCCCCTTCTGCTATTTTGTTTTATTCCGTTAAATTTTCTCTTGATTAGCATTTTGGCTCCATATGCAAATAGGCCTGTATTGGGAAGTAGACAATACACAATAAAAAGCTTCTATTACCCCCAGCCTGGAACCCAACTACTTATTACCTGCCTTACATTCTCTCAACCTTTTGAGTTAACTTCCAGTATAGATACATAACTCTTTTTTTTTTAATATGATCTGTACATACACTTTTGATGGCCAGTAGGCTACTGGCTCTTAGAGATCTCATATGCCACCTTTTTGGTGTAATTTTGTGAATTATTATACATATATGTGACCAGGGATCCCTGTAGAACTCTTTGTATCCTCAGTGCACTCTGCTAGTTGGCATCAAGAGGTCCCTGGGTCACAAATGTAAACTGCAATTAGAAAATATACTCTGAGAAATCTGCTCTTATAGGGGGATGTACTAAATTACTTGACTTGCCTATTTCTAACTTATTACTAATTAAGTAATGCCTATGACCACTCAAAGCTCAATTGGGAAAGACTGGGTATAGCTGACAACTTCAAAGTAATCCTTTCTGGATAAAGCATTGACTTGTGGGTAGAGTCTTCTGTGTGAGATTTTTTTGTGTGTGTGCAAAAACTGTATATGGGGAAAGGTGTCTGAAAGCAGTAAAATCTGAATTATAACTTGTGAAATTCTTCACTCTTCACCCTTTTAACCACTTTCAAATTTTTTTTTTACTTCTGAATTTCTTGTGTTATTGGGGTATTAAAATTACAAATTGGATAGGTATCAACATCAAATACAGTTGCCTTCATTCAGCTTATTTTTCAGTTTTCTGTGGCTCTGTTTCCCTTTTGAAAGCTCCATTGAGCCCCCTACCACCTATCGCAACAGTCTTACCACTGTCTGGGGAAAGTTTGGTGGCAGCTTGCTCTGGATCATATTGAATCTGCTCCAGTTAACCTGAGGCTAGTTGCTGGAAAACAGTACTTCTCTTGTTCTCTCACAAGATAATCTCCCATAAGTACAGTATGTGCTACCTCTGTAGCACTCCCAGCCTCTTTTGACAGGGAGAAAGGGATTCTAATAGGCTGTCTCTAGGTTGCCTATTTTCTGTCCCTTCTGGGTTCAACTCACCCAGTTTCCCTTTTGTTTTCCGTCCATTTCCTCCCTTGCCTTTGCACTGCCATTTCCTATTTCCCCCCACCCCTCTGCTTTTTTCCTACTCAGGATTACACCTGTACTGCTGTTGCTGTTCAAAGTACTTTCCTAGCTATAAAGGGGAATTGATGCTGTCTTAGTCAGTTTCACTGCTACTCATTTTGAAGTATAGGGAAGGGTTCTGTGGGTGGGGGAGGAAGCACAAGGGATCCTCTGCTAGAGAGTTGGAGGAAGAAAGATAAATATTACTCTCCAATCTCCAGCTGTGGGGAATCACACCTACTTGGCTCTTGCACAGAACGCTTTCCTCATACTGCAACAGGAGTTGTAATAGTCTGGGAGCATAATGTGGTAAAATCTCATTCCATGGTTAGTGGTAGAAGGGAAAGGAAGGTGTCAATTGATTCTGTAGATTTTTATGAATCATAATTTCTATGATGTCGCCCTTTGCGGTGTGGCAGTTGGGAGTCTCTTCCCCCAGCTTCAGGTCTTCTGGTTGGTGGAAATTTTGATAATGTCCTCTGATAATAACTCAACCCATTTCTTTCTTTCAAAAGGCCATCTCCCACAAACACAATGGTACAGAATAGACAAACCTAGAACAATTATGTAGATAAACAGTTGAGCAAATGTTTAAAAATCAACATTTTTTTTTAATTATACTTTCACACAGGGATGCATTGCTTACATAAAAGACATGCATCTTGGCTAATCCTAGGGAAGCTAGCCTTGCATGTAGGACTGAAAACATTTTTTTTTCATCTGTCATTGTCAGTGTCGACTCTGTCTACAGCACTGCTGCTAGACATGTTGTCACACTGATCCTTGCTATGTACAAGGTAGGCTGCTGGCCGAACATTTGCAGAGTGGTGATCATCTGGTCTTTGTACACAAGCATTTGATTAGCTGAAGGATTGATTTTTGGGAGCTTGTGTAACTTCAGACATAACGAAGGATGGACTGATCACACCAAAGACATATCCACATCCGCTAGGGGAGGGTAGTTTTGGATGTACTCGATCATCCTAGAGCCATGCCATTGCTTAATGATTTGCCCTCTTGATAGCAAGTATAAATACACCCCTTTTTGGTGGCAGTTTTTCTCCATTTGTCCGTTTCTTGGAAAACATCCATCAACATAGCTCTGCAAGTGTTGTAATGTTGGTCTTCAAATGGTAAACTTGGCATAGGAATGCCTACAGTCCATTTGACCTCATCAATGACTGTCTCAGCCATTCTGAGCACCTTTAGAGTGAGGAGAGAGTCTTTGGAGGCTGAATCAAATGCCTTCCAGTAAAATAATTAGGTCTTTCCAGCCAACCTTCCAGTAGTGTCGCATCCTGTAAGGGCATGGAAACCTGGCAGTGCGGCAGCAGATCCAAATGATAGGAACACATCTCTGAGGGATATACAGCAATTTTGTACCTCCTGCTGAGGAACAGAAACAGAATCTTGCTGAAGTCTTGGGTAATTTCTCTCAGCACTAGAACAGTAGCATCTCCCTTTGTGACATTTGATGGCATGAAAGATAATTTTAGTGTCAGCCTCCTCATGGGAAGTACAAAGAAACACCACTGAAGAGCTTGAGCAATGTAAAGGCATAGTGGAGCGATTTTCTGCAGAGTATGTGGTTAACTCTTCCTTCATGCAAATATGAGACAGCTTCTTCACATTGAAGATATTTGTTGAATCAAAAGATTTTTGTATTGGGTAGATGCAATACCACAGAATGTCTTCTTTCTAGTCATATTTTTAATTGATTCTTCTCCACAGGTGTTAAACATGAGGTGGACTTTTGTCATAGGTCCAGTATTTTCTTTGTAACCTCATAATGAAATATTCAGCCAAATCTTGGGCAGGTATTTACAGTTTCTGTTTTGTCGAGAGCTTATTAATCAGCAATATCATGTATGATTGCTACATTGAAAGGCCTTTGCTAGCATAACATACTGGTCATGTTGTCTGTAGGTGCTGGCTTAGGAAGACCATGCAAGAGGAGCATTAATTTGCTTTTCGCCTGGCATATATGCATTGTTCTGTCGCATTCAAACGTTGATTGTGGTACCAATGAGAACTCACACTTTCCCAGTCTTGTAGATCAACATCATGATGAGATCTGGACATAACCAGGAGACAAGCAAACAATGACCTATAGTTAACTTTGTAATAGTCCATGCCACCTTCGCTCTGACTTTCTTTGCATACAAACACAACTTTAGTCTGTTCTTGATTGGGCCCCATAGATTGACAGAGCCTTGGATAATTCTTTGGGTCATGAAGGCTTCACATGAGTCAAAACCCAAAGTATCCATTCGACTGACATTTTAGCTATCTTATCACTGAATACTGCTTTCATCGTGATATTAATGAGGTCTGGTATGTCATATGCTAATACGATTCGAGTAAGCTCATCCTGTAGCTTTAAAATTGCCCTTTCTTGGCATATAACAGTACCTAATGAGTCTAGATGGTGCTTGGTTACTTCTGGGTTATTTTCCATGCTTAATGTTTTGTTCGAAATTTGATGGAGTTATTGGGTTGTCAGGAAAGAGCATTTGGATGCTGTTATGGCCACCTACCCCCAACAACTTTGGTTGCTCTGTTTTCATGTTCTAGGACAGGGGTCGGTAACCTTTCAGAAGTGCTGTCAAGTCTTCATTTATTCACTCTAATTTAAGGTTTTGCGTGCCAGTATTACATTTTTAACCTTTTTAGAAGGTCTCTTTCTATGTCTATAATATATAACTAAACTATTGTCTGTAAAGTAACTAAGGTTTTTAAAATGTTTAAGAAACTTCACTTAAAATTAAATTAAAATGCAGACCCCTCAGACCGGTGGCCAGGACCCAGGCAGCGTCAGTGCCACTGAAAATCAGCTTGTGTGCCGAGTTCGGCACGCGTGCCATAGGTTGCCTATCCCTGTTCTAGGACTTCATCTGAACCAAGTGCACAGAAGGAAACTGACGACCTTTTAACAGCCCAATTTCTTTTTCAAAATTCTTCTCATATGTCAGTGTCAGACTCTTCTGCACTTCTTATTTTAGCAAGGTACCAGGCAAGCATTGCAGAGTAGTTGATTAAATCTATAACAAAAAAGTATTTCACATAGTCTTCCAGTGCTGCAAGGTACAAATTACGATTAGCAGTCCCACAGATCGAATAAACAGCAGCAAAGACTCGACCATCTTCATGTATCACCGTATCATCCCAAAAGTTGGCTTTGCTGTCGATTCAACCTGATCAAGTTGCTTGATCTCTTCTGCGATATTGCAGTTCTCCGTCGTATGCAGTAGGTTATTGAGAGACTGGATGTGTGGAACTGGTCTCGCAAGTCCTGTACACTTCGGTAAATTATTTCAAACACAGGTATGTTATGTAACTATATGCAAACCATTTGTGGATGGATTCAACTAACTTCTGGTTAGATGCTAAAATCTTAACAAGTGCCTCATTATTATTCTTTGCATAATAAACAAAGCTGATTGATCAATACCAGTCCCAGGCCAATGGGGGCTGCGGGAAGTGGTAAGGGATGCGCTGGCTGCAGCTTCCTGCCACCCCCATTGGCCTGGGATGGTAAACCGCGGCCAGTGGGAGCTGTGATCGGCTGAACCTGCCGATGTGGCAGGTAAACAAACTGGCCCGGCCCGCCAGGTTGCTTACCCCGGCGAGCCACATGCCAGAGGTTGCTGACCCCTGCTGTAGCAAGTGACAACATTGAAATTATGATTCTATAGATTTTTATAAATTGACACCTCTCTTACCTTTCTACATTAACCTTTCTACCATTACACGTGCTTCCAGCCTACAAAGTGAAATTAGGATTGTTTTAGTATTACACTGCTGCTGAGGAAATGCTATATGCAGGAATAGCAACATTTATGGCTTCTCTGGGGGAGTTCCCATGGAAATATCAAAACAAGGTGAGTACAGGGAAAATAGGGAATTTTTATGACCATGTGCACAATTTAACCCTCAGAAAATGTTAGACTCAGAAGTATGTGATATTCAGGAGCTTCTCATCTATAAGATTACTGGTTCAAATTTGGCTTTGGTCTATGAGACAAAAATTTTCCTTCAGTTTTTTCCTCGGTAAAGTGGGAATAATATGTTGTTTGGTGGCCTTTGTAAACTGAGTTGAACGGTGGCTTCCATTCTTTTCATCACACCTCCAGGCACAATTTAGTCTCACTAAACACAGATGGCATGAATAGGTATGCAGACTGAACTACCCTCTCATGCAGAGACTGACAAATTTCAGGCCTTGTTATATCTATTTGCTGAGAAATTTGAAAGGTGGGAGGTTCCCCAGTAACGTTCAGGAGCTGGTCCCTGGTGAGAAGTTAATTGTCTCTGCCACTAGCCACTGGAAAGAGCTGTGTTTTCTACTGGATTTTGTCTCCACTCTGCTTAGTGACAGAGGATGTGGAAAAAGCTAACGTACTCAATGCTTTTTTTGCCTCTGTCTTCACGAACAAGGTCAGCTCCCAGACTACTGCACTGGGCAGCACAGTATGGGGAGGAGGTGACCAGCCTTCTGTGGAGAAAGATGTGGTTCAGGACTATTTAGAAAAGCTAGGCTAATGTAGTGCCCCTCTCTTTTTTTTAAAAAAAAAAAAAAAAAAAGGGAAGGAGGAGGATCTGGGGAACTACAGGCCAGTCAGCCTCACCTCAGTCCCTGGAAAAATCATGGAGCAGGTCCTCAAGGAATCAATTCTGAAGCACTTAGAGGAGAGGAAAGTGATCAGGAACAGTCAGCATGGATTCATCAAGGGCAAGTCATGCCTGACTAACCTAATTGCCTACTGTGATAAGATAACTGGCTCTGTGGATGAGGGGAAAGGAGTGGACGTGTTATTCCTTGACTTTAGCAAAGCTTTTGATGCAATCTCCCACAGTATTCTTGCCAGCAAGTTAAAGAAGTATGGGCTGGATGAATGAACTATAAGGTGGATAGAAAGCTGGCTAGATCGTTGGTCTCAATGGGTAGTGATCAGTGGCTCCATGTCTAGTTAGCAGCCGAGTGCCCCAAGGGTTGGTCCTGGGGCTGGTTTTGTTCAATATCTTCATTAATGATCTGGAGGATGGCGTGGACTGCACCCTCAACAAGTTTGCAGAGGACACTAAACTGGGAGGAGTGGTAGATACGATACAGAGGGACCTAGACAAATTAGAGGATTGGGCCAAAAGAAATCTGATGAGGTTCAACAAGGACAAGTGCAGAGTCCTGCACTTAGGATGGAAGAATCCCATGCACTGCTACAGACTAAGGACCGAATGGCTAGGCATCAGTTCTGCAGAAAAGGACCTAGAGGTTAGAGTGGACAAGAAGCTGGATATGAGTCAACAGTATGCCCTTGTTGCCAAGAAGGCTAACAGCATTTTGGGCTGTATAAGTAGGGGCATTGCCAGCAGCTCGAGGGACGTGATCATTCCCCTCTATTCTGTATTGGTGAGGCCTCATCTGGAGTATTGTGTCTGGTTTTGGGCCCTGTCACGGAGTCCCCAGGTGATGCTCTGGAACTGCTCCCCACAAAGCCAGTCAGGCCTTTTGGGGAGCCTCCTCTCCCTTGGAGCAGACTGTCTTCAGGACAAGAAGCTTACACGGCTTCACCTCCTGGGTCTCTCCTTGGAGCATTCAGCAGCCTCTGCCCCTCCGTGCGCTTCCCACAGCGAGTCCGCCCAAGGAGGGTCCTGGGGAAGCCAGAGGGTCCCACACCCCCACTTTTGCTTTGCAGTCAGATGTGACTCTTAGCCAGCCAGTAAAACAGAAGTTTATTAGATGACAGGAACACAGTCTAAAACAGAGCTTGTAGGTACAGAGAATGGGACCCCTCAGCTGGGTCCATTCTGGGGCCCAGCGAGTCAGACCACCCCGTCTGCCCTCACTTCCAGTCCCCAGCCAGCTCCAAACTGAATCCCCCTCCAGCCCTTCCTTTCTGGCCTTTGTCTCTTTCCCGGGCCAAGGGGTCACCTGCTCTTTGTTCCCCTTTAGCCCTCCTCTTGCGGCGGGGGGGAAGGGCCCCAGCCATTTGTTGCTAGGATACAAAGTGTCAGCAATTTATGCACACTGGAGACTTAAGAAATGCATAGAGGAAACTGAGGCACTCACACAGTATTTAGAGGAAACATTAAGAACAGTCTCGCTTCGTCACAGGTCCCACACTACAAGAAGGATGTGGAAAAATTGGAAAGAATCCAGCGGAGAGCAACAAAAATGATTAGGGGGCTGGAGCACATGACTCATGAGGAGAGGCTGAGGGAACTGAGATTGTTTAGTCTGCAGAAGAGAAGAATGAGGGGGGGATTTGATAGCTGCTTTCAACTACCTGAAAGGGGGTTCCAAAGAGGATGGATCTAGACTGTTCTCTGTTGTACCAGATGACAGAACAAGGAGTAATGGTCTCAAGTTGCAGTGGAGGAGGTTTAGGTTGGATATTAGGAAAAACATTTTCACTGGGAGGGTGGTGAAGCACTGGAATGGGTTACCTAGGGAGGTGGTGGAATCTCCTTCCTTAGAGGTTTTTACCGTCAGGCTTGACAAAGCCCTGGCTGGGATGATTTAGTTGGGGATTGGTCCTGCTTTGAGCAGGGGGTTGGACTAGATGACCTCCTGAGGTCCCTTCCAACCCTGGTATTCTATGATTCTAGAGCTCTCTTTATCAGCCTCTGGCTAATAGGTATATTATAAATGTCAAGCTTCAGTGACCACCTCCCAAACTCGTGGAGAGGAAAAGGGGCTTTCTCTTTGCATCTCCAGCTTTCCCACAAAGTTTCTTGTCTCCATTTTTCTATCCGTCCGTTAGAGGTGTGGGAGATGGTGGGAAGGGGGAAGAGGTCTCTGGTACTCTATCCTTTCCCTAGCCTCTATTTTATGGTCCTTCTCCGTAGTGAATAATTCCAGGGCCTGCCTCTGCTGTTACTTATAGCTTTCCTAAGGAGCAGAGTGAATTGTTAAGAATTCTTGACAGTTTCATTACTGTCCACAATGTTCTGAATAGCGTCTGTGAAACTAAACAGAATATTGTTAACTTCACTTGGTGCTGTTTTCCTGAGTTTCTAGGAAGCCCACAACATTCTGTTAATATGCGTTCATTTTCGTGTTTCCAGGGTTACCCCCAAATAAATGTAAGGGGTTGGTAAGTAGGTGAGTGTATTTTATCTTTCAAGCTGTCCTAGAGTTTGTCTTTTTCCAGAGCAGGGGTGGGCAAAGTACGGCCTGTGGGCTGGATTCAGCCCATTGGGGCTCTGGATCTGGCCTGCTTGATTGCCACCCCTGTAGTGCCGCGGGCCCTGTGCCACTGCTGGAAGTGGCTGGCACCACGTCCCTGCGGCTCCTGTGGGAGAGGGAACAAAGGGCTCTGTGCGCTGCCCTCGCCTCCAGGCACCGCCCCCCGCAGCTCCCATTGGCCGGGAACGGGGAACCGCGGCTAATGGGAGCTTTGGGGGAGGTACCTGCAAGAGAGGGCAGTATGCGGAACCCTGTGCCCCTCTTCCCCCAGAGGCTGAAGAGATGTAGTGCCAGCCACTTCTGGGAGCAGTGCAGGGCCAGGACAGGCAGGGAGCCTGTCTTAGCCCCGCTGCCACCCCAGAGCCGCTCCAGGTAAGTGATGCCAGGCCAGAACCTGCACCCTGACCCCCTTGCCGTGCTCTGCACGCCCTCCTGCACCCCAACCCCCTGCCCTGAGCCCCCTGCCACATGCCTCCTGCACTCCTGCCCGGAGCCTCTGCTGCACTCCACACCCCCTCCTGTGCCCCAACCCCCTGCCCTGAGCCCCTTCCTGCACACTGCACCCCAGCCCTACATTCATGGCCCTATATGCAATTTCCCCACCCAGCTGTGGCCCTCGGGCCAAAAAGTTTGTCCACCCCTGTTCCAGAGCATAACTGCAGTGTAATATAAAGAAACTTGAATTGCTGTTGTCCATACTGGAATTATTTTGCAGATAAAGGCTGCAGTTTCTACACTTGTTAGCCTTTAACCTTTCACCAGTACTAACTGCACTGTGACACACAGTGCTTATTTTTCTTCTGTTTTATCTTACAGGAATTTTGCTATTGTAGTAACAAATTCTATGTACACAGATTTCTCCCTTAAAGTTCTAGAACTATAACTAACATTTCTAACACCCTTGACTACTAAAGGTTTAAAACTTTATTTTTACAACATGTAAGGTAAAATCTGGAAATCTTGCACATACTCAGCTTTCATAAAGCATGTGAGAATCTGATAGGGAACATATCCTGAAACTTGAATCGACTGAATACTTCAGTCAGACTTGTATATCATCATTAAAGTTTTCTTTATGACTGGAACATCAATCTTTATAGTAGGTCACTTAAACTCTGACTTATGAAATTACTACAAAAAAATAATTTTGACACTTGTATCAATACTTTTTGTTTTCAGACCATCTTACTGTGAAAGCTGCTGTCGCAAAGCAATAAACATTTAATAAAGAGAGAATGGGTAAGTTAATTTTTTAACAAACATCTTTTCACTTTTTTAAAACATGAAACATCTTGGGCTTTTAGATAATGGAATTGAGAAGGAAAGGGCTGTGAATTTTGGAGGTTGCATTTTTAAGCTTTACATAACGATTAATTTTGCTTACTGTCTCATCATAATTAACTTGATTTTATGTGCTTGGAGCTGCCCTATCTGTTTCCATTCAAATGACTGCATAGTGAGAAAATAATTTTAGCAACTTGAGCTTTTGCAGTAACGGTAACTCATGGAAAATCCTCATCTAATAGTTATACAGTAATTTTATTTTGATTAACCCTGATAGTCCTGAAAGTAAACCACTTTTTCCTAACTGACTGCAAGACATAATTGTTAACAAGAATCTGTACAAGTGCAGTATATATTTGGTACACTTAATCTCTAATGTTTCCTTAACAATAGAAATCATTGATTTGTTTTTGGGTGGAGGAAGAAATGACACACATTTACTGATTAAATTCCAGTCTTCAAAAGTACGTCTCTATTCTCTTACCACCTCTGGATTCTGCTGGAAGGAAGTAAATTTATCACTAAGCCTCCTTATAATCATACTTGGACTTTTTCTTATTGCACTGACCCCAGATATTGAGGGTTTCTAGCATCCTATTGGTTATGTAAAAATTAAAATAAATAAGCAGATTAATACAACCCTGAAAGTGAAATCTTATGTAGAATATACAGTTCATTAACTTCTCATTAAAGTTACTTTAATCCTATTTACTATAGTAACTTATGTAAATGTATATTATTTTTGTGGAAAAACATGCTACCTGAAAAGAGACCGTGACTACAACTTCTAATTTTAAATTGGATTAAAGTGGTATTTTGCCTTTTTCCCTTTTATCATCCCTTCAGGTTTTGAAACTTGTTTGAATCTTTCTGCAGTCTTACCCCTGGATCAGCCAGAGACACAAGTTGAAATCTAATTAATGGGTTGGGGGAGGGGTAAGAGAGGGAGAGGAGTTTCAGCTATTATGCCTGCCGCTAAGCTCTCTGCTTAATTTTGTAGTTTTACAGTGACATTTACTATTGTTTAAATAATTAATTTTTCCTTCTGCTGTGTGAAAGAGTCACATAAACAGAGGAAACTGTTCAGAGTGCTGTCCAAAGTAGAAAAGAAACTGAAAATAAAGAGAACATTTTGTTTACTCTTTGTTGCAGTAAACTTTCGTTACTTGCAGTAGTAAGTAAACTTTCCTTAAATTGACTTTTTAAAGTTACTGGAGTTCCTTTTTAAATGAATGTGTTAATACCAGGCAAAGACTTTTATTCTGTGAATTACCCTCTTAAAAGCATGACAACAGACAATGCCTGTAGGAAGAGCTGTTTCTTCTTCATTTGGCAAATTCTTAATTACTGTCTTCTAATGTATTAACATTAGAAATATGACCTTTCCCTGGTAATACGACTTCATGAGGAATGTTTAACAGCCACTTCAGAGCAAGCAGAAAGTATAGTCTCAGATTTGAGAGGCAGGGTTTATTTTATTTATATAAAGGAAAAAAATAACCCTGAATGGACTTTATTTCTTTTTCTAGAAATGACTGAAATTGTGTTTTGACTCAATGGTCAGGGACAAGGGAATGAGGGGAGAGATCAGTAACAGTATATTAAAACTAAATTAGCTCTCTGAGGCACAAAGCTTTACGTTTTGCTGTCTGCTGAATTTTTCACTTTAAAAGAAACAAACAGCTTCTTTGGGTTATCCTCCACCCTCTCCTTTGCTACCTTGCATTTCCTTATTTCTTTGGTCTTTCAAAGGTAAGTGCACTGAGACTTCATGCTTGTAATAAAGGCATAAGCTGTGGTAGCTTTCTTCATACTACGAAAGTACTAACCAGATATTCTGAAAGTATCAGTGAATCTGTTTTCTATTATAGATGGAGAAGAGAAAACATACGGTGGGTGTGAAGGCCCTGATGCTATGTATGTGAAGTTGATATCCTCTGATGGTCATGAGTTTATTGTAAAAAGAGAGCATGCGTTAACATCAGGAACAATAAAAGCTATGTTGAGTGGTCCAGGTAGGTGCAATGAGTTTAGTAGCATCTTGTAATTCATTTATTTCACTTCTGTGGAGTGTTTGGATTTGTATAATCTGTTATATAAAAGTTGAATTTATATTATGAATAGTGATTTGTCCCAGTCCAGATTGGTTTCTGTTCCTACTTAGACAATTCAGCTTTATCAAGTCTTGTATTATCAGTTATATGTAATCAGGTGCTAATTGTATATGAATTCTTTGGGTGCTACTGTAAGACAAGCAATTACAATTACTTCCACAGACAAAAACAGTAGTGATTTTCCCCCTCCCATTCCCATTCCTTCAAATGGCATGTATGTGGGGGAGAGGATTCATTAAGATTAGGAGAAGGCTACATTTTAAAATCTGTCAGTTACTGGTAGCCAAAACTAATTGCTACAATCCCCATCTTGAAATTCCCTTGGATATCATTGGGGTGGGTACATTCTGAAACTTGGAGTGTGCACCAGATGTGCTGATTCTGCTCCATCCCTACTCAGCCTCTGGGTTCTGGAGAAGTCTGGGCTCTGCACTGTTGCCAACATTTATGATTCTTTTGTGAGTGATGGACACGGCTGGAGCCTAATCCTGTGAGGAAGCCCAAGCTCTAACAGATGAGTCTTTTGATTGGTCATATGCTCCAGTTCCCCACCTCCTGGGACTAAACAATCAGTAGAGCTGTTGCAGGCGGAATTCTCCTCCCTGCCTCCAAACTCAAAGCCATTCTCATGGGATTGGACATAAGAGCTAAAGAACCCAGCAACTCAGGGCAGCTCTGCTCCCTCCTTCCCTCTCCTCTCATATGAGTAATGGGGACAGGATAGCACCTCTGCTTTTCCCCCACCTCCCCTCTCCCTTCTTGCAGCACTCAGCCTGGGATGGGGTGTGGGGTGGTGAAGAGCCCTTGGAGCTTCCCCCCACAATCTTGGAAGGTGGAAAGGGGACAGCACTGCAGCCCCTAGCCCTGGGAAAGAAGGGTAAAGAACCCCCAGGAGGAGAGCAGAGGTGAGGCTGGAGTAATGTGCTGATGGCGGGGATGGGCAGAACTAATGAGGGAGCTGAGGACAGGATTGACTTGGGAGAACTAATTGCTGGGCAGGGGGTGGGCAAATGATGAGGTGAGAGCTCCTGTAGCAAGGGCAAAAAAATCACCTTTCCCAATAAACTTGGGACAGGGGGCAACATTAATTGTTGCACACTGGGGCTGGGCACGGGAAGTTCAAAAATTAAAAACCAAAAACCACAATACAATCTTTTTGGCACAGAAGAGAGGAGTTTTTTGTTTTTTAATCTCATGATTTTGGGGGCTTGCTCATGATTTCTTGGGTGGTTGTTTTTTGTGGTCAATATTGGTGTAGTTACACAGCCTTTATCTTACTTTGTTGTCATGGGCTATAGCAGGGGAGTTCAGGGCAGCCTTGCCTCCTGCTTCTCTCCCTTTCTTCAAGCTGGCCCTGCAGGAGGGTGCTGCCTGCTCATTCCTGGCTCTCCGAACTCCTCTCTGGGCCCCTGCGGAGTGTCTCTCCCCAGCTGCCCTTGACAACCACCTGAGCTGGCTGCACGACATCCAGCTGGTCCACTTCCAAACTGTGCCCAGAAAACATCTATGTACACTTGTGTCCTACCCCAGCACCACATTGTGAGACCTGCTGCCACCTGAGAAGGGCAAGGAACTCTGAGCCAATCTGTACTCCACTCTGGTTCCACGACCCACTGGATACATTAGTTGGTGGCTCCTTTGGGGAGTTATGAGTATGAACGTGTACTTAGTGTGATTCATGAACTCCCCTGATGCCTGTCCCTCTTGTGATGAGAGGGAGACCCTGGCACACATCTGTGTAGAGTGCATCATCTTGCAGCCCCTCTTACTGAGGGTTCTGGCTGCAGTTTTCCCCACACCTCCTGATCTATGCATACCTGTCTCTTCAGGAGAAGGAAGCTGGATGTAGGGGGCACTCTGTGACTGTGGGGTCTATTTCCGGTCCCTCATTCAATCAGATCTCTGGGCAGAGTTCCTCTGGGGAGTGTCCACTGACTCTGTAGATGCCTTTGAGGAGCAGCAGATGCTGTCTGGGGTTCTATGCTCGGTGTTCCCTTCTGGTTCTCTGATTTTTCAACCTTTGACCTCACTCCTGTAGCTTTTTTTCTTTTTCTTTTTTCCCCTTCCTCCCCCCTTTGTTGTGCCACACACTCACTTGTAGCCTAAGCTTAGTGGTTCCTCCCCTTAGCTGAGAGGGTGATCCTTTAGTTTTAGGTGGGCCTATACATGCCTGTCCCAGATCTGCAAATAGTAGTACATGGCTGTGGGTGGGGCTTGCCAATTAAAAATCAAAAACAGCTACAGCAGCATGAAGGACGAAGAGTCCAGTCACCTGAGCTGGGTGCTCTATAAAAGAGGTATAATCAGGTTCCATGGTTGAGCACATTATGTATAAAAATCATCAAGGTAAAACAGTTTACATATGAAAAGATTCTAGCTGCCAGATAGACACATTATATCTGGGGATATGGACCTATATTAAAACTAAACCAAACTGCATCCGAATCCTCTTAAATTTCAGGGATAAAAGGGCATTCAGACTTAAATTTGGGTATATGAAGTCACCTCAAGACTGATTCTGGGCCTTATCCAAACTGGAAGGGGGTTTATGTTGGCTAATTACACCACTTTGGCTCTTCTCTAATTAGTGATTAGATTCACATTTTTTAATTCACCAGTCTATCAAATCTTTAACAAAAACCCACCAAAATATTCATTCTGAATACCATCAAAATAGGCAGGAACACCAGCTGAACAGCTTATGCTGGAATATCCTGAGCAAGAGTCTGGTCCAGATGTGGTAAAGACTACATCACAAGATGACAAAAAACAATACAAAACACCTCCACCAACTTTCATTTGGCTGATTGCATGAGTTTTTGGCCGAAAGTGTCACAAAAACACTTGTCTCCAGAGCCATTAAATCAAAACCCAGCTTTTGTTAACTATACTTTTGAATATCTGTGTATGTGGATCTCACTCCTGGGTGCATTTGCACCTAACAAACAGGATATGAGAATCTTTTAACCAGCAGTTTTCCTTGGGGCCATGCATGCACCTTGCATGCCTTTGCACTGCTCCTCCCAAGACAACAAAGGGCAGAGCCGCCCTAGCTGCCACTCAGTTCCTTCTTGCCGCCTGTGCTCATGAGTCATAACAGCTTACTTGTCCTCTGACCTACAGTAGTCCTATCTTGTTACATTGTTACTGTACCCAACTTTCATTTTTTTTTTTCTCTACAACTTTGTTGTGGTTGTTTTGTGGTTTGCTTGGTTACCACCAGCCTGTTGGCAAAAAAATGTCCCCAAATTAGGTTGTTGGTTTTTTTTTGTTAGCTAGCTGCCATCGTATTGTGGCTACCAGCACTATGAGTCAAAATCTCCAGTTTTTTTTAAATCCTGCCTATCATGCAACATGCTGATTTCTCTGAATGAGAGAGACATCAAATGACTTTTTTGCTTAGGAAAAGCCCATATCCTCCTCAATGTGTGCAGTTTGCAAATCTTTTTCAAAATGCATCTAATAAGCCAAGGAGCTACACTTAAAGTGGTTCCTAATGGAGAAATCCATAAGAAGAGCATCTGACTCAAAAGTTGTTCCTGGATCTCCTTCAGAACTTCATTCAGCGAGTACTCCATCCAAAAAAGATGTCACTCCAAGTTCCCAGGGAACAAAGAGTACTCATTCGGTCTTTGAGTTCTTTTGACATTGAATTTCAGATTGCCTTATCCTCCCTGTCCATGGGAGAAGAGAGCACAGCTCCAAGTCTGGTTCTGGCACTGCTCATAATTTCCAGTACCATGTAAGAAAAACCCAGGGAATCTTCATTCCAGAGATTTGGCTAAATCTGCAGCTGTGAAGCCAGTACAATGTTCAGCAACCAGAACCAATCCTGTACCAGTCAAAATGAACTTCTGCTGCACAGCTCTTGGTACTGTATTCAACAGTATCATCTCTGACATTCACTTTGTTCCAACTATGGAAAGATCTGTGGCACCAACCTTTGCTCCCAATACCATCAACCTTACAGGGCTTTCTTCGTTAATCCAGCAGAGCTCAGATTTATCCCAGAACTAGTGTCACCACTTTTAGATATCTCTTCACTATCCATAGTTTCAAAACCTGCCTGAGTACTGATTTATGAAGAACTCTTTTCATCCACCTGGGTCACACAGAAAATCTGTGAGCCCTCCTCATTTTCAGTGACCCCCACCCCCCCGCAAGGGGAACAGCACCTACTATTGATGAATTCTATTCATCTTCTCCTTTTTCTTCCAGTCAGGAAAGTATTTCAGTGGTGACTGAGGTCTGTTTATCAATCAAGTATTCTCTCTTCTTTGAGAATTTGTACATGTGGATCTTGGTGATCAGTAAGGAGTCCACTTCTTTAGGAGGAGGGGATCTAGGAGCTTATCTAAATAAGGACTGTAGTACTGCCCAACCAAACAAAGCATCAGATCTGGAGGCTGACACCACTGAATAGTGGTTGGTGAATGTATGAATGGAATTTCATGTGGTTTCTCTGCAAATTTCAGCTATGGTAGATCTAGGATATTCCTCCACTGGTCACCAAACTTTTTACCTCATGCCCCCCTTTCCTCTATCCGCATCCTTCCCCCGCCCCCAGAGCCATGGCTGAGAGTGATGGGGGTTGGGGGGATGTGGACAGGGGTAAGGAGGCTGGGGCCACCGCTGGGGGTGGGCCTTGGGGATGAGGCTGACAGGCAGGGGGCTGGCAACTGGGACACCCAGCGTTGGAGCTCCAGGCTGGGGCTGGGGCCAGAAACAACTAGGTGGCGCTCCCTCCCTATGCCCCCGAAATGTTCCTCAGTGCCCCCCTAGAAGGGCATGCCCCACAGTTTGGGGACCTCTGCCTTTATAATAACTGGTTCTTTGAGATGTTCTGTACATGTGGATCCTATGTGGACCCTCTTTGCCTGTAAAAGAAGATTATGAAAAGTGAAAACATTTAATGGATCTTGGTTTCAATGATACTTGAATATTTATTTGATGTGGGTGTTCCCTATTTAAGTTGCATGGCTTTAAAAAGTACGTTAAAATCTGCATTGCCTTCCTACTTCTTCCCATGAAATTTGGGCTGGATTGTCTTCAGTAGTCCTGCTCAGATGTAATTTACTGGAAATTAGTAATCAAATCTGCTGAACATTCTCAAGCTGGAAATAGAAGCTGTTTTACTCTCAAAAGCTGTATTGGCTCTGCGGGGATAATAGGAGCCCTATTGTGCTAGGTGCTGGGCAAACACCCAAAGGGTAGATATGGTTCTTGCCTTAACGAGCGTACAATATAATTAAAGACAAGACACAACAAGCAAGTGACAAACTGTACAAAGGAAGGAAGTGCAATGGTAACAAAAGTAGGGTCATGTGGTGCCCCTGTTGTACAACTGGATGTTTCCAAATCACCTGAAAGGTTTGTTTAATTTTGTTTAAATAAACCTATCTCTCCCTAGTATCCAGGCCACATGGTCATGATTGATTGACCTTATTTCTTGTAGGTGTTTACATCAGTGTGGGTCTTACAGGGCTGAATATGCTACTCTCAGAGAGCACTCCCAGCATAGACTGAGATCAGGAGCAAACCTTTGTTCCTCGTATTGCTTGTAGGAAGTCATTAACCCAAACAAACAGAATATTTTTAAACAAAAGGTGATGGAAATTATGTCCCTGGTTCCAGTAACTGTGGCATGTCTTAATTCACTGTACAGCTTGTACATGGAAAATGTCTAATTCCTAACAAGGGACTACACTAACATGAAATAGTCTAGATGAGTTTGGACACATGCAATACAAATGTGTTCATTATCAAGGGAATTTTGATGCTGATTCTTTCTTCCTTTTTTTTAAACAGGTCAGTTTGCTGAAAATGAAACAAATGAGGTGAATTTTAGAGAGATTCCATCCCATGTCCTATCCAAAGTATGCATGTATTTCACCTACAAGGTTCGCTACACTAACAGCTCCACGGAGATTCCTGAATTCCCAATTGCACCTGAAATTGCACTGGAACTGCTGATGGCTGCAAACTTCTTAGATTGTTAAATAAAATAAATTATAATAAAAATGTAAAACTTTTTTCAGTATTTAATACCTGTAGTTCAGTTAGTAACTTTTTTCATATAGCATGCTGCGTATGTGCGGTTGAGAACTGTAAAGTTCACTGCAGAGGCAATTATCTTCAGATCTGTTGCATAGCAAGCATTCAATTTTATATTTGTTTTGCTGCTTACACAAATAAGGCCCTTTTCACAAACAGACGAATGAATAAATAAATATGCCAATTAGTAGATGGCTATGCCTTATCCTTTAGGTGTGGCAGAACTTTCTTTTAATGCAATGATCCTTTAAAATACTGGAGTTTAAGCCAGTGCTACTTAAAAGCTAATATTAGCTAAATGTGTAGGTGTTTAGCATTTCTAACTTTCTCTTATTGTTGCAATTTCTAAATCTCTGAACTTTATCACCTTACAGGGTAATTGTCCCTTTAGCATAGTTATAACTTTAGTTATATCAGCACTTGCATTATAAATCCCCTTTTCAAGGATTTGTAAACTGGCATAAACATTCACGTTGGGCTGAAAACAGTATCTAGGATAACTTTTTATGGTTTTTATTAAAATTTAGCTATGGTTTTAGAAATGGAAAAGTATACCCGATTTATTTTTTAGTCATAACTTAACTCACCCCTCTGAACAATTTAAAATGTTCAGGTCACTTGTCTAATAAAAATGCAGCCCTTCTGATAATGGAATTAGAAAGAATTAAAGAGCCGTGTTAGTAACTAATACTAGTGTATGTATACTCTCCTCTGTTCTATATAAAATGTAAGTTTATTCATAATGTACTGTCACTTGACCTAATATACAAGATTTATAATAGCCTATAATGGCTCTTTTCCACTGTTTGTGATCAGTTATGTAAACTCTGTATTTACTCTTAGATCAAAGCATTTTCAACTTCCTAAATATGGCTACCAAAGAGGTAGTTCTCTTCCCTCTTTTTCCCCCCTCCCCTGCCTCCCCATTGTTTATACAAGAAAAGCTGAATATTGGTGGCTCTTTCGTTCTTCATTGAAGTAAAGGGGTATTAAACAGATGTTTGAGAATCTTTCATAGATTTCTTAAATATGTCCAATGTTTACACTAAGATTTTAAGGGGAAAGGATTGGCAAGCCAATGATATTAACTCATTTTTTTAATGAACATGTAATTGTCCTTTGTTCAGTTCCCGCTGGTAATTGCCTGCCATACACCTTCTCTCATGTCACAAAAATAGATTCCATAAAACAAACATGGTGAACAGTGTGACAATAAGTTGCTTTCTTTTAAGAGGAAGGCTGGAGAATTTTACTACCAAAATAATTCTTAGAAGAGGATGATAAATCTAACTTCAGCAGTAAAATGCAATAGCTATTGTATTCTTGTGTAAATATTTTGTGCTTTGGGTGTTGGTATGAGACATTAAGCAGAAGCTAAAATGGCTTTGAGCACCCAGGAAATGCAGTAGTGTTCAAGAATGCACTGCGCAGAATGTTCTTGCTCTTAAGAAAATTAACCTACAAATAAAAGGGGGCAGCGGGGAAGCTAGTGCAATTTACTTGATAGTGACATGGGTATGATGATAGACAAATGGAAACCTGCAACACTTACTCCCTGAGTTCTAAATAAATTTCATAATGGAAAATTTTTAAAACTTAATTTAATTTTTGTTGGTTTGTGACTGCTTATCTTTAAGCAGATTTTTATATGCAGAATCACATTCACAATTATGCAGTGAATAAATTGTAAAATTTATAAAATTGATATTTGGGTTACAGATGGGTAAACCAGTGTGGATAAAATAACCCACCCAAAACCTTTCAACAAAATCATATCTGGACTTTAGGATGTTCAGAACTTTCCCATGTTTAAGTGCTGCTTGTTATAACAGAAGCAAACTGCTGCTAAACCATGTAACATTTCTAATGTATCTGGAAGTGGAAAGTATTGAAAAAATTTAAGAAGAGCCTATTCTTAAATTCAGCTCACTTTTTTCCCCCCCATATACTAACAAGAATCTAGACTGCTAGGTGCCAAAATGAACTTTTTAAGGTATGCTCATCTGTAATTTTGCCATAATTGAAAGCATATGATAAATATTTACCCAAGTCTAGACATCAGCTAGATATAGCTGGGAAATAAATCTTCTTTGGTTGTGTATATTTCCAGTTTGATTGTAGGACACAATAGAATTCTATGTAAGTTACGATGGAGTAATTTGTTCATGGTTGATCATCTTCCACATACAATGGCCTGCCACAAAAGGAGCTTTGCACTTGAACCATCAGAATTCCATTCAACTGGCTATATAATTTTTTGTTGTTTTAAATCTCCAGGTTCAAGGGACATATGCCACAAGGTTTAACTAGGCTACCATTTTGAGCTGCATGTGTTTATGCAAATATAGCCAAAGTGCGTTTTCTTGCCAAATGGTCTCAGAATATGTGAAATATGAGCACTTCAGTTTAGCTGGTGTTTGTATAGTACACATCTTATCCAGCCAAAGGGGACTGCCTGCTCTTTTTCTTGATTGTTTGTAATATCCATTAAGCTTGGAAAAAATGGTTTCCTTCCCACCACCTGAATAGATCTGCTTACATGGTAAATATTCTCTACACCTTTCATCTAATGAAACAGAGGCAAACTTGCTTCTAATTTTCACTTTTATGTCCCAACATATGGATGTTGTGTTTTTGTGTATCTGGTGTCAACAGCTCTTAGAACAGTTCAACTGCTACTGCAGAGTCAGCAAAAGCACAATGTCCTCGTATGGGTCTTACAAAAATAGTGGTTTCTTCTAGTTGGAGGGTAATGGGAGGGTGTAATTTCAATCTTGACGATTGAATGGGAGAAATATGCTAATAACTTTTTATCTTAAGGTGAATCAGGTTTGGGTTTAAATTACTTGACTATGTTCTTTTAAGACAGAAGGACCAAAGCTTTGCAGTTAGCAAACAGTAAAATGTCATTTGGTTAGGTTTTTTCCCCCATGGAAAAAGTAGTTTGGCTTTGAAGAATGCTTTTGTGACAAACAACATATCAACTCTATTAGAATTGGATTTATTTTTAAAAGCCGCTTAAATGGTGGCAATGTTATAAGAAAATAGTAACGCTGTGAACTCTATGTTGCACATGGTTTAAAGGTATACATCCAAGAAGATTTAAAAAGTAGTTTTTCTGACAACTCACTCTTGAGAGAAGCTTGTGTGAGTAACCTAAGTAGAGCAGCCACATGGAAAATACAATACAAAGGTTACTTTTTATCTAATCAATAAATGCCTTTTAAACCATACTAGTTTAACCAGTCTAATTGTGTACCATGAACCTAAAGTTTTTGAGTACTTCCCATCCAGAAATTTAAATTGGGAAGTTTGACACAGTTGCATTAGTTCAACATCATGTGTTTTTGGTAATTACACTAAATGATAGAGTTTACCAAGTTGAAATGAATGATTTGGATATCCTGTTAACTAATAAAAACCTGAATTAAGCATCTACAGTTCCATATTGGCTCCAAAAATCAATTTCCAGAATAGTATTGAATTAGAATAACTACCTCTGTAGTGAGATTTTGATTTATTTGCCAGTTAGGCATTCATTTGCCAGTTGGGCCTTTTCCTTTCCCACTAGAAATATCACCAACTTCTCATATTCATTTAACAGTTAAACACTGTAACTTTCTTCTCTTGAAAATCACCATGATGTGTAACCATAGGTAATATGTAATTCTAATCTTAGTTTGCCATAAACTCTTCTGTCACTCTAACCAAATGTTAAAACATGAGTGAATTCTTTAGCTTAAAAACTCAAGTTCACTATCTCTTGTCTGAGCTCTGAAAAAACATGTTTTGTGATTTGATACCAAACAGAGCTTATCTGAAAAATGCCTAAGATTGATCTGCTTTTAGCGTGCATGCTTCCTTTCAGCTATCTTCTCAATTCATGTAAACACTATTTCCGTAGAAGTAGTGTTTTGCTGAACTAACAGATTTTTCCAGTCCATTGCACTCCATCATTTGCGTCAGAATTATTTCTGGAGAGCTACGTGAAAGTTGTAGATTGCAGGTGAATGTCTCTCTAACATCTAAGTCACTTTCAAGTTTTTCATAATCTAAGTAAGTACCCTCTGAGAAGTATTTAATTTAGAATAAAAAATTATGATTTAGGCAAAAGAATGTATGTGTCTAAAAGTTACTTATCAAGTGAAGCTGATGTGTAGATGAGAATCATCAGATCTACAGTGCATCTTAATAGATGTAGAAACCTCAGTTCACGGCAGTATTTTTACTGTAGTCATGTTCTAGTATTTCTGTGGTCCTTCCTAAGGAAATCAACAGAAAGTTAGCAAGATGTTTATCTGTGATCAATCTTAGCTCTTACTAATAATTCAGCAGCAGGCTATGTGGCCTAGTCTGCAGTAGGAAAAATTGCATCAGTGTAGAGCTATTTTAAATAGATGTAGCTAAACTGGTTCCAGCCCCTAATGTACATGCACTTATACCAGTTTAACCTTTGCTTAAGTCAGTTTAGATTAATTCTATAATTTACTGATGCAAATTATGCTGATTTACATTAGTAAATTATAGAATTAACCTAAACTGATTTAAGCAAAGGTTAAACTGGTATAAGTGCATGTACATTAGGGGCTGGAACCAGTTGAATTAAAAAATAGAAATTTTAAAATTTCTAACTTCAAACACGTGCAGCTCTTCTACTACTAAAAAAAAATATTGTCTTGTCTTGTTTCTTGTCCAGATGATGGTTTGGTTTGTGAGAAGCTATTTGTTGAAAGCATCAGGACTGATTTATTCGTATGGGCTATCTGACTGCTTCACTTTTGAAAAGCTGATGTGTTTAATTCAGAACCCAAATCTTACTTCATATAAATTGGAGTCCATTTAAAATAAGTTTACTATATGCATTTCCTTTTCATAGTCAATGAGAGAAGAAGGCATCTGTTTTCTGGTTTCATATTTGTAACTGCACATTTATTGTGGGGTTTGCTCTCAAAACCTAAACTCCATTTATCTCTACATTCAAATGTCATGGGGCATTCTGCTGCTTTTGGAATTTCAGCATTTTATGCTGCCAATAAACACTTGCTCAGAACATCCTTTTCTAGGGTCTCTTGTTTTGCCATACGCTGTTCTGTTGTATCTGCCAATATTTAATTGGGGGTACTTCTGTTTAGGATGGTGTAACCTTGTTGGCTAAGACTGCACAATTCTGATAATATGTAGCCTCTCCTCTTTGCAAAGTTCTTTTTAATCTTTTCTGGTATTTATATGAGGTCTCTACCATCTCCTTGAAGTTTCATAAACTTGTAGTCCATTATACTGCTGTATAATGAACTTGTCATCTTTTCTCCTTCAGTCTTATCTTAATTATGTACTAGCTTTATAAGCTGTTTTATATATCGTTAATCTATCTCAGTTCCTCATTTTCTATCAGTTACAAGGTTGGAATCACTTACAATTAAGCAGTTAACAAGCCATTTAAATGCACTTTGGATTTATGTTGAAGGCTTTTAATTCATAAACTTTCAAAATAAAAGTGAAAAATGTATTTAAGTATTGGCTGTACTTTCTATAGAGTATCGTAAAGCTATTAACAATGAGTAACTTCTGAGCCCTTGTGTTCAACGTATGCCATAATTAACATAATTGACTATGCTGGTTCTGAAAAAAGTTTTCTTCAACTGACTGTCAAATATGAAAACTGATTTTGGAAGAACTACGTACAGAAGTGTTTTTTAAACATACTGATCTTCCCCCTCTTCCCCCCCCCCAAATAAGTCACTAGGGAGAAGTTTTCAAAGGCGAAAAGGAGTTAGATACCCAACTCACATTCATTTTCAGTGAGATGTATTCATCATAGAAGTGTAGGTCTGGAAGGGACATCTGTCCTCTAGTCTAGGCCCCTGCCCTCAAGGCAGGACTAAGTAATAACTAGACTATCCCTAGCAGATGTTTGTCTAACCTGTTCTTAAAAATCTCCAATGATGGAAATTTCACAGCCTCCCTAGGCAATTTTGTTCAAGTGCTTAACTACCCTAACAGGAAGTTTTTCCTAATGTCCAACCTAAACCTCCCTGTGGCAGAGGAAGCCGTAATCAGCTCCTGCTACTCCAGCCCCAATCAGGGGAAATGGGCTGGAGCTGGGGAACTAGCTAGGACTGGCCTAGAAACTGGCCATATCTGCCAGTCTCCTTAACAAGGGCTAAAAGCTTGGGAGGCAGTGAGTCCAAGGTGAGGGCAGAGACCAGGAACGGGGAGAGGGAGCCAGGAGTGCCAGCTACCCTGTTGCCATTGAGGCCTGTGCTACGGTGGTGGGGACTGGACACAGGAATAAAGAGTATGGGCGTTGCACCAGCTTGGAGTAGTCTTGACTCACACTAGATTGGGTCCAGGAGGCTGAACCCAGCGGGGTGCAGTGAGCACCCCGTTACACTCCTTTGCAGCAATTTAAGACCGTTGCTTCTTGTCCTATTCTCAGCCGTTAAAGAGAACAATTTTTTCTCCCTCCTCCTTGTATCAAACTTTTATGTACTTGAAAACTTGTCTCCCCTCAGTCTTCTCCAGGCTGAACAAACCCAATTTTTTCAATCTTTCCTCATAGGTCATGTTTTTTAGACCTTGAATCATTTTGTTGCTCTTCTCTGGATTTTCACCAATTTGTCCATATTTGTCCTGAAATGTGCCACCCAGAACGGGACACAGTACTCCAGTTAAGACCTTATCAGTGTGGTGTAGCGTGGAAGAATTACATCTCATGTCTTGCTTACAACGCTCCTACTAATACACCCCAGTATTTGCTTTTTTTGCAACAGCGTTACACTGTTGACTCGTATTTAGCTTTCTCTCCACTATAACCCCCAGATTCCTTTCCACAGTACTCCTTCCTGGGCAGTTCTTTCCCATTCTGTATGTGTGCAATTGATCCTTTCCAAGTGGAGTACTTTGGATTTGTCCTTATTCAATTTCATCCTGTTTACTTCAGACCATTTCTCCAGTTTATCCAGATCATTTTGAATTTTAATCCTATCCTCTAAAGCTCTTGCCACCCCGCCCAGCTCAGTATCATCCACAAACTTTATAAGTGGTCTCTATGCCATTATTTATATCATTTATGAAGATATTGAACAGCACTGGAGCCAGGACCACTTCCTACAGGACCCCATTTGATATGCCCTTCCAGCTTGACTGTGAAGTACGGGGAATGGTTTTCCAACCATTTATGCACCCACCTTATAGTATCTCCATCTAGGCTGTACTTCCCTAGTTTGTTTATGAGATGGTCATCTGAGACAGCCTTACTAAAGTCAAGATATGGCACTCTCCTCCACCTTCCTCCCCACCCACACAGCTGCTTACCCTGTCAAAGAAAGCTATTAGGTTGGTTTGAGGTGATTTGTTCTTGACAAATCCATGTTGACTATTACTTATCACCTTATTATCTTCTAGTTGTTTGCAAATTGCTTAATTATTTGCTCCATTATTTTTCTGGGTACTGAAGTTAAGATGACTGGTCTATAGTTGCCTGGGTTGTCCTTATTACCCTTTTTATATATTGGCACTTTTTGTCCTCTTCCAGTCCTATGGAATCTCTACCGTCTTCCATGAGTTTTTGAAGATAATCGCTAATGTCTTATCTCCTCACATCCCAGAATACTCAAGGAGATGACTATTTCATTTATTCCATCATTCACTAGCTATCTATGGTATTTATATAGCTCCTAAAATATCTGAGCTTCTCACAATCCTTAATTGCATTTATCCTTACAACACTCCTGTGAGGTAAGGAAGTACTATTATCCTGGCTGCCTAATACCCTTCTCTTTTAAGATCCCAGCCTAGAAGCTTGGCATAAATTGCATAAGGGATTACTTACCTATCTTTGTACATCTTGAGGTTACAGTAACACGAAGTCAATGATTTCAACAGGCAGTAAAATGATACACCTTTTAAAGACACACTAGCCACAGCATAAACTCAGGAGTATTTCTTACTTCTAGCCATCTTTCATTTCTCATGTATTTTCATTTTATTTTTCTTTCCTATTTTCTGGTTTGATTCCACTTCTCTTCCTCATTTGCTGGAGCAATGCAGGTACAGTGGGTGGTTTTATGTAGGTGAAGTCAGTTTGTATTCTTCAAAAGATCCTCTGTTCCTGAGAAATTCCTAATGCACTGCACAGGTCAATATCTTTTTTTAAATTACCAAACTGGTCAAACGGGAAACAACACAATTTCTTTCTGAAGTCCTCCTCACTTGTGAGATGTGGCCTCCTAGCACTGCAGATTATGGTTGCTAGGCCACTGGACTAACAAAGGGAGATTAATGTGACTGTACAAGTAACTTCTGTGGGATAAGTAGATAAGAGGTGACGGTGGAGGCAGGACAAAAGAAAACAAGGTGCAACATGACCGGAGTGGTAGAATTTGCAAGGAATTGCAGTAATATGTAGTTTAGTATCTGAAATATTCAAGACACTAGAAATACTTAAGTAAACGGTTAATTTTATAACTCTTGCAAAAACTTTATAGATGATAATGGGGGATGGAAAGTGATGGAATAAAACTGGTCTGGACCTAACCCAACAAAGGTGCTTGTGATTCTGTGCATTTCCTGTCAAATTCTAATATAAATACTTCTAATATTCACTAAAATCAAAAATTAATACTCAGTAAACTTTTTATATTTTATTTTCAATCTTTATTTACCGCTTATTCACGTCAAAACAAACAATATGCTCATCATGAGAGAAAATAACCGTGTTAAATAATGGAAAAAATTGTATACAAATAGCCATTTGAATTCCAAAGGCAAACTTTGATTTGACTATAGTTGTAACCCTTTTGGGTTTGCTTTCTCTAAACATTCAACCTCTCACGCTTTAACAGAAATGATCAAGAAAAGTGAATTAACACTGAATGCTTGAATCTTTACTGAAAAAGTTTTTAATTGTATATTCAAGTACAACATTCATGACTTTCACTGGAATGGCTGGATGTCTTTTATGTAACTAATCAGAGATCAGAAACAATGCCAAATGATTTATTAAACTAACCAGCACAGTACATGAAATTCATTCTCCCTGTATAAAATTTGGAGTTGGATTCTAAGAGTGTGATTGTGCACCACTGAAGTCCATGGCAAAACTGTTAACTTTGCTGGGGCAGTGTCAGACCTTGGAGGCCCAATACTGAAGCTTTATATAAGTAGAATGCATTTCATCCATTGTGTTGGTTATTTTCAGCAGCCACTTAGATCCCCCCACCTTCCCATAATGGCTGGTCTTCCAGCTGCCCTTCTGCACTATTTACAGAGTACTGGCATCACTATACAAGCATAAATGAAGATCCACTGTCCCTCCCTTGCCCTACTCCCTGGTGAGATCTTATGGAGGGCTGGTGTGAAGTCCCTTCTCATGGCATGTAGGCAGCCCCCTTTCCCCTGCACAGCCCATAAGTAGGGCCTTGTGCCAGTCCTCAGCATTGGGGTGAAATGCAAACTGAGAATTTGTGCAATCATTTGTGAATTATATTCCAAAAGAAAATTTTTCACTGTCTAAATTAGTGAATACTTTAGAACAAAGAGTTCCATGACCTGTTCATGAACAAATTGAGAAAACTGAAATTATTTCCTGAATAAACTATTCATTGTCTTATATTTACTCAGTTCTAGTGTGACCAGCAGAGTTTTCTTTCCAATGTGTTCTATTGTTGTTTGTTTTACTGTTGTGCTTTAGGCCTTAATCTGAGAGTGGGGGCCCCATTGTGTTAGGCACTTTAAAAACCCTTCTTTGAAAGACACTATCCTGAAAATGTTTGCAATCTAGGTTACAATATCTCACACAGATGAAACAAATTGGGGGATGGGAAGTAGAGGATACAGCCACAGTAAAATATGTGTAACACTCAAATTGCCCATATTTCAGTAGAAACCAATAACAAAAGGTGCTAAAGCTTTCTTCACATAAAAACTAGAGGATTATCCAGTGCCACTGCTGAAAAAGTAGGCCAAATTTGCATAAATACCTTTAGTAGCCATAAAGCAGCTGATCCTGCTCCCGCTGAAGTCAGTGGAAGCTTTGCCATTGACTTCAGCAGGCCCAGAATCAGATTAATAGTTTCCCCTAAACAAGATAAATTATGATCCTTTTAGGCCTTATCTTATACACAAAGGGCCAAATTGTACCTTTTGCTTACTTTTGATATTGAGGGGGTTGTGTAGGAATGAGGACAGAATTAGATTAGCACTGGATATTGCATGAGTAAATAACACAACCAAACAGTTTTGGATTGGATTAAAAACCTTCATAAGTGTAACTAAATACAGGAGAGATTTTTCATAAATTCAGGGGCATGTCAGGGCTGTGTATTTTTGCAGCTGAGCACCTGCAGTGGCAAAAGACATGAAAGAGAAATTAGTCATTTTTTATTACAGAATGGAGGGTTATATTAATATTTATAACAGCTAACTCAAAAGTCCTATAGAGCTGGCCTTAATATGTACTATATATAGTAGAACATACAAAATAAAATCTAGTTTGCACTATAGGGTGTGTGCTGGAACACACACCCTACCCCACCCCACCCTCCCTTTCAACCTTGAACTGGGTTTTCTGGAACAGGATTAAGAATTTCATTACAATGGTTTCAAATCAGTTTTATTCCACTGAACCTGTTGACTAATCAATATGCACATTTACAGCTGAACACATGCCCATTGCCTAAACTTGATATGCTTGCTATGTGTATAACATATGGCATTAAAAACGTATTTTAGCATAAACGTTTTGGTTCATGTAAAACAACACAACTTAGTAACACTAACTATGGTGTTCCATTTAATATTTTAACTGTGTCAAAAGGGCAGTAGCAAAGTTAACCCTACATCAATTCCACCTCAAGTTGTTTACACCCACTAACATCACTGTGACCAGGATTTCACTTGGAAATGTGATCTTGTCATTTATTTTAGCATGAAAATGCTTCTAGATTGCATCTCAAAGCCTCTTTCTCAGTCTTTTGGCAGGCTACTGGCTCCTTCCCCTTCTACTAGAATTTACATGTGCTGATCAGGCATTGGCATACCTTTGCTTTCAAAACATAAATGCTTTCAGTGAAGAGAAAGGAGTTCCAACAGCTATTAGCTATGTTCTTTTTTTGTTGCAAAATCCTCTTTTGAAATTAAATAATCTTTAGAAGTATATACCAAATGTTTTCAGTGAATGCTACCCTTCTGCGATATATCAAAAATCTATCCTCTTCATTAACCCATTAAACTTCAGCCTTCCCCATTCTCACCTCTTTCTTCTCCCTACAGCTGTGGAGATGATATTTCATAGTGTACACAGATGGGTTAAGTGGGAAAACACACAGAAGACAGCTTTCTACCCCCAAAAAGTTTACAGTCCAAATGCTGGACTTGACATTAATCTAACATGCAGCAGAAAGGTGAAGGAGGATACAGGTTATAGATATAAGTAGGTATTCTTTTTCGATAGATACATCAAATATTTAAGTGGGAACACTTCATTTTGTTTTGGTGACGCAGAAATGAGGTGGGTTTTTTTTTTAACCATTCCCACTTTCTCAAACTTCAGTCACACACTTTTTGCAGGATTGGACTGTGCATTTCTCTTTTCTGCACAATCAATTTTTTAGCTTTTGCTATCAGAGTTCCATGTTATGTTTTGCATGGAGGTGTAGGAAGAACCCAACTGAGATAATCTGTGGAGAAAAAGAAAGGTTATAGAGTTTTACAAATATCTCTTCTCTACACACGAAGAGTGTACTCAGTCATGTTCATTTGTATTTCACTATATCCTATTTTCATATGCTTTATTTGTGTGTTAGAAAGGGTTTATGACCTTTGTGTTATTCCAATACAATAAAAACATCTAAAACTGCCCACTTCCCCACGAAACAAACCTTGGAAACTTTCTGAAATCCAATGCTTTCTAATATGGAAGACAATTCATTCCTACTTTGATTATAAGAACAGCCTTACTAGTCCATTTAGCCCACGCCCAGTATCCTGTCTCTACCAGTGGCCAGATGCTTCAGAGGGAATGAACAGAGCAGGCAATTATTGAGTGATCCGTCCTGTCAGCCAGTCGCATCTTCTGGCATTTGGAAGTTTAGGAACACCCAGAGCAAGGGGTTGCATTCCTGACCATTGTGGCAAATAGCCATTGATGGACCTATTCTCCATTAACTTATCTAATTATTTTTTGGACCCAGTTATACCTTTGTCCTTCACAACATCCCATAGCAACAAGTTCCACTGGTTGACTATGCATTGTGTGAAGAAGTACTTCCTTATGTTTGTTTTAAACCTGCTGCTTATTAATTTAATTGAGTGACTCCTAGTTCTTGTGCTATGTGAAGGGGTAAATAACACTTCCCTATTTACTTTCCCCATATCTTCGTGACTTTATAGACCTCAATCATATCCTCCTCTTAGTTGTCTCTTTTAAGATGAACAGCGCCAATCTTTTTACTCTCTCCTTGTATGGAAGCTATTCCATGCCCCTAATTATTCTCATTGCCCTTCTCTGTACTTTTCCAAATTCTAATATATCTTTTTTGAGAGGGGGCGACCAGAACTACACACTATATTCCAGGTACTGCCCAGTCACCCAGTTTAGTGGGATCCCTTTGTAAGTCCTTGCAGTCAGCTTTGGATTCAACTATCTCGAGTGATTTATTAAGATGGCAAATTCTGGTAACAGGACCAGTTCCAATCACTGAGTGGACAATCCAACAAACCACAGGTGTTTTTTAAAAATAAAATACTTGCACAGTTAAAAGGGGGGTGTTTGTGCATGTACATGCATGTAAAAGATTTGTATTTAAAGTACACCATTCAAAAAATGTCTGGCCATATGCACTCAAAAATATTTGAATGCATCTACATGATCCGCAATACATAGGACAAAAGGAACCCAGGACTTAGTGGTCTACAGACCACTAGATGATGACGCAGCAGATTTTCTAGAGTAGCTAATGGGATGAGCTGCCCAGCAGCATACTAGAAACTTTCCAGGTTATTTGTTTGTGGTGCCACAAGCCCCTGGAAATCATGGGATCTCATGGGTGATCTGCCAGTCACATTCATGCACTCACCCAGACACATACTAGACCTGACCTGCAGTCTGGGATGGAACATTAGGGGAATAACTAGTATTAGAGGCAGGACTGGTAGCCCTATCTATTATGAAGGTTGCCCCACACGTCACTCTGTTTTCAGTTGCATATAACTTTACCAAAATATAACCCTTTGGGCTGAAGTTTCCCCTCCGCCTGAAGTCTTCTGGAATATTTCTGAGAACGTGAAAGAAAAAACACATTGTTCTACCATTTTAAACAAAAATGCAGATGTCCTGTTATTTGAGAAGCTCTAGCACCCCTGTGCTTTGGAGCAGGGGTATGAATATTCAGTGGGGACATGACCTTCATGTCAGGGTCGTGGTGTGTGCTGCCTCCAAGAAAATCTATCCACCTTTAGCAAAGTTATAATTTAAGCATTTAAAACATCACAATTTGCACATGCTTAGTAGAGAGCAGCTAGAGTTTTAGAGAAATGGACAGTGACTAAATGCTCATGTGACCTCGCTGCAGCTTTCCCTGCAGGCAGCTGCGGTGGCAGTCTGTGTGTATCCAATGCCAACCCTCCAGGATTGTCCTGGAGTATCCAGGAATTCAAGATTAATCTTTAATTCACGATTACATCACGTGAAAACACCTCCAGGAAGAGGTCCAACCAAAACTGGCAACCCGAAATATTGCTCAACTCCCCGCATGGAGCAGCCGCTGGGGCGAACAGAACGGGAGGGCGGTGGCGAGCCCCCGCTCCCCAGAGGCCCCGCACCCAGGCGGGCCCAGGGGGTCTCCTGCGGCCGAGCACCCCGCCCAGGTGCCGCGGGGAGGCCCCCCCCAGAGGCGCGGTGCCCGACGCCCCATCGCCCGCCCGCCCGCTCGGGGCGCGCTGCTGCTCCGCTGGCTCCAGTCGGGCGGCCGAGCGCTTCCCGGGCGGTGCCGCTGGGCACGGGGTGGCCCAGGCCCTGCGCCGCGCACGGGCCGCCTCGCTGCGATGTGACACCCAGTCGGGGCGTGGCCGGTACTTCGCGCAGCCCCGACCTCTGGCCGCTTGGCGCATGCGGCCTCCTGCTTTCGGCTTGTGGCCCCACGTGACCTGGCGGGAGGGGGCGGGGCGCCGCTGCGTGACTCTCTCTTCGGGTCCCCGCCGGCGGCGCAGAGGGGAGGGGGCGGTTCCATCATGGCGTCCATGCAGGTGAGGAGCTTGCGGTGGAGCCGGGGAGGAGGGTCGCCGGGCGGGACGCTGGAGTGGGGAGAGCGGCGTTTCCGGGTGACCGGAGCAGCTCCTGGCGGGAGGGGAAGTTCGAGGCAGCTGGGCAGGGGAAGCTGCGGCGGTTGGTGGGGAAGCTCCGGGGTGTCCGTGGATGGGGGGGGAGAGAAGCTTCGCAGGAAGGGGGGTATGGGAAGGTATCTCTCCCCGGGGCATGGGGGGCACTATAACCCTCCACACACACCTAGCGTGTGTCTGTGAGGGACGTGGCAGACACCCCGCCCGCGGGGGAGTGTGTGTGTGTGTGTGTGTTGGGGGGGGGCGGCGTTCTGGTGGAGAGACACCCTCCTCCATAGTCTGTGAGGAAGAGGTGTGGTGGAGAAGATCTCCAGCTCCCCTGGGGATTGTGTGAAGATGGGGAAGAGATTCTCCCCGCCCCCCGAGCGTGTCAGGAATGGAGGATGTGATCGAGACAACCCCCTTCCTGTCCGCTGGGTGCATGTAAGGATCATACAGGGTACTGCAGAGAGACTTGCAAAGCCTTCCTAGGGGAGTTTATGAAGAGAGGAGAGGGCATGGCAGTCTGAGGTTGGGGTGGGTCTCACGAAAAGACAGCCTTGACACCAGGAATCGGTGGCGGGTGAGAAGGGGAGTCTTCCCCATTAGAGGGAACAGGAGGATGCCTGCTTGGGCTGGGCTGCAGTGGGTGTAATAACAACATGAAACGTCCTGCTACTGTGACAGGTTTCTACCAGAATTTTTTTTCTCTCTACCTTTTGTGGAGAAGTATTTAGATGGTGGCAGTCAAAACAGCTGTGGAGGTGTAGATTACTTTCTCTGTGCAACAAACTAAATTTGAAGGCAGAAGTGTCCACATTTACAGTATTAAGACAGGGGTATGAAATGTTCTGAGAAGGGAGACAAGTGATAATTCAGTTCCAAGAGTGTTCATGTTTGTTATCTCACTCATAACAAAGTGGTGCCTTTTTTCTTAACACATTTTCACATCTCATTTATCTCTATAAAAATTAATACTACTTTTGCCTTTTCTCTTTCCTTTCTGGAGCAGTGTTCTCTGCCCAATTTCTTATATTTTCCCTTTTGTTTTTCGCTTTTACCTTCTGAGCCAGTGGATTTCAAAGTGAAACAAACTAATTCAATGGCCAAAATAAAAAACCTGGTTACCATGAATTAAGATTGCTTGGTGGTATGTCAAACTCAGACATCTGAAAACCAGGAAATGTAGTTAGGGCTGCCCATGCATCCTGGCACCTTCCTCACTATTGTTCCAGGGCCTCACCACTGCAAGCAAGGAATGCATCTCTCTGAAAACTGCGCTCCCTGGTGTACAGACACTTCTATTTCTGTTACTTCTTCGCCTCTTATAACCTGACTCATCCAGTGCCTGGAGCAAAGTACAACTGTGTTACAATGGAATAGCATTAGGGTACTTTGGTGGAGATGGCAGGGTACTGTGAGCCCCTACTCTCTTGCTGCCCCTGCCATAACCCCCTTCCTCTCACTGCAGCCCCAAACTCTTCTTTCCCTATTCCTTCACTCTTTTGCCCCCTTCCTTCCCAAAAGCATTCATGTCTAATACTTTTCTCCCAAAGACTTTGATTACATTCAGCCCCCTCCCCAAATTGCTACAATTTGAGATTTATAGATGGTAATCTCTTAGCCATATAGCCTCAAAGTCCTTTTATTTTAGAGTGGGGCTTGTGATTAAATTATCCTTAATTATGTTAATTGAAGGGTGAGCTCCCAGCAGTCAAGAGGTCTGTGATTCAACCAGTCATGTGTATCGTTCAGTTTAACAGTACAGGGCACTAGAAGGAAACCGTTTTTTGGTTCGGGTTTTTTTTTTGTGGGGGGGGGAAGCTGCCACTTGGGAATCCCTTGGTCAGATTATTCCAAGTTTGGATCATTAATGTTACCCTGCACCCTATAAGACATACCAAATTTCAAGGCATTCTCATTAACCATTTGGAATGTAGAGTACAGTACTTACAAGAATTAGAATTTTATAGCATATAAAATGGCAGGAGTGGAAACCCTCTAGCTGTTCTTCTGTATTTGGCGTATGCACAGTTTAAAAATAGATACTTTAAATACTGTTCTCAAATTGGGTCCCCCCAAAATTTAGTGAGTGCTATGCACTACCTTTGGTAAAATTTGACAGGTTGACCCATAGCTCAGTAATAGTTTGATCTCCAGTGCTGGGCAAAAAACCAACAACATAGAAACTTTTTTTTTTCTAAAATAGCTGTTTTTGGGGGGACTGATATCTCTGGTTCTCCTGGATCACATGACTCCAAATTTGGGTCACTGACCCTTCATCCTCCAGAGAGAGACAAAATTTCAAAAGTTCAAACTAAGCATGTTGTTTTTAGAGGACCTAGAAACATTGACTTTTATACAGATGTCATAAGGTAGCCTTAACTATAGTGGTGCTTGTATACTGCTCAGACAGCCCATAGAGAAGATGTACCAATTGGAACAAAACACACATGGCTATGCTGATACCCAGCTTCGGGGTTTATGACTAGGAGTAATATGAGCAGCTGGTGTATTGTTAACTGTATTTGTGTTACGTTGCATATGAAAATGATCAAGGGGAGCCCAACCCCCTACAAAACAGCCACTAATTATAGCCTATAAGTAATCTAGTCACACATACACCCACCCACCCCCCGCCAGTGTACTAGACAACCCGGGCCCACTATAATGGGAAGTCTGGAACACTAATTGAAATAGGTGTGGTATGCCTGTATGAGAGAAGGTGCAGGGCACAGTACTACACAAGGGGCAATGGAACAAATGGAGCAATGACACATTTCACCTTGATGCCTGGCCCTATCAAAATGTATGTTACCATATGTCCTATGCTTTTCCAGGGATACCTGGGCAGGAGGATCCCAAAATTAAAAAAAACAAAACAGGAGAGGAGTGTTAGGATATAGATATTCAGGCCTGCCTGCAAAGGCCTATACTTTAGGTGTATTCTTATCACTGAGCTAGTTATAGAGGTACAAAACAAGAATCAAAATCAGTCTTCCTGTTTATAGGCCTTCTCTTGCTATAATAGTCTAAGGCCTTGTTCTTAGGCTAAGACTTTTGGCTAAGCAGAAGAGGCAGCCATAAGCTGGGAAGCGTATGGTCACATCTTTACATTCTAAACTAGTCACATTGAAATAATGTGCTATTGGGCTGTTAGGAATACAATCCTGTCCTGATAATGCCTATCACCTCCAGATAAAGATGGTTAAAGAAAACTTAGTTTGATAGCATCCTGTCTGGCAAGAACTCACTTCTCAATAGCTGGGGTGTAAAATCTTCATTTCTTTGTTGTTCTATCACTGTAGTCTCCATTTCCCTATTGTTTGTCTGTATAATCTCTGTTTGGTTCTGTGATTGTTTCTGTCTGCTGTATAATTAATTTTGTTGAGTGTAAACCAATTAAGGTGATGGGATATAATTGGTTAAATCATGTTAATATGTTAGGATTGGTTAGTTAAATTTCAGTAAAATAATTGGTTAAGGTATAGCTAAGCAGAACTCAAGTTTTACTATATAGTCTGCAGTCAATCAGAAAGTAAGGTGGGGGGAATGGGAACAGGGGCACAGGCCAGGCTCTGTGGCATCAGAGCTGGGAAGGGGGACACCAAGGAAGGAAATTGGAATCATTGCTTTCTGGAAGTTCACCCCAATACACATCAAATTGTTTGCACCTTAGGACTTTGGGTATTGTTGCTCTCTGTTCAAGCGAGAAGGACCAGGGAAGTGAGAGGGTGAAGGAATAAGATCTCTAACAATATGAATAAGTGCAAAAATAATAATTATAATAGACTAGAAAATTCTGTGAGTGAAATGTATTAGACTCTGGAATGGTCTCCCAAGAAAGTAATGGAAGTCCAGGTTTATGAGTCATTTAAAACAAGACTGAATAAAGCATGTGAGAACATACAGTACCATACAATCCCGATTTAGCAAGAGGATGGGCTAATAGATCTTTTGTCTCCATTTTCTGTAAGAATCTGTATGCCAGATTATTTTTGCAGTTGGGTCTTTATTTAACATTCAGAATTCTTTATGCAGCTTTGTTTTGACTAATTATAAATTATGTCCTCAAAAGTTTCTATGGGGGGAAAAAAAAACTTCTGTAGATATGTATAAAAACTATGTGGAAGAGACTGTTGTGAAGCTTTAAGAAGATACAATCTGGGCTGTTCCTGTGTTTGCCACTAGTCTGTGTTGTGAAATAAGCTGTACAAGAGCACACCTGTTTTTCAGTTTGCCTATCTGTAAAAGGAAGATGACTGCCACCTTTGTAAAGCACTTTGAGATCCACAGATGCAAAATGCTGTCTAATACTAATAATAATGTTTTAGTTAATGTCTGTTTCTTGGAAAATATGGCAGTGGGAAAGTCTAATTTAGTGCTTGTTTTTACATTATAGATGTTAATCTCGAGTGTATCTATTAAACTCACTGATAGTGTCTAAGGGACCCCTATTTCCCTAGGCCTTTTGATCAGGGAGCTAGTGAAGCATTGTTTTTGTTTTCATATTACTAATCATGTAGCCTTTTAAAACACATTTTTATAGCACATTTTTGTAATGTTTTCTTGAAGTTGAGAGATTCTCTTCAGTTTTTTAATGAGAAATCTGCAAGGTGTGGGCATACCATGGATTTATATTGTGATATTTTCTGTCTTATTATCTATCCTTTTCCTGATGGTTCCTAATGTTCTGTTTGCTTTTTGGACTGCTGCTGCTCATTGAGCAGATGTTGATATCTCCCTCATGTAAGAGGCAGATGTAAATAATGTAAAAATACACCTACATTTATGAACTATAATATAATTTTGTCTTGAGGACTTGGTGATGCATACAAACCATGCACACTTTATAAAATCCTTGGATAAAATTGGTGGTAGCCTTTCCCTTGTTAAAGACTTGTAACTCAGACAGTCCTTATACACTGAAATTTTTAGCATTAATTTGCCATTGACAGCCAACACTTATTCTAAATATTTTGAAACAATTAAGTACCTTGTTAAGTTAGATTAATACTTGAAAATGTAGTCTCTTCTAAATTTTAGCAAAATGCCTTAAACTTCATTGCACAAACAAAATCACATAGCATTACATTAAAAGATTTGGAATATAGATGTACTTTTACACGGGCTCATGGGAGAGGCAGCTTTCAAGGCAAAAATAAAATCCTCATTATACAAATACCATACTGAAGGCCTACAGTCCAATCAGTAAAGCTCCATGTGTTGTGAATTACATTAGCTCTGTATTTGCTGAGATTTGAATATTGACATATACAAATGACCTGTACCTAACTCATGATAGTGTATTACTCACCTGAAAAGAACAAAGTCTAGTATGGTATTAAAGCATATACCTCAGACTTGGTTCCATATATACCCGTGTGCACACAGTTAAAATATCTTATCAGAATTCAAGTTTGTGTGAAAAGAGATGATAAAGGGAAGCTGGGATGATGGCAATGGTATAATCAGTGGATCAGTGCAATGACTGTTCCAAATTTAAGATGTCCACAGCCAATGTTTATAAATTTAGAAAAGGATTTTGATCTCATTATAACATATCTTACACTATATTGGAATGATATATACTTAAATCCAATTTAACTATTTTTTGTTTGGTCAGGGAAAGATTTAGGGTCAGATCTTTTCTCAGTAGAACTGCTAGATTATTGCTTGATAATCCTTCAGTTTCATTAGCATAATCTTTGCATCATTTTAATTTTGTGATTTGGAAATACATTTTTGATACAAATATCAAAATTAAAATGACTACTTTTGGAAAGGGAGTCATCTTAAAATATAGCTCATTAAATTTTTACAGCTTGATAATATTTTTATTTTAGCATTAATACCAATAAAACTCTACGAAAACAAGAGGCTAGGTTTTTATAGAATGTACACCAAAAATTACAACTTTCTATGGTATTTAAAATTGTGTAGGGTGATAGTGGACCCCAGATACATTCTGTGTGCATTGGAAGCTCATTCTTGGATTTTGGAGCTTTGTATGAGGCCTGTTTTCAAAATATTTTAAAGAAAACCTTTTTTAACATAAGTTCCTAAAAAAGAAATACAGATCTTCACAGCTAGTCCCAAAGTGCAGTTAACTACAAAAAACCCCCACCCCTATCATAACTTAATATGATAAACATTTATTTAATGTTTCCTTCAGAGAGACTGTTGAAGACACACTGAAAATCAGGAAATGCCCTATTTCTCCCCTTCCCTTAATCTGAGACTGCTAATAATACAGTGTTTTGGTGTGTACCAACAGAAAATTAACACATTTTATGGTTCTACAGTCTAAGTGGTAACTGTTAAGTTTCTAATGCAATAAGATTGAGTGATGCAATTTCCCTATTAAAACAGCTTTGAGTAGGAAGTTAAAATGCCTTTCCTGTTTCTCCATATGATTATAATTTAAAAACTGCCTAACTTGTGATTTACTAATCTTTTAGACATATGCAAATTTAATAATCATGTGAACTAATCAAACCTGATTGTCTCTAGCATCCAAGTTTGTAATAGTTAAGAACATAAGAACAGCCGTACTGGGTCAGACCAAAGGTCCATCTAGCCCAGTATCCTGTCTTCCAACAATGGCCAATGCCATGTGCTTCAGAGGGAATGAACAGAACAGGTAATCGTCAAGTAATCTATCCCCTATCGCCTATTCCTAGCTTCTGGAAAACAGAGGGTAGGGACACCATTCCTGCCCATCCTGGATCATAGCCATTGGTGGACCTATCCTCCATGAACTTTACTTCTTTTTTTAACCCTGTTATACTTCACAACATCCTTTGACAAAGAGTTCCACAGGTTGACTGTATGTTGAATGAAGAAATACTTCCTTTTGTTTGTTTTAAACCTGCTGACTATTAATTTCATTTGGTGACCCCTAGTTCTTGTATTATGAGAAGGAGTAAATACCACTTCCTTATTTACTTTCACTACACCAGTCCTGATTTTATAGACCTCTATCATATCCCCCCTTAGTCGTCTCACTTCCAAGCTGAAGAGTCCCAGTCTTATTAATCTCTCCTCATATGGAAGCTGTTTCATACCCCTAACTATTTTTGTTGTCCTTTTCTGTACCTTTTCCAATCAGAGAACTTTTTTGAGATGGGGCGACCACATCTGATCACAGTATACAAGATGTGGGCATACCATGAATTTATATAGAGACAATATCATTACCTGCTTAGGACTTGATTCTGCCTTCATTATGCACCTCAAAGATCTCTTGAAATCAGTGAAAGGTTAGGGTGTGCAAGAAATGCAGGCTCAGATGCCTGATATATGCAGGTTCTTAATTTTCCTTTCTTTGAGATTGATATTTATGCACATTTAAGGTTTCCTAACACTTTCCATTATAAGCATGAGTTCAGTTGCTTGTAACTTTACTAAACTTGGACCATTGTGGCTGAAATTTTCCATGCTTATTTTCTGCTTAAGACTGAATATTTTTAGGCTTTAGGAGGAATGATTGAGCCTTTTTGGAGACTATTAGGGCAAAATAGGCAGTTTTACCAAATAAAGGAGGAAAAAATAATCCAGCTGCTACTTTGAAGAGCTCTAGCAGCAGGTTTGGAGGAAGAACTCAAAATTTGGAAGTGGGATAGTCCTGCAATTGGAAGGTTGCATTTCTAAATCCATCCAGTTTTGGTTATAATCACTGCAAATTAAGTTGTTTTATGTGCTCAGTAGAGCTCCTTGCAGACTTGCAGCTAAAATCTGTGAGCAGGCTCTTGGCCCCTGTGCAGAGCCATCAGGAGTTTTCTAGTCCCAGCACTTCCACTGACTTCTTGTTAATTCTGTGCATTTCCCAACTGTATTGTTTGAGAGAGGCCAAATGCCGTTGGCAGGTAAGGAAAGGATCATTTCCCTCCTTTATAGGCAGGGTAACTGAGAGATAGCTCTGCCAGAAATGACTTGTGTTAGGAATAGAACCCAGACCTCTAATGTGGGAGATCCAGGTCTCATCTACTTAGCCACACTCACTTTTGGAACAAATGTGCCAGATTAGTGTGCTTAGGTGTGCTCTCTTTAACCATTAAATCACACTTCCATCCAGAGCGAGAAATAGAATCCAACAATCCTGATTCCCAACATTCCTTTGCTAGTGCTTATACAATTATTTTCTGACCACAAAATGTATGCTGTCTGTTCTAGTGTCTGGTTCTCATGGAGGATAATGGCAATCTACCTCTGCTACAGCCTTCTCCTTTAGTGGTAATGGTATATGCTGTGAATCTAAAGGTCCTGACTTCCAATCCTCTTGATTGCCCCTGTGGTGGTTCATATGGTTCTTTATGATGGAATTTCTGTTTTTTCAGTTTGCTTTTTTAGAAATACCTAGGAAATGACATACAGAAAAACTACATTAAAAGAATGTTAAGGTTGCAAAGTTTACTCTCAGTTAAGGAAATGGCAGAATTAAGGTTGCCCGTATAACCTTAATGCTGCCCCGTTGTGCATTAAAATAGTCTTTACATGGTGCCATATTATTTTTATTCTACAGACCCTTGCCTCATTAAGTACCACAGGGTGGACAGTGAACGAGATAGAGTTGCAAGAAGACAAAACACAAAAGATAGTTCTTTAATGGACTGGGATAAAAGAGAGCTGTATTAAATAAATTGCATTAAGCACGTCACTCTAAAAATCTGTATTTCACATTGGTTTTGACCTTTTTTGTCCCACATCATAGCAGGTATATTTCCAGAGGATGGTTGGATGCCAGTACAACTGGGTCCGGGTTCCTCTCTGGAGCTCCTAAGTACTATTGTAATACAAATAATAAATAACATAGGTCTGCCACTTGGCAGCATAGAACACTGTTAGAATTAACTAGACCACAAAGCTAGATGCCTCTTATTTTTAAAATTGTTCTCGTCTCCATTGTCACTTTTAATATAAACTTTTGGAAAATTCAAACCAAAATAATTCTTTCCTAAAACATTACCTTCATTTCATGAGCAACCCTACGATAAAGCTAGAATGCATATTTCCTGGGCTTGCACTGTTTGCTCTATTTGCTTTTTTAAAATCAGAATATCCAAATCAGTATTCTATTGGATATACCTTTAGCTATTCATATATAGAAGTAAGTGGGGATTTTTCACTTGGCAGTTAGTGGCAGCTGGATGTGTAAATCAATGACCGTACATGATCTATTGGTTTGGACCAGCACATTTGAAAAAAGTTTGCTTATTGTCTTTGAAAACCCATAGTGTTTTCTTTCCAGTAGTGTCAACTAAGGGTATGTATAGACTACATTTTACAACCCGTGGCAGTGAGTCTCAGAGCCTGCATCGATATACTCTGGCTCATGCTACAGGGCTAAAAACAGCTGTGTAGACATTGCAGCTTGGACCCTGAAGCTCAGGAAGAGATGTGAGAGGAGGGTCTACACAGTGGTTTTAGTGCCAGAGAGCAATACTCTCAATATTGGGTTGGAAGCTCCTCCCGTTATTTCCATGGGTTGCTTGGTATTATGCATTTTTTTTTCTGGATTTTTCATATATTTTTGAAAGCACCTGGTGGGATCTGCGTGAGGTTAATTATATATGTGCATTTTGTAGTTCAAGCACCTGGAATGTGGTAATAGGGAATTATTTAAGGTTGGAGGACTAGTGCCGTGGCTGCTGTGCTGCTATCATCTTTGAAAAAAGGTGTAAATATTATCGTAGAATCATAGGACTGGAGGAGAGGTCATTTAGTCCAGTCACCTGCGCTCATGACAGCACTAAGTATGATCTAGATCAGTAGTTCTCAACCAGGGATCTGGGGCCCATTGGAGGGCCCCGAGCAGGTTTCAGGGGGTCTGCTAATCAGGGCTGGCATTAGACTTGCTGTGGCCCAGGGCAGAAAGCCGAAGCCCCAACATATGGGGCTGAAGCCTGGGGTTCCAAGCCCTGCCACCCAAGGCTGAAACTGATGCCTGAGCAACTTAGGGCTTATCTATACTAGCACTTTATAGCACTGTGCTTCCAGTGCTGGTAGCTACACCCCTTGTGGAGGTGGTTTTTTTTAGAGCACTGAGAGAGCTCTCTCCCAGTGCTCTGCCACGACTACATGTTGCCAGTGTAGACTAGCCCTTAGCTTCAGAGGGCCCTCTTTAGCGTGGGGCCCTTACGCTGGCTCTGCCTTTTATATGCAGAAAAACAATTGTTGTGGCACAGGTGGGCTGTGGGTACCAGCTGCTGGCCCCACTCAGCCCGCTGCCAGCCTGGGGTTCCATTCATCCAGGCAGGCAGCAGGCTGAGCGGGGCCAGCAGCCGAGACCCCGGCTGGCAGCAGAGTGCCACTAAAAATCAGCTCGTGTGCCACCTGTTGCTGACCCCTGATATAGAAGCTTATTATGACGAAGATTGTTAAGAATATTAAGTAGTTTATTGATGTTATGAAAAGTGATGACCCAGTGGGGGTCATTGTGATTTATGTGTTTTGTAAAAGTTAGTTATAAAAAGGACTAGATAGTGTATTTTGTAGCAGTCCTCTGAAGCTATCCTGAGAGATGTTTTTTCCTGACACCTTACTCTCTGGCAGGGAACTGCCGCTATTTACGCAATACTGTCCCAGATTTTAGGTAAATATTTGGGTTGTTCTAAACCTATTGCTTGTATCTTTGTGTGCTTAAATCTAATAAATTGTAGTTTTAGATAAGAGCATGCTTGCTTGTATTAATTTTTCATTAGCCGGAGCGCTGTGTTCCCATTGCTTTATTCCTGACACGGCCTGGCAGGAAAGTTAAGTTATCACTGCTGTGGGTTCTGAAAACTCTGCGTAACAAGCCCTGATCCTACAACACTTAAGCAGGTACATAACTTTTCTCCCATGAGTAGTCATGTTGACTTGAATGGGACTGAGAGTGCTTAAATTTAAACCTCTACCTAAGTGCAGCATCTGTGGCTAAAATTATATATACAGATGCTCCCCAAGTTACGCAAACCCAACTTACGCAAGCCTACACTTATAGAAAAAGTTCTGTAAGCGCTTTTCTTTTTCATGTAATTGTCAGGTATACGTCCCTGACTTATGCAAAATTCGACTTATGCAAGGCATTCCACAACGGAATGCTTGTGTAAGTCGGGGTGTGTGTGTGTGTATATATATATATATTTTTTCCCCCCCTGTTTATGGTACTCTTTGTCTCTTCAAAACAAAATTGCTTTGGTGTTAATGAAAAGTTATTTTGACTTTCAATACATTAACAAAGTTATTGTAACTTCTTGTATACACATAAACCAAAATTTTCTAAAATAGGTACCTAAAGTGCATATTTATGTACCGAAGTTACTTAGGAGCACAAGTCTTACTGACTTTAAACTGCAAACTCTGGTAGAGAAAGATAGCCTGGTTGAGTCTGGTTTTAGGTTTCTTCAGCTGTGGAAGTTCAAAATAGCAGAAAGTGGTATTCACGAATATAACATATTCCCTTACACTTATGTCAGAGTTTGTGGCATTCTTACAGTAGAGATATTAATGAGGCCCTGGACTTGCCTTTTGCAGAATAGATGGGCATTAGGTATGAAATTTGTTAGGAGAAAATTCCTCCTCTCTTTCTCTCCCCCTGCCCTTGCGCCTGGAGCCGGCTCAGGCTTTACCGCCTCCCCCTGCCCTTCGGGTTGTGTAGTAATTTTTGTTGTCAGAAGGAGTCACAGTGTAATGAAGTTTGAGACCCTCTGGTGTAGGTAATTCACCTCTCAGAGAGGCGGTAGCTAGGTCAACGAAGAATTCGTCCATCAACTTAAATGCATCTGTGGTGAGGGTTAGGTCAACCCAAGTACATCACACAGGGTGCAAAATTTTTCACAGCCCTGAGCTAGGTCTATCTAATATTTTGGCATAGACCAGGCCTAAGACTATAAAATATGAAGCAAGTAAAAAAATAAAAATAAAAAAGTAATGTGTATATGAAAGAGTAAATTTAAATTAAGAAAAAATATTTAAAAAACCCAGGATTTTATTCACCTTGAGACCTAATATATTTTAGGTCAAAGTTAAATTATTTGAAACAGCATGTGAGGGTGGAATTTATAGACAGAATGCAATAAAGGAATGGTGGTTGGAAGGGTAGACTATGAAATTAGTAACGTACAATTTTTAATGGATTATATTGGATTTTTCTGGGGGTAACAAAACATATTACAGGGTCTTTATATACAGAGAAGGTGATCTGAAAGCTAAGTATGATTTTTGGGCCTACTGACCTTGATGTGATTTCTTTTAAGACGGAGAGAAAAATCACTGAATGTTCTGCTGTAAATAATAATAAAAGCTGAGATTTTTAAAATGGTTGGTCTGGAGCTACCAAAAAAAGTAGCTTTACTGTTTAAAATATTTTCCATAAAATCTTTGTGCAGGCTGACAACTTGTGGGCCAGTACTCAGATTATTTGAAACAATTGGCTTGACTCAGGCAAAAACAGTATTTATAATCAGAAGTTCATTAGCACCACTAGGGTGACCAGATGTCCCGATTTTATAGGGACTGTCCCAATTTTTGGGTCTTTTTTTTTATATAGGCTCCTATTACCCTCCCACCCCCATCCTGATTTTTCACATTTGCTGTCTGGTCATCCTAAGCACCACTTAGCTCAGGTACAAGTTGAATCTTATAAAATAGGAAATTCATCTGATCTGACAAAAGCAACGCATCACTAGAACTTGAAAGTATTTATGCAGGATTTCAATTAATACTAGCAAAATAGGAAACAGGTCAGTTAACTTGTTCCTAGGTATATGTTGAGTAATTAAGCATTACTTACAGTATTATCTCAAACTTCGCTTACTGTGCAAAGATACTTATTTTTGTTACACTTCAGAAGCTTTATATTCTTATTTATAGTAATTCAGTATAGAATTGTGGCAGTTCTAAATTTCAAGCTGTTTTTATTACCTTCAGAAGAATATACAAGATGTTCTCTTCTGTTAAATAACATATTAAACTACATTACAATAATTTTAAGGCTGCAGAATCAAACAGTAATAAATTAGGTTGCCTGTGCAATCTTAATTTATCTCTCTTCTGTGTGTTTCCATATCTTAACATGCCTTTATTTTTTTGTAAGTGTAACCTTACATCTGACTTCCTTAGTTTGTAATACTTGATTTTGGGATAATTCAGGGTGCATTTATTTAACTCAGACTTTTAAGTACTGATGTGCACAGTTAGAGAACAAACACAGTCAGGGTAAGTAGTCTACCAATTAGAGCTGGGCAAATGGTGAATTAACTGAAAAATGCATGTTTCAGTACCCCTGTAACAATTTGTGAATTTAATACAAATGTGCCAAATAATTTAGGGCAATACCTTCTGTTGGGACTAGGGCACCATTCACAAAAAGCCAGGAAGAACTGGGGGTGGTACTCCATACCCATTAGTTAGTGCATTCAGCTGGGATGTGAGAGAGCCAGGTTCAGTTCCCCATTCTGACTGACATGGGGAAAGATGCAAGTTCAGATATTCTCATGTTGCAGGAGAGTGCTCTGAACAGTAGGTTAGGGGATATTGTGATGTCTGTGTCTCTCCTGTTGAAGCTGTTCTTCTGGGTATAAATAGTTAGTCATTGGAGCATGGATGTGGACTTCGGTCTCCCACTTTCCGGGTAAGTGCCCAAATCACCGGGCTGTCATTCTCATTCTCTTTCTCTCTCTGGCCCAGTGACTAATTATTTATACAAAGTGGAATAACTTGAGCAGGAAAGACTGAGAAAGATGCTCCCCAGGCTACCCAATAACCAAGGGATTAGTGCACTCTTCTGCAGTCTGGGAGACCCAAATTCAGATCCCTGTTCCAATGACTGTTTATAACCAGTGGAACAGCTTCCCTGAGGAATTGACACCCATATCAGAATATTTCATAGCTGTGAGAAATGGTAGTAATTGTTACTTCTGTCACAGTGGCTCTATTTAAGAGCTGTTGTCTTGACTCCAATTGTACTTTAAGTAATCATAATAGTTAGATACAAAAATAGTTAACAGCTTAATTACGACCTAATTGCTTTACATTTGACCTATGCACAAGTTTTTAATTTATTTTAATTCTATGGCATGTTTGAAGAGCGTTATTCTGTTAGTCTTTTCTTTACCCTAATGAGCCTGATGCAGACACCAAACTTCTTAAAGACTCCATTTTTCACTTTTAACTCAAACTAATAGATGTTCTTCTAAATTTGCAGAATTCATTCTCTGCTCAGTGCTTTAAACTTGGGAGGACATACTATATTTTTATACACTAGTCTGAATCCCTGCTTTAAGTGCAAAATGGTATTCCACCTTAAGTAAGGAGCCATGATTGTTCCTACTATGGAGGTACCAAAGTCGTTGCTAAGTACCGTTATGTTATCTGCTTCTCTTGCTTTAATTTAAGAACTGTTTTGATATATTGTAAATATATTTATAACAAGCTGTTTCACTCTCAAATTGGGCTTGTTGGCCATAAGTGGATTCATCTGGCACCTGATTAGGCCTTTTACGTGTATACCATGATCCAGTTTGGATCGACAGTTGCCAATAATATATTGTAAATATATTTGGAATTATATAAATGAGAACATGACTGAGTTTGGACCTTCTGACTTTTCTCTTAATCTAACAAATTATAATAGATTGTTTAATTTTTGTGGTAGAAAGCTCCCTTTCCTTGTCTTCAGGCACATTTTCTGTACTTCAAGTTTTGAGTAGATGGTTGGCAAAAAATGAGTTTCAGATGTTTTGCTTTTATTAAACAGCAAAATGTACTGTAAATTAATGAGCTTTATTGTAATATATAGTTTATGCAATATTTCAAATCCTATTTATATTCTTTTTAGAAGAGACTACAGAAAGAACTGTTGGCTTTGCAGAATGACCCACCTCCAGGAATGACTTTAAATGAAAAGAGTGTTCAAAATTCAATTACGCAGTGAGTGTGTAAATACTTTTCATGTATTCTACATTAGCTCAAATTATAGATAAGTCAAGTGTTTTTTCTAGAATAATATTTTCTCCTGTTGATCCATGAATATAAAAAAAGTGATGATTCACATGTACACTCAGCAAAGAATCCTGTGGCACCTTATAGACTAACAGATGTTTTGCAGCATGAGCTTTGAATGGGAATACCCACTTTCTAATTGCAGTATCCGAAGAAGAAGAAGTATTCATCCTGCAAAAACATAAACATGCTACAGAATATATAGACTTACACAGCCTTCTTCTAACAAGACAGACTAACACATACACATGTACACTGTTTAATATGTTCACTAGTAACTGATAAACTGGGTTATAATCTGCAGTATGATACATTTCACTGCCTTGTATAAAGTCTGGGTCAATGATGCACTTTTTTTATAGAATAAAAAACTTTTTTGTCTGGAATTTTTAAAAAATCAGCCTAAATGTGCCTACACATTATCTGACAGAGCAGAATTAAATTCTGGCAAACCATTCTAGGTCAAAACTATTAGTCTAAAGTAGTTTGACATTATCTACATTTTGCATTAAGTCAAGAGGGTATCCCTCTTAGTCAGCAGTCTCTCATTTGGATTTCCTTTCTCTGTTCGGTGTGCCCAAACAATTCTGAACTCAGGAGAGCAAAATCTGAAGGGATGCTAAGCATTCAGTTTTATCTAAAACTGCAGAGAAGGTGATGTGAGATCACTCCATGCTTTGACATCAACAGGAATGGGGAAAAGACTATAAGCAAACTATACCTTTCACTCCTAAATACACCAGTCACTGCCATCAAGGTAGATTTGACATTAAATCATGATGCGGGGGAAACTGAAGCAGAAGAAAATAAATACTGTGACTTTAATAAAATGTTACATGGTTATTGTATGATCCAGAGAAAGGTCCATGTTCTGTATGGCCCTTGTAGCATGTGGCAATGGGTTAAAAGAATAGAGGAGAGTAAGATATTGAACTACAGCAAATGTTGGTGAATGGGCTACATGAATATTAAAATAGCTTGAGGGTAAGATGATGGGAACCAAGAGCAAATTTTCAGACTCTTTCAGGAAACTAATTATTTTAGAGAATGGTGGTTTGATTTGAATATTTTTGTGTTTTTCAAAAATAAAGTATAAGCTGGTTTATGCTTTTATTTGCCATTATATCTATGTCTGAAAAAAAAAAGTGTGCACTAGAAAGGTTTTATTGGCATCAATGTGAGGTGTCCATTATTTTAAGCAGCAAAGCCATAAGCGAGAGATGTAGGTCATCCTAAGGGAATGTTGATAAAACTCAGAGCACATCTGACATGTATCATTGAGACAATATAGACATGCAACCCTCTGACATCATTTTTAGTTACTTTTCAAAATAGTTGCCTTTTTGACCAATAAGTTTTTCCCTTTGTTACTGATTATATATATTTATATATTTACAGGTACCTTTTTGGCCTATCAGTTTCCTTTATTGTTGCACAACCTTTAAAGAGGAGCTCAGTGATTAAAGTAGATTAGTTTGAAAATCAGCTACTATTTTTGTAGTGTGCTATTGTCTTGCTAACCTTCACATTCTATTAGTTGTTAAGTTCTAAATAGAACCACAAGTGACATTTCTGCAGATGTGAGTCAGGGAAAGGAGCATGCCCCTTTTCATTTTGATTTAATGTTAGTAAACTACATTGTATTTGTGACATTTCTATTATTCTTAAATCTCCTTGGCAGAAAAGTAAAATAAAATGGAAAGGGAGTCTGCTTTCACCTGAGGAAGGGGATAGACATAATCATCACACAAGTTGTAGACTTGGTAATGAGGCTGGGGGTGGACATATTACCAGTCTTTCAACTTGAGCTTTACTGTCTCTTGTGTCTCTCTATAAAATGCCTATTTGTACTCACATTTGTATTTATTTCCTGAGGCATTGCTGCTTGTATAATCTACAACACTATGCAAAGATTGAGTATATAAAATACCAAACTTGTTTCTCACATACAGAGGTTTGGTGTTAATTTCCATGTTATATTTACTTTGCTTTCATGGTCATTGTGATATCATGTAGTAGTACCATAATAGGTAGTTCATTCAGTTATTCTTTTGTATTTTATTTTAAATTGCTTGATTATATTACTAAAGATTTGTATCTCTTTTTTTAGGTGGATTGTAGATATGGAAGGTGCTCCAGGTACATTATATGAAGGGGAGAAATTTCAGCTTCTATTTAAGTTCAGTAGTCGCTATCCCTTTGATTCTCCTCAGGTAATTAGTTTCTCTCTCCCTCCTGCTTACCTCCCATTTTTAGATTATAGCTGCATGGCATATGCTGACTAGTAACATTGTCCACACTTCTTGTAATTTTAAGGTTCTGTTTTAGTTACATGGATTTCAGTTGTACACTCAATTGTGCAGTTGCCACCTCTTTTAAAAATGTTTCTGCAACAGAGATATATGTCCATTTGTTCTCATAGGAAGAACAGAGTAAATCTGAAATTTTTTAGTGTTACTTGAATTATCTTGGGGATTTTTTTATGACCAATGAAAGAGCAACACAGGGGTAGTGATTCTCTGCTTTTGGAATGTAGAAATAGAGTGGATGACAAACTTCTTTTTTTCCTCTATTCTTGCCTCCAAACCCCAGTGCTGCTCCTTAACGTCACTTTCTTTGCAGTTTCTCTGCTTCTCCTGTTAGTACTGCTGGGGAAGTACTGTAGGTAGGACCACATCTGTGATTGTGGCAGGGGAGCACAAATATAGATGTTATGGCATGGTAGGAGAGGCTTGATAATCTAGTAATACTACATGAGTTAAGGAACAAACTTGGTTCATTTTTTCTTAAATCAGCAGCAAGAGCTGCAGAGGAAGTGCACTGTCCTGTTGGAAAGGTTGCTATGTTGATCTCTAGTGACATTAAACCAACTAAAGGAGCAATATCAATGTTGAGCTACATTCACCCTACACAACCAGAGGGAAGGTTACAAAGTGTGGCTTTCAAGGGGAAGGTGGATAGGCAGAAGACCGTCCCTCTATCCCCTGAAAAAAGAGGAAAAACCTAGAGTGAGAGAACTTTAGTCTTCATGTCCTCTCAGCTGAAAGTTCTGAGTTTGTGAATTAGTGCTAATTGTGGTGATTTCTGTGGAGACATATTTATTGCAACTCATTCAAAAATTCATACAAAAAGCTTAACCACAAAGATATGTTTAGGTACTGTGGTAAAAACTAGAATGCTGACTTTTCAGTCTTAGGTTTTAAGGAACAAACTGGCACCTGCACATCTGCACCCATCAGGTTTGCAGTGAAGTACTCATAGGTGATCCACAAGAGGGTAGCCACTTTCATTTGGTTCCAAGTAGGTACTCTTTGTACTCATTACCCGAAGTGTGTGTGTGTGGCTGTGTGCAACTTATTGTAAAACAGTAAACAGACCAATACATGTACACCAGTTAGTACAGAAAACAATTAAATATTTAAGTAATGGATGCTTGACTGTTGAAGATAGCCAGAACTTCCTTAATAAAAATTCTGTATATAAGTTCATCTTGTATAATTTAACACCTTGATTCTAACAAAAGTGCATATATAGTGTAAAATAACAGTTTAAACTTCTATCACTTGAGCACTCAGTTGTTTTCTGTCTCAGATATATGTTGTCTCATAGTGTGCATGCATTTGCTTACTGAGTTGTGCATAGATGTTATTTTTTGAAAGGAGAGACATTAGTTTGAAAAAGAAATATATTGCTGGATGTCTGAAAAAATAAGACCTTCAGTATTTTAGGAATAGCAGTATAGAAGTTCAAAATGAAGTGAGGAGGGTGGTCTTGTGATTAAGGCATTGGGCTGGAACTCAGAAGATCTGAGTTCATTTCCTATCTCTACCACAAGGAGGTCCTAGGTGACATTGCGCAGGTTGTTTAATTTTTCTGCATCAGTTCCCCATCTATAAACTGGTGATTAGGATGCATCCCTATCTCATGGGATGTTGTGAGAATGTATCCATAAAATATTTGGGAAGCTCTCAGATGGTAGGCCATAAAAATATATAAATAAAAGGGAGTTATAACATCATCTAGTGATGGGTGAATACTGTGGGAAGATGCTGATGGTTGGGTGAGGGGATTGGATGAAGAGTTGATTGGGTAATGCTGGCTGCTGAGGGAGCTTCTTTCTCTCCACTTCCCTTGTCCCTTCTTTTGAATTCTGGGTCAATTATATATTTGATTAGTGATAGAAGTTTCACTTACGGGCAGTAATTGCCAGGATCGCTCTTCTTTCCTTGTTTTGACCGTGGCAATGCGACTCTAATTTGATTCCTGTCTATTTCTGAACACCTTTTTTTTTCTTGTGGTGTTTTGTCCATCTCAAAATCATCCTTCAGATATAGTATAATCTAAAATTATATATTTCATATGTGGCAGCATATAAATCACAACTTTTTGTTAGTCTGTAGCAGGGGTCGGCAACCTGCAGCACACGTGCCAAAGGCGGCACGCAGGCTGATTTTTAGTGGCATGCTGCTGCCAGCTGGGGTTCTGGCCGCCAGCCCCGCTCAGCCCACTGCCAGCCTGGAGTACGGAACCCCAGACCAGCAGTGGGCTGAGTGAGACTGGCAGCCAGGACCCAGGCTGAGCGGGGCCGGCGGATGGAACCCCAGACCGGCAGCGGGCTGTGCGGGGCCGGCGGATGGGACCCGGGCTGTGCGGGGCCGGTGGACGGGACCCCAGACCGGCAGCGGGCTGAGTGGCTCAGCCCACTGCTGGTCTGGGTTCCCAGCTGCTGGCCCCTTGCCAGCCGGGGTCCTGTCCGCTGGCCCCTCTCAGCCCGCTGCCGACCTGGATGGATGGAACCTGGGCCGGCAGCAGGCTGAGCGGGGCCAGCGGCCAGGACCTGAGACTGGCAGCGGGATGAGCCACTCAGCCCTCTGCCAGTCTGGGGTCCTGGCTGCTGGCCCCTTAGCAGCCGGGGTCCTGGCTGCCGGCCCTGCTCAGCCTGCTGCCAGCCTGGATGGATGGAACCCAGCCAGCAGCAGGCTGAGTGGGGCCGGTGGCTGGGACCTTGGCTGGCAGGGGCCAGCGGACGGAACCCCAGACTGGCAGCGAGCTGAGCAGCTCAGCCTGCTGCCGGTCTGGGGTTCCATCTTCTGCCCACGCTGCCGGTCTGGCACGTGAAACCTTAAATTAATGAAGACTTGGCACACCACTTCTCAAAGGTTGCCAACCCCTGGTCTATAGCATTAATTACCAAGCTTTTTTTCTGCTGGGATCTGAATCAGTTTCCCCTAATTTACAACAACAAATACAATAGAAATGTAAGGAGACTTACTCATTTGTGAATCTCATGGTATTTCCAGTTGAATAATGTTGTAGGTTATGGAACCATTGAAACACAGTGTGGTGGGTAGCTAGTCCATAGTCCTTTCTCTACAGAAGAATAAGATGAGGCTTTAAGACTGAAAAGACTTTCATGAAAGCTTTGTGATGTCTTAATATTGCTATAAATTAGAGAAGCTGTCTTTGCACGTTTCTGTGCTGCACTGCTGTTTATAAGTAGTGATTACATTTAACCTTTCACTTCTTCACACTGGTTCTTTCTGTCATATGTACAAGTTTTGGACCAGATTCCGCCATCCTTATGTTAATTAGTACCTTAGGGTATGGCTACACTTACGGTTTGCAGCGCTGGTAGTTTGCAGCGCTGGTCATCCAGCTGTGTAGGAGCAGCACTGGTGTGTGGCCACACTCACAGCTACCAGCGCTGGTGTGTGGCCACATTTGCAGCATTAGCAGCGCTGCTGGGAGTGATGCATTATGGGCAGCTATCCCAGCATTCAAGTGGCCACAACGTGCTTTTCAAAAGAGGGAGGTGGAGTGGGGTCTAGTGTGACAGGGAGCGGGGGGAGAGAGAGAGTGGATTTTTGGAGCCAACACTGTGTGTTTAGCTTCCTGACTTGAAAAATCAGAACATGTTTCCAACCCCTTAGTCTTAACTCTTAATTGCAAACAGCCTGCAGCCAACACGACTCCCCGCTGTTTCATTCCCTCCCTGCCTGCAATCTCATGTGATTGTTTACAGCCAGGTACAGATGATCACAGCAAACAGGAGTTCTGTTTGTTTTTTAGATAAGCGGCAACTGCAACGGCAACGGGTTCACAACAAAACAAAGAGAGGCTGCATAACAAAACAGAGAGAGTAATTTATAAAAGCATTCTGGGATACACCTTATACCCTGGAGGCCAATCACAGCGCTGGTGTGTGGCCACACTTGATAGCGCTGGAATCCTTATTCCCCATGCTGAGTGAGGTGTACGGCCAGCGCTGCAGCCAGGGAGTTGCAGCGCTGGAAGTGCCCTGCAGGTGTGGCCACTTACTAATTGCAGCGCTGGTGGAGGCTTTCCAGAGCTGCAAATGGCCAGTGTAGCCATACCCTTACTTAGCAAAAAGTCCTGCTGAAATCAGTGTAAGATACTACTCAGTGTAAGAAAAGGTGGCACAATCTGGCTTTTGACTATAAGGCATTTCTGTTTCCAGAAGACACAAGCACGTCTGTTTCTCATTTAAATGTTAACAACATATGCTAACTGTATTTTATTCTTTTTTAGGTCATGTTTACTGGTGACAATATTCCTGTTCATCCTCATGTTTATAGCAATGGCCATATCTGTTTATCCATTCTAACAGAAGACTGGTCCCCAGCTCTCTCAGTGCAATCGGTTTGTCTTAGCATTATTAGCATGCTTTCCAGCTGCAAAGAAAAGGTATGTTTGTTTTTTTTAATAATGCACTCAGAGTAAAATAAATGAAAGCTGCAAGTTTTATAACTTTTTCCAAAGTCTATATTTCACACTTGAAAATATCAGAGGGGTAGCCATGTTAGTCTGGATCTGTAAAAGCAGCAAGAGTCCTGTGGCACCTTATAGACTAACAGACATATTGGAGCATGAGCTTTCGTGGGTGAATACATGCATCCAACGAAGTGGGTATTCACCCACGAAAGCTCATGCTCCGATATGTCTGTTAGTCTATAAGGTGCCACAGGACTCTTTGCTGCTTTCACTTGAATAATGTTACTTTTTTTCTAATATGCAAATAAATACACCATAAATTAAAACACTGAAACATTTTGAGTAGTGCAGATGTCGACTTGCTATAAAGATTTTGTAGGAGGAAACAATTTTCTATTTGTAAAGAACCAAATTAATTCCAGTAAGATACATTAATAGGTTTTTTTTTCTCATCCTTCATTTTTCCAGTTTGTTCTCTTAGCACAGGAGAGCCACACACAGCTGACAGTGCATTTTTGTCTCTCAAGTAAGAAGATATGGCACTTGGAGCCGATCCATTGAGGCTCAGTTTTTTTACATAAACATTTTTCAGAGTAAGATCACTCTTGAAATTGGAGTTAGATTTGTTTTACAGCAGTCATTGTATGGTGCTGTTTTGCCAGATGACTATTCTCACCACATCACAATTTCAGTTCTAATTATTTGCAGGAAAATATATATTATTGGGGTACAAAATCATGCTTATAACTATTTTTTATTATTTCTGTGACTCTTTCCCTTTTCACTGTAACCACCATGTGACTTTTTCAGAAAACTGCTCTACTCATTAGGCTATTAATAGGCCTTCACTCATGAAGATCTGCAGCCTGACCCAAGTCCATCCGGTCAATCTCACCAAGCTATGAGAGACTTCATATAAACTGCGATTCGAAACTACACTTGTGATATATTGAAGCCAAACTTCAAAAGTATTTTAGTTTGGCAGTGGTTTTAGTTCCATTTACCTTTACAAATGAGTGGTTAATTAGTTTTCTTCATCCAAGCTTTCTGTAAAATTTGCAAACTTTTTTGCTCTATCTGGGTATCCCTGCTTAAAGTTCTTGCTAGAAAGGTGCTAAAGTGACTCTCCTGATCAGTGTAAACAGGGCCTAGTCCTGCTTTTAACACATTTTATAAATGTATGGTATTTATTCTTTGAATGTAAAAGCTTATTTAAATAGACAATATACTGTAAGTGATATATTGATTATTTAATTATTTTTAGGTTTTTTTTCTATTGCAGAGGCGACCTCCAGATAATTCATTTTATGTAAGAACATGTAACAAAAATCCAAAGAAAACAAAATGGTGGTATCATGGTAAGTATTTAATTTGGAGTAGGAATTTCAGAAGACTGCTAGGCTGAGTGCAAAAATGTAACAATACAAAGTAGGATTTTAAGTAATTTCAAACACTTAAGCTTAGCGAATTTGGAACATAAAAACTTTTCCCAGGACACCAAATAAAATATTTTTGTAAAGGAATAAATTAATTTTAGTAGGAAAACTGATTAGGGTTTTAAATATGCAAACTTAAATGGATATTTGTAGACCAGATCAGGATGTAAAACAGAAATTTAAGAGTGGAAAAAATCAGTCAGAATAATTGGTTGATTGTAAGATCTTACATTGTGAATTTTTATGAGCAACAGATTTTGGAAATTGCTAATACAAATTAAAAGAAGCTGAAAGTAAGAGACGTGAAAAAGAAAAGATGTATGATTATTAGTGCTTCTAATATTGCTCGGGAACAAATCTTAGCTATAGCAATTCTAGATGAGTACTTAAAAGGTAAAGAGATTAGCAAAACCAGAACATAAAAATGGCCGTACTGGGTCAAACCAAAGGTCCATCTAGCCCAGTATCCTGTCTACTGACAGTGGCCAATTCCAGGTGCCCCAGAGGGAGTGAACCTAACAGGTAATGATCAAGTGATCTCTCTTCTGCCATACATCTCCACCCTCTGACAAACAGAGGCTAGGGACACCATTCCTTATCCATCCTGGCTAATAGCCATTAATGGACTTAACCTCCATGAATTTATCCATTTCTCTTTTAAACGCTGTTATAGTCCTAGCCTTCACAACCTCCTTAGGTAAGGAGTTCCACAAGTTGACTGTGTGCTGTGAGAAGAAGAACTTCCTTTTATTTGTTCTAAACCTGCCTATTAATTTCATTTGGTGACCCCTAGTTCTTGTATTATGGGAATAAGTAAATAACTTATCCACTTTCTCCACATCACTCATAATTTTATGTACCTCTATCATATTCCCCCTTAGTCTCCTCTTTTCCAAGCTGAAAAGTCCTAGCCTCTTTAATCTCTCCTCATATGGGACCTCTCCAAACCCCTAATCATTTTAGTTGCCCTTCTCTGAACCTTTTCTAATGACAGTATATCTTTTTTTGAGATGAGGAGACCACATTTGTACGCAGTATTCAAGATGTGGGCATACCATGGATTTATATAAGGGCAATAATATATTCTCTGTCTTATTCTCTATCCTCTTTTTAATGATTCCTAGCATCCTGTTTGCTTTTTTGACCACCTCTGCACGCTGCGTGGACATCTTCAGAGAACTATCCACTATGACTCCAAGATCTTTTTCCTGAATAGTTGTAGCTAAATTAGCCCACATCATATTGTATGTATGGTTGGGGTTATTTTTTCCAATGTGCATTACTTTACATTTATCCACATTAAATTTCATTTGCCATTTTGTTGCCTAATCACTTAGTTTTATGAGATCTTTTTGAAGTTCTTCACAGTCTGCTTTGGTCTTAACTATCTTGAGCAGTTTAGTGTCATCTGCAAACTTTGCCACCTCACTGTTTACCCCTTTCTCCAGATCATTTATGAATAAGTTGAATAGGATTGGTCCTAGGACTGATCCTTGGGGAACACCACTAGTTACCCCTCTCCATTCTGAGAATTTACCATTAATTCCTACCCTTTGTTCCCTGTCTTTTAACCAGTTCTCAATCCATGAAAGGACCTTCCCTTTTATCCCATGACAACTTAATTTATGTAAGAGCCTTTGGTGAGGGACCTTGTCAAAGGCTTTCTGGAAATCTAAGTACATTATATTCACTGGATCCCCCTTGTCCACATGTTTGTTGACCCCTTCAAAGAGCTCTAATAGTTTAGTAAGACACAATTTCCCTTTAGAGAAACCATGTTGACTTTTGCCCAACAATTTATGTTCTTCTATGTGTCTGACAATTTTATTCTTAACTATTGTTTCGACTAATTTGCCTGGTACCGATGTTAGACTTACCGGTCTGTAATTGCTGGGATCACCTCTAGAGCCCTTTTTAAATATTGGCATTACATTAGCTATCTTCCAGTCGTTGGGTACAGAAGCTGATTTAAAGGACAGGTTACAAACCCTAGTTAATAGTTCCACAACTTCACATTTGAGTTCTTTCAGAACTCTTGAGTGAATGCCATCTGGTCCCGGTGACTTGTTACTGTTAAGTTTATTAATTAATTCCAAAACCTCCTCTAGTGACACTTCAATCTGTGACAGTTGCTCAGATTTGTCACCTACAAAAGCCGGCTCAGATTTGGGAATCTCCCTAACATCCTCAGCCGTGAAGACTGAAGCAAAGAATTTGTTTAGTTTCTCCGCAATGATGTTATTGTCTTTAAGCGCTCCTTTTCTGTCTCCATCATCGAGGGGCCCCACTGGTTGTTTAGCAGGCTTCTGATGTACTTAAAAAAACATTTTATTACCTTTTGAGTTTTTGGCTAGCCGTTCTTCAAACGCCTCTTTGGCTTTTCTTATTACATTTTTACATTTAATTTGGCAATGTTTATGCTCCTTTCTATTTACCTCACTAGGATTTGTCTTCCACTTTTTAAAGGAAGTCTTTTTATCTCTTACTGCTTCTTTTACATGGTTGTTAAGCCACGGTGGCTCTTGTTTAGTTTTTTTACCTTGTTTCTTAATTTGGGGTATACATTTAAGTTGGGCCTCTATTATGGTGTCTTTAAAAAGCACCCATGCAGCTTGCAGGGATTTCACTTTAGTCACTGTACCTTTTAATTTCTGTTTAACTAACCCCTTCATTTTTGCATAATTCCCCTTTTTGAAATTAAATGCCACAGTGTTGGGCTGTTGAGATGTTCTTCCCACCACAGGGATGTTAAATGTTATATTATGGTCACTATTTCCAAGTGGTCGTTATTATTACCTCTTGGACCAGCTCCTGCGCTCCACTCAGGACTAAATGTAGAGTTGCCTCTCCCCTTGTGGGTTCCCATACCAGCTGTTCCAAGAAGCAGTCATTTAAAGTATCGAGAAATTTTGTCTCTGCATTTTGTCCTGAGGTGACATGTTCCCAGTCAATATGGGGATTATTGAAATCCCCCACTATTATTGAGTTCTTAATTTTGATAGCCTCTCTAATTTCCCTTAGCATTTCATCATCACTATCACTGTCCTGGTCAAGTGGTCAATAATAGATCACTAATATTATATTCTTATCAGAGCATGAAATTTCTATCCATAGATATTCTATGGAACATGTGGATTCACTTAAGATTTTTACTTCATTTGATTCTACATTTTCTTTCACATATAGTGGCACTCCCCCCTTGCACAACCTGTTCTGTCCTTCCGATATATTTGGTACCCCAGAATGATTGTCCTCTGTCCACCAGGTTTCTGTGATGCCTATTATATCAATATCTTCCTTTATCACGAGGCACTCTAGTTCACCCATCTTACTATTTAGACTTATAGCATTTGTGTATAAGCACTTTTTAAAAACTTGTCACTGTTTATTTGTCTGCCCTTTTCTGATGTGTCACATTCTTTTTTATGTGAATGTTTATCTGATCTGGCCCTTACATTATCCTGTTCCATTGTCTGTTCCTGACTATAACCTAGAGAATCTCTATCAATAGACTCTCCTCTAAGAGAAGTCTGTCCGATCCACATGCTCCTCTGCAGCAGTTGGCTTTCCCCCATCTCCTAGTTTAAAAACTGCTCTACAACCTTTTTAATGTTCAGTGCCAGCAGTCTGGTTCCACTTTGGTTTAGGTGGAGCCCATCTCTCCTGTATAGGCTCCCCCATCCCGAAAGTTTCCCCAGTTCCTAGTGAATCTAAACTCCTCCTCTCTACACCATCGCCTCATCCACGCATTGAGACTCTGAAGCTCTGCCTGCCTACCTGGCCCTGCGCGTGGAACTGGGAGCATTTCTGAGAATGCCACCGTAGAGGTCCTGGATTTCAGTCTCTTCCCTAGCAGCCTAAATTTGGCCTCCAGGACGTCTCTCCTACCCTTCCCTATGTCATTGGTACCTACGTGTACCACGACCACCGGCTCCTCCCCAGCACTACACATAAGTCTGTCCAGAATGCTGTAATTATTTTAATATGAAAACACTGATCTATTAAATACAATAGGTCGTGTTGGTAAAGTACATTTAATACTATGTTCTCTGAAATAAGTGTATATATAGGATATTTTAATTGAAGAATAAATATCTTGGATGATTGTCATTACTTGGCATTGGAAGACTTGCTACAACTCAAAAAAATCTAAAAAAAAAAAAATGCATCCCGGAGCTGTTTTTCCCCTGACTTTCAGAATTAATGTGAGCTAAGCAGCTCTTAAAGAGTTCCCAAGATTCTTCAGGTTAAATACTCTTTTCTAATAGAATTTGATGTAGGGTATTACTCTGTTTCCAATGAGAACTTAACAGTATCAACTGTCGATATATATTTAGGTAACTTTAATCTGTTTATCATTTGCATGTATATTACCTTATTTTCAATTTCAAAATTTGAGCCAAGAGTTAAAGGATAGCAAATCCTGTCATCCACAAGACTAATGTGATGTTTCAGGAACATTTCAATAATCACGTCCCCTTTCTTCTCTTGTAACATGTGTTGATTTTTTTTTTCTGGTCCTCAGTTCCTTAATTATAGTCAGTTTTTTCCCTCTGATTAATTCTAGAGAAATATATAATACTTTTTTTCTGAAGGATGTGAGCACTGAAGAATTATCCCTGAAACTAGGCGGGCAGACAATACCAAAAATGCAGTTTCAAGTGTGTGGGTTCCAGAATCTGGGGAAATGAAGGACAAAATTAGAGCTAAGATAATAAATGCCTGGCTCAAATGGAAAGCGATAAGTGATATATGTTACAGGATGAAACCAGTAAGATTGAAAGGGAAAGCTTATAAAACTTTCAGTTTTAATGTATGGCCCTGAGTGTTGGGCAACAAAGAAACATGAGTAAATTATGTGTTCCACAGAAATGTCAAGGTTGAGAGTGATGAGTGGTGTAGCCAAGAAAGAGCATGTGAGGAATGTGTGTGTTAAGAGACATGCTCAAGGGTAATGCCCATAAACAAAAAATGGAGTGCAGGCTCATATGGCTTGGTCATGTAAAGAGCCGTTCTGATAACTATATGGGTAAGGAACAGATGAAGACTGAATTAAAAAGATAAGAGGCCAACCCAAGAAGTAATGGAGGGGTGTTATAAAGAAAGATGTTAGGATACGATATGAAAGAAAATATAGCATTTAACAGAGCAAGATGATTTGATGGGATTGACACAAGATTTTTTTCTTAACAATTATTATCTTATTTCCTCTTGGCAGTCATCTTCCAAGAAGACTAGCTAAGGGTTTTTCTTTAATAGCTTTCATTTTGTGATTAGATCTGATCTAATTTTAATCTTAATCTATGTCAGAGAAGATGAGACTTCTTTAGGATTTAGGGCTGAAGTCTCTGCATGGTAGCAATCTCTAGGTGCTACTCCAGTTTTGCTATGAGTGAAAAATTGGAACTGAGAGTGAAAATCTAGATATAAAAATAAACATGGTTATATGATTCTGAAAGTTGATGACTAGCATTTATATAGTGGCTGAACTTCTATTTCCATTCAACTAGTTATCAAATAGCTCTTTACACAGCGGAAAATTCTCCAGCCATTCTTTTCTGATTGAAAGGCAGAAAAATAGACTAATTGCAGAACAAAACTGGGTAACAGATAAAACTAGAGTGAGAACAACTCAAACTTGGGAAGGTTACAGTCAGGAAAGGACAAGTCTGTTTAAAAAATGACTCATGCTGCTGAAATTGGAAAGTTTTCATATATATAACACCTAAATCAATTTTCACTTCCTTTCCTAGTTGCTAATTATCAAAGATGTGATGTTCTCCCCTTTGCTCAGTTCTTTAAAAATAAGTGTTAGTTCTGGAGCAATACTGGACTATTAAATTTTAAATTTGTCTCAGAGCTTGTCTATCTGGTGAGTTAATGCATACCAAGCCAGGGTGTGAATCTACATCACACTAACTTGCTGCGAACTATCTGGCAATGTGAAACCTGTTACTGACTACTAAATGTACTGTAGTGTGCTTTGAGGTATTCACATTTCAGGAGAACGTATTACTCCTGGGGGAAGTCTGTTCCACCGGGCACGTGCAGAATTCATGTCCCCTGCAGATTTCTTTGCAGAAAAAGATGGGGAGGCAAAGGGAAGCCACAAGAGCGGTCACGCACCCCTCACCAGCAGTGTGGGTGCGTCATTTCAGGCACCCAGAGCAGCTATCAGAGTTAAATCACCACAGGAGGGGAGTGGGGATGTCCCGGCCAGTGGCTCCTACCCTGCGCCAGGCTCAGCTGCTAGTCCTGGCTGGGCTGGGGGCAGGGGAAGATGGGACTTCCTCTTCCCCCTGCAGGGAGCAGCTGGGGCTGGGTCAAACCCACCCTCTGAAACTTCCCTGGTTGCAGGAAGTTACCCTCCTCCCCTGCTTCCTGCCCTCATTTTCAGCCACAGGAGGAAGGGTCACTGTACAGGGAGCTGCTCCCTTGTCCACCAAATCCCTGTGTGTCTGGACCCCCCTCATACCCAAACCCCCCAGCCAAGCCCCCACTGCACCCAGAGCCCCCCACACTAGACTCAGCCCCCACCAATCTCCACCACCCCTTGCATCCAGACCTCTGCCAAGCCCCTCACCTGCACCCAGACCACCCCTACTGAGCCCCCCCCCACTTGAACTGTCACCCCAACAAGCCCCACCACCATGTTGAGACCCCTGCATCCCCTCCCCCCCTGAGCCCCAACCAGCTGCACCCGGACGGATATCCACTCCCCCAGCACCCAGACATCCCTGCTGAGCCCCTCACACACAGACCCTCTTGCCGAGCCCCATCCCCCACACCCTGCTGAGTCCCAACCACCTTCACTTGGACCCCCTGCAGACTCCCATTCCCCCTGCACTCAGAACCCGCCCCTGTACATCCAGATCCCCCCCCTCCGCCCCCTGACTGAGTTGCCCAGACTCAGGTTGCCCTACACTAAGTCCCTCCACACTTGGATCCTGCCAGGCTGAGCCTACTTGCCCCACACCTGGGCAAGTGTGAGACTCTGTACCTCTCATTTACTGTCTTGGTGCACCAGGCGTGGAGGGGCAGGGCCCTGGGATGTTTCTGTTCAGGTACAGCCTCACCGCTGAGTCTGTGTCCCTCGGTGGGAGGTGAGGGGCTGCAGGGTGATCTCCCATCTCTGTGCAGCCAGTGGCCTTTGCTCCCCACTGCTATGCTGGAGCCTGCACATTTATTTATTGATGAATAAAATATGCAGGGAGGAGAAACGATGCAGCACCGAGAAACTACAGTTTCTCCTCCCTTGGTTTTCACACCTCAGCTGCTAGAACAGGGCCTCATCCTCCCTAATTGATCTAACCTCGTTATCTCTAGCTTGCTTCTTGCTTGCTTATATTTACCTGCCCCTGGAAATTTCCACTCTTGCATCCGACGAAGTGGGTATTCACCCACGAAAGCTCATGCTGCAAAACGTCTGTTAGTCTATAACAGGGGCGGGCAAACTTTTTGGCCTGAGGGCCGCATCGGGTTTCGTAAATTGTATGGAGGGCCGGTTAGGGGAGGGGGTCATGGCCCAGCCCCCACCTCCTATCTACCACCCCCCCCCCCCGGCCAGGACTCCTGCCCCATCCAACTGCCCCATTCCCTGATGGTCCCTCTGGGACCCCTGCCCCATCCACACACACCTGCTCCCTGTCCCCTGACTGCCCCTGGGCCCCTGCCGCCCCATCCAACCCCTCCTCTCATTCCTGACGGCCCTCCCGGGCCCCCCGCCCCCTCCACCCCCCGGCGCCCTGTCCCCGACTGCCCCCCGACCCCCGGCCCCGCCCCGCCCCCCGCCCCCCCACCCAACGCCCCTCCTTCCTGACTCCCCCCCGGGACCCCTGCCCCCTCCCCACCCCGACTCCCTGGCCCCGACGGCCCCCCCAACCCCGGCCCCTCACTGCCCCCTGCCACCCCATCCAACCCCCCTCCTTCCTGACTATCCCCCGGGACCCCTGCCCCCATTCAACCCCCTGTTCCCCCCAACCCCTATCCACACCCCCGCCCCCTGACCACCACCCCGGACTCTCCTGCCCTCTATCCAACCCACCCTGCTCCCTGCCTCCTTACCGTGCTGCCTGGAGCACCAGTGGCTGGCAGTGTTACAGCCGCGCCACCTGGCTGGAGCCGGGACATGCCACCACCGCCACCGCGCAGCTCAGAGCACTGGGTCAGGCCGGGCTCTGCAGCTGCACTGCCCAAGGAGCTCACAGCAGAGCCTTGTGCCGGCTCCGGCAGTCGAGCGAGCGAGCTGAGGCTGTGGGCGAGGGGGAACAGTGTGGGAGGGGCCGGGGGCGAGCGTCTCGGGCTAGAAGCTCGGGGGCTCAGCAGGACGGTCCCGCGGGTCGGATGTGGCCTGCAGGCCATAGTTTGCCCACCCCTGTTCTACACTCACTTGCTATCTTGCGTTTCTTCGGTGCTGCCATTTCTGGTGACTCGTGGTAACTATTTTTCTTTGCTTAATTTTGTTTAGTGGAGAAGCACCTTTTCTGTGACTGGCTCCATCTAGTGTTGAAACTGAGAAGTGCAACAGAGTTGAGCTCAAGCGCCATGTGCGGGCCATATTCAATTATATTTTCAGAATTTGCTGCGGGCAATAAAAACTGACCCGCGGGCCGCAGTTTGGACACCCCTGGTCTATAAGGTGTCTCTTAATTAAATGTACTGTAGTTAAAATCCGCTGCTGCTATATGACAATGGCTCCAGCAGGGGGAGTTAGAAAGAGATTGTTTAAAATCTAATTCCTTTGATTGAAGATGTGCTGGATTGTGGGAAGTTGGGAAGCTTAGCTTGAGAGCTGATCTTCCTGCTTCTGCAGAAGAGCTGTCCTCAGCCTTATATGCTCTTAGGAAGTTGTTGTGATCTGCCCTTTTCAAAGCAAGAGGAAGCAGTCAGTCCCATTTTCCCATCTCCCTGTTGCAGGGGAACAAGCATTTTCCCCTTCTCCAAGAAGTACATGGCTACCTCGATATAACGCGACCCCATATATCATGAATTTGGATATAACACGGTAAAGCAGTGCTCCGGGGGGGGGGGCTGCGCGCCCCGGTGGATCAAAGCAAATTCAATATAACACAGTTTCACCTGTAATGCGGTAAGATTTTTTTGTCTCCCAAGGACAGCGTTATATCGAGGTAGAGGTGTAGTTGATTTTCCAATCATAGCCACGCAAGTAGGAGCCTTTATAGTGACATAGGCATATGGTTGTTCTCAGATCTGCCCTCACCCCATCTGATTGTGACTCTTTGGGGATTTTGTCTCAGATTCCAAATAGACAGTGTCACTTAAGGTGTTTGATGTGTGTTCCTGAGCCTCCCCTACCTAGGCAGGAGATAGATTCCTGTGGAAGCAGTATGGTGTTTGTCCCCAACAGTGTTGCTGATTGCTGCTGCTTTTCCTGACACCCCTCCAGGACTATCTGTAGATGGTTCAGATACTCGCTCTTTACCTCTAATGCACCTTATTCAATTTGTAAATGAAGAGTTTTAGTTCTTTACCCTCCTTCTGTTGCCATGAAGTCTTCTTTTTCATGTACTGTTATCAAAGACAGAGCATCTTGCAGTCAGGATGGAGTGGGAGAGTATATTTAATTTAAAATATACACTTTTTTTAAATTTAGAGAGTACAGAAATATTGATAAGGTCAACACTCATTTTTTTTATTTAGCCTTAAATGGTTTCATGTAGCCTTTATTATGTACATTTTAAGACAATACTGTTCTCACCTCTGAACTAGATATACATGCAAGAAAAGTAAATGGCCAAATTATCTCTCCTGAGGACAGTAAGACTCTTTTCAGGTCTCTGGTATGTTTTCCTCCTGTTTTCTCCACTCTTTTGTTGTTAATCACTTATCTTGTATCCCTCGTTTGATAACATTGTGCAGACTCAGTTTACCAAGTTACCACATCTGTGTACCTATATAATTAAAATATTCTCATGCATAAATCACAACAACTAACCTGAACTAATACATTTTTGCTTATCCTGCTAAAACTTACTTTTATCTGTCTACTTCTATCTAATCTCTGCTGTCACCCCCTCTGGCTCTATCCAGTTCTTACCTTACAATAGTGGTTATTCTTCTTACTGATCTTTTTTTTATGGCCTTGAGTTTTTACTTGTTAGCTTGTCTTGTTGCAGGGGCCACACCTGTAGCCCTCTTGTCACTCTGCTTCATCTTGCTATTTGCATAGACCAAAGGTTTCACAAATAAGACACAAAAACCAAGTGTCATGGTTTACACAACCTTGAAGCAGTTTCAGCTGAGTTCTGAAATGCTGCATCAATAGAAACACATACAAAAAGCCAAAATTCCTTTATATATTCTTATTATAATACTACATTTATAACATTAATTTCTCTAACATTAATTGACATGTATACTTGAGTAAAACAATTCATTACACAGTTATCTAAAAAATGTGAATAACTCCACTGTAAAATGAGATTTGGAAGAGATTTTAAAAGGCAGAAGTTTTTCAGGCGTAAGTATCTGCTGTAGCATTGGGACTGGGGGTGGCGGGGAGCCTGACAAATTTGCTTTGGAGTATGAATGAGGTTTTTCCCCCGGTGTCCTTTAGGGTACGTCTGCACTGCAGTAAAACATCTATGACTGGTCTATGTCAGTTCACTTGGGCTTGCAGGACTATAAAACTGCAATGTAGGCATCTGGGCTCAAGCTGGAGTTTGGGCTCTGGGACCATCCCATTTTGCTGAGCCCTGTGAGCCCAAGTCAGGTGACATGGGCCAGCCACAACTGTTTTATTGACATGTGGACACATCCTCTGAGAGACAGATCCATCCTTAAGCTTAATTTATTCAACTGTCTATAACTGAGACCATTTTTGTGGACATATTGAAAATCTTCAAATGACTTGGAATATTGGGAAACAAGAAACAAATCTGAAAGTTAGTGTATTTCTATTAATATTGTGTTTTACTAGGGAACTGTGTGGGAGCAATTACATACATTGAATTGACGGAAAAAAATTCTATGAAATACTTTAGGTTTACAATGTCAACTTATTACAGTTTGCCTTCTATTATATCGACTACAGTTTTTGTGGTTGTTCCTGAGACACTCTCATCTGTGGCAGAGAATAGCAATCTTCTCCCCTTCTATTGAAGTTTATGCTTACCACCTTCTCACACTACTGCATGTAATTTTGTAATATATCTTGCCAGTATTGGTCAGGAAGCCACTTCTTGAGTAATCCAGCTTGTCAAATAACCTCTTTCAAATAAATGGTGAAAAATCTTGTGTAGTTTGAACTCAGTTGTAAGTGACAGTGTGGTTTGCACAAAATGTGGCCTCCCTGGTATTTTTTCTTCTGTTTGAAAAGTCTGTGTATTTATTAGTCATCAAAAGCTCAAAGCATGAAAACTAAGATGCATAGTGTGTACAGTGAAGGGGCAAAATGCTGAGAGAAAACAGATTTTTAATTTCAGGTTTACAGTGGATTGTCTGGATCTTTAAATACTGAATACAAAATATTTAATATGAAAAATAACTCTTTTGTAATGAGATTAGTATATACCACATTAATAAATCATAATTTTGATAAACACGTTTTTCCTAAATTCACTGTGCAGCACTGGGCAGAGTTTCATAGTTTTTTATCTTGCTTTGTAATCTGTATTCAATTTCCTTAAAACAGCAGTGTTCAGACATTTGTTGTACTTTCACCTACGTGGTAACGTATATGCTAGGAGTTGCTTCTGCATCAGTACCTCTCAGAAAATTGGGATTTGAATGTATATTTGTTTTCCATAAATCTTTTTTTGTTTTAAAGATGACACCTGTTGATGCCACCATTTTGTGATCCTCCTAGCAGAAGATTGTCCTACTGAGAAAATGAGCACTTTGATCATTCAGTCTTTGAACTTTAACCTTTGACTGGAAGTGACCTATAGACAATGAAGACTACTTCCTTTGACTGCATTTTTACTAGTGTGCATTCTGGGCGCATGTTGATCGCTGGTTCAGTCCATGCAACTGACATGCTTTAGTCATACAGTATTAATGCAGGTGTCTGGAAATGTCAGAAAAATTCCATTTATTTTTATTTTTAAGCTTTTGGCAGAATTCCAGGTCTTCATGTATTGTGCAATAACAGTTGAACTCGTTGGCGGTTTTATGGCATCCACTGCCGGCAATGGATGTTATACCAGGAAGTTTTGATCCTGCTGCAAAAAAAATTGATTGGCTGGCAGGGTTTATGGAATGTTTCAGATATATTGGGATTATAAGCAAGGGATCCAACATTAGTTTGAAACCATCCCATTCTTTTATATTTGGATTCTGTGCACTGTGATCACAAAACTAGCAGCATAATTAACATGCTTAGCTAAAGGACTGTAATAAGATCATTACATATTTATTAAATTGTTTATCTGCTGTCAAATTGTTTTGACATGGAAGGTTTTCAAGTGACATTGGGAGATAGGTACGTTATCCCTATGGTGAAATAAAAATACCTTTTTTGTATGGTAGTTACTCTTATCTCTAATACAAAGATATGAGTAATAATTGGGTATGAGTGGCTTAATCAAGACTTATTTTGGAGATACGAGAAGATGGCAGTGATATAATTAAATTTGCTGCAGTCCACAATTGGGCCTGTAATTTGTACATTAGAACTTTTTTCCATGTAGATTGCACACTGTTAATTCCTGCTAGCCATCAGCATGAGCCCTACTGCCTACACAATTTCATTTATTTATGTGTTTGAAAACAATCCATATAACGTTTGTTTGCTATTTTTGTTGTGTTGTATGTCATGTTTGAATGTTACAAAACAATATTTTGATTGAAAAGCTTTGTCAGAAGATATTTTCTTGTAAATTATTTCTTACCTTGTAAGCATCATCTTGTCTTTTAATCCTGTACTATAAAGAAAGAAATACATTTTTGACAGAGGCTTAATGTTTTGACACAAAAGTGTGGACCTTTTTATTTAAGTTTAGACAAAAGTATATTTTCTTAACTTGCTTGTCCTACAGGCATAATTTTTTTCCAGCTTTTCTTCACAAAAATTTAATTACAGCTAGATTAACTTTTTTCTACAGAGAAATAATTGTTGAAAAATAGGTAATTGTTCTCACCACTGTGTAATTTTATGATACTACAAGTAGGCTGTCTTTTTAGGAAGCACTGATGTCTTTTATATACTTACTACCTTTACACATATGCAACATTTCTATAACAATGCTGTTTTTACTGTTGCCTTATTGTTGACTCCTTTTTTTTAAAAAAAAAAGTAGTCAATAAACAAATGTCTAAATCAAATAACTATTTACTTTATTTTTAAAATAAGAACTAGAAACAGCTAAACTTAAAAGAACAAAAATTGGCTGAAAATATTGAAATATTTTTTTACTGCTGTATAATTGACAAATTGTATAGCCTTGTACATACTTCTGATGTTATCTAATGTTTAAAACATAAATTTAAAAAAGTGTAAATGCTGAACTCAGGGTGGGTAGAACTCAAATAGATCAGCTTTGTACAGCCATTGAATTATGGATATTATCAGTAAAGTAGAGCTATTATACTATCTTTTCTGTTATATTAGAAACCCTTTTTGGCCTTTAAAACTCAACAGTAAAAAGTAGTTGTGAATATAAACTTGGTGTATATATCCTTTCACAATGAACTTTTTTTTTAAAAGGGGGGGGGGAAATCTGTCAGTTTTTGTTGAGCCAAAAATCACTTTGAGAATTGAAACAGCTGTGCTCCTAATTATAACTAACTTGTATTTAGCATGAATTTGCAGATGTAAGTTAATCATAACAATCCAGTTAATATCTGCAAACTGTTACTATGCATGAGCAGTAACTTTTTATGACTATTTAATCTAGTTCTTATTAACATATCTGCTCTGTATTACTGATTGACTTGATTGATATATCTTTCAGAATTCCATGTATTTCTCTTCATACAGCTGGTTCACATAATGGATCATGTCAAATATTCACTTGCTAATCCACAGTAAAGAAACAGTACTATGACGCAGCTTAATGCCTCTGAAAGAATTGTTATAGTGCATCATGTCAAAGATTGATGTAATTGTTTTCATACTGTGGATTGTGATAATAGAATATAATGGTTTGAAGAAGCTTTATAATGTACTGTATCTTATCAAAGATACATGCTGTAGTGTTTAGCATTATACCTTGATTCACCTCTCAGCACCATTGTATGGATTAACATAGAGATGAATAAGTAAATAATCAAATAGCTGGCCTCATTTATGCTGCTGTTTTTAAAACAAAAGAAAACATGAAAACCGTGTTAAAGTAACATGGATATTCTTATTTAAAACCAAAAAAGCAAGGTATATTAGAAGAGGAAGCATAACAAGTTAACTGTCTTGGATTCTGCATTCTGTTGCTATTTGGTAGATGAAATTCACCCAGTAGAGAGGACCAGCACAAAGCCTGTGTGCCACATAAGTCCTGAAAATAGTGAAGTTACTCTGATAGTGCTGGCCTGTCTCAAAATCGGCTTTACAGTGGATGTAAGTGGTGTTGGCCTTCCCCAGGGGTGAATTTTACCCTGTGCGTTGAACTTTGTCAGTGGGAGTTCCTCATACGAAGTGGCAACAGAATTTGCTCCAAACTACCTTGCTTTGCTTTTACATCAATATTCAGATTGTTATACATTTGTTTTGTGTTTAGTGTGTTTATACCATAACACAATAAATACTTATTTTTAAAATAGATCAGTGCCCTTGAATGGAAATAAATGTGACCCCTACCTGGTGAAGTACAGAAGCATTTCCCGTACTTTGTTTAGATGTCTGACACAGAGCTGTCAGAGTGATTGCAAAATGATGCAATGGAAATCAAGATGTTTCTGTAACACTGATGTGCTTAACTTTTTCCTCCTCCAGTATATATTGCAAAGGCCTAAGGAAATACTTTCTTTAAATTTGAGTACTTTAACATGGAAGGGAGAATATCCACTAGATTATGCTGCTGCTTTGGGGCTATTTTTTAGTTTGCGTAGATATTTATATACACTTATGTCATGGTTTTGGTTCCTTTTGGCAAGCACTTTAAATACTGAATGGGGAGCAGGAATATTATAGACTCATTTTTGTTTACTTTGTGAGGAGAGATTTTACTTCAGAGTACATTTTTGGACTGTTCTGGAGACATATTTCATTACATCAGTAAATTTGTTCATAATTTTGTGTGGTTCCTATTTCATAAAGGCATAAAAACTCATCTTCCACTTCAGAGGAAAAGGGAAAACTCTTGGTATCCAAAAACTAATTCTGTGAAAAGTAAGGTCTTTTAAATATTTGTGATTGGTGACAACAAATATTATTTTAGATATTTTTGGTGTTTGGTGTTTACCAACTTTCTTTTCTTAAAATCTAGCACAACATAGTTAAAATTTGAGATGAGTGCACATTAACGTGACCTTTACGGTCAGTTCTAAAATAGAAACCAAATGGCAGCTGAACTCCCTTTTCCTACAACTCATTTTTGTAAGGATCAAAAGTTAGTTAAACTGAGCAATGGGAGGAGAAGAGAGATTGACTTTGGTTTGTATGTATGTACACTTAGTTGTTGATGTGTAATCATGTGGCAGCCCAATGTTTCCACAGTTCCTACAATGGGAATTTTAAGGGAACGGAATTTTGGATATCTTTATAAAATTGGAAGAGATTGAAGGTATTATGTGCTTTAAACTCTCAAAATAAATAATTCATTGTCACTAATTTAAAAATGTTTGGCTACTGCTATATTTTAATTTTGATTTTTTTTAATAGCAGTACTGTATATTCTGTGCTCTTACATATTTTTCTTCATTTTATTTTTCTTACCGTTATGCTCCTCTATTCTGTATTCTAAAGGATATTCATCAGATTATTGGGCATTCTTAGTTTAATTTTCCATGGTAGATTAAACATCTTTGGAGCTTTTTATGTTGTATTCCTTTTTTTAAATAAACTTGTAGTGCAAGATCATTTTTTAAAACATTGTAATTTGAAAATAAACATTGTGAAAGTTGCTCCCTTTGTTAGTGAAGGCAAAAATTGTTAAAGCTAGTGTATCATTTTCCTATTAAATCTGGAAGAGTGGATTATTTTCCTTTTTGTTAAACATCTGGAAGAATGAGTATCTACATGCTAAAATGAGATTGTACAGCCCTGTTGTCCTTCCAGCACTATTGTACACCTCAAATGTGGCAGAGGGTGAAAGTACACAAAAGGAAGCTGAGTGCAGTCCACCGGTGTTGTTTAAGAAGGCTATTGTAAATTCATTGCAGAGATTGTGTAAACAATGTGGAAGTGCTGCACTGCAAGGGACAGCAGACTCTGGGCTCAATGATTGGATGCGGATGATCATAGAATATCCGGGTTGGAAGGGACCTCAGGAGGTCATCTAGTCCAACCCCCTGCTCAAAGCAGGACCAATCCCCAACTAAATCATCCCAGACAGGGCTTTTTCAAGCCTGACCTTAAAAACCTCTAAGGAAGGAGATTCCACCACCTCCCTAGGTAACCCATTCCAGTGCTTCACCACCCTCCTCGTGAGAGAGTTTTTTCTACTATCCAACGTAAACTTCCCCCACTGCAACTTGAGACTATTACTCCTTGTTCTGTCATGTGGTACCAGCCCAAGATCGATAACTGTTCTGTCTATTCACAAATGTGGTAGTCAGGTTTCTCAAGGACCTACAGAGGGTCAGGAATCCCACCCCTCCATGGGACCTAAACCTGGTCCAGTCAAAGCTTATGGGACCCCTGTTCAAACCTGTTTGAACCAACCTGCTTGCTACTTCCACCTCTCTTGGAAAGTAGCCTTCCTGGTGACCATCACGGCCAGACTAGTTTCAGAGATCCGAGCTCTCACTTTGGAACCACCATACATAGTCTTTTTCAAAGACAAGGTCCAGTAGTGACTGTACCCGTTCCTCCCGAATGGTATCAGTTCCATTGCAGTCACACACTTTTTCTGCCAGTGTTCTACCCTAAAGCGCATGCAAATGGGGAGGAACAGTTACTCCACTCATTGGATGTACGGAGTGCACTGGCCCTCTACGTATAAAGAACAAAACCATTCCACAGATACACTCAGCTGTTCATAGCAATAGCAGAAAGGATGAAAGGTCTCCCCATTTCAGCATAAAGAACCTCATTGTGTATGTTACACCCTTGCTAACATGTCACCTCTGGCTAACCTGATGGCTCACTCTACAAGGTCTCGCGCCTCTTGCACAGATATTTTTAGCACAGGTTATAGTTCAGGTCATATGCAGGGCAGCATTCTGGTCATCATTTCATAAGTTCACTACACACTATGCCATTACTCAATAGGCCAGAGCCAATGCCAGCTTTTGCTGGGCTGTTACAATCAGCCTGTATTTGATCTTCAAACCTGCCTCCGGGTCAACTGCTTGTGAGTCACCTACATTGGAATGGACAAGTGCAAGCACTGGAAGAAAAAAAACGGTTACTAACATTTCTGTAACTGTTCTTTAAGATGTGTTGCACATGTTCATTTCAAAACCCACTCTCTGTCCCCTCTTCAGAAGTGGTCGGTAAGAAGAAACTGAAGGAGGGCAGAGCCGGTGGGGCCCCTTATACTAACGTTATGAGTGCGCAATGCCAGAGGGAGCTAGAGCTGACAAAAAGGATACCGCTAAGGGAAAAATTTCTGGCAACTGTGCATGGTGGGGGGCACAAATACCTAAATTGAAAAGGACATGTGCAACACATCTCGAAGAACAACAGTTACAGAAAAGTTAGTAACCATTTTTTCTTGTGACACTGACTTCAGCTTGCGGAGTAAGTGAGCTTTAGGTCCCAGTGACAGACTGATCTGAAACCTCTGTCTAATTTGATTTCAGAGATACACATTAATGAGTCTGTTATCTGGGCAAGTCGTCTTATTCCAACAAGTCCATGATGAGCAGTTCCTCTCCATAGAGTGGAGTGGACTAAAACCTGGTCACATTTTTTCTTGACAATTTGCTGAGTAATATTTAAAGGATTTTGTACAGATTGATGTCTGACTGCATATCTCATAGCTGTAAAGTGGCTGGCCTGAAACTAGGTTGTTATACTGCATTTAGTTTGAGGCAAGGCTGCTAATGGGGCATGCCTCGGATGTTTCCATTGTAGACACCTGCAAAGCAGTTACATAATCTTTATGTATATGTGCAAAGCACTACTGCTTTGATTTGGCCCCCTGGAGGGAATCCTGCACCCCAGGATTATTTGAGTGCTTGCTCGTATTGATTCCAATTAGGTGCACAGCCATCAGAGAATTTTTACCCTAGCAACACCCAGTGGGTCGGCTGTGAAGCCCCTGGAGCGGCACCTTCATGGTGCTTGATATATACCCCAGATGACCCAGCTCCGCCTCACTTCCTTCTTGCCGCCTGTGATGGTCGTTGGAACTGTGGATTTCTGCTTCACTGCTCTCCACTCTCCCTAGTATAGTTTATTGTTAACAGTTATAGTTCTTGATTAATTATAATTCGTATAAGGGGGGTTAGGGGTTTTTCCCCTCCTGTCCAATATTTCTCTTGGGCTTATGCCCAAGGCTCCGGGATTCGAGCCCTGTGGTTCCTGCTCTAAGCCCATTCCAACGGGTGAACCTCATGACTCTGGCCTAAAGTTTCTGGGAGAGTCTCATCAAGCAGACAAATGCAGGATCTGCAAAGAGTTTCATCCCCGGACTAAGAAGGAGCCGGATTTTCATTTAAAACAGCTCCTCATGGAGGTGGCTCTTAGCCCTCAGCCTCCTGCGACGTGCCAAGATCTGGCACCAAGCGCTTTGGTGCACAGCGCCCCAGTGGCAGGAGCTGCCCTGTGGTTGGATTCTGAATGAGACCCACGGTACCGACACTCCCCAGTACCGCAACCGACTTCATCGACCTGGCACCCCTTCCAATCTCCTGGCCAGAAGCGTCTCCGGAAGCCGGAAAAGGGTGGCCCACCTCCTCAGAGAGCAGCCTCCCTGAAACTGCCCGTGGAGACGCATCCCGCAGGGGAGCATCTAGGGGCACAGCCTACAGCTTTGGAGTAGTTGAGTCCGGTGCCTCTGGACTCCCCGACATGCAGCGTGGTTGAGGTCCAGTTGCCATCCACCCCGGATAACTTTGCTGCTGCAAGGGATCTTATTGCCATGATGGCATCAGCATCCTCTCAGCCTCATGCCAAGGCACCGGTTCCTGTACTTGCGACACTGTCCCGGGGCAAGCCGGCCCTAATCCACCCGTCGGTCAAGCCCCGGCACTGATCCCGTTTTCAGCACCATTCCCGCTCCTGACGCTGCTCACAGTCCCAGCACCGCTCTCATTCACGGCACAGGTCGTACTCACGGCACAGCTAAGACTCTCGGCACCGGTCCCGATCTGCCCACCGATCAGCAGATCCCGGACCCAATGCCGCTCTCAACGCTGGTTATCATCTTGACCCAGATCCAGGTGCCGGTCCAGGTCCCGGCATCGCTTCCCAGTGTCGCAGCACTGTTCCCCATTGCATCATAGACGTGACCCAGTGCACATCCGCTCGGCACCACCGTGGCCCTCATGTTCTGCTTCTCATTCTTTGGGATCGGAAAGGGGGTTGCGTTTCTCCGAATGCCGCCATTTGGACCATAGCCGCCTGGACTCAGGGGGTGGGCATTGGCAAGTGCAGGAACAGGTCCCATTCAAGGGCCTACTCAATGGCTGTTCTGGATGCCCTGGGCCTTCTACCAGGCCCAGGGTGCTCCATCTGGGGCTTCTCGATCAGCCCCGTCTGAACCACGAGTGCCAGAGTACCACCAGTCGGTCGGGAGACTTGGAGACCGTGGCAGCTTCCCTCTCCCAACACCAGTTCCTGGTCCGCGCCCTGAGATAGATGGCACAGGACACCCTGGCCCAACCCCGCAAGAGGCCCTGGATGACCATCTTCCCCCTGCGGCCTCTTCTTCCTCCTCTTCCCACAACGAGGTGGTGGCAGGCACTGCAATCTTGGGTCCCCCTCTGATTAGACCTCCCTGCCCACCAGGACCTCCTGTGCAGGGTGACGTGAAACATGAACCTATAAGCGGAGGAGATGGTAGAGGTGGAGGACCTAGTGGTGGATATTCTGTCTGCAGAAGCTCCATCAAAGGTGTCCCTACCCCTTATTTGGACCATCCAAACCACCGCCAGAACAATCTGGCAGCCCTCCTTGTCACGGATGCGTCAGCCCTGGGATAGGGTGCTCATCTCAGGGACATTCAGACACAGGGCCTATGACCCTCATCTGCACTCTCCCTTCATATCAACGTCTGGGAGCTGATGGCGGTGCACCTTGCCTGTCAAGCCTTCCAGGAGCAGATGGAAGCGTTGTTGTGTGGTAGTCCTCATAGACAACACCATGGCCATGTTCTAAATCAGCAAACGAGGGGGGGCCTGTTCCTCTTCTCCCCCCCCCCCATCAGGAGACCATTCGACTGTGGGAATTCTGCATGACCCACTCCATTCACCTGGTGGTGTCCTTTCTACCTGGGGTCCAGAACACCATCTGAGCAGGTCCTTCCATTCCCATGAATGGTCACCCCGACCAGATGTCATCCACCCCATCTTCCGAAGGTGCCGGTTTTCCCAGGGCGACCTGTTTGCCTCCCGCAGCAATCGGAAATGTCCGACTTTCACAGGGAGGAATTCCAAGTGCTCCTTCCTGGGTTCACAGGGGTTTTTTGCATTTGGGAGGTGGCAGCGTTTACCAAGCCACGGTCAGAGAAAAACTGTAATCTTGGGAGTGTAATACAAGCCTGGACTAGCCAGTATTAATTTAGAATCCTTGCGGGCCCCCACCTTCTGCACTCGGAGTGACAGAGTGGGGATTCAGCCTTGACAGGGGGAGAGCTGACCCTTCCCTCTTGGGAAGACCCTGTTCCCCCATCCCCTCCCTTTATTTCCATCATGGAGCTGGATGTCTGGGCTTGATCTGGGTCTGCCTTCTCCATGGCGTGCCGCTTTGGGAAGACTGGTTTTTCTAAGGTTTCAGGCCTGACCTCAACCTCATGCACAGGGCTGCCCTACTCTAGCCTAACTATTTCATTGCCATGAATATAGAAAAGAAAAGAAAAGAAAAGAAACAGCTTGTTGGATTCCCTGGCTTTGCAGGCCAGTCCCTTTGCAGGCCTATTCTCCCCGCCCCAGGCAGCACTGAAAAGAAAGAGAGGAAAAAAAACCTCCTTGGTTTTCAAGCAGCCAAAAGGAAAAATATGTCCTTTTAAAATCCTGAGCTCCGTGCTTCTGGTTCAAAACTATCCCACCGCTCTGCCACCATGTCAAGGCTGAATCCTCACTCTGTCACTCTGAGTGCAGATAAATCTGATGGCGTCTAGCTAAACATTCTGATTTACTTACAGATTTGGAGTTTCAGATAAGGAGTTCTAGGTATGATCTGATGATTTATGATCATACCTGGCTTAAAGCTGCTTACAGAATTGCTGCTCTGTCCCTGCAGCCCGGAGAGACCAAGGGAAAGCTTTTTTCCCATTTTAAAAAGTTCTAGCCTTCCCATTGGCTCTTTTGGTCAGGTGCCCACTCCCTTTTCTTTACCTGGGGACTCTTTAACCCTTTACAGGTAAAGCAAGCAGCCACTAAGAGGGACTTTATAGCTGGCTGGGTGTTCATAAAAGGGATCTTCCCCTCCCCCCTCCCCCTTTCATTTATCACAATCACTAAGTCCATTTTGACTGGATGGCAAAGTAGACTGGAGAATCTAAGGGGACTGTCTGTGACTCCATTGTAAAACTGTTACAGTGATCCAGGAGTTCACATTTGTTAGTGGCTTGGTAAAATGCAATTATAGAACACACTACCAGTTTGTGGTGTCTGCCCTGTTTTTGCCAGTCTGCCGTGGGGTGGGCACTCAGTCAAGAACCAGTGTGACAATGGTATTTAAAATTAATAAAGCACCTGTTCTTAACATTTTCTTTGGTCAGCCATGACGAAGCTCATAATGTCACTGTGCTATATACACAAACTCTAGGTTTCCTTAATATTTAATAAAGAAAAATTCAGATTATTAAAATACAACTTTATATAGCCAACTATCACATGGAAATTGTCTTTTGGTTACTGGAGGCAGGTTTGTAATCAGAACAAGAGCACATTTTTTGTTTTACATTTTACCAATCTTAAAGATGTGCAAATATTTATAAAAACAGTACTATTAAAACAGTATAATTAAATACAAAAACGTATAAAAATATTAAAGTTCACACAGACTGACAATCTTAGTGACACTGGAACTTTGTCATCCTATATTACAGGATGTTGTAGAATGTTATTTCCTTGTAATCTGACATTATAATACAGGAAATGGGTAGCACATGTTTCTACAATATTGGATTAACTGTAAATCCTCTAACAGTATTAATAAAAGGGTGATTCAGCAACTGAATGAACCCTATTTATAATATATGAATACTTGTAATAGGCTTATAAAAATGAGTATTTGCATCATCAAACATGCTAATTTCAAGTGATAGCAGAAAATACATTGAAAATTGTAGTATGTACTTTTGTGAACAAATTTTTTCAAACTAAGCAATGGAGGGATAATGACAAGTGTGAAGGGGTTGGAGATAAGGAGTGTAAGTTGACATCTCACCAAGATTTAAGTGTTAGTGGGTACGTAACCATGCAATTGTATTAAATGCATGTTCCCAGAGTGTATTTAAACCACTTACAAAAATTATCTTGGTGTTCTGTCAATATGAACAAAACTTTGCTCTCACTAAGATGCCTGCATAAGATTCTATTGTGTGGTGGGTGTTAAATTATTCCCTGTAATATACAGAACACCTAGGAAACTTTTGATAGTGTCCTCCTCCAGATACTATCAAAGTGGTATGCTGTTATGTCATCAGTACTTGGAAAGCCTGATAGAGATGGCATTTTGTACTTTCTTGCTGTTGGCAGTTATAGCAATCTACTACTTGTTTTCAAGTGATGATTTTAAAAATTCTCATGGAGTTGTAAAATATCTGTTCTCAAAGAATAGTGGAGTCTGTGGACTCATTCTGGTCTCAGGTAAATAGTATTTAAATTGCTTTTAAACCACAGCCCTCTAGATCTTATGTTTTAATTCAAAGAATGGATGTATTCAGCTAAAAAATTCCAAATAAAATGATTAAGTAGCAAGTGATTCTATATGAAGTTAGACATTTTTCAATTTTATTTGTGTATTTTTATTTATTTATTTTTAAATGCTAGGCAATTGGGCTACTGCCGCCTTGCAAAGCTGTCATGAAAATGTACTAGCTCAGGCACACAATCTACTATCCATGCTTTATCATGATCATTGATAAGTAAAGAATCAATGATATTTTACTTATCTCTCAGAAGTTATTACAAATGGGAGAACAGGTATTTGCAAGTCTGGACTAATGGTTAATACATTTGGGGATTTTGCAAAATGTAATGGTATTTATCACTCTGAACAAGTGAAATGACTTGTTCTATTGAATGATATAAAAAGTTAATTCTTTAATTCAAAGTGATCAGTGTGCGCGCGTGCGCTCTCTCTCTCTCTATACATATAATATCTTGTGTCGCACTACAAAAGTTGCCCAGGAAGTGTTCAGCCTCATTTAATTTCTCCTTAGGTATACTCCTCCTCAAGAGCAAGGTTATTACAACCTTGGATCTTTCTCCAGCAATTTGCCTTGGGTCTCTCAGCCCTATCTACTCTGCCCAAGGAAAACCTGTTGGCCTTCCTGTGCTTTAAATTTGATTTGGGATTTTGTGGTAAAAATGATCTAACAGGTTTCTCCCAGCCATTCCAGACATGGCCTAATGGCATCCCCATCTAATCATTTCCCAGTTCTGACCACTCAGTTCCCACAGTGATTTGCTTTCTCTATTGCAATTTTTCTTTCCAGTAGAAGACTGAGATTTGAAGTCACCCAGTTCTGAAAAGCGAAGACTTCATGTTTCTTAGGAGCTGAATAGTCACTTTCAGCAACCAAAAACAGATTCTAGGCCATGCCAAATCACATATGTGGTTGTCTTGCTGATCAGGTTTTTTTTCCTTTTACCGTTGCTCTTCATAGATGACGTGCAAGAATCTGAAAAGTGCAAACAAGATCTATAGTTTGGTTGTGTCAACAATAGTTTGGGGTTTTTTTAGGGCTGTCAATTAATCGCAGTTAACTCACGCAATTAACTCAAAAAATTAATTGCAATTATAACCAATAGAATACCAATTGAAAATTTAAAAATATTTTAGATGTTTCTCTACATTTTCAATATTGATTTCAATTACAACATAGAATACAAAGTGCACAGTGCTCACTTTATATTATTATTTTTTATTACAAATATATGCACTGTAAAAATGATAAAAGAAATAGTATTTTTCAATTCACCTCCTACAAGTACTGTAGTGCAATCTCTTTACCGTGAAAGTGTAACTTACAAATGCAGATTTTTTTTTGGTTACATAACTGCACTCCAAAACAAAACACTGTAAAACTTTAGAGCCTACAAGTCCACTCAGTCCTACTTCTTGTTCAGACAATTGCTAAGACAAACAAGTTTGTTTACATTGATGGGAGATACTGCTGCCTGCTTCTTATTTACAATGTCACCTTAAAGTGAGAACAGGCGTTCACATGGCACTTTTGTAGTTGGCGTTGCAAAGTATTTACATGCCAGATACGCTAAACATTCGTATGCCTCTTCAAGCTTCGGCCACCATTCCGGAGGACGTGCTTCCATGCTGATGATGCTCATTTTAAAAAAAAATGCATCAATTAAATTAGTGACTGTACTCCTTGGGCGGGGCGGGGAGAGAACTGTATGTCTCCTGTTCTGTTTTACCCGCATTCTACATTCATGTTATAGCAGTCTTGGATGATGACCTAGCACATGTTCGTTTTAAGAACACTTTCACAGCAGATACGACAAAATGTAAAGAAGGTACCGATGTGAAATTTCTAAAAATAGCTACAGCACCCAACCCAAGGTTTAAGAATTTGAAGTGCCGTCCAAAATCTGAGAGGGATTAGGTATGGAGCATGCTTTTAAAAGTCTTAAAAGAGCAACACACTGATGCAGAAACTACAAAAAAGAAAATCAACCTTCTGCTGGTGGCATCTGACTCAGATGATGAAAATGAACATGCGTCAGTCCGCACTGCTTTGGATTGTTATCAAGCAGAACCCATCATAAGCATGGAAGCATGTCCTCTGGAATGGTGGTTGAAGCATGAAGGGAGATATGAATCTTTAGCACATCTGGCATGTAAATATCTTGCAATGCCAGCTACAACAGTGCCATGTGAATGCCTATTCTCACTTTCAGGTGACATTGTAAACAAGAAGCAGGCAGCATTATCTCCTGCAAATTGTAACCAACCTTGTTTGAGAGAGTGGCTGACCAAGAAGTAGGACTGAGTGGACTTGTAGGCTCTAAAGTTTTACATTGTTTTATTTTTGAATGCAGTTTTGTTTTTTACATAATTCTACATTTGTACGTTCAACTTTCATGATAAAGATTGCACTACAGTACTTGTATGAGGTGAATTGAAAAAGTTGTTTTTACAGTGCAAATATTTGTAGTAAAAATAAATGTGAGCACTGTACACTTTGTATTGTTGTAATTGAAATTAATATATTTGAAAATGTAGTAAACATCCAAAAATATTTAAAATAAATGGTATTCTATTGTTGTTTAACAGTGCGATTAATCACGATTTTTTAAAATTGCTTGACAGCCCTAGGGTTTTTTGTTTTTAACCCTTGAAATTTCCCACTGTGGATATTGCCTGTGCAGCTACACAGTGGGAGCACCAGTGTAATCTGGCTTCTGAATAATAAAAATGTAGGTCTGGAAGGGACCTCAAGAAGTCACCAAGTCCAACCCCCTGTGCTGTGGCTGGTGATTTTACCTAGTGTCGTCTAACCTTGCTGAGAATTGGCCTAGTGAATAGAGTGATTAAAAGCTAGTGATAGCCTCCTATTGGAAAAAGACAAAATAGTCCAATGTAGAGGAATAGCTAAAAAAAATAAATATGGAGGTGGTTGTTATGGGAAACTAACACATCCGTTACATACCCAGCAAAACAGAGGACAAACAGACACTTAGATATTTGGTTACCATTTATTCATTACTCAAAGTACATTAATCTGTAAGCCCTCCACCCTTCTCCCCCACCCACACAACCCCAGGGGCGGCTCTAGGGATTTTGCTGCCCCAAGCACGGCAGGCAGGCTGCCTCCGGTGGTTTGCCTGTGGAGGGTCCGCTGGTCCTCCGAAGCCGCGGACAAGCGGACCCTCTACAGGTACGCCTGCGGGAGGCAGCCTGTCTGCCGCCCTCGCACCCCCCGCAGCTTGCCGCCCCAAGCATGCGCTTCACGTGCTGGGGCCTGGAGCCGCCCTTGACCACACCCAAGCAAACCTATCCAATTTTTTGAATATTAACATTTGATAGAGATGCCTGGTTTAAGTATGTGTAATCAGAGAATTCACTCAATTTAATAACACTAGGAACAACATATGAGGGGTACTATAAAGATGCTCATTTTGTAACATGGTAACACCATGTTAAGTAGAAAGATCCAATGATTGTATCGCTGTTTTTCTCTAATGATTATTGTATTGTCTTGATTTATATGGCCAAGATTGTAAACCTATTAAAACTTTCTAAATGAAGACATAGTTTACATTAAAAAGAGAGACCACCACAACACTTGCAGTGTCTGTTAGCTCTTTCATCATACCGTTGTGTAGTGGCAATAGTTGAGGGACTTTAAGTAAAGTATTGTGTTAGACATAGTTTTGGCTAGGCTATTTCCTAATTCAGTACAGAACAGAGATTTCACAAGCTGACAATCACCTGGGTCATGAGTTTCTTTTTCAGAGTCTGTCTTTGCAGAATGCAGTGAATGGAAAGTTCTTGTACTGTGTTTTGTTTCGAACATTCTAAAAAGGTATAACAACATCAGAAAAATATAAAAGGGAGAAAGTTTGGGCCCAACATTTAGGATGTTTGAAAAAGGAATTTACAAAACATAAATGTTTTTATGAACTTTTAAAAATATAATTGGAAAGTGTTTAAATATTCCCCAGAACTGTTGATTCTAAACATAGCAGCTGTGTGCTGGTGCTCAAAAACCAAAAGATAATTGACTAGAAAATGTGTTATGTTTAAGGTAAGCTAACATTACAAATAGTGAAAAGTAAATAGTTTTTTTAAAATTTCACTTATCTAAGGTAATTTGGATTCTGTCTACATTACAAAGATACATGTGTGAGGCATCCAGTTACTAGTGTTAACTAGTCACATAATTACATCAAAAGTCCCATCTTGCAGCACAGGCAGAAGCATAACCATGTTTGAAGTGTCTATAAATTGTGCTAATGCCTTAAATACAGCTTGGCACCATGGTTAAAACACATAGGGCCTCCAACTAAACTGCAAGCTGGGATGCTGCTGTAACCAGAGACCTATTAATGGTTCAACTATATTGAACTCTTACATAGTTGAGTGTGTAGTGTAGACTGGATATTAAACGAAAAAGGATATGTAAAATGAGGGGGGGAAAGATTGTTAGTGAGTTCTTAGACATTATAAATCACTTCATCTGCTACTTGTTTTAAAAATATTTAAAAAACATCAAAGAAAACAAAAGAACATGGATCTTGAGACACATACTTTAGTGGGATGCTGGGTGTAAGGCTTATAACATATGTCATACAAGTATATTATAAGGAGTTCTCATTTTTAGGACACAGGGTAATACTACTAGAAATGTATTAGCTAACAACACCCATCCAGGCCAAGTCCATTGTCAAGACAAGAAAATATGCTATTTCCTTTAGATATTATTTGATTTTGACTTTGATTTATTTAGAGGTTCACTGTATATTTTTTAAGTTAATTTATCTGGTCTATCTTTTAGATATTAAGCTCCTCAATGAAGAGACTCTCTGGAAAAGTGCCAAACACACTGTTGGCACTAAAAGATATTATATATATATTTTTTTTCCTCCTATGTTCTGATAATTCATTCTGATCATTGGTTTGGGGGAGGGAGAGAAGGAGAAAGGCTGTCCTATAGTGCTTGATTACAGGCAACAATATTTCTTTCAAAGTTGAGCACCATAAATGCTGAGACAGATTGAAGTACATCACCGCTGAGACCTACAAAGTTTATTAAAAAAAACCCACCATTTTTTCTTTCAGTACAGTTTACTCACTTTTCCCAATCTTTAAAACATGTTTCCTTGGCCTATATCATGTTGTCATGCTCCCTGAAAGCGAGGGATGCAGTGTAGTTGTAGCCTGATGATGAGCTCGGTAGGGCTCAAAAACTTCTCTTTCACCAACAGACCTTGGTCCAATAAAAGATACTACCTCATTCACTTTGTCTCTGAAAAAGTAGGAAGAATTATACGCAAAATCCAAAAAAGCAGGACACTCTTTTAAAAACCAGAAATAGAAAATTAGCTTAGGAATGGCATTTGATTTTCTATCAACATTTGCATTTTTAAAGTCCAATTTATCAAGAGACAAAGGGGGTGCTATCCCTCCCCCCATACAGGTCAGTAGTTTGAGCATTGGCCTGCTAAACTCAGGGTTGTGAGCTCAATCCTTGAGGGGACCATCTGAGGCAAAAATCTGTCTGGGGATTGGTCCTGCATTGAGCAGCAGGTTGGACTAGATGACCTCCTGAGGTCCCTTCCAACCCTGATATTCTGTGACTCTATATCTATAGATATATAGTTTATTCTTCCAAACAGTGGAAAATTAAAATATGACACAATCTGGTAGCTGTGTTGAGTGTTAACAGTATATTGTTTAAATAATTTAAAACTGTTAATTACAAACATTCACCTTTCAGCTTTCTTTTCTGATAAGTTTCATATAAATTATCAACAGACCACACTAGGTGATCTGGTGGCACCTTCTGTCCCTCCACTCTGACTCTAAGCTGAATTTCACAGGAAGCTAGTCTTCAATCTAGAGGGCATGTGAAAAATCAAGGTCTGGTAACTGAAATAAATGTACTTGGGGTTATTTCACTGTGTAACTCCTTATGCAGTCTAGTCAGTTTCTTATATCCAAACTGTGATAGCCTAGTGACTCAGGTGCCAGCACCTCCCTCTGTTGAAATGTTTTGTAGAAAGTGCCATATTGTGAAATTTTCAAACACTTATTGCTAATCAAAATTTCTTCAAATGTTGTTATGAAAAACGAACAGCAGTGGTACCTCCTTAGTAACTTAGCAAGGGGCTAATAATGTTTTGCAGGCAGGAAAACACTGAATGCCTCCAGAATCTAGCCACAGGTGTTTTCTTGAATTACTTACACCACTTTTTTCCTAGTGCAAACAGGCCCATGCGGCTGTTCCTGCCCCTAGGAACCAGGCCCCTCTTGCTTAGCATAAGGTGGGGCGAGGCAGACGTAGCCCAGACCTAACTCGATTGGGAACCCTGCTTTAAATGCCCCGCCTGGCGAAATGGTGGCTGTGTGAGCCCCGGGCCCGGGCCCACAGCCAGGGAGCCACGGGGGCCGTGAGTCGTGCCCTGCCCAGCGGCTCTGCGCCGGGCACGAGCAGGGCACAGGGCCGCCGTGGCGCCCTCCGGCCCGGCTGGCCCCGGCACCGGCGTCTCTAGAGAGCGGGGCCCCGGCTGCTGCGGTCCCTGCTCTGCCCGGCGCTGACACTAGGGGCGCTGGCTGCGGCCCGCCAGGCCGGCGCGGCGCAGGGGAAGGGATGCGGACGGGGCCATTCGCGCTGCGGCAGCGGGGGGGAGCGGCGGGCCGGGCGCTGCGCCGGGGGTCTCCCCGCCGGGGTCCGGGGTCCGCGAGCGAGCGGCAGCGGCCTTGGGGAGGCGGGCCGCGGGCGGGGGGCCGGGCGGCGGGCGCGGGGGCGGGCGGCGGGGCCGGCGGCGGGCGCGGGGGGGGGCGCAGTGGTTGGGGCCGGCGGCCGCGGCGGGGTCAGTTCTCTTTAGTGTTTGCCGATGTTGGAAGCGTCTCCAAAGTGTCCCCGGGAACCAGGTAACCGGGCCCGCGGGGGGCGGCCGGGCCCCCCCGCCCGGCGAGAGGCGGGGAGCGGCCACCTGGGCAGAGGGGGCGGCCGCGGCCGTGAGGCCAGGGACCTCGCCCTCGCGGCGGCGGCGGCCCCGGGCTGGGGGGCGGCGGGGGGGACTGGGGAGCAGGCGGCTTTGCCGGCCCCGCCCCGGGTCACGGCGCGGTCCCGGCCCCACTGCGCTGCGAGGGGAGGCGCTGATCCGGGCAGGGCAGGAGCTGTTTCCTCCCCCCTCCCAGGTAAACGCTGCTCTCCCCTGGTGGGGCACAGGGCGCTCACGGGGGCCCCAGCGCGGAGCCCGGTTCAGGGCATCGCGCCCCACACACGTCTCGCCTCTGCCCGCAGGGCTCCCGGCGCCTCTCGGGGCGGCCGATGCTGCAGCCTCCCCGCCCCCGGCAGATGCACTGGTTGATGCAGCTCCTTTCCCAGCCGGCCTCCCGACTGAGACCGCTCTCACGTGAAATGCCTCGGATTATAGCCGCTCTGCGCCGAATAACAGCTCAGTTATTGCAGCTGGTGGGGGGCTAAGATAGGAGACTGATTATTTACTGTGGAAGTACCACTCGAATTGCGGATTGGCTGCATGTTGCATCAGGCCTGTATTAAATCTGTGAAGTAGTTTTCTATGGCCAAAGCACGCCTCATTTTTCAGTGTGGCCTTTTCAGCCCTATCACTGCCACATATCACTATGGCATGATTCAAATTACTTACTTATAAAAGATCATTAGCTAATCTGTTTTCCAAGGTTCGAGACAGATTTTAAAATGCCATATTAAACTAGTTCTTTAGAACGATAGAAAAAGCCTTACAATATATTATTTGTATGCTGTATTGGTTGCGCAACAGATTAAAAGTAAAGTCGTACTGTACTCTGACTTCACCTACAATCCTAAACTTTCCTAACAAGCCTAAACTTTCCCATGCTCTCAGAATAGAGGGGTGTTTTTCCTCCTATAAAGTGATCCACAGTGAAATAGTTAACACTGACATTTGTGTTGCATGGTTAGGTTAGGTGTCAATACTACCAGAGGGGAATTCAGTTGTGGGGTTTTTTTTGTTTTGTTTTTTTTGAAGTGCTGTTGGGCTGTATTCAGCCCCAAGGTACTCAGACTTCTGCCAATGTAATCCAGGCTTTGATGACAGCAGTAAAAAGCCTTCACAAACTTGCTTTGTTGTGGGCCTGGCTTCGTAAGGTGCAGACCATATGTCCTGTTTTGGCTGGGACAGTCCCTTTTTTAAGCCCTGTCCTGGCCATCCTGACTTTTTTGGCAAAAGTGAGCATTTTTCCTGGTAGCTCTTGCCAACTGATCAAATGCCTCCTTTTGTCAAAAAAGCTGGGTGTGGATGAATGGGAGAGGGGCAAGCGGGCTGGGGGGCAGGCAGGGCTTAAGTGAGCAGCGACACCAGCCCCAGCCTCACACAGGAGGAAGGTGGGGCTCGGGTGAGCAGCTACACCAGCCCCAGCCTCATGCGGGCAGCAGGCAGGGCTCTGGTGAGCAGCGATACCTGCCCCACTGGGGAGGGGGGCTTGTGCGAGTGGCTTGGGCCAGCTCCATGCTGGCAGGGCAGGAGGGCTTGGGCTAACCTCACTTGGTGTCCTGTTTAGAACAGGGGTGGGCAAACTATGGGCCATGGGCCACATCCAGCCCATCAGACCTTTTAATCCAGCCCTTGAGCTCCTGCTGGGGAGCGGGGTTGGAAGTTTACCCTGCTGCAGCCGGGGATGGGGTTGGGGGCTTGCCCTGCTCTGCGCATGCTGTGGCTCTGCACAGATCCCGGGAAGCAGCCAGCATCTCCCCGCTATAGCTCCTATGCAAAAGGGCAGCCAGGGGGCTTTGCATGCTGCCCCTGCCTCAAGCCCAGGGCTGGCTCCAGGCATCAGCATTCCAAGCAGGTGCTTGGGGCGGCAATCTGCAATCTGCAAGGGGCGGCACTCTGTGTGTTTTTCCGACCCAAGCAGCACGCTGAATTGCCACCGCGGACGGCGGGGGCAGTCTGTGTGCCGTTAGGGTGGCACACGCGTTTCCACGGCAGCAGCAATTCAGCAGTAGCTTCTATGTTCAGCTGCCTCCGGCGGCAATTTGGTGATTTCTGTCTTCCTTGCCACCCTAACGGCACACGGACTGCCCCCGCTGTCCAAGGCAGCAATTTGGAGTGCTGCTTGGGGTCGCAAAAACAGTAGAGCTGGCCCTGCTCAAGCCCCGCTCCTGCAGCTCCCATTGGCTGCGGTTCCCTGCCAATGGGAGCTGCAGGGGCAGCACCTGTGGACAGGGCAGCACACAGAGCCCCCTGGCCATGCCTCTGTGTAGGAGCCAGAGGGGGGACATGCCGCTGCTTCCGGGAGATGCTTGAGGTATGCACCGCCTGGAGCCTGCACCCCGAGCCCCCCTTCCTGCAGCCACCTGTCTTTAAGAAAAGGGGGAGGGTTATTTTAAAACGTTACTGTCTTTCAGATTCAACCTCCTACTTGTTCATTCTGATTCATAAGACAGATGAATGGGATGCCCCAGCCCTGATCCTCCTCCCACCCTCTGAACCCCTTGATCCCAGCTTGGAGCCCCCTCCTGTACCCCCAAACCTCTCATCCATGGCCCCACACCAGAGCCCGCACCCCCAGCCCTGATTCCCCCTCCCGCCCTCTGAATCCCTTGGTCCCATCCTGGAGCACCCTCCTGCATCCGAAACCCCTCATCCCTGTCCACAGCCCACACCCCCAGCTGGAGCCCTTACCCCCCTGCAACCCAAAACTGCCCCAGCCTGGAGCCCCTTCCTGAACTCCTCATTTCTGGCCCAACCCCAGAGCCCGCACCCCCAGCCGGAGCCCTTACCCCCAATTTTGTGAGCATTCATGGCCCGCCATACAATTTCCATACCCAGATGTGGCCCTTAGGAAAAAAAAGTTTGCCTATCCCTGGTCTAGAACATCTCAACAAAGGGTGCTTTTTCCCAGGCACCCTCTGCTGGTAGGGCTTCTATGAAGACCCACTCATGAAAACACTGCCAGTTGTCCTCTGAGGGTGAATTTTCCTGCAGTGCAGCTAGCCTGAAGATGGAGGTACATGGGGAAGTCAGTGACACTCATCCTCACAGCAAACTCTTTCTTTGGGTCACATTTGGAGGGTTTGCTTTGCAGTTGTTAGGGTTAGAAATGCAGGCCTCTATGCTGTACAGAACTGTCAGTGATGAATGTACAGAAATCACTATACCCTCGCAAGTCTCTGCTTCCATGAAGGAAATTTTCACAGGTATAACTACATGAGTACATAAGTGAGTACATACTACATGAGTAAACTGATGCGAAGTGGATTTATGCTGATGCATCTCTGGTGTGTTACCAGATTAAGCTGCAGCAAGGTAAACTCTGCTCTATGCTGGTGCAGTTCATTAAGGGGTTTGCTTCTGTATAACTGCATTAATATACCCGTAAAAGTTTTCTTGTGTAGACAAAGCCTTTTTTTGCTGATCAGGTTTTTGTGTGACTGAAGTGCTTATGAAAGGTGCTAGATGTGCTTTAGTTAAGTAGAGCTGGCAGCAGTGCTAGATTTTCAGTGCTGCCCAGTTGATGAATCTTAACTGTGCTTTGAAGGGGCCCACTACAGTGGACCTCAGTTCTCATGCTCATTCAGTGTTCTTTGTGGAGATGTCCAAGGGTGATGTGGATATTGGCCACTAGGTACTGGATTGACACCACCACTTCATTTAACATAAGCCATTATACAGCCAGTGGTGATAAACAATTTGTGCTAGATTCAGACTATAAGTCTTTGAAAGGCTTTATATATCTCTGTACCAATCTGAGTAACTCAGTCTCCCAACAGTTTTTTGAATAATAATAGCATGTACTTGAGTAATATTTCATCCTGAAATCTGAAAGTGGTTTACAAAGATGAATTGTTAACTCAGTTTTACACTTGAAAAAACTGAAACACAGAAAAGTTAAGTGGCGTGCCCCAAACTAACATATTAAATCAATGGCATAGTTCACTTAGACTGTTCTTGGGGGCAGAGACCATAGGTTTGATTTTCCTAACTTCCCAATTTTATAAATGTGACTCTGTTGACTTCAGGACTTACTCCTGATTTATACTGATATAAATATGAGACATGAATCAGGTACTATGTCTTTATTTATAAAGTGGAATAGTGGACTTCCCAAGATTACACCATGAATCTGTGGCGGAGCCAGATCTTTGGCTTCTAAGGCCATGGCTACACTTGCAAATTTGCAGCGCTGCAGCAGGGTGTGAAAACACACCCTCTCCAGCGCTGCAAATTGCGGCGCTGCAAAGCGCCAGTGTGGTCAAAGCCCCAGCGCTGGGAGCGCGGCTCCCAGCGCTGTACGTTATTCCCCACAGGGAGGTGGAGTACGGACAGCGCTGGGAGAGCTCTCTCCCAGCGCTGGTGCTTTGACTACACTTAGCGCTTCAAAGCGCTGCCGTGGTAGCGCTTTGAAGTGCAAGTATAGCCATAGCCTTAGGTTGCTTTTCCAACCCATAGGAAATGCAGCACCTGTCATATTCCCTCTAGATAGTTTGTGTTGACCTGCCTGAACTATGGCTATAAATTTGTCTTTGAAAAGAAGAAATCTACTCTATTTTGTTAAATCAGAGTGCACACTTACAATCCTTCGATGCTTTTCTCCCAAAAACTTTATCTTTCTAAAATATCGAATGTAATTTTGAAGCAGGTTTTATGAGTTGTAGACCAAATGTTTTCTAGCAGTTGTATATGACTGAAGGGTTGCATACTTTGTTGCTTATGTAAGCTGAGGTGGTAGTCAGAACAGGAACATTGTCTCATAAGCTGTAGCAACTTTACAGGATGGTGCCACTAAGCCTATATTTTGTTGTTAAATCATCCAATCTGCTGCTCTTCTTCTCTTCGTTGTTCAATCAGTTTCATACCAATAACAGACAAAATGAGAAATGCTGTAGAGTTGAGTATTAGGCCTCACTTTGCTTGGCCAATAACAGTTCTTTGAACTTTTTATCTTCAAAGCACTTTATAAACGTTATTACTCTCAATCCTTCTATGAGGGAGGTTCAAATTGCCTTCCTTTTATAGATGGAGAAACTGAGGCAAAGAGATTTACTGACTTGCTTAAAATCAGAGAGTGAGATATTAGCTCTAAAATCAGAACATTGGAGTTACCAATTCCCAGTCCTGTGTTCAGACTACCTAACCATGCCTCTTGGGATTTTTTTTTTTAAATTGTATTATGTTCACAAATCAAGCTGCTGAGGGTTTTGCAAATTAGAATTCCAGAATCGTTTGGGCATTGATCATATTGGGCAGCTGGTCACATATTTCGGGCTTGCCTATACTAGAACGCTGTACTTCTAACTGTACCGTTATAGTTAAAGCAGTATATCCCCCTAGTGTAGATGGAATTATATTGGTATACAGGTGCTTTATGCCACTCTGGCTATACCAATAGGTCACATTTATACCATAGATTCCAAGGACAGAAGGGATCATTGTGATCATCTAGTCTGACCTCCTGTATAACACAGGCCAGAAAACTTCCCAAAAAATAATTCCTGGAGCTTATCTTTCGGAAAAACATCCAGTCTTGATTTAAAAATTGTCAGTGATGGAGAATCCACCAGAATCTTTACATTCCAATGATTAATTATACTCTCACTAATAAAAATTTAAACCTTATTTCAGTCTGAATTTAGCTAACATTCAGCTTCCAGCCATTGTATCGTTATACATTTCTCTTCTATGCTGAGGAGCCCATTATTACGTATTTGTTCCCCATGTAGATACTTATAGACTGTACTCAAGTCATCCTTTTACTTTTTCTCTTTGTTAAATTAAATAGATTGAGCTCTTGTAGTCTGTCACTATAAAGCAGATTTTCTAATCCTTTAATTTATTCTTGTGGTTTTTCTCTGAACCCTCTCCAGTTTGTCAACATCCTTCTTGAACTGTGGATACCAAAACCTAATACAGTATTCCAGCAGCAGTCAAACCAGTGCCAAATACACAAGTAAAATAGCTTCTCTACTCCTGCTTGAACTTTCACTGATTAAAAACTTTATTTTTTCTTCCAGATTATTAATAAAAAATGTTAAATAGTGTCAGCCAAGAGCCAGTGTTTCCCCATTTACAATTAGATTTTGAGATCTATTAATTAGACAGCCTTTAATCAATGTAATGTGTTACATGTTAATTTTGTATATTTCTAGTTTTTTTTTTCATCTAAATGTTGCATATGTATAACTGCATGCACACTAGGGCTTTTCCAGTATAACTCTTTTGGTAAAATCACACCCATAACTGAAATAGTTATAGTGGAAAGACTTTTAAGTATAAATTAGACCTAGGACTTTTGCTAATAGTTCAAGGTACTTTGTTCAGTTCTGAGAACAGATAGGTTTCCTGCTAAATGTTTTCCTTAAAGTTGACTGTGTTCTTACCTGGGAACAGTCTTATCTGAAGTACACTTATGTTTATATTGAAAGATCAAAGCTTCAATGGAGAATCTGAAAAATGGTCTTACCAGGCATCATCCTGGACATTATTTAGAAAAAATAATTTCATTTGTCACAACTATGGACCAATATGAGAAAGCTACTTATGGCTGTCTAATACTAGGATCAGAACATAATGAAAACAGAAAAGTGTGTGCCAGCTGTGCATGGCTGTAAGAAGCAGGCATGGCTGGTGCATACTTTACCCCAAGAGTAACTTAGGGATCTGTTAGTGTATTAATCATGTTGTAAGTAGAATGCTTCCAAATACTGAATTCTGCAGCCCAACATTACAATGTACCCAACTGTGATGTGTTGCATCTTTTCCTTTGGTTTAGTAGGGGGCATCTAGAACAATATCCTTTTATTTTGTAGCCCCAGTATTGCCATATTCCCATAACCTTTTAACATATTTTCTCTGTTTATATTTTAACACGGGGGGAAAAAATCTTAGTTCTGTGTAGAATCACAGTTTGAATAAATTTACTAGACTCTCACCTGATGGAGCACTAAATTTACTAGCTAGAGACAGGTATGAAAAGGAGGGCAGGGATGCCATTGATGAGTCCAGGGCCAAGGCACTACTGAGAAGCATAGTTACCCTGCTATCCCTACATGCTGGAAGAAGGCAGACTGGTAGGGTTTCTACCAGGATGCTACACAGTTAAGTGACCTCTATAAGGTGCCACAAGTACTCCTCCTCCTTTTTGCTGATACAGTCTAACATGGCTACCACTCTGAAATCTGTCATCATTTGTGACAGTTTCACTGCTGTGTAGTTCCGAATGGTAGTTATGAAGCTGACTAGTCTTGTTAATTTCATGGTGCAGCTGCTTGCAAAAGCTATGAGCGGCAAAGGAGGACTGGTGCTGCCTGTTCACAGGTTGAAAAAATGAGTTTCCCACTGTGAGTAGGTGATTGGATTTTTTTTAAGCCCTGCTATTGACTGGAGGAAAGCTTGTTGTGTTATATTTGCCATGAGCGCTGTCACAAGCTGGAATAAAATGAGTTGGAAAGTGCCCCATAGGATGGCAATGTCATTTGGTTTGGGTCACATTTTTTCTTAGCTATCTTATATCCCTCTCTTTTGAGCTTCCAGGTCCATAGGGCCTTGTTCTATGTGTTGCTGAGTGCCTCGTGCAAGGTCAAGGGGAACTGAAGGCACTTAATACCTGGAGGACTGGGCCCCTACTCTCCTTTGGTAACTTACTGCTAGAAGGAGCTGGCAGCATGCATTTAAAAGTACAATGAAAATTAAGCAGAGATATAATTCTGTGAAATATCTAGTATTGTTGTCCCTTTGGCCTGAGTGGTTAGCCATTATTTGGGTTGCTTTCACTAGAGGGGAAATTGGTTAGGTATTTGGTGCAATCATATTAATTTACAAAGAATGTACGTAAAGTCCTGTTTCCCTGAACACAGTAGGAACAAATAACAGTTGGCAGTTTCCTGGCTTGCCGTTTCCAAGTCTGCCTTTCAAGCCAGTCTAGTCTCCCAATGAGCCCCCTCTCTTCTCCTTCTCAGGGCCATACTCATGATAATTGCTCACCCTTTCTGTTGGCTTTTTCTTGTTGTCTGTCTGCCTTTCGGCCTCCCACACACAGTTACAGCCAGTCAGTGCCCCAACATTTCAGTCAGTCTCCAGGGAAAGCCTTCTGTGTACATGGCTTAGCTGGTGATCAACCTTGCATGTGACCTACTGGTGGCTTCCATTGTCTCCTGCTGTCTTACTCCATAAAGGATCTTAATTACTTCTTCCATTCAGCTGAATGAAGGGTGGCTAGCTGCCTATCCGCTTTAACCAAGGTATATCAGGTGATATACATTCCAGCATATCAGAATTATACAGGGTTTACGACTCTGGAATGGCATATATCATGCATGTAAGAGGCCTGACACGCATATTCTCCATATAAGTTACCTGTAGTGTGTCACAGCCACTTAAGTGTCCTACCAGAACCAAAATGCTTGTATGTCAAATATCTGCCTCTATGCTGACATTTATGCTACATGCTACAAAATACTAGAAAATTATCTTACTTGTTAGATAAACTACTTCCATTCTATTGTATTTGCTCTCACATAATGTTGTGAATCAATTCAAACAAATAAACAAACCCTCCTCTCCCCATTTTCCTCATCTTGAAAGTCTGGATTTTTTTATATGTTTATGCAATAATTAATCACCTCCTCTATCTCTGTTTTTCTCTACATAGACGTTTGATTTTCTTTTGAAATTTCAGGCTGCCATTTGAGAAAAATTGGCTAGTTTTCCATTATATAAAAGGAACATAATTGCAGAAGGACATGGGTGACAGATATTCATATATTAATCTAGCATTGTGATCTGTTAATGATCTAGCAGACTTCAGGTAGTATCTCAAATGCACATAGCATTCTTGGGTGTTAGAGATGCATTGTGATCTAATGGGCAGAGGAGGGCCTAGGAGTTAGAATTGCTGAATTCTATTCCTGCCTCTGCCTTTCACTTGTTTTTAAGCCTTAAATCACTTACCCTTTCTGTGTTTTAACTTACTATCTGTAAAATGAGTAACATACTATTTTAGTTGAGAGGCTGATTTAATTAATGTTTGAAAAGATATTTGAATTATTTGGATGAAAGTTGCTATGTAAGTGCAAATTATTATTTTGCTGTTAAATTTCTTAATTGAAATGAAAAATCTTACATAAAAACCCCATGTCTAGCCAGCCAACTGACCACACAAAGGAGTATTCTGAAGAGAAGAAATTAGTTTCCCTGTGAACAATACTATCCTTAAAATTTTCCCTTCTGATCTACTTTTTTGGAAGGTACAGTATGATTTGGTGTTCTGGCCAGCTACCGTACACACATGCATTGCACTTTGGGTGGGAACAAAGTGCATTTGCTATTTTGGGAGACTAGAGTATATAAATGGATTCTCTGTTAAGTGTAGGTGCTGCTGTTTAACCCCTAAAAGTAAAAATAACCTTCAGTTTTGATCTCTGTGGTATAGATCTGGTGGTATAATGTGGCACTAAGCAGAATTTGAATTGCATTTCAGTCCTTCCATTCTGATATCATTTGTGAAAATTTTCTGCCACAATGGTATCTGGTGCCCTTCCCAAGGCAAAACATTTCCTCTTCAGAAGTTACCTCTTTTGAGCTAGAGCTAAAAAGTCATCTATGGCAGGATTGGTTTAGAACTATGCAAATTGTGCATTTCAGTAGAGAAATCTTTCCAACCTCCTTTAATTTGAACATTGGTTCACATTGTCAGTTTTTCCACAGTATCAGTTAGTGCCATGTTAACATGTATTTTAGTAGTCTAATGGTTGTCCAAATTAAAATATTTGCCAAATTAAAATATATAGGGATATTTTTTCCTCATGCTTCAGAAATGTTAGTCAATTAAAGTGAAACACTTGCTAGGTCTAATTTTATTTGCCACCTTTTATTATTTACTTATTTGTATTGAGAGAGCACGCAGAGTCTCCAATGAGATCAGGGCACTGCACAAATTTTACTGGGCACTGCACAAATATATAGAAAGACCTATGCCAAAAGTCTTACAATGCAAGACTCTAATCCTGCAAGTTATTCCATGTTGTGATGGGGTATACGAACCCCACACTAGGCAGGAAGGGTTTAAAGGACAGTACTAGGCCCAGGTAGTGCCATCCCTCCAGGTTGCGGAGCATGCTGTAACTCAGTGGTTCTCAACCCATGTCCCGCTTGCGGCCCAATCAGCACACAGCTGCAGCCCCTGTGACAGCCTCAGGGCCATACAGGTAGCATATATATTGTGTAGATGTGTCCCACATAACACAGAGAGAGCTGCAGATGTGGCCCACAATGGTAAATACGTTGAGAACCACTGATCTAACTGGAGAAGGGGTTAAAAAGGGAGCAACCCAGCTCAGAAAGAGGAAGGTGTGGGAAAGGAGGACAGATCTACTCAGAAGGGTCCTGACAAGGGTGCTGGAGAAGCCTCCCTGAGGGAATAAGACTATATGCTAAACCTGGTTGGAGCTGACAGTTTGGTTGCCTTTTTTTTTCTTTTTCTTTTTACCTTATCTTGGACTGGAAGCTGGGAGAGAGAGAGAGAGCAGGAGGAGGTGCACTTTCGGGAGCCAGACACTGTTGATCCTCCTAGGGCCCTACGTCAGAGCCCAGTGAAGTCGGCAGGCCTGGGCTCCCCTGCCACTGCCCCTACTACAGGAAGGATTCAAAGCACCCATCCATCTCACACACCACTGGTTAAAGGAGGACCAGCACTGCAAGACTTATTTGTCTTGACAGATAAAACAGAAGATGGGCTATTAATTGGTGTATGCTAAGACCACTAAATTACACCAGAGAACAGGAAGAGCGGCTACTTGTGTAGGAAAAAAAGCTGTGTGATCATGGGGGACTTCAGTTCGGCTGTCATATGCTGGAGGTCTCATGATGCTAGTACTAAAACATCCTTGAACATTTTAAATATTATAGATGATAATTACCTAATTCAAAAAGTGTTGCATCCCCCCACACAGGGGAATTCTATATTAGACCTCATCTTGAGAGAAAAAGAACGGATCAGAGAACTAAAACTTAATGGTAACTTAGGTACAAGTGATAATGACTTGATCACATTTACAATGTGCAAACAGAATAAAGTCCAGACCAGTGGTATCTATCTATCTATACTTGGTGCTTTAAAAGAGCCACTTCCACAAAGCTGAAAGCAATTATGAGCCAAATCAGCTGGGGGAAAAATTTAATGAGAAAAGGGTTAATGATAATTGGGAATTGTTTAAGAACACTATTAGATGCCCCAAAAGCCACAATCTTACAACCGAGGAAGAAGGCTGTATTGGTTAAAAAACAGTTCCAGGTTTAGAGAAGAAGTGAAGGTGGCTATAAAAAAAGTGTATATGTGTGTGTAAATAAACAAATGGAAGAAAGGGAAAGTTGATAGCAATGAATATAAATCAGGAGCTAGGAATTGTATAAAATTCATAAGGGAAGCCAAAGAGCACAAATTGAAATCTATGACTAGTAGAGTTAAGGACAACAAAAAGAAGTTTTAAAGTATATTAGGAACAAAAGAATCCTAGCACTGATATTGGTCCATCACTAGATGGAAATGGTAGAATTAGCATTAATAATGCAGAAAAGGCAGAAGTGTTCAATAAATATTTCTGTTCAGTATTTGGGAAGAAAACAGATGATGTCATAGCATAAGATAACATTCTTTCATTCCACTAGTATCTCAGGAGGATGTTTAACTAACTAACTTTAATAACTCACAACGTTTATTAAAGAGAGACATTCTAAGATCAGCAGGTCCAGATAACTTGCATGCCAGAGGTTTTTTTTTGGCGGCAGTTCTGGGCAGCGCAGAGAGAAGCCATGAGGATAGAGAACACTGGCGCCCACAGGCTGCAGCCCCGGAGTTCTCTGTCCCCAGCAGGCACGAGGCCCTGGCTTCTCTCCCCTGCTGTGCACTAGGCGGGCCCTGCGCCTGCCGGGGACAGAGAACACCGGCGCCTGCAGCCCCGGAGTTCTCTGTCCCCGGCAGGTGTGGGGCCGTTGCTTCTCTCCCCTGCTGGGCACTAGAAGGGCGCACATAAATGCCCTGGTGGGTGCCATGGCACCCGCGGGCACCACGTTGGGGACCACTGCTTTATAGTGATAGATTCAACGAACTCATTATATCTTAACAAAGAGGAGGTTATGGGGTGACTTGTTTACAGTCTGTAAGTACCTATCTGGGGAACAAATATTTAATAATGGGCTCTTCAGTCTAGCAGAGAAAGGTATAACGTGATTCAATGGCTGGATGTTGAAGTTAGCTGCATTCAGACAGGAAATAAGGTATAAATGTTTAAAAGTGAAAATAATCATTGGAATATTTTACCAAGGATCACAGTGGATTCTCCATTACTGACAATTTTAAAATCAAGATTGGATGTTTTTCTAAAAGATATGCTGTAGGAATTACTTTGGGGAAGTTTTATGGCCTGTGTCATACAGGAGGGCAGGCTAGATGATTACTATGGTCCTTTCTGGCCTTGGAATAAATGAATCTATAGTGCTAGATGGCTTTATTTAAATTGTCATCACTAGGCTTCAGAGTTCATTTGTCTTCACTGAGAAGAAGGAGTCAGTGCACACCTCTTTCAGAGCAATTGTTTCAGACTTTCCTTTCTTCACGATTATCTTTAATAATCTGTTAATGCTTGGAACCTAAAGAGATACTGTTAACTTGGATTATTTTAATTGGTGAATTTCTAAAAATCACTGTATTGGGAAGTTCACCTTCCACTGCAGCTTTCCAAACATTTTGAAGTTGTTATTCTCTCCTGCCTATGTTTATGTGGTCATCAGTGTTCCCTATAATTTTTCCCATGCATGTGCGGAATGAATTTTGTTATGTGCACCAATATGGAGGTGAGGGTGGACCGAAGGGTTTGGAGTGTGGGAGGGGGTTCAGGGATGGGGCAGAGGGATGAGGTGCGGGGGAGTGAGAGCTCAGGCTGGGCGTGCAGGCTCGGGTGGGGCCAGGAATGAGGGGTTTGGGCTGTGGGAGGGGGCTCAGGACTGGGGCAGGGGGTTGGGGTGCAGAGGGGTGAGGGCTCTGGCTGGGGTTGCAGACTCTGGGGTGGGGCCGGGGATGAGGAATTTGGGGTGCAGGCTGCCCTGGGGCTACAGTGGGGAGAGAGGACTGCCACCAGCTCTCTCTCCCCGCAGCAGTACCTGGGCTGGGAGGGAGGGGCACCTCTCCCAGTTGCAACAGCAACAGGGGTGGGGCTGTGGGATAGGCACCTCTCCCCTAGCCGCCGGAATGGGTTGGGGCCGGGGGAGGGGTGCTTCTTCCCTGGCCGCAGCAGATCCTGGCTGGGTTGGGGAAAGGGTGCCTCTCCCCTGGCCATGGCAGGTCTCGGACTGGGGGAGGGGCATCTTTTCCCACTGCAGCCCTGAGCGCCTGTGCGGCGCTTAATAGGCTGCCATGTGGCTGTGCAGTTTAGAGGGAACTTAGCTAGTCATAGAAGCAGTAAAGTGTGCATAGGAATGATAACAACACAGAACATGCACTAGTATTTTCTCCCTGCAACCTGTGTGGATGTGCGTGGGAGTGCTCCCTGTCTGGAGAGTAGAGACATCTCCCTCATCCCACTTCTCAGCTTAGATGCTCGCTATACCGTAGTGGGGGTTGTAATGTGGAACTTTTCCCCCTCTGCCATGGCCATTGATGAGCTCTGCCATTCTCCATCCCAGCAGAGAGGACGGGGAAGTGAAGGGACTACATCCCATCCAGCTATCTGTCTGTTCCATTCCCTCCCCCTACTCGTTGCCCCCTGTTTCTCCCAGGAAACTTGGATTGTATTCTTGGCTCTGGTATAGTCTTGCTATATGGCTTTGTGTAAGTCACTTAGCCTCTCTGTGCCCCAGTTTCCTTATCTGTAAAACGGGGATAGTAATTCTTCCCTTCTTCACAGGCGTGTTGTGAGGCTTCATTCATTAATGTTTGCGAAAAGCCTTACATGAAAGTAATGTAAAGTAGTATTCCTATCAATACTTTCATTTTGGCTTTCAAAAATCTGAAGGCACTCTGCTTATAAATCTTTGTTTATTGCAGTGATAGACAATGGCACAAGTTAAAATGCAGACTGCAGCAAACCTCTCTGGACCTACCCTTCCCCCTCCGGTGCTATCCCCATCAGTAACAAATGCAAGTTCATTGGGTCTGCAGGCCTCAATGAATGGATCCATTTCAGAATCAGTTGCCAGCTGTAACAGTCCAACAGCTGGTCTTGTGGATTCTGCACCTTCTAGCAACTCACCAGGTAAGGAGATGTTTTGCTTAGAATACTTATTTTATTTTGCAAGGGAATCCACTTGATAAGTTTTTAATATAAATGGATGAGGTCCTAAAGAAAATAAAACTAAAGAAACAAATCTCTGTAGAAAAATGTTTTGGTTTCTAATGCTGTTTACAGAATTTAGTTTCTTTAGTTTAATTCTGATTTATGAAAGAGCATTGTTAAGAGATATGGAAGCCCAGAAAAAAACAAACTATTCTGCCACATCCTACGTGAATCTTTTATAATGAAGTTTTAGTACAGCAGGAAGTTATCTAAGTGCATTTTCCTTCCCTAGAACAAAATGTCTTCAGTCTATTTAGCAGAAAATGGCATTTCCTTTATAGCCTAATAACTGCTGTAGTTCTTGTTCTCAATTGGGTAGAAAATACAGTAAAGTGTTACCCCAAAGTAAGTTAACAGGGCAAGTTTGTGTTGGGGATAGATACAAAGATGAAAAAAAGAAATAGCAGGAGGATAAAGACCTTAAAGAAACATATAGTACATAAACAATCTGGGTTTAGGAACACAACAGAATCCGCAAAATTGTTGAAAGAACGAAGTTGGGGAGATACCCACAGAGACACTAGTAATAGCATAGAGGTCTGAAAGAATGTTAGGAAGAATGAGGGGAAACAAGCGTGGGACCACAGGTGTTCATCAGTTGTTTTTCTTCTGTGTTAGTGTTTAGAAATTACACTGAAAGAACAATTAACTCCAATAATGAATACAGAGCAGAATGGAATTTTCAGGGACATGGTATAACATACAAGTTAAAATATATAAACGTCCATTTACACTGTCTTCCTTATTAGAAAGATTTTTTATATTACAAGTAATTGAAATGGTCACAATAAAATACATGTTCTCAAATTAAAAATGTGTAAATAGTATTTAAACATTGTATTATCAAAGTGCAGTTTTGTTGGCATTAACACAATCTCATATTTTTAGCGTATTATGAGGTTTTTTTAGCCAAAGTATTTTTCTTTTTTAAACATACCACTTCTTTTGCAAAGTTTTGCAAAGTTGTGAAGAATACATTTCTCCACAAAAACTTTACAGACTCTTTATTTACAGCTCCTCTCCAAGATAACATGGCAAACCCCAAAGAGAAAACTCCAATGTGTCTGGTAAATGAGTTAGCCCGTTTCAATAGAGTTCAACCCCTGTATAAGCTTCTGAATGAAAGAGGGCCTGCTCATGCCAAGGTAAGGTTACAGTTCCAGGTTATGAGGCATACCTTAAGTTATGAACAGATAACTTGTCAAACACAATCAAGTTTATAGTGTTGGGGTTTTGTTTTGCTTTGTTTTTGTTATGCTTTTTAGGAAGTTCTTCTGTGTCGCTCTTGGAGCCCTGAGAATCTTTTCATCATCGCCTTCTGCCATACTTATCCTCTGACCCTTGAGATCATACTTCTTGGCCTTCATCTTTTTCTCTTAAAGGTCTCTTCGGAGTCCATCAACACCCTTTCTTTATCATTCATGGCCTGGTTCGCTGCTGAGCTGCACAAAGCACTCCTTCCCCTCCAGGACCCTAGCAGTCTGCTTCTGAGAATTGCACATGGATCCCTTTCATGGCAGTGTAGATCCACTGCTAACAGACTGCTGGGCTAGTCTTTTCCCATTTTGTTTTGTGTTATCAGTTTTATTTAGTCTACATAAAGTTGGTTATATGGATAGCAAATCTTCTGATTATATTTGTGTTTTAAAGCACAAAGTATCACAGTATTTTCCTTTAAACCCTGTGTAGCCCACAGTGACAGTGGGTCTTTAAGGCTCACAGTGGTGTTAAAGTACTTAGCGTCCTTGTCTAGTCTCAGATCCTGTTTTGATAGTCAACTGTGATCTGTGAGAACATGTCCGTGGTTTCAGATGGCAGTGGACCTAAAGGAGCATATTTACATGAAAGTTTTCAAATTTCTTCCCTCCTTAGGGCAGACTCACAAGAAAGATGACTAAAAAATTCATCTTGAGGGAGCAAAAATGAAATTTTATATTTGAGAACCTTCTGCATCTTCAGAGCAGAGCAGCTGAGCAAAGTTCTTATTAATAACCTCCAGCCTTCTGCAAGTTGCTTGGCCTCTCCTGAAAAGTTCTGTATGTGCCCTCCTGATGCTGCACCTTGCAATGTAACCAGTGCAAAGTGGGAGTAAAACACTACCGTTCTGGTTTGGCAGTGTATTGCACCCAGTTTGCACTGGGGTAAATGACAGCACAAGGTTCATGACAGCGCAAGGTTCTATCAAAATCAGTGGGAGATGAAAGTATTCCATGCTTACCAAGATGCCCAGGACCTTGCAGGATTGGGCTTTTGGCTCTATTTTTCTCAGGTTACATGCAATGATTCTTTCATTAACCCTTCCACTGCTGGTTCTCCTATTTACTTATGTTACCATTGTTCAGTGACTATGCCATAGAAATCTGGGTTTAGGAACACCCTGTATGTTAGTATGTTAGTGCATACAGGAAGGTTCATTTTGCCTGTACCTTCCCTGAACATTCATCAATAATCAAGGGATTTGTGTTACTTTAGATTTATAATTTCACTTCTGCATGTTGGAAACACAGCAGGATGCAGAATAGTTCACTTTGGTTTTAATGCAGATATGTACGTTTTATCATCTGTGTGAAAATTACTGCCAATGAAATCCCTTCGGCCTCTATTAGATTTCTGACTTTTGTCAGCAGTGCTTTTGTGGGGTTTCCTAATTTGGGTCCTGTCTTAAAATTGTTGGATGCTTCCTATATAGATCAAGGAAACTGAGTTTTAGAAGCTCATCTGAGCAAATAGGCAAGTGTACAACTTTTTCTTGATGCTTAGCTCTGTTCACTGTTACATGTATATTTTATTATAATTATTAATTATGTTTACAGTCCCCGAAAGGGTGCCAGGTGCTTTACAGGACGTATGGTTATAAAAAGGCTAGGTCCCTGCCCAGAAAATCTTAGTCTAATTTAGAAATGATCCAACAAATAACAAAGAAGAGATGAGTGTGAGGAAGAACAAGGGTGACGTTAATAAGATCAGACATAGTTGCAATGCTTTGGCCCACAGAAAACATTTACATAGAAGTTATTATGATATTGTTATAGTAGCTGTTGTGTGTTTATTTCTGTTACTGAACATGGTGCTCTACAACCGGTAAAACATGCTAAACAAAGCAAAATCTCTGTCCAAAAAAACTTACACCGTAAAGGCATAAACTGCTGCTGCTCTCTCCCATGCGACTGCCTGGACACAGTGTGCCAAGGGCTACTTTCCTGTTGCATATATTTTGCACCCTTCTCTAGTGGTTTTCATAAATTTCAGAGACCTCTACTGTAATGCAGGCAGTCTGTATGACATAAATCGGTGCCAGTAAACTCTGTGTTTTCCTTTTCTTCCTATTCTGGTTTTCTTTTTCTGGCAAGTAAGTGTTAACAGCTGTGATCAAATGTAAAGAGGCAAATAACAGTGGTGCTCCACAGAAAGGAGGAACTCACCTGCAGTAAGTTACAGTTGCTAGAGGTTGCCCCTCTAGTGGGTCTGATTAGTATGTGAGTGGAAACTGTGCCCTCTATACACACATTCTTGAGCATAGGCAAGCCAGAGACCCTGCAGGAGCCTGAACTGTGTCTTTGGAGAGTATTGTTCTCAGTTGGGTTGTCAGATTGGCCACCATTTCTGTGTTTCCATGTCAGTGGGTTTTAGGAGATAAACTAATTTAAAAAAAAAGGGTGGGGGGAAACAGATTAGACAGGAGTGCAAAGGAATGGGAGGGAGTTGAGGGACTCAGCATGTTGCAGGATCAGGAAGTAGAAGAAAAAGCTCTTCGTACAGAGGAAAGAGAAGTGGAGTGAAAGGACACAAATCATGGCAAGTGTTGCATTTCTAGGTTTTGCCATAATGTAATTAAGTTAGATATAAGGAATAAAAACGTCCTCCGAAATTATCCAGAATGGATATCAACCATAGCAAAGCGTTGGGCTTCTGGGACCTCCAGTCGCCAAGCCTTTAATTGATTATTTGAGACTTTTTTTTAATGTTTTTGGCCAATTTGATCTCTTTAATTAAATTTCCACCTCTTTCTCATTCTTTGCAGGAGACTTCTATCAGATATGCTAAAACATACTGAGTGAGAAAGTCAGTTCTGTAGCTATGGAAATCAACTGAGCATACTATAATTATTATTATTATTATTTATTATTTATTTATTATCTTGAATTCTTGTATCTTAACACTCTGTGCTAGAGAGAGAGATGAGATGGATATATAGATTAGATAGAAGACCTTTATCAATCATATTTTCATAGAAATGTGAGAATCTGCTTCTTCCACAGAAACATTACATTGATGCATGCTTGTATAATACAAATATTTTAACTCTTGATCCAGAAATAAGATTTCAGTTCTATTGGCAATAATTTATGTAAACAATTTGTTCATTGATTGAATAGCTATTATCTTAAAATAAACATATCAAGGTTTCATGCCTAGGTTAGTACTCTGATATTATCTGTATTTGATAGAATTCAAGTTAATGAAGAATGTTTTTCCTTTTTTTCCCAAGCAGTTGTGAGTATAACTGAGAACTGGTCTACACTGGGGGAGATCAATCTAAGTTATTCAACTTCAGCTACGTGAATAACATAGCTGACGTGGACGTACAACTCTACCCCGATATAACGCTGTCCTCAGGAGCCAAAAAATTCTTACCTCGTTACAGGTGAAACTGCGTTATATCGAACTTGCTTCGATCCACCAGAGTGCGCAGCCATGCCCCGCCCGGAGCACTGCTTTACCGTGTTGTATCCAAATTCGTGTTATATCAGGTCACATTATATCGGGGTAGAGGTGTACTTAGATCTACTCACTGTGGTGAGTCGACTGCTGACGCTCCCCTGTCAACTCCGCCTGCGCCTCTTGCGCCGGTGGAGTACAGGAGTCGACGGGAGAGTGCTTTGGGGGACGATTTATCACGTCTAGACACGATCCAGCGGGGAGTATAGACATATCCTGAGATAAATGAGGCGTTAATTGGTGAACTGTAATACTGGGACCTGGGCTAAAATTTTCAGGGTCATACATGGCCAGATTTTCAAAGCTCAGCTTAAGAGAAAGAGATATGTTCCCAAATTCAATATGCATTTGTACAGGCACGTGCAATATAGAGCTAGTTTTTAAGCAGACAGTTACCCAGTTTGCATGTTCATATGCAAATACTTTGTGGGTGTGGCATGTGCATGCACATTTTGGGCTCACCTTGTTGCACCCAACTCTGAATTTGTGGCTCTTGATCTAGCAAGTTTAACTCACTTTAAAACAAAAATACCCAGAAGGACAGAACAACTAAATAAAACATTTAATTTCACCTTTTAGTCTTGTGTATATATTTCTGTGGCTCTTCAGAACGTATAGCAGTATGTTTGTCAAGGCAAGCTGTAATGTACCATGTGCATGTGAGATTAGAATCTGGATTAATACTTTTTCAAGTACTTGGATGTTTGAAAGAAAATGAATTCATTTGTTTTTCTACCCTCCCTTGTGGAGTGTTACGAGAAAGCTGCATTTTCGATTTAAACTGCATAAATGTAAATGGCACAATTATTATATGCTTATGATAGAGATACTTCCTAATATTTTAAATAATTTTAGGATTTCTTTTTCACACTTTATCATGCTTGGTTATTACTCTGTGATGAATTGTTTGCTCAAGATTGTTCTTTGCTATTGATTTTTAAGTTTTTAGAGTTGAGTCAATAGCCGACTTTGTTAAATCTGAGTTTTTTTTCAGTTCCGAATCTGCATTATAGAGCTCATGTTAAAGAGACAAAATTAATTTAAGACAACACAATTTTTTTATACTTTATACTCTTGAACAGCTCCCTTGGTTGCCAGGGCTTTTGCTTTGTGTGTATGTGCTTTATGTTTTTTGAAGAAAAATTGAGTTAGAAAAAAAATTGTATGACTCTCATTGGGTAAAAATCTTAAGGCCTGATTCTCTACTCTCTTGAAGCTTTATAGTCATTTACACCCATACAAAATGGGTATAAAATTATACTGTTTTCATTTGGTAACCTTTCATACCCACTTCTCACTCGTGTAAGTGACCACACAGATGCAAGACTGAAGAATCAGGCTCTTAAATTTAATTTTTATATCCCTCCAAGAATATCAGGCTGATACACTTTAGTTACTGTGTGATTTATTTTTACATGTTGCCTAGTGACTTCAATGGGACCCTATACATACATCTGAGAGCAGAATTTGGCCCAAAGTATCACAACAAGTAACGAAACGCAGTTCCTCTCCATCTGGGTAGTGTTTCACATATATTGTTCTAACTCACCTTGGTGACAGTCTTGCCATTATTTACCTGTTCTTTATATTTTTGAAGATGTTCACAGTGCAGCTGAATCTTGGAGAGCAGACGTGGGAAGCAGAAGGGAGCAGTATTAAAAAGGCTCAACATGCTGCTGCTAGCAAAGCTTTGAACAAAACAAACCTTCCCAAACCAACTCCCAGACCACCCAAAAATAACATTAATAATAACCCAGGTATGTTGCCTATTCGTTCCCTCCAAATAATGAATCTTCTTGTTTGTCATGGAACAGCAGGTTTAGATGTTTTATAGAGGTTTATAGAGTATTTTAAAGTAGGCATAAGTAGAGCTGGAAGATAAGGTAATATATAATTAAGAACCTTAAAGTGAGTATGCATGGTAATTTTTTTTATCTGCTGTAGCAGAAGCTGCTGAACTGCACGTGAATACATTTACTTCTGCAAGACTCACCTCTGAAGGTAAAGGTACAAGCCAGTTTATGTGGTCAACAGTAACCAAGCACAAAAGTAACAAGATTGAACTGACCATTTTTACATTAGTAAGAATATTGAAGCTGGCAAACTGGCTTTTCAGGGAAAGGGCCAAATTCTACCTGACTTACTTCATATACAATGCCACTGAAGGTGAGAGTAGAAATCAGGGCAGAATTTGGCATGGAAACTTCAGTATATAATTCCCTGCCTAATATATTTTCCTTTGTAGCAACCTAAATTATTTCTTCCAGCTAGTTCTGCATACTTCTATTATTCAGTTAATCAGAAGGACATTTGTGGAGTTATGTGACCTTCATCTGGAGATGTTACTGGCATGTTGCACACTGCATGCAACATATTCTGGTGTACATGAGAAAATAAAATACAGACACAGGAAATGCATCCCTCAGTGCTTATGAATCTCAGTCACATCTCAATGACTTATTCTTGTCTGATAAAAAAGTAATTAATGACATCTAAAAAGATCCCTTTATTTGTTTTACAATTTTTCCTCATTACTTTCTCTCAACCACTTTCTGAAGGATTTACTTTGCACTAAGGCTCTGTCTGACTGAGAAGGGCTGGACAAACCTTTCTCCAGATCCCATCAATAGTGGCCTGAGCCTTGTCTAGAAGGGATTGTTTGTGAATGATGTAGGGTTTTCTTTCCCATCTTCCACTCCCTAAGGGCTGAGAATATTACTCCTATAACTCTTCCAGACCCTGCTGGCTTGGGGCTTGATCCTGTTTCTGCTGAAGTCAATGGGACTTCTGCTGTTTAGTTCAGTGGAAGAAGGTGCAGGACTCTGAGGAAGAAGGGCCTTGGATTTGTCTCTTGGCATGGCAGCATGTTATACAGGTGATAGGAGTTTTGGACTAGCCCTCTTTTTTTATATTTTTAATTGAAAACTATATAACAGAAAAAATAATACAGGGAGTCCTCGATTTTACGACGTTCGACTTACGACAAACGGCACTTACGACGTTTCTAAATTGATACCCTGATTTGACTTACGACAGTTGGTTTCAACTTTATGACGTTCGGTCCTCAGTGGACCGGATTGCGGTTCTGAGTTACGTTTTGACTTACGACACAATTTTCAGGAACTAATAGTGTCGTAAGTCCGAGGACTGCCTGTAATAAGAATTTCCCTTAAAGCTGAAAAATCGATTGAGTATACAGGCATTCATATGACGCTGTCATCTTTCTTTAAGACCTTTTCTTTCAAAGCACAGGTATCTTCTGATCCAGTGACTATTTTTATTGTGTAGCTGAATTCATAGTCCCGTGAAGTCCAATTCTGCAGTTCTTGCAGGCCTTCATTTGAGGAAAAACTCAAAATTGTGGTTAATGGTAGTTTTGCCTGAGTACTGCATAAAACCTGCAGCACTGGCATATAAAACCTGAATAACTGGTTTACTATTATAATAATTATTATTGTTCTGGGTGGGATTAATGCACACATCTGATTATAATTTAAACTCAGTTTGGATTTTTCTTCTCGCAGTAGAAGTGGGACACACTTTGGTTTATAATTTGCCAGTTAGATTTCCCCTGAAGTAAATAACCAGGCAGTTATATTAAACGATTTGACTCTTCTAATGGTTTTGCTTTTTAAATAAGGGATTTTATGATTTTTGCAGCCTCATATTTGACATTTTGGAGAATAATTACACACACAAAGGTAGTTGTTTGTTTACTATTTTGCACTCTTTGGCCAGGAGGTGGCTGTATTAGCACTAAATTTCAATGAATTTAGTCTCCAGTTCATAAGTTATTAAAATGTAAGTTTTTAATTTTAATTTTAGTCAGAGGTTTAACCTCTCATCTCTTGAAACTAAATCATTTAGTTCTGACTTCTATCAAATTGTTATTAAATGACTACAGTAATCTATGCTACTGCTATCTTGTTTCAATAGCTGTAAACTTTTTGTATAAGAGATTTTTGGTTTTCATCATTTTATTTAATGGCATCCAGTGGAAAGAGACGTGATTCTTTTACCTGTACTAATTTCAAAAAGTTTCATAGTATTTTAAAGTCATTCTTGAGATTGTTCAAAGCTGACTAACCAGTCTAATCATAGTAATCTCATTTGGGCAGAGTTGTCTGCCCAAATTCCAAGAGAATACATGTAGATGTCAATTTAAGTGCTCGTTTACGTTAGGTGATTAAAATTGGATCTGTACCCCCATTTTATACTGGAATTTGATGCAACTTTTTAGTCACTGCTTTTTTAGTTTAGTAGGAAAATCAACATCTGTTTTACAGCCTTTCTTACCCCCGCCCCATCCCTTCCCTCACCAACACAGTATGTATGGTTTTAACATGCTTTACTGTTGAAGAGTCTTACATGTGGTCTTATTTTTTACAGGCAGTATAACTCCAACAGTGGAGCTGAATGGTCTGGCTATGAAAAGGGGAGAGCCTGCCATCTACAGGCCACTAGATCCAAAGCCAATCCCAAACTATAGAGCAAATTACAACTTCCGGGGCATGTACAATCAGAGGTTTGTATGTTTTCTGTTATTCGCTATTCCTTCTCCATTGCTTAAACAAATGCTAAGTTTCTTTAAACTTTATAGACTGCTGCAATGTAAAATAAAATAAAATTCTTACCAAAGAGTGGTTGTGTAGTGCAGCTTAGAAACGCTCATAAATTGGTGAGCAATACATGTTTAAAATGACAGATGCCTAAGGATATCAGAGTGCCTAGGGATGAAGGCATGTGTAAAATTTGTTTTGATTATTACTAAATATTGATTGGAATTAGAACTCAGTCTGTACAAGAGAGACATGAGTCAGATTGTTAACGCTCCATAAAGGTGTTGCTTTTCATTGCTGATATTTTAGCTGTTTCAGGATTGCTTTGAAAGCTACAAACTCCCTTTTCTCTTGGAGGAGGGTAAGTTTGGGAGGGATCCATCTAGAAAATTAGCATGCTGTGGAGCTGTCCTCCCGTCTCCAATAGATGTTTACAGCTTTCTTCAAGCACAAGTAATTCAGTTCTTTAATTCACAAATGTTGCTACCTGATAACTTTTGATTAATTAATAAAAATGTTATTCCACATTTTAAAAACCTCCAACCTAATCCGCCCTTGTATGGAGTAATTGCTGCTAATGATAGGAGAGACCTCTAAGCAGCCATTATTTCAGAATAATAGTTTTCCATTTTGAGCTATTCTGTCCACTCTTAAGAGACTTGTAAAAGTTAAATGGGTGGCAGCTTTGTCAAGTGAGTATCCTAATAGTTCCTTGTCTGACAAAGCCTTAACATTTACTAGGAAGTATTGTAGCTTTTCTAAGTATTTTCATGACTGGTCCTTGTTCTGATCTGCTGCAAAGCAGGTGTAACGCGTTTGCAAACTATACTATTTTATCCTGAATTAAATGTAGCTTGGATATAATTTGGTCACCTAAGTGACTTAAGGAGTTAGTGCTTAGAGCTAAACTTAAAGATTTTTTCTGGGGTTGGGCTGGATCTCAGATGCAAAGAGTCCCTGTTCCTCTTTTATCTTCTTTACCGCAAAAGAATTGAATCATACCAACTCTCATTATGAATAAACAGGGTTGAAGGTTTGGTTAACACTCCCGACTTGTCCAAAGGAACTCTCTCTACACTGATACAAAGCACTTGGTTGAGTGTGTTGCCTCTGTCACTCTCTCAGTCACTGCTTGGATACACTGTATTGTAGCATGGCCTGCTTTTACTAAATGGCTGTGTTGGCTGAAATTAGCATTTTTATTAAGAGTTTTGCTCAGTATTTTAGGACTCCTATAATTACTAGAAATATCAATAGAAATTACTTGGCTGACAAAAAAATTATCTAGACTAGGAAAAAAGTTTAATGTAGGGAAAAAAATCTAGAATGTGGAATTGTAAAGTATTCCCTTCTGGTGTAGTGTACTGAAGACCCCTCATGCACAGCCCACAACAATTTTTACTGTTATTACTTTATAAAAAGTGTTGCATAAAGTAGTTTTATTTCTCTACTTAGTAGACTCAGTAAAATGTCTCAGACTTCATTCAGGAAGCATTTATCCTAATTCAAATTTTTTAAATAAATCTGTGATTGACCCCATGATATTTCAAAGAGGGACTTTCTTGCTTTCAGAAAAACACCTTTGCACACACTTTATTTGACTTTGCCATTTAGATATTTTGTTTGTCTTAGGACTTCTCCCCTTGGAGCCCCACGTTCCTTCTTTTGGCACCTGCTGTGAAATCATAATCCTGGATTTGTGATGGCATGCCATTTCTGTAAAATTAACTGTTATGAGCAAATCAGTAATAAACCTTCAGCCTCTGACAATCCTGCAGTCCTTACTTAGGCAAAACTCCTAGTGACTTCAGTGGAAATTTGACCACAGAATTTGACTGTTGCACATAAGAGGAAAAGATGGGCTGTGAAGGGGTAAACCTCTGTTTAAGCACAGTTTTCTTTGGGCTAGATTGATTAAGACTGCGTGCCTGTACAGTGTAAGAACCCTCCATACGTGGGCTACCTGGACCTTGGATGTTCCAGGTGTGTAGGAATAACTAGGGCTACTTGGTTGCTTACTTCTTCCCCAGAGCTGATGGGCAGGGAGAGATGGGAATTAGGTGGAGCCTTTGCTCCACCTCTCCCTCTGCTTACTGGGCAGAGTAGCTGCACCAGCATAGGGGAGAGATGGTTAATAATTTGCTGTGGGTCAGCTGCAAATTACTACACCCACACACCAGAACAAGGAGGAAGCAATATATGTTGTATACAAAACAAACAGTGATGATAACCTTGCATTTATATAGCTCCTTTTATCTGAACGGATTCCAGAGAGCTTTACAAACTTTAACTGAAGGAAAATAAGCTCTTATGCTTTCAGGAATAAGTTTCTTGTTCCTCAGATTAATTTTCTTTCTCACAAACAAATTAACTCTCACAAAGTTCTTGGGGATTTTGCAGCATGAAGTTTACAGTTTACGTTTAAGAAAATGCTCTTTAGGCAACAGAATTAAGATTACTCTATTTCACTCACATTGTTAGCAGACATGAAATCTGCTCAAACACTTGTCTCCTTTGTACATTAAAGATACTTGAAGACCCAATTGTTGTTTTGTGAGTTACCTTGACAAAGGTTGCTCATGGCCAAAAAATTAGCATGCTTCTTTTTATGTCTGGCAAGAAATGTTAATTATGTGTATAAAGAGAATGTGGCTATATGTAAGTGAATTTTTATGAGCACCTCAATGCAGTGTGCTTGTGAGTGCTCTGTGTGAGGTAAAAGTGTGAATGAATTTGAAGATTTGGATCTTATCCTAGGTTCCATTTGTCAACATTGCAAATTTCTCCCCCCATATTATTTGCTACAATTCAGCAGAACTGGCAAACTGTACAGAAAAGACCAAGGGCTGGAATAGCAGGTCAGGACTGAGGAACATTGGCAGAGCTGTATGACGAAACTTCTATACACCTAGTCATGCCATGTCTCTCTCCTGCCAGTGCTATTAATCCTTCACTTTCATGAGCACTCTGTTCATTTACAGACTTAAAAAAAAAATCAAAAACATAATTGTTCAATCAAATGAAAGCTGTGAAAAATAAAACAAGATCTGACTGAGTTCCAGCTACATAAGCTGTCCAGTTTCCCCCATGAGTATGTCTCCGTTTGATTACCTTTTAATATTATAATGTGTTGTCTTCAGTTAGAGTTGAAAAGAATCCTCCTTGAAGTTTAATTGTGTTCCAGTATTTTCAATGACAGGGAGTCTGTAAAATGACAAAAGAGATGTGATATCTTACAAATGCACCCAAACCACATGCTTTTAGTCAAGAAATAAAAGCCACTGGAAACTGAACACCCACTTTTGATGTTGTAATACTGCAAACCCTTGTCAAAGGGATCACAGAGTACACCCCTCCCCCCTTCCTTTGGAAGAATCCCTAAATGATTTGCTTATAACATAAAATTCCTTAACTGTCTCACCACAATACAAGGAGCTTGAAAGCCTTAAAAGAAACCTTTGGAAATTAAAAACACTTGTGAAGTATAGAAACAAAGAAAAAGCAAAACACTGAGCGGATACAAGGATAAAAATGAAAATAATTAAAGCAGCACTAGTTCAGTTATGAAGAATTCCATGTGATGGGACTGCATTATGAGTGTATGTCACACGAGGTGGTGATATCCATGGGATAAATTTCATTTAACATGCACCTTTGACAGATTTGCCTACACTTTGCATTTTCATCTACTTCCCTTGGGACTACTTCCTCCTGTATTTACATCACATACTACAGACTAAGGGGCATATTGTTGCTGCCTCTGTATAGGTACAGTAGATGGAGAAGGGTGCTGGGAGCCTTCCTCCTTGTCCATCTGTCTCCCTCCGCCATCACCACACTCCCCTGCTTCCCTGAATTTATGGACTGCTCCTGGATAATGCCACTTGCAATGCCATCTCTAAAGCAGCAGGGTGGAAGCACAGTCCTGCCTCCCCCACTTGCTAGTAGATTTAATTAGAAAAGATTGTATTGTGTAAAATAAATTAAATCTGCTGTAGCATTAAAATTTTACAGTGTAAGAATGAAAAAATATTCATGTGTCTCACATGATCCTGCAGTTAAAGACTGTATCCTAATGTATACTTAATTTTGACATCGTCAGACTTTTGAATGCTTAGCAGTGCAACCTTAACATTCAATCATCTTAATTTATTCTGTGGAAATTATATAAATGTAAGTAGAGGCAAATAAGGACAGAAGAAGAGTGGTGAAATGCTACAAGGCATGTTTTCAAATGTGGTTGCATTTCAGGAAACTATATAAATCTACCCAGACCCATTGTATCCACAAAAAGCCTATAAAGGAGTATGCAGTGTCACTTAGTTACCCAGTTAGCACACACTGGGTGAAATCCACTCATTTAAGAGGGCCTTCACCAGGCTTTCTGTGTTACATGAGTACCACTTTAACCCTTCAGGAGAATTGATGTGGCTGTGGCGAGGGCTGCTGCATGCCGTGAAGGAGACTCAAATTGAACCCTGAATAGGAGTAATGGATTAGGAGCAGCTCTGTAATAATTCATGAATACTGTATGTTGTCCTAGTCATTGTTTTATGCATGTTGATACTGATTCAACTCACAGGAGACTATCTGGAAAAAAGAGGCAGGAAGGAAAAGAATGGCACAAGATAAGCCACCTTCAGCAAACACTTAAGAGTTGTTAAGGGATAATGGCAGGGCTATTTGCATGATTTTGCCTCCTCTCCAGCCAACCTACAAAATTGGTTTGGACCGGGACAGGAAAAAGCCTATGAATACTAAACAAAGGAACTCTGGAAGAATTAATAAGGGACTTTCTCTCAAGACAGGGAGGGGAATTAGACTGAGATGTGGGCACTCTCCTGGGATGTCTGGACAAAGCTAGGCTTGCTTAAGTCACATCATAGTATGGTATTGCTTTAGGTAAGATAGATATATGTTTCTTGTTTTAAAATTCTTTCTCTTTAATATTTTGTTACTACTGCTAAATGAACAATACTTTTGTTTTAAGAAGGCTGCCTGATCATGATGTCCACCAATCACAAACTCCTGAATGGAAGAACTGCAGGTGCTTGAACAGTCAAACGTGCAGATTAAAACTGGATGGATGCTGTAGCCAGCACCCAGTCTAAGAGTGGGAGAGACTGCTGCAGGAGAAATAAAGGCATGAAGCCTAAGACCTAGGAGATGCACTGAGAGAGGCCATAGAGGGGATAGAGGTACAGCTAGCCTGGCAACCGTGACAGTAGGCCAGTGCAGAATGGAACAGAAGTGCGGGTCACTGGATCTACAAATAGTTCAGTCCTGTGTGAGTGCAAGAGGAAAGTGGTAACTATTCCAACCTACACCAGGAATAGCTATCATGGAGAGTCTCCTGCACAGCCAGTGCATGGGATGGGCATCCCGTTAATTAACCCTAGCTTAGTTCTGCTACTGAATTCCTGTTATTTAGGCTGTATTCACAGAAGGATGAGTCTCACCCACAGTACACACGTATAAGCAAATGCAATTTTTTTGTGACCATACATGTTCACTCATATGTCATGTTGGCCCTGTTAGTGTCATGAATTCTGTGGAAGAGACAACAGTTAATGATAATGATGCCATTGATATTACTGAGTAATTATGTAGGCCTTTTTGTTTACTTATTATTAACATACTGAAAAATGCTTTCTGGACACTTTAATCCTTTTACTGGTCCCTTTAGACAATGACATTTTAATAGGAACTAAGGGTATGTCTACACTACCCACCGGATCGGCGGGCAGCGATCAATTCAGTGGGGGTCGATTTATTGCATCTAGTCTACACGTGATAAATTGACCCCCAAGTGCTCTCCTGTCGACTCCAGTATTCCACTGGCGCAAGAGGCACAGGCGGAGTCGACGGGGGAGCGTCAACAGTCGACTCACTGCAGTGAAGATACCACAGTAAGTAGGTCTAAGTATGTCAACTTCAGCTATGTTATTCACATAGCTGAAGTTGCGTAATTTAGATTGATTTTTTCCCCCTCTCCCCCCTCAGCATAGACCAGGCCTGAGAAAGCTATGTGGGAGTAACTACTAGGGGTTGGATTGTAATAGGTTATACACCTTTAATTATGGAGTTGCTAAGGATTTAGAATGACCACAGGGTGTATGTACCTTTTGAATGGGCCAAGAGAAACTGGATGTGTTGTGGAGGTGATGCCCTTGACTCTCTGGAAAGAGGAGAATTACACTGTTCTCCTAGTATCAGTGCAAGCCAGACCTCAATGTGGTACTGGCTGCATCCTATACAAGAAGACAAGTGGATCTGAGAGGGCTAAAAGTCAAGGGAGGGCATAGTGACCTTAACCATGGAGAGTTAGGAGATAGGTGGTTCAGATTAACAATTCAGTAATGCAGCTAGAAATATTACTTTTAGACCACGAGAGGGCAGTATGAATATATCTATTATCCGTGTATGGATTTCACTGCAGAAGCACTATCCAAAAATCTTTTTTTGCTTCAGTATAAGCTTTTATTACTTATAGTATAATTTCATAATCATCCCATACAGCAGTTGGGTTTTCTACAATGTTTTCTCTTGTAATGGTTTCTTCAATGTTTTTTTTCCCTATTAATGAATGAGATTGTAATGCAATAACTTCAATAACATTTTTCCTCTTTAATGTGAATCTGATGTTGTGGAAGGTGCCAGCTTAACAGCAATGGAAACTAAAGTTTTTTGTTTGTTCACAGAAAAAGTACAGCACAGGCAGCAGTACTATGAGTTTTCACTTCTGTGCCTCAATCCTGACCTGGAAAGACCTCCTTAAAAAAAAATAAGACTGTAATTTAGTCACCACGTCTATTCCAACCTAGTCATTATGCTCCATTCAAATCCCTGACATCTGACATTAATGCCAGTTGTGGAGATTTTTGGTGATGTGGACGTTTGTTCACTTGAAATTGGATTGCAATCCCCAACTCATTTCACATAGGCATTTGGACATTACCAAACGAGACAGGATTCTTACCGGTGATCTAGTAATGAAGGCTTTTATATATTGCATTGCTATTCCCCTGAGTAATCTAGTCTCCTATAATGCAACAATTTAATATAAAATCCAATCACGTTCTGATTTTTAGTGAATTATTTTTTGTTGTTCTTCTGCATACTACATTTTATTCCCCTGGCCTATTTGTTTCCAAATTTGCAGTCATCATATGCCTCCCACACAGATACATTTTTATAAGGAAAGTGTTGAGTACAGCTGTGCCAGTGTTTTTCTTTGCTAGTATTTTTTTCTAGGAAAGGAAAAGAGAGAAAGTCAGTCCATTTCCTGTGGTTTAACACGGCAGAAACATCTGTTTGCCTTAAGATTGTTGTCCGTAGAGTACAGTGACAAGGGAGACTGCAGGTGATGAGCTTTACTATTGCCAGTAGCTATCACTTTAGACAATGGTGATTAGGACAGGCAGCTGTAGAAAACATTTGCCTAAGTCTGTCAGAAAAAGGCAGTACTTTATGTACTTCTGTAATAAATTTTTTGATAGATAACAGTTAATTTCTGTAGTTTATTAAATCCTAAAAAAATTACTTTGAAAGTATTAGGGTCTGAAAACCCAGCTCCCGCTGTGGAAGGACTTAAACCAACAAAGGCCACAAAATTCATTGTGAAAGCCAACTGACTCAGGCTTCCAGTACGGGGCTATAAACATCAGTATAGACTTTCCCGCTTGGGCTGGAGCCCGACCTCTGAAACTCAGCAAGGGGGAGGGGCTCAGAGTCTGGATCCCAGCCTGATTTGGGAATGTCTACACTACTATTTTTAGTTCAGTAGCCCAAGCCCCATGAGTCTGATTCAATTGACCTGGGCTCTGTCACTTATTGCCGTGGTTTTTTTTTAATTCTGTAGACATACCCTCAGTGACTTCATTGGGACTTAGGCTCTTAAGTCACTTAGAGTAAAAATTTCTAAAGTACTTGTTTTATAATGCATGTGCTAAGGGTGCCAAATTAAGGTTCCATGGACTTTCCAGTGTTTGAATTTGCAACCTAAATAATGTTCTTTTAATGTATGTATTTCCTAGTTTTTTAAGGAAAAGGGTAAAAACAAATTCTGTTATGTACAACCCCTCCAGCAGGCATCATCATCAGGGTGTGAACCCTGAATCTTTGGCACTGTAGCACAGATTTCTACTACAGGACTGTCTCTGTTAGCTGACAGCATGAGAAGGCTGCTATCCTGGGATTGGGGTGGACTGCTGGTGCCATGTACTATATCTGGAAGGTAGTCAATCTCTCTCCCCCACTACACACAGGGAAGTGGGGGGTTCCTGTGCCATGTGGTGCCCCCAAAACAGGTTAGGGGGAATGGGACACTGAATCCTTGTGCCAGTTGGGTGTTATGGGGGAAACCTTGTCTGGCTATCTCCCATGTTGCTGCAGCTGCTCTGGTGGTATCCAGGCATTCCCAGTGCAGTGCTGTTACTGCTAGAGCTGCTGCTGCTCTGGTAGTTACATGGGCCCAGCTTTAGAATGTTAAAGTTGAGTTCTTATGTCAGCAGACTGCCAAAATTTTCCAGAGGGATGTAAGCAAGAGAAAGGCAGTGTTTAACAGTTCGTAACTCAGCAAAATCTGAATGGCATTTCATGGGAAAAGCAAAAGGCATGTCTCTAACTCCAGGGCTTTGCCTATGCTGAATTTCAAAAGTCTGCTGCAAAGAGTGGAAGTGTTAGAGCTTCTAACAGAAAGGTTGTAAGGATCTTTAATAGGAGGTGTTATGCAGCCTAAATATAGCGATCACTACTAGCTCCAATTATATTGTAGTTACTGCTTGTGCACATAAGCCACTTTTTAAAAGTCAAGTTACTTGGGGTTGAACAGTGTGTGTGAAGAAGGGGTATGGTTAACTGCCCCATCAGCGTTGTCCCTTCCCCTTCCCAGAATCCTGCACAGAGCTCTCTGTGGAGTCAGGATCCAGATCAGGGGAGTGGGTGGGATGTAAATTAGGCCTGCGTTAGGAGGGGGCCAGGGTTGAACATCTTCTGCCATAATACCCTTCAGAGTTTCCCAGGGAAAGATTTTACAGCCTCAGGTACCCCTCGCCCTCCTGCATGATAGGTTTCTGTGCAGCCGGTATCAGCACCTTTCCCAGCACTGTCAGTACTCCAGGCTTCTGTGTAGACTCATCAGGATCAGTTACCTATGTAGGAGCAAGGTCATGATCAGGGAGGAAAAAGCTGCCATTTGGACTCAGATGAACCATAGGACTCTTCTGATCATGCCAAATATATCTGTATTGAAGAGGAGAGTAACTGTGGATGCAGGGATTTGATTTTCCCTCAGTTTCTTAAGAATCAGGCTAAGGTGGCTGACTTTGAATTAGTGCCAGTTCAGTTATCGTCAAGGCTCACAACTGAGAGGTACACAGGCCAGGAAATCCCATTTAGTAGACTGTGGTGTCCTTCTGCCTTATTTTGGACCATTTGCTCAAGGTGGTAGGGAAGATACCTGAGACCTCTGCTCCCCTCTTGAAGGCAGTTGAGAAAAAGTATTTCCTCCCCAAGAATGCTCCCAGCTACACTTCCAACCCCCAAAATGACAGTTGGAGGTAGCTATTGCTAGAGCAAAGACTGGCTGAAAGCACATGGCTCTGAGCTGTGGCATTGAGATTCATTTGGATCAGATTGCTTACAAAACTGCAGTTGCAGCCCTTCATCTTGTGGATTTCCAGGCCTTTGTGGCCAAAGAGCAGGTTAAGCTCTAGACAATGACCTCTCTCAATCCTGGTTGAGTCTCTTTGCCATGTCAAATCCCATGTTTCTTTTAAAAAACAAACAAACAAACAAAAAAAACTAATGCAGGAGAGCATGGATCTGGCCTGGCTACAATATAGGTGAAACAGAAGGGAGAGTTGCTGAATGGGGTGGATTCCAGTAGTTCAACATTAAATCGTAGAATCATAGACTTCAAGGTCAGAAGGGACCATTATGATCATCTAGTCGGATCTCCTGCACAATGCAGGCTACAGAAACTCACCCACCCACTCCTGTATCAAACCTGTGTCTGAGCCATTGAAGTCCTCAAATCATGGTTTAAAGACTTCAAGGTGCAGAGAATCTTCCAGCAAGTGACCTGTGCCCCACGCTGCAGAGGAAGGCAAAAACCTCCCAGGGCCTCTGCCAAACTGCCCTGGAGGAAAATTCCTTCCTGACCCCAAATATCTCAATCAGCTAAACCCTGAGCATGTGAGCAAGATTTCCCAGCCAGACACACAGGAAAAAATTCTCTGTAGTAACTCAGATCCCACCCTATCTAATTTCCCATCATAGGCCATTGGGCATATTTACCGCTAATAGTCAAAGATCAATTAATTGCCAAAATTAGGCTATCACATCATAACATCCCTTCCACAAACTTATCAAGCTTAGTCTTGAAGCCAGATATGTCTTTTGCCCCCACTAATCCCCTTGGAAGGCTGTTCCAGAACTTCACTCCTCCGATGGGTAGAAACCTTTGTTTAATTTCAAGTCTAAACTTCCTGATGGCCAGTTTATATCCATTTGTTTTTGTGTCCACATTGGTACTGAGCTTAAATAATTCCTCTCCCTCCCTAGTATTTATTCCCCTGATATATTTGTAGAGAGCAATCATATCTCCCCTCAGCCTTCTTTTGGTTAGGCTAAACAAGCCAAGCTCTTTGAGTCTCCTTTCATAAGTCAGGTTTTCCATTCCTCGGATCATCCTAGTAGCCCTTCTCTGCACCTGTTCCAGTTTGAATTCATCCTTCTTAAACATGGGAGACCAGAAATGCACACAGTATTCCAGATGAGGTCTCACCAGTGCCTTGTATAATGGTACTAAAACCTCCTTATCTCTACTGGAAATACCTCGCCTGATGCATCCCAAGACCGCATTAGCTTTTTTCACGGCCATATCACATTGGCGGCTTATAGTCATCCTGTGATCAACCAATACTCTGAGGTCCTTCTCCTCCTCTGTTACTTCCAACTGATGCGTCCCCAGCTTATAACAATAATTCTTGTTATTAATCCCTAAATGCATGACCTTGCACTTTTCACTATTAAATTTCATCCTATTACTGTTACTCCAGTTTACGAGGTAATCCAGATCTTCCTGTTTGATATCCCGGTCCTTCTCTGTATTGGCAATACCTCCCAGCTTTGTGTCATCCGCAGACTTTATTAGCACACTCCCACTTTTTGTGCCAAGGTCAGTAATAAAAAGATTGGTCCCAAAACTGATCCCTGAGGAACTCCACTAGTAACCTCTCTCCAGCCTGACAGTTCACCTTTTAGTACAACTTGTAGTCTCCCCTTTAACCAGTTTCATATCCGCCTTTCAATTTTCATATCGATCCCCATCTTTTTCAATTTAGCTAATAATTCCCCATGTGGAACCATATTGAATGCTTTACTGAAATTGAGGTAAATTTAGATCCACTGCGTTTCCTTTGTCTAAAAAATCTGTTACCTTCTCAAAGAAGGAGATCAGGTTGGTTTGGCACGATCTATCTTTTGTAAAACCATGTTGTAATTTGTCCCAATTACCGTTGACCTCAATGTCCTTAACTACTTTCTCCTTCAAATTTTTTTCCAAAACCTTGCATACTACAGATGTCAAACTAACAGGCCTGTAGTTGCTTGGATCACTTTTTTCCCCTTTCTTAAAGATAGGAACTATGTTAGCAAATATGTAAATAATTTTCTGTTAAGTTGTACGATTGAGCTAATTTCTACATGTAACATTAACAGAGTAAACATATGGAATTAAATGAGTGAGGCACTTCATCCTTTAATTTACTTAATCACCATGTTGGCAACTACCATGGTTTTTCAATGTGAATTTCTTATGTAGGAAGAAAATGATACTGCAGTGAGATATGCAACGTTGTTTATGTTATTTTACTGTAATGAATATTTGGAAGACATTCTCAGTAACCCAGTCTGCATGCTTGTAAAGATTAGTGAGTAATACAGTTCATGGGAAATTGTATGAGCTAAAGTAGATAAGAGCCTGAGATGTTTGTGTTCTAAATGTCTGCTTTAGCTTTTAAATATACAGTGTACATCACAGTTTCATTATCATTTTTCCTTTTATTCCACTTTTGTGTCATAGAGGGGAGCATTTTCTTTTTATTATATTTACCTTCCCCTTCAGCCTTTCAGCACTGTAGACTTGACTTTTTCTAATGCCCTCATCTTCTGTAGGGAATATTCTTGTTATGTTGTTGACGTTGCTTGTGCTATTTTGTACTCAAGAATGAGTTGCAATTGGGGACCGTTTTCATTGTTTCCTAGTTCTTCAGTTGGTGGATAAAAATGTTGCTCCAAAGGTTAATAATATTTTGCTCTGTGGCCTACTCTCTCTTCTTGACTTTGACTGTTGTTTTTCACTTCACTTCTTCTATCTCAAGCCATACTGAACAGATTTCTTTCTTCCAAAGGTACCTAAATAATGTGCCAGGAATGGCAGACCTCACTCATTCAGACATAGAAGCATTTTGATGAACATAATGCTTCATATCTTTTTATTGCCCTATTTTTGCCTCTTGCAGATTGCTGAGCGATTTTGTACTTTTACATACCTGCATGCAGTTTTCAAAATTCAGCCAGTCCCTAAAAACAAATTAAATAATAAATTCAGAAATAAAAACTGGCTATAAGCAAATAGGGCTGCAGATGCAGTACCTAAATTGTACCTAACAGCTGGAATCAGCGAGATTTGCAGAATTAACGCTGTGCAAGCCATCACTCTAACTGAACACTTTTCAGAAGTAAATGTAATGTTCAAGTCAAGATGATAAATGCTAATTTATTATTGGCGTACTTGACTTCACAAAATTGCATTCACTTCCATCGTTAAACTGGCTATGTAAGAAATGGACATGCAGTTTCTTTTTAAGCACAAGTTCTTTGGCAGAAGTTTAAGACTTTCTTTGTAATGCACTTACCTTCACTCTAAATAAAGGAAAACAAATTGTATCTCGTAGCCTCGTAACATTTTAATTCTGCATCTATTAATTAAATAAAACTTAATAAAAATAATAGAAAATTGTGTGAGGACATCTCTGCCAAACAGCTTCATACTGGATTATAAAAAGGAGCACAATGGATTTTATTCATGTTGGGTGGGATCTTGCTTTTGAGAATTTGGCGAACCAGTAGAGAAGAAACCCAGAAGGAAGCAACTCATTCTCTTCTGTGTTTTAATGCTGCATAATTGGTTTTGTTGTTTGATTTTGGAGGAAATGAATTATCATTGATCCACTTCCTTGTAACTGTGACCTACCCATAGACCAAGATTCAGAATTGTTCCTGAATTTCAATTTTCAGCTAAGTATAAAAGGAAATTTGATGCTTGGCTGGATATTTCAATTTTATGTGCCATGCTGAGTTAGGAACTGCCATACTGGATCAGACCAGTAGTTAACCTGGTCCAATATCCTCTCTTCATATGGAAGACTTCCCATGCACTGATAATTTTCATTACTTTTCTGTTTCTGTGATATCTTTTTTGAGAGTGTGACCAGAACAGGTTACAGTATCTGCTCTTGTACTGGAGAAGCCTACAAAACAAAGGGCCTTCCTTGTCCTGTGGGGAATTAAGGCTTATTCTCTTGAAGGTATGGCAACTTCTTGGGCTGAGAGGGAGTCCGCCAATGTAGAAAGTTTTGGCAGGTTGATATGTGGCAGACTATTCTCATATTCACCAGGCTTCGCCAGGTGGCTATATGTGCTTCATTTGGATGCTGTAATGTGAATTCAGTCATCTTTAAATCTCAGGAAAAACTTCCTAACTTTAAGGACAATGGAACAGACTGCCTAGGGAGGTCGTGAAAGCTCCATCACTGGAGGTTTTAAAAAGGAGGCATCTGTCTTGGACAATTTATACACAACAAATCCTGCATCTTGGCTGGGGGTTAGACTAGATGACCCTTGCAGTCCCTTCTAACTCTATGATTCTATGATCTTCAACCATGATGCATGGCTTTATTAATTCACTCGCACCCTTGGGGTCTGTGATTTCTCTAGTTCTTCTTCGAGTGATTGCTCCTATGCATTCCAGTTAGGTGTGCGTGCCGTGCGTGCACGGCTCTCCGGAACATTTTTACCCTAGCAACTCCGGCGGGCCGGCTGGGCGCCCCCTGGAGTGGCGCCGCTATGGCGCCTGTTATATACCCCAGCCGGCCCGTCCGCTCCTCAGTTCCTTCTTACCGCCCGTGATGGCCAGTTGGAACAGTGGAGTGCTCTCTCACCTCCACAGCCCTAGCGTTTCTCCGTATCTTTAGTGTATATAGTTGTTTCACTTAGTTTAATAGTTAAGATTAGTTGAATAAGTTAGTTGTTATAGTTGTATATAGTTGTGATAGTAGGGAATTAGAGGGGTTAGCCCCTCTTCTTCCACAACCGGTGCGGGCTCATGCCCAAGGCACCGGGCTTTAAGCCCTGTGCAGCTTGTCAGCGGCCTATGCCCATCGGCGACCCGCACGATTCCTGCCTGCGCTGCCTTGGGGAATCGCACAGGACTGATAAGTGCCCGATTTGCACGGCATTCAAGCTGCGCACAAGAAAGGAGCGGGACTCGCGACTTAAACAGCTCCTTACGGAGGCGGCACTTCAGCCCCCCGCTCCGTCCCCGGCACCGCCGAAACCATCCTCGGCGCGCAGCACACCAGCGGCACCGAGCCGTCCCGGTGCCGAGGCTCCTACAGGCACGCAGACGGCACCGAAGTCCCGGCACCGTTCCCTCTCCCCCCCGAGGAAGCGGAAGACGGTGCACCCGACTCCTAAACCTGCAGCTTTGGGACAGCTTACCCAGCCACCTCCGGCACCGTCTGTGGTAGTGCACAAGTCGTGCACGGTTCCGTTGACTCCGGCACCTCGAGCCGTCGAGTCCGGTACCTCCCTGCTCCCCGGCGCCGGCCGCGGTAGAGCTGCATCTCCCGTCCACCCCTGAAACGTTTGTGACGGCGAGAGAGCTTATTCAGCTCGTAGAGGCACCGAGCCTCCGGCCCCCGGCACCGCCGGTGCGGGCTGTTAAATCGTTGGGCAAGCCTGCTATGATGCGGCCCCTGACGGAAGAGAGGGGCGACGCTCCAAGCCTCGGACCCGGTCCCGGTCCAGGCAACGGTCGCCGTCACGCCGGTCCCGATCCCGGCACCGATCACAGTCTCGGTACCGCACCCCGTCCCGGCACCGGTCGCAGTCCCGGTACCGCTCAGTCTAGCGGTACCGGTCGCACTCCCGGCACCGCTCACGGTCCCGGTCACCGGACCGACGGTACCGTCGGAGATCCAGTTCCCGGTACCGATCTCGACGCCGCGACTCCCGCAGCCGCTCTCGCCACCGCCGATCAAGGTCACGCTCTGGCTCCCGGTACCGCAGTGACCGACGGTCCAGATCTCCGTCCTGGCACCATGACGGCCGGCACCGCTCCTCGGCACCATCCGGGGATAAGCTGCCTCATTCAGCGGCGCACTCCATCAGCGCCTCGGCACCCCCGTGGCCTTCGCGTCAGCCATCGGTCGTCTCCCAGGCGGACAGCGAGACAGATCTCCGGGCTCCCACCCAGAGCCAACATCTTGGACACCAGCAGTGGGGTTTCTGGGTCCCCTGGGCCGGCTATGAGTCCCAAGGGCTCCCCTTGTCCCAGCGCCCAGTGGGTGCTGTACGCAGCATACCAGAAGCCACGGTGAGCCGCCCTCCCCCAACACCACTGGGGGAGACACTTCCGTCGTCGGACCCCGCAGGGCTTCCGTCAACCTCACAAGCACCTGAGCAGCCTCCGGCAGAGGAGGTGGTACAGACTCTGTCTTCATCCTTCTCTCCGGATGAGGCAGTGGCGGGCGCCGCTACGGTGGACCCTCCCCCGATCGACCTGCGGGCCCACCAGGACCTTCTCCGCAGGGTGGCAAAGGCCATTGACCTTCCGGTGGCGGAGGTCCCGGAAGATGAAGACCCGGTGACCAACGTCATCGGCACGGAGGCCCCGACGCGGGTGGCCCTGCCTTTTATTAAAACAATCCAGAAAAATGCCACGACCATCTGGCAGTCGCCGGCGTCCGTCCCCCCTACGGCAAGGGGCGTGGAACATAAATACTCGGTCCCCCCCCTGCGGGATACGAGTATCTGTACACTCATCCCGCTCCGGACTCACTGGTCGTCCAGTCCGTTAACGACCGTGAGCGGCACGGACAGCCAGCCCCAGCGCCCAAGTCGAAGGACGCCAGGCGCATGGACTTGTTGGGCCGCAAAGTGTATTCGGCGGGGGGTCTTCAGCTGCGCATTGCAAACCAGCTGGCCCTTTTAGCCCGGTACGCCTTCGACATTTTCGTGTCCCTCACGAAATACACGGAACTGATCCCGACGGATTCCCGACGAGAGTTTTCGGCTCTGGTCGAAGAGGGCAGGACAGCCTCCCGCTCTTCCATCCAGGCTGCTCTGGATTCGGCGGACTCAGGGGCCAGGACCCTGGCCTCTGGAGTAACTATGCGGCGCATATCCTGGCTGCAGTCCTCCACCTTGCCGCCAGAGGTGCAGTATACCCTCCAGGACCTGCCCTTTGAGACTCACGGCCTGTTCTCAGAGAAAACAGACTCGAGGATACAGACCCTGAAGGACGGTTGTGTCGCTATCCGCACTCTGGGTATGCACACGCCAGCTACCCAGAGGCGCTCCTTCCGCCAACAGCAGCCCTTCCGGCCTTTTACCCAGGCCAGGTCAAGGCCTTATAATAGTCGGCGCAACGGCCTCAACCGCCGTCGACCTTCAGGCAGCAGGCGCAACCAGGCCCAGGCGTCGTCCAAGGCCCCGCAAGGGCCCAAACAGCAATTTTGATGGGACGCCCGAGGACGGCTCATCAGTCTATTCCCAGGATCCAACCCCTTTATTTTGCAACCGCCTTTCCCACTTCCTCCCGGCGTGGTCCCAAATCACATCGGACAGCTGGGTACTCCGTACTATCCAGTATGGTTACCACCTTCAGTTTATTTCGCCCCCTCCTTCCCACCCACCTTCCCCGTCCCTCTTCAGGGACCCCTCTCACGAGCAATGCCTCTTGCAAGAGGTCGAGACTCTGTTGAGGTTGGGTGCCATAGAGGAGGTGCCGCAAGACAGGCGGGGCAGGGGATTCTATTCCCGTTATTTTCTCATCCCCAAGGCGAAAGGAGGCCTCAGACCCATACTGGACCTCCGGGAGCTCAACAAGTACATGATCAAGCTCAAATTTCGCATGGTGACCTTGGGGACCATCATTCCCTCCCTGGATCCGGGAGACTGGTTTGCCGCCCTCGACATGAAGGACGCATACTTCCATATTGCTATTTACCGTCCCCATCGACGCTACCTGCGTTTTGTGGTCAACGGTGTGCACTACCAGTTTGCGGTGCTACCCTTCGGCCTATCCACCGCTCCGAGGGTCTTCACGAAATGCATGGCAGTGGTTGCTGCAGACCTCCGCCGTCGTCGAGTTCACGTCTACCCTTATCTCGACGACTGGCTGGTTCGCGGGCCATCCCGCCAATTGGTAACAGACCAAGTTGCCGAGATACTCTCCCTATTTCGGGCACTGGGTCTTCTCGTCAATGTGGAGAAGTTCTCACTGACTCCATCTCAGAGGGTGGAGTTTATTGGAGCGGTCCTCGACTCCACGGTGGCCAGGGCCTGTCTCCCTCGCGCCCGGCACCAGACGATGGTCTCCATCATCCGAGACCTGCACGTTTTCCCCACTACGACGGTTCGGTCCTGCCTACGCCTCCTGGGCCACATGGCGTCGTGCACGTTCGTCACCGCCTATGCGAGACTGCACCTTCGCCCATTTCAATCTTGGCTGGCGTCGGTGTACCGCCCACACCGCGACTCGATAGACAGAGTAGTCACGGTCACGAAGCCTACCCTTGCTTCGCTCAGTTGGTGGCTGAACCCAGAGGTCGTATGTGCAGGAGTCCCGTTCCGCCCTCCTCGTCCGTCCTTGACACTGACAACAGATGACTCGGCGTTGGGATGGGGAGCACACCTGGGCGACCTACACACCCAGGGCCTCTGGTCGCCCCAGGAGCTCTCCCTCCACATCAACGTCAGGGAGCTGCGCGCAATTCGCTTGGCGTGCCACGCCTTCCACGCCCGTCTGCGAGGCCAGGGCGTAGCGGTGTTCACAGACAACACAACAGCGATGTTTTATGTGAACAAACAAGGCGGAGCCCGCTCCTCCCCGCTCTGCAAGGAAGCGATGCTCCTGTGGGACTTCTGCGTGACCCACTCAATTCACCTGGAAGCACCCTTTCTTCCGGGAGTGCAGAACACGCTGGCCGACCGTCTCAGCAGGTCGTTCCTCTCCCACGAGTGGTCCCTCCGTCCAGATGTCGTCCACACAATCTTCCGGAGGTGGGGGTTTCCCCAGATAGACCTATTCGCCTCCAGAGAGAACAGGAAGTGCCACCTGTTTTGCTCGTTCCAGGGTCGCTCGCCAGGCTCCCTGTCGGACGCCTTCCTTTACCCCTGGACGGATCGTCTCCTCTACGCCTTCCCTCCGTTCCCGCTAGTGCACCGAGTGCTGCTGAAGCTTCGGAGGGACAGAGCCCGCGTCATACTCGTAGCTCCGGCCTGGCCAAGGCAGCATTGGTACACCCTGCTGCTCGAGCTCTCCGTTCGGGATCCCATCCCCCTTCCGATGTGGCCGGACCTCATCACCCAGGACTTCGGCAGACTCCGCCACCCGAACCTGCAGTCCCTCCATCTTACAGCTTGGTACCTGAGTGGTTGACCCATGCAGAGAGGGACTGGTCAGCGGCAGTACAGCAAGTCCTGCTAGAGAGCAGAAAGCCTTCCACTCGCTCCACTTACCTTGCGAAATGGAAGCGATTCACACTCTGGTGTGATCAACGAGGACTCAATCCATTCGTAGTCCCGGTCCCTACCATCCTCGACTACCTTTGGTACCTTAAGGAGCAAGGTCTGGCGGTCTCCTCCTTGAGAGTACACCTGGCAGCAGTGTCCGCCTTTCGTCCATCTATGGGAGGTCGGTCCATCTTCTCTAACCCGATGGTTTCCCGCTTCCTTAAGGGCCTCGACCGGTTGTACCCGCCGGTGCGGCGTCCTGCCCCGACCTGGGATTTGAACCTCGTTCTGGCCAAGCTTATGGGACCGCCCTTCGAGCCTCTAGCCACGTGCTCTCTCCTCTACCTCTCCTGGAAGACGGCCTTCCTCGTCGCAATTACATCAGCGAGGCGAGTCTCTGAGCTCCGTGCTCTAACGGTTGGACCACCATACACCGTCTTCCACAGGGACAAGGTGCAGCTTCGACCACACCTGGCCTTCCTCCCCAAGGTGGTGTCGGCCTTCCACCTCAACCAGGAGATCTTCCTCCCGGTCTTCTTCCCGAAGCCGCACGCCTCCCCTCGGGAACGACAGCTTCACACCCTGGATGTCCGCAGGGCCCTTGCCTTTTACATCGAGCGGACGAAGCCCTTCTGGCGTTCGACCCAGCTGTTTGTGGCAGTCGCCGACCGCATGAAGGGTGAGCCGGTCTCCTCCCAGCGGATTTCCTCCTGGGTAACGGCATGTATCCGGACATGCTACGAGCTTGCTCGCGTGCCACCATGCCGCCTCACTGCTCACTCGACGAGAGCGCACGCCTCGTCGGCCACCTTCCTGGCCCATGTCCCCATCCAGGACATCTGTAGAGCGGCCACCTGGTCTTCTGTCCACACCTTCGCCTCCCATTACGCGTTGGTGCAGCAATCAAGAGACGATGCAGCCTTCGGCTCCGCAGTCTTACACTCTGCCACGTCTCACTCCGACCCCACCGCCTAGGTAAGGCTTGGGAATCACCTAACTGGAATGCATAGGAGCAATCACTCGAAGAAGAAAAGACGGTTACTCACCGTAGTAACTATTGTTCTTCGAGATGTGTTGCTCCTATCCATTCCAGACCCGCCCTCCTTCCCCACTGTCGGAGTAGCTGGCAAGAAGGAACTGGGGAGCGGACGGGCCGGCTGGGGTATATAACAGGCGCCATAGCGGCGCCACTCCAGGGGGCGCCCAGCCGGCCCGCCGGAGTTGCTAGGGTAAAAATGTTCCGGAGAGCCGTGCACGCGCGGCGCGCACACCTAACTGGAATGGATAGGAGCAACACATCTCAAAGAACAACAGTTACTATGGTGAGTAACCGTCTTTTATTGATGAAAACAAGAGCATTCTACTTCCTCAAGTGAGTGTGGCAAACCTTGGCAGAAAGATGTTCTGCAAAGGGCTTACCCTAACTAGAGAGACCCCCCCCCCCTTGATACATCTGGTTATAGTTCAGAAATTGTAATGTAATGGAAATACAGTAATTAGTGGAGGAAGGCAGGTGCTGCTGCAGTGAGGCTGGGTCCTGACTGGATGAGCAGCCTGAATCAGCAGCTATGGAGGAGCAACCCTTTATTCCAAATAGTGGGAGTCTTTTGCAGAGCATCAGTTTATAAGTGAAGGAAACTTTTTTCCGTACTTTACAGTGCTCTGCTTGCATTGTTTCTGAACACTTTTAATACAGTACGGTACCATTTCCGAAGTCCTTACACTGGGAAGGTTTCCATTGAAGCCAATGGAAGATTTGTCTGAGAAAGTTATTGATGATCAGATCCAGTGACAAGACATTAATACAAATTAAAAAAAAAAAGACAAAAAACTGAATGTTTAATTTTGGCTCCTGTTTCTGGTCCCATTGAAGCAAATGGCAAAACTCCTTTTCTGCCCTTTTTTTTTTTATTTCCATGAAGAGTGTCTGATTTCCTGTCTTTTCTTGCTTTTTGTCATAATCACTGTGTTAGTGATCACTCTTTCTATTTACTTTCTTACAGTTTAATGCGTGAAGTTTGCCAATTTTGTACCTGTGGAACTCATAGGAGAATGTCTCAAGAACGTTGGCATCCGTTTAGAAAATAAACATTTGCTGTTTATTACTGAATATTTCAGGCAGTTAATTGACGTTGACCTATGATTAGATTTGACACTTTTCAAATTAGTCTTCAGAGTGTGCTTTCAAAAAACCATTCTGTCTTGTGAAAATGGAACACAATCTTCCATCTACCGGCCAATTCAGACACATTATGATAAAATATAAATGTGTAGCTTATGATTTAATAAGAACTGTGGAGTTCTGTCTGTTTCGCATGATGATGAACTGCATTATTTGCTTTTTGTGGCATAGTGCTTTGTAGTTTTATTGTTTTTAAAGAATTTGACTTATTGACAGCTATAGGGGTTTTTTATGCCTTGTTTGGGGACATGAAAGAATTGAGAATGGCTGCATCTTTTGGTTGCATCCACATTCTATATCTCAGTACACAGGAATCTTCATCACTTCCACTGAATCAGTGGGATGCCTTGATGAGACAAAGGATTCTTTTTTCAGATTTTTCCATTTTTTCTAAAGGGATGTAAGAATTCTGTGCCCTTGCAGAAATACTTATTATTCAAGTTCTCTCTCACTCACTCTCATTTTTCCCTTTCAGATCCATAGAAACAAACATTTATAGTTAGTAAAGATGGTTTTAGAGGCAGAATTTTGTAACTTCAATGCCTGTTCACATTAATGCATTTCTTTCAATGGAAGAGGAGTCCTGCATTTTAAAATCTCATGCAAAGATTATTTAAAAATAATTTTTAATTTATAGGTGCCTTAACAAAAATAAACTAAGGCAATATGCTCAAATAAACACCAGAGCAGGAACCAGACAGGCAGCCGTGTTCTTCTTCTCTCTGTTCTTTCCCTCATATTGCCATTGCTAATTTCTGTTGGTTCTTTTCCCTAAAACCTTAATCTATGTTCTGATCATCTCCTGCCTTTACTATTGCAACTTTGTCCTCTCTAGTCCCCTTATTCCCTTCAGTTCTCACACTTCAACATACTGCTTACCAGTTTCTTCTAGTACACCTCTACCCCGATATAACGCGACCCGATATAAAATGAATTCGGATATAACACAGTAAAGCAGCGCTCCGGGGGAGTGGGGTTGCGTGCTCCGGCGGATCAAAGCAAGTTCAGTATAACGTGGTTTCACCTATAACGCAGTAAGATTTTTTGGCTTCTGAGGACAGCGTTATATCGGGGTAGAAGTGTACTCCCACACTCATTGATTGTAACCCACTGTGGGTGGTAAGGTAGCATGGTTAAACCCAGGTCCCCTTTGCTCTGCATTAGACAGGTAGCTAAAGATTATTTCATCTGGCATAAGGGGCAGGGAAAAGCCATGTCAGGAACAGGAGGAGGCATGCATAGAGTGAATCTGCAGAATGGTCCCTAAGAGATTGTTCCAGATGGTGTACATTCGACCAGGTCTGTGGCTGCTCAAATTTGAGAGAGGGGCTAATTTAGCCTCTGACTGCACCCAGACTTGGGGTGATGGAAAGGTAGTTTAGAACCACTTTTGCCTCCCACCTCGGCTGTGTCAAACAAGCTGCATGCAGTTGAGAATTTGACCCTTAATCTGCTAAATTCCCCTTCCTAGTCAAAGTGCTTCCTGCCCAAAACCCTCCATCATACAGTGCATCCTCCTCTGTACTTCACAAAATTACCTCAGCCACTCTTCTAGCTTCCCCTCAACACATCTGGACACATACACCTTCTCTCAGCACAGTATCCTTCCCTGTGTTTCCTAAATCGTTTTGGGTGTTGAGACTGTAAAGATGTGTTGCCTCCTGCCCTAGCTATTGGGTCTTTTCTCTACATGGCAGAGAGACAGAGCAGCTATCCTTAGTATCTGTGATGTGGGTAGTGGAGATTCTTGCCTGGGAATGTCCATGGTATTAGCCTTGTTATGGGGACACACTTAAAACTTTTAACTATTTGTAATTGAGTGAAGGGACAATTCTGTTGTCCATGTTCCCCTGCCTTGGTTATAATTTTAGTGGGGCCTTCTCAGAAAAAGCAGCTGAAGCTTGCAGTGAGACAAGCATAAAAGAGAAAGTAAGGAGAAAAATATGTAACAAGTTTGAAGGAAACTGAGAAGTGACAGGTGGTGTTGGGACATAAAACAGGAAGATTCACAATCAACTATTAGAATAAAACCAAGGTTAGACAAGGAGAATGTGAGGGTGAGGTGAGAGGATAGGTAACTTTTAAATAGGGAATGCCTATATTTTGTTTGTGAAGTTTTCTGCTTACATGGCACTCTTTCATCAGTGCATCAGAAGCTCTCTTTCATAATTCTTTGTTTTCCCTTGTTCTCTTCCTTTTTACTTCATCTTGTTACTTTTTTGTCTCCTCCATCACCTCCTGCTTGCTCTATTTTTCTGTGTTTTTTAAATAGTATCCAGGCTGGCATGGAGCCATTACTGCCACTTTGAAAAGTGCAGTTTCTGAGTTAGGCATGCATTCAGTTTCAATGTGCTGAATCAGCTTCTGGAAGGAGATGGAGGGCAGGGGTTCTGGACTTAATATGCATTTCAACAGTGAATAGCCAGTGCAAGGAAGCTGGCACAACACGAACATTGTATTACCCATTAATGTAATCTGTGGTTTTTAAAGTATTGAGCTCTTACTGTCCATGATTTTTTGTTGGTCCTGGTGATAGCTCTGATGAGCCAGTTGGCCTTTGCTCATTGCCTAGGTAAATGTTTTATCTTTGCTCTCAGAGGAAATGATGAATGGCAATATGCAGTATTAAAATTCCATTTCAGTCCAGTGTCTGTATCACACAATTTGTTATATGTGCATGATAATATTGTTGTCTACTTGTTACCAACATCACTTGAAAGATTGCAGCGGGTGTTAGGGATAGCTCAGTGGTTGAGCATTGGCCTGCTAAATCCAGGGTTGTGAGTTCAGTCCTTGAGGGGACCATTTAGGGATCTGGGGAAAAAATCTGTTTGGGGATTGGCCCTGCTTTGAGTAGGGGGTTGGACTAGATGACCTCCTGAGGTCCCTTCCAACCCTGGTATTCTGTGATTCCACACTAAATGATGCCTCATTTGTTTATACCTTAGCTTTTCCTCATTGGAAAAGTGTGATATAAATTAAATAATAATTCTCTAGTTTTTATATATTTATTACATTCTGATATAGCAATTAAATACTTATCTAATTTTCAGAAAATTGTTTGGTTTGCTTTTAACACAATTCATAGTTAAGGGACATAGAGGGATATAAATTTTCAGCCTTTTTCCTTTTAGTAAGTTCAGATTGTGCCCACCAAAAATATCAGCCAGATCCTCAGCTGTTGTAAATCAGTTTAGCTGTACTGCAGTAAGTGGAATTACACCTGTGTATACCAGCTGAGGTTCTGGCCTCTGCCAACAGTTTTGTTGCCACAGTTAAAAGCAGACACCAAGTATTGGTAGTTAGATGTCAAATTACCTGATTTGCCCCTATCAATTGTCTTCCAGATTTGTGAGTGCAAATGATGGATTTAATTAGATGCCTTAAAGCTAATATTTGAATCTCCAGTTCACTGTGAACATAGGAATATGGGTGCAGATTTTTTGAAAGTGCAGAATTGTGACTGGAAAACCGGAAGCCAGTTTTTGAAAAGATGAGAGACAGTGTCAAGTCAAGTGGGTACTTAAACTGTGGATAACAAATATTTGAGGACAGTTTTTGAAATGCATATTCTGTGTAGAATTTGATTTAAAAAATATACTTAGTGTTTCCTTAATAATTTCTGCATACTCCGGTGATTTTTTTTTTCAAAGCTTCTGAAAATTTGAAGGGTCTTACGTTGTTTTTTTCTGCCTATTTTGAAAGCTTTCTTAGGGCTAGTCTACACTTACGCCGGGGTCGGGCGCGGTGAGTTTTCGAGTTCGAGTTCTAACTATCTCGTCTGATCTAGAGAGTTGCGACTCCGAACTGGAGCGAACCTCCGACTCCTCCACCCTCAGGAGGAGAGCTGCAGAGTCAGGAGTTGGAGAGGAGTTTCCGGGTTCCGCGCGTCTGGGCGCGTGTATATAGTGAACTAGGGTAGTCAATTAGCTACTTCTCGTCACGTAGCTGAATTTGCGAATTTACATGCCCCCCATTCTTAGTGTAGACCAGGCCTTAATGAAGCTAACTTTAAATCTCTATATGTTCACATACTTTAGCATCACAATTATTGTTTTTAACTTTTGGCATAGGTATTCTATTACTTGTGGATTTACCCGGATTAGATCAAAATACAGATTTCCCAGGCTGGTTATGGTAGAAGAACTAGGGAAAAAAAAACAGAATTGGTAATACACTGGTGATTATAAATTCTTAAAGTTTTAATTTTCAGTCTGGCCTTGAAAGGGGAGAGTAATCTGGGATGAGTAGAGATGATTCATATAGTTCTGTAATTCTGTATATGTGGTGTAGGGGAAATCAACATTAGGACAAGAGAAAACAGTTCTGTGCTGTATAAACAAAACTATTGAATGTGAATTTCAGGGAATTACCTTTCCACTCAATAATGGATGAGCAAGGCTATATGTGGAATATAGTGCAGTGTCTTCCTTGCTTTACTGTAAAAATGATATTGTAGAAATAGAGAGATCATCCAGAAGAGGACAAGCAGATTGATGCCAGAATTAGTGGATTTTAATTCTCTAATGAAGTTAAACAGAATAGGTTTGTATTTGGAAAAGAGGGCCCCTTTGCTCCCATGTGTGGAAGTAAACCTGTGGAAATAACCATAAGGAGGGCTGTGAAGAGAGGAATGTGGCTACACTGGATGTTATCCTTCTTCACACACATCTGCAAGAGATCCATGTGGCTAATGAGTTGCTTAGAAAAATGGGGCATGGCCACAGAACAGCTGCACTAAGCAACTTGCTCCCCAGAGGAACTTCAAATGTTGTGGAGAAAAAATTCTGTATAGTTAATGTTGCTCTAACTCCCCTGAATGCTCTATGACACTATTCTCACATTTGTAAGGGTTACAGAATGTAACAGTAGGCTGGGCAGCGAATATCAGCATGGCTACCAGCTTGGCTACATGGACACAGGGAAGGAGAGGCTAGAGAGAAGCCTGGAGGGAAAGGCCCTGGCAATGGGCAGCTCAGATCTGCAGAATTGATTTCCTATAGGTTTCTGGATCTCCACATGTTTCAGTGGCCCTACCTGCTGACCACTATCCTTTGTTTCTGTATCTAGACATATGGAGTGGGGAAGAGTATGCTGCCACTTACCTCTGCTCTTCTGGAGCTGAGTAGTAATAGGGTTATTTCTTTCTCTTTACATAGGAGGAGAATATATTAGCCATTAAGATTGAGAGAACATCATTGAGCCATATATATTTTTGATGGGTATAGAGAGGACAGATGCTAGAACAAGGAGGTGAAATGAAAAAACAAGGAACCTAAGGAAGAGTTGGACAGTGTTGGCAGAAGTTGTTTATAGAGAGTTACAATAAGATGAATGATTAAAGGAAGCAGTAAGAATACATAGCATAAGTAGTTTTAAAAAGGAATTGGAAAAGTGTCTGGAAGAAAAAATATTGCAGGGATCATTGCTTAGTCAAATGGGGAATAAATCTAAGAAGACTTTCCAATCTCATTGAGCTTCAGATTGCACTTATTTTTTCCAATGATAATGTAAAGAAATTTACCATTTCTGGAACATTTATGCCATTGGAAATCCACAAAAATACAGGAAATGCAAAATGTATTATACTGTAATATCAACATATAGTAATACTTTATTTGTTTTTGTGTATGTGGATTTGATGGCCAAAAAAGGAAGAGGCCCCAAGGGCTCTTTAGTATGCAATTAATATTTTGGCCAGAAGAGCACCAGATTGTTTCAGTATGCTTATATGTTATGACATCATATTCCAGTAAAATTATAATGAACAGAAATTTTGTTTGTCTCTGTGGCAAACCAAAATGAGTTTTGTAATTGTCAACAGACCGTGGTGATTTATTTAATTATAGTGGCGCCCGCTCACACCAACCTAGTTAAGTCTGTCAGCATTTCTGTTATTAACCCCTATTTTCAGGGTTTATAACTAGCTGTAAACATTTGTTCATTGCTGAAACTTGGCATACAAGGTCACAGTTACGGAGCAAATTTCCAATTTCAGATTGTCCATTCTTAGGTGATACAAGTGGAGTCAGCTACAAAGTAGTCCCCTCTTCTGGGGAGGGCCTTTCTGATTCTATTAAGTTTACAGGGAATAAAGAAAAAGTGCTTTGCAATACATTGTTATCTGCAGTTTCCTGCCCTGATGGGCTGGTAGGACTTACCAAATCTATTAGAACTGTAGTAGTCAAATGTTTTTAGGTTGCAGTCCACTTAAACTAGACATTGTCTCATGGATTGCAAACGTCTCATTTCCTTGTACCATAAGCACATTCTGTTTGGTTCTTAATTATTCATAAAGGTAATATTAGGACAGCATCAAGGAGACACAGATGAAAATAACTTGATTCAGTATGCGGCTGCTTGTGAAGTTCTTTCATTCTGTTGCTATTGTATTTATGTCTTCTCGGGGCATATAGAACTTGTTTTCAGTGCTGAATCTCCCAGTATTATCAGAAATCCCCGATGTTCTCTGCAGGTCACTTTGTAATTTAGTTCTGTCTCATACACTTTGTGTTGTCTAGAAATCTGATTAGGGTTGAATTTTCACGAAAGAAAAACTTGATGAAGGGAAATAAGAAGCAGCCATGCAGAATACAGATAGGTGCTTATTCTTTTAAGTTTAGCTAGTTGAAAAAGCCTCCAGAAACCCCAAAAATCTGGATTTGAAGTCTAGTGTGCAGGGTTGCTGTAGAGATGTGTAGTTTTGGTCTCATGGTTTTAGAGAGACAAGGTGGGTGAAGTAATATCTTTTTACTGGACCAACTTCTGTTGGTGAGAGAGACAAGTTTTCAAGCTGATACAGAACTTCAGGTCTGGGAAATGTAGTCAGAGGGTATGTCTACACAGCAATTAAACACCTGTGGCTGGCTCATATCAGCTGACTCGGACTTGTGGGGCTTGGGCTACAGGACTGTAAAATTGTGCTGTGGACAGTTGGGTTTGGGCTCCAGCCCTGGGAACCTCCTATCTCAGAGGGTCCCAGAGCTCAGGCTCCAGCCTGAGCCTGAATGTCTACCCCACAGCCTTGCAGCCCTGCAGCCTGAGACCTGTAGCCTGAGTCAGCTGGCATGGCCTAGTCACAGTTGTTTAATTGTTGAGTAGACACACACAGAATGTCACAGCTAAATACAAAGTGGAACAAATTGTTTAGCATAACACCTCTCCAGTCATAAGGGAGAAAACAAAAAGGCTGAGGGGTGGGAGTGGGGAGTTTAGTGGCTTATAGATTGTTGTAATAAGCCATGAATCCAGTGTGTCCATTCAGGCAATGATTTTTAGTATCCAGAAAAGTTATAAATGTAAATTCCCAGCATGGGCGGTGGGTGAACGTGTCATTGGGGGAGGTTAGCCCCTGGCCCCTCCCCCTCTGGCTGAGGCCCCACCCTCCCTTTCCACCCTTCCTCCCCTGCTAGAGACCAGAGCACATCCCTCCTCCCCCGCAGCTGCCAAACCCCGCGTGCACCCTGAGCCCCAACGTGCCAGGTGGGCAGAGTGCCCCCAGCCCCAACGTGTCGGGCAGGTGGCGCAGTCACAGCAGAGGGGCAGAGAGGCGGTCTCAGCCCCGGACCTTGTGCACACCAGCCCCAGCCAGCCTCTCAGCCACAGAAGAGCAGGAAGGGAACTGGAAGCAGGCAGGAGGAGACTGGGGGGGGGAGCCACGCCAGGCTGTTTGGGGAGGCACAACCTTCCCCTGTCTATGCATCTTTTGAGGGTGTTGTGCAGGTTTCCTTTGAGGATGAGATCTGAAAGGCCAGGTATAGAGCGGTTGCATTGTGAAAGGTGGTCATCCACAGGTCATATGGTTTTTTTGTCTTTTATCGTTTTTCTATATGAATTCATTTGAGAGCATAGTGACTCCTTCACCCCCCAGCGCCCTTGTGTGACTGGAGAGGTGTTGACAGGCCACTTCACCTTGAATGGTCCCTTGAACTATGTGTTAACTACTTATGTTAAACAATCTGTTCCACCTTGTATTTAGCTGTGACACTCTGAGTACATTTCCTAAACGTGAAGAAGAGCGCTCTCTCACCAACAGAAGATATTACCTCACCCACCTTGTCTTTTGAAATATAATAGGAAGTGTTACTGTCTGAAGACTGACTGCTTCACCACTGTGACAGAAGCAGATCCATGGAGTGCCTGGGAATACTCCATGGAGCACAGCTTGGGAACAGAAAATATACACCTGTTAGCTATCACTTTGGTGATGCAAAAAACCCCAAATCATTGTACTGGCAGTTGATGTTCTTCTGTCCTTCGTAACAAGATTATTCAGACTTGAAGTGTAAGGGAATCTTACTTCTTTGTGAACAGAGTGGGGAGCCATAACATCTTTCAGCACAACTTCTTAACGTTAATTTCTGCCGCTGGCTTTGTGATTCTGTTTGTGATGTAGCACCATCACATGTTAAAGACAATGTAAACATCACCGTGCACCTTAAGGCTGTTGTATCATGATTATTTTAAGACTCTTGGTGACTCTGACACAATTTGTCCTCCTCCCTTGTCTCTTTCTCTCTTCTCCCATCTCGCCTGCTTGTTGGAAATGTGGAGTGTTTCTCCTCTCCCTCTACTCACCCTTTTCTAGGCTGTTCAAAGGCCTGGCTGCATTAATCCAGTTCCTTAGGGCTTCATGTGCTGCTTGACATGTTCCTGGCAGTGTTCATGTTATCAGTGCTCTGCTCATTCTGCTTGAGACCAAGCAGAGTAAGAGGATCTTAATCAAAACCATGTAAAAGTTAATCACTTGGCCAATGCCAAAGAGCTGCATGAGGCTCTAGAGCCCCAGGCTGACTGTCGCTTTTCTCCATTATTTCATAAATAGCTCCCTAAACACACGATTATTTTTTTTTAAAAAGGGCATTTTGTGGGACCTGAGTCTACAAAGTGAACTAAGGGTCATATACTCCCCACTGTCGTGTGGCATGTAGGGGAGTGAAATCATTTTAATTATGCATAAAAGGGGTCATACCACACAGCTGCCTTATGATCTGTAAGGCAGCTGTGTGGTATGTTTTCCTGCCATACTAACTCCTTGTTTGAAGGGAAGTGTGGGAGACAAGGGGTATTGCCAGCAGTGGGGTGAGGAGTCAGGAAACTACTGCTCTGAATTGCATGTTCCCCTTTGCAAATGGCAGAATTTATCCTGCCTTATGTTGAACTGTACATCATGCAAACACCATTAAAGCAATCACATGGGCAGATCCACTGGCAGACAATGCTATACCAGCTGTGAGGGAGATTTGTGGGGTATTGCCTTATTTTTTCCACTGGTCATTGGCAATTCTCATAGATGCACACTTTGGATGCACTATGTTTTGTGTCATAGAGCCACTTCATAGCTCTTAACACCATAACATTCTGCTAGGTCACATTATTATTTTAAATATTCCCTATAAACAATATTATCTACTGAATAAAAGAAATTGAGCAATAAGAAATTGTTCATGTAATATTGAACAGGTAATTGTAGTATTTTTGTGTGTCTTTTTACTTGTCCTGTCTCATTTCTTTTTAAAAAATATAGAATGATCATTTTAATAGTAATTGATTACAGATATCATTCCCCGCATCCCCCCCACAAAAAAAAGTTTAGTTGGGCTAGTATGTGAGGGAGTTACAATCTATGAGGAAAAATAAGACAAAATATTAGTAGAACAATAGCAGTACTAAACCCTAATAGGTCCCAACACTACGTGAAAGTGTAAATCATGCATCAGAGAAAACAGGCACCTTCTGAAAACAATAAAAATAAATTACCATTCCCCAAAGTGTAACTACAATTGGAGATGGGCCTGAGATGTAAAACATTGGGTGTATTTGGATCTAGTGTTTTGGTTCTGCACATTATAGATATATTAGAACTAACCACAAAGCTCGGGAAAAATTGAGATTTGGGTGTTGATTCATACCCATCTGTATTTGCAGTTCACTGCCTCAAAGAGAGACTTGAACTAACCTTTTGTTTAATTATTATAGAGAAATCTAAAAATCTTGACACAGATAGAATCATCATCTTGATAAGTCAGTATAGACAGAGATAAAAATAAAGGAGAACATATCTTAATAAGGATCGGCTATAATTCTCACATGGATATAAGGTTACTATGTATTTTAAGAGGAAATAAGAGAAGGAAAAAAAGAAAGTAGTTCACCCTGGTTTTGAATTATATTAGCTTTGTTGTGATGTGCCTGGGTTGTGGCCAAACTATTTCACCTTCTCAGTCAGGTATTATATCATAAAGGTATCATATATTCAGCACATAAATCAATTCTGATATGTTATTTTTTTCATGAAAGGAATGTCCAGAGTTTTAGAAGAAGATCCATTATCTGAGGAGGGACCTCCAAGTCTCTAGCATGAGGCAATTCACAATTGTGTATAAAAAAGAACCCATATCATTAGTTTTTAATTCATTTTTCCTTTAAGAGATTATGACTAAGAGCTGTTTAATTATCTTCATCTAAGGTATTGAATCACTGGGACTCAACAGAACTTTTCACTAGCTCTAGCCTCATTCCTGTAGAGCCTGCAGATCTATTTATCCATTTAACTATCTGTGTTCTTATATTGGCACCTATCTCTGTACTATCTCTTTTCTTCTCTGCTCTGAATGTAGAAGTGTGGGGTCATTGTGAATAAAGGTACAACAGTGGGAAAGTTTGGGATACTATATATAATAATGCTGGAACATTTCATTTACTTCATCTTAGTTTTCCCGCAATATCTTCTCAAACACATCCATATACACCCACAAACAAACCCTGTGAACCAAGTAAGGTAGTTCTACAGGCTGAAAAGGAAGAAAGAGATGGTGCTTATTATTTCTAGATTTAGTATGTGGGAAGCACTCGGATACTATGGTAATGAGCAGAGTTTCTTCCCACCCTCTGCAAGAAGCCCTGATCTTGACCTCCAAAAAGAAGTACCCTGTTCAAATCCCAACCTCTTCATGCCTCCTTACCCACGACCTCTTCCTTCACTTCTTAGATTTCTTCACCTTCTCTGTGATCTCCGTAATAAGTAGATTCAATGTCAGTGCTCCCTTCCCAAGTTTTCTTTTCCAGCCTTCCAGCTCTCTCTATAGCTTCTCCAATACCTGAAGTTACTCATGCACCTTTCAGGGTCCTTATTGGATAGACCCAATGATTCTGCTCCTTCCATTTCTCTTTACCCTTGTGAGGGAAGGGAGCTACTTTTATGTAGCCCACCACACCTTGGACTGGAGCCTCCAACTCTCATCAGCCTCAACAACTACTGCTCCCAGCATTCCTTTGAGATGAAGTCAGAAACAGGGCAGTATGGGGCATGTGACCTGCCTTAAGGGGCCAGTACACCTTGTCACAGGTCCAAGTATTTCGTTAAAGTTATAGATAATGCTTGTTTGAGTTGCAAACAGGATTGTTCGTGGGCTGGCTGAGAAATGCATAATATATTTTGCTCATATCCTTTACTGTGACCAAAAAGGCATATTGTCTATTTTAGTTATAACTGTACCTTAAATAAAATTCACATGCTATTTTCATAAATTGTGTTGCATGTTTTAACCCATAACAAGGAATTAACTTGTTCTTTATTACTTCATAGGTATCACTGCCCAGTGCCTAAGATTTTTTATGTCCAATTGACTGTTGGCAACAGTGAGTTTTTTGGTGAAGGAAAGACTCGTCAAGCTGCTAGACACAATGCTGCAATGAAGGCCCTTCAAGCTCTCCAGAATGAACCTATCCCAGAAAAATTACCTCAGGTTTGTGATTTAAAAACTTACTGAGCCTCCTTGTCAAACTTTGGTACTCAAATCCCACATTTGGATGCTCATATCATTAAAAGGTTGTAGAAAAAAACAGCTCAGTGGATTTTTTCAGAATTCTTTCTCTCAAGCAGTCATCTCTCAGAAGTGTTTACATGCACCGAACATATTTTACATTTTTTAAAATATTAGAAACAGGATGTAATTTCAGTCTGTGAATGAAAACTGCTTTAAAATAACAGGTTAAAAAGCAAGTGATAAGAATAGGAAGGTTCTTGTTATACATATGATGAAACACTAATAAAGTTTTGAAGTCTTGAAGCTGAGAGGAGAAGGGGAATAGGTGTAATCATTGGTGATTGGAGAGAGAGAGCTTCCACTGGGCTATCGCCACTCGCTTCTCTACTGTGAGGGCTGCTCTCATCTTGGTATTATGGCGTTTCAGGGCAGGGGCAAGCAAGTCAAAAGTTCCATGGAAGTGCCCTTACGCATGCGAAGTTTCTTCAGCCACTGGGAATCGCCACACCTGCAACACAATGCGGTCCCACCAGTCAGTGCTTGTTTCCGGGCCCAAAATCGCGTCTCAATGGATAGAATCTGCCCCATTACCATCAGGATCTCCAAAGCGCCGGGGCCGGCGGTTGAGATAATTCTGTGTCCACGTCCTCATCACTGTCATCGCCAAGGCCGTATCCGCCTCTTACTACTCGCCTCTTTTCGGGTCCTGGTTCAGCATATACTGCACGAGTCGCGAGTGTTTAAAACATGGTCCATGCTTGCTGTGCTATGGCGTCTGCACGGTTCACCAAAAAAAAAAAGGCACGGCGGTGTTTGTCTGCTGTGGAGGGAGAGGAGGGAGGTGAGGCTGTACCCAGACCACCCCGAATTTTTTTTTTGCCCCATCAGGCTGGGATCTCAACCGGAAATGCCAAGGGGCGGGGAGGCTGCGGGAACTATGGGATAGCTGCGGGGATAGCTACCACAGTGCAGCGCAGAGAAATCGACGCTCACGACCATGGACCCACGCACACCACCGTTTAGTGTGTTGTTAGTGTGCGGCGCGCGATTTTATAAAATCTGTTTTACAAAACCGGTTTATGCAAATTCGGAATAGTCCCGTAGTGTAGACGTACCTAGAGAGTGGGTGGATTCAATGGTGGGCTTGGTTTCCTAGAATCCACAAACTTCTGGGAAATGGACAGGACTCTGGTAACATGGTTCTATTAAGCTAACTCTCACAGCTTATTTTTCAGTTTTCAATTTTTATAGTGTTGAATTCACTAGCTGGTTACTTTTCCTAATAACCATAGTAAATGTGGTAGCAGCTGAACAATATAGAAAGCAGGTGATTATTGTCAAAAGTCAGTTTATCTAGCTCCACATGCTTATCGCTGAAGGAAGTGGTAAGGAACAAACTATTGAATAGACTTAAGTTGTGACAACGCATAATTCTTCTAAGGTAAAATGGAAAGATTGTTAAAAGTTGTTAAGAAGCAAAATAGAAAGTTTTGTGATCATCCCCAAAAGTGCATCCAATACCTGTGTAATCCATGGCCTCACTGAGAATGAATTATTATTAATAAATGTATATAGTGCCATGAACACGTTCTACAGACTAAGAAGAAGACTGGTCCCTGTCCCAAGAAGTTGTTAATATAGTCTGATATTTTTCAGAATAAAAGCAAGGTTGCCAAATGGTGATGTGTATTTTTGAAGTGAATGTTTGTGCATCAGGAACCTCACTGAGATCACCGACTCACTTTAAATAGGCTATCGAACAGCTGTCAGATGGTTTTAGGTTTTCAGCCTGTTAGTCCCTGGATGGTTCATTAGCTTTCTTCAGTGTTGCATTTGTAAGGATCAATATTTTGCATTGCTTTAGAAATGAAAATATTCCAACACATTTTTAAAGAATATTTAAGTAAAATAAATAAATAGATAGAACCGTCTCACAGGTAACTTTGCAAAAGAAAAGGTTTATAACAACAAAATTGCCAAGTGACTTGAACCAGAACACACATACTTGGAAGACACAAAATGCCCTCAGTGCACTCCCTTTCTGACAATACCTATTGAGATCCTCTGCAGAGCAATAATTTAAAAAAACAAACCAAAAAAACCCAAACTAAAAATACCTGGAAGTTTTTTGTTTTAAGCTACCATTTAAGTGTGAAATAATTCTGTTTATCAAAAAGAACAATTATGCAACTTTTATTCCTCTTGCTGTTCCCAAACCATACCTGAATAGTCTTCAGTGTGGGTGAGAGAAAATTTTACTAACCCTCGTTAGTTATGCCATCATTCCTTTTCTGGATCAGGGAGTCTATTATTTACTTCAAGTCGTTCAAGAGGATTGGTTAGGAGTCTTTAAAAAAGATCGTAGGAAAATATGGCCTTTTCCTTTTCCTTCTCTTCTTCAGTTATGTTTTCCAAAGGACTGGCTGCTGTCTTAAAAAACCCAAGCTGTGAAGTCTGAATATTGAGATATAGTTTTTAGTTCCATACTGGTTTTTTTGTTTTTGTTTTTTAGTATTATATTTTTTCAGGAAGAGTCCTTGAATTCAAGATGTCCATTAATGAGGACAGGAAAATGTTGCTTATTCTTCACTTGCCAGCGATCATATTTGTTAACATCATTTAGTTTCTGATGTCCCACAAAGTAAACTGCTATCATCCAAGTATATATACTAATAAGTAGTTGTGGGCAATAAATTATGTGGGTAGTTCTGTTTAGATGCTCATTTCTTCATGGACTATGTATGTGAAACTGGAAAAGTTATTTATTTACCCAACAAAAGCAATAGGATCTCAAATTAAACTGTATGTCCCAGTCACAAGAATATAACAGAATCATTTTATCAGGTCCCTTAGGATATCCAGGCTTTCAGAGGATAAGCTGTGATTGCACAAATCTGAGATTCTTAACTGAAACTTCTGGTGGGCTGTCCACATTCTGTGTCTGTACAGATCTAACTTATTTAGAGAAACCTCATCATTTTCTTGCCACAAAGCAGACATTTAAAGTTATCCAACTCTCCAGTTAGACAGGAAGGAATGCATTTTTGGAAGGGCAGCTTCCCCTTTGGGGATGCGGTTTGAACTCACAGTAGACCTGTGAGCACAAATCAGGTAGTTGGAGGTACAGCTACATAGATTTGGACCTGCATTTTACTTTTGTAGGCGCAATGAACAGGGAGGCCAGGCCTTAGCCTGATTGAATATATACCCCAACTATGGTCACTAGTCAAGAGATTTGGAAAAAAATAACTTGGAGTCAGGTCCCTTCTCTGCCATGGACTTCTGGTACATCACTTAGCCTCTCTGTACATTAGTTCCCCATCTTTCAATGAGGCTAAATGGTACTACTTTACCTCATATGGGATGTTGGGAGGATAATACATTAAAGACTGTGGTGATCAGATACTGTGGAAATGGGCACCATATACTTACTCAGATAGATAGAACTTGACCATTGGGAGTCCTGTGCAGTTGTGCTGAAGGAGCTGTGCTCAAGAATGGAAACGAGAATGTTGTTTTTATATATATATATATATATATATATATAAAATAGGAGTGATACCAATCTCCTAGAACTGGAAGGGACTTTGAAAGGTCATTGAGTCCAGCCCCCTACCTTCACTAGCAGGACCAAGTACTGATTTTTGCCTCAGATCCCTAAGTGGCCCCATCAAGGATTGAACTCATAACCCTGGGTTTAGCAGGCCAATGCTCAAACCACTGAGCTATCCTTCCCCCTCCCACATGAAGACAATCTGTGAGCTGAATAAATAGCATCTGGAAGGGCTTGTAAGGATCGATTGTAAGGACCTCAAGTTTTAAAATGAATGTTTCCTCATTTTAACTTGTTTTATGATAAGCAAAAGTTATCTTCCTCTCCTATTATGTTTCTTTTCCATCTGAGAGCTGAATTTCTGCAGCCATGTGAGTGATCAAACATCTCCCTTCACAACTAACCATGATACTATTTAGATTTGGTGTAATTTGTATACCTGGAGACTTCTTGCATCATCCTCACAGTATGATTGACGTATAAGTAGAGTGGTAGTGGGCACTGCAAATTAAATACTGAGAGAAACCGACAATGTCCTGTATAAAAGTCTGTACAAACGTTATGGAATTAAGATAAACTTTATTGAATCAATTTAAACCTTACTGAATTAAGGTTAATACCTTTGGGGTACATTGTATTAAAAATGCAGTTGGGTATATGTTACTGTGGCATTGAACATACCTTCTCTAGTAGGAAGGGGGGATGCTAATGAACTTCCTGTGTTATCAACCCTTTGAAGCCACCCCCTGAATAGATATGCATATGGAGAATCCAGTCTGAAGTAATAGACAAGGAAAGGGGTTTTGGATAAATAGCCTGATTTTAAACTGGCTCAGAGCCATCTTTCTGATCCAGCAAACTGACAGACCCCTGGTCTACAGAGGGCCCCAGTCTCTAGGGTAGGGTTGGAAGGACTGGTTGCTTGTTCAGAGCTGAAGCTCAGCTGTGATGAATTGGTAACCACAAGGAATTTCCCCTTGGGTGGGGATTTGAAGGTCTGTTCCTACCAGAATCCATATTAGGGTTGGGGTGAACCCTGGTAAGCTTATTAACATACACATAGTTCCTTTTATTGTTTTTTATATGTTTTCTCGTTAGTGCTTTTTTACCTTAAGAATAAAGTAGATTTGCATGAGAAGTGATGTGTAGTAGCTTATAACTGTAGCAATTACACCTGTCAACTGTCTCTAAAGAGAAAGCAAGCAGGTTGACCTTGGGCAACCTGTCTGTGCTGGGAAATACGCAGTGAAGACAGGGAACTGGGCAGCCTGGAAATATCCTGGTCAAAAGGAAGAGAGAGGTGCCTCGCCATCCAAGAGAGGTGACGGCTGGAAAGTTGGTAGCCTGAGAATGGTGCCCTTGCTGGACCACTGAGAGCAGAATTCCACCTTGAGAGAAATACAGATGTGGGCCTGGTACTTGGAAGGGATGCCCATAGGAAGAGGGAGGGATCAAAGACACAGCTTGCCCTGGAACTGTAACAGTCTTGTTATGGACATGAAAAGAGTGTGTAATAGGCTGTTCTAAACTGTTTCTAATCAGCTTAAAAGTCTGTAAAAATTGCTTATTTATTAATTAATCCTTTATAACCATGTATAAATGTTCCCTTAATATAAAGCATGGCTACATTTTGTGTTGATTTTACAGGTAAGTGGATGGCGGATAATGTGTTACTCAGGTCATAATATGATGTGACTTATAGGGAGTCAGGAACACTTCCAGGGACCAAAAAATGTAATGGCTGTTCAGACAGGTGACTGTAATTAATAGGTGAATGTCAGAGGAAGTTTCACTCTGGAAGGTGTATGAGACTGTTATTTCATAAATGTGACATTTTACCAAACCACTAAGTAACTACAAGTCTGTAATTTATACTTTGAAATAATTACATATAAATATTAAATCTCTTTAAAGTTAAACAAATTATGAAATACTGCAGTTCACACGGTATTGTTTTGGTGGAAATATATTCTAGACATTGAGGAATAAAGGGGAAATTGTATTTCTGCTACTTGAAAGCAAGTATTTGAATGTGCTTACTTTGTTTTATATGATGCAGAATGGAGAGGCAGGAAAGGAAACGGAAGAAGAAAAAGATGCAAACAAATCTGAGATCAGCATAGTGTTTGAAATTGCCTTGAAGCGCAACATGCCCGTCAGTTTTGAGGTATGTGTTATTTATCTGAGTAGACCAGTTTTATATATTGAGCTGTCTGCTGTCTTCTGAGTGTTTATAAAAACGTAATAAGCAACAACTAAGAGTAAAAAGGCTGGGTGAGAGCATTCATTACAAACTCGCTACTCTTACAAATAAATGCATGCAAATTCTAAATAGGAAATTAAATTGAAAATGAATCTGAAGCTAAGGTGTCATTTTATATTATTAAATTGGCTGCTCTGTCAAATAAATGTGGGCCAAACGTGTGGACACTGATAGGTCCATTGTCCTTCAGTCTTTAATGGATGGTAGTGACTCTTTGTTTATCCTTTGCCATCATGGAGTGTAAATTGGAATTGATAGCCACGTTCAACATAGGAAAAAAAAATCACACTCAGAGAGAGAGAGGCAACCTAGACCTTCTCTCCTAATCCTGGGAATTGCTACAAGACATTGAGACACCATGAAAGCTCCCATAAGGACACTTCCCAACACATGTCTGTTATACCAATAGAATAAAAACCAGCAGGATCTTATTAAGAGGGATAAGGCAAAGATGCCACATTTATTGTAAATATAATAATAAAGCAAAAGATAAAAGTAAACAATGTTGTTTGACTACTTATTCCTATTACTACTTATTCCTTATACACACACACACATATATATATATATATATGTTCATTCACGCAATCATTCATTCAAGTTCTGTATAGGTGTTATAGTTACCAGCCTAGAAGTTGCTCATTCCAAGTTACTGGCCAGGTATCTTGGTCATGAGGATGGAGCCGAGTCTGTGTCAGATGCACCTGATGCTCCTGGAGGTTGGCAGCAGAACCAGAAACTCAAAGTCCTCAGTCTTTAGAGTTCATTCTTACAGAAATTAATTCCTATGTTAGTCTATGGGAGCTGTTTCATCCTGCTGTTGCTGACTCAATCAGCAGATGGCACATTCCTGGTGGCTCCACACTGTTCAAAGTTTGTGTTTCTCATCCTTCCAGGGTTGGGGTAGATCCCAGTTTACCCTCCGGGGTTGTCTGGTGGTCCACTTGACACATTCTTCAGCCGATGGATATTCCCTTTCTAGGCTGGCACCTCCCTAACCATTCATGTACATCAAGCATTTATCAACATACATTCCATATGTTAACCATATTTTAATTTACTGTGTCCACCACTTTTGGAGTGTGTGCTAATTCATTGAGACTCCCGGCCCTTTAATCACAGAGGGTGGGGATCTGTTCCTAGGAGCCATTGCTGTTACAATGAAGTGAAAGTCACTTAATGGCTTATAGTGTTTGTTTACATTATATCAATTACAGCTTAAGGCTAGCATAGTGTTTACTTCTAGAACAAAGTCAATTAACTTGTTTGTAAGTTTTACATAGTAATAGAGTATCTTTCACTGGACAGATACGATCAATGGTTTCTACAGACAGGAGCTTACAAGTTTTAACAGAAGAACTAAAAGATTTTTGTATTTGGTGAAACGGGGGGGAGGGGGTGTTACTATCACTGTTAGTACCTTCTTTAATATCCCTATATGTCCCCTTGTCAAAGAGTTATTGGTAATGCCCTCACTTCTTTTTTTTCCTATCTCTACTTCAGTCTCCACATCTTTCTCCTCCTCAAATCCCATTTTATCTACGGGCCAGACTCTTTCACTTAATGTTCCCTATTTAGGCCCTGATCCTGTCAATACTTAAGCACATGCATAACTTTGCTCACATAACTAGTTGCCTAGACTACAATTGCTTATATAGTTAATGGTTGTATTATTTATCTAGTGCTATAAGGGTACAAGTTGCTCTACAGTAATGGTGCCAAACAAATAACAGGTTCCTTGCCACTGAAGGGTTTATATTCCATCACCACATGCTACTACAATGTAAGGTTTCATAGGGGAGCCTGCCTGGAGCACCCTCCTGTGGCAGGTCATGGCATGACAGGCACACCTGCTTCAGTTTTCCCTCTCAGGTGGCCTAATAATGTCACTTCTGGCTTTCTTATCTCAATATTACCCCTCCTTAGGACTGGTTTATTACAGCATCATAGTCCAAAAGAGGAGTCCCAAATATGTAGTCCAATTCTCACCCCAATGCAAGCAGTCATTAAAACTCAAGACATCTCATCCCTCAATGCCCCACATACCGGTGAATTCAACCATGGCCAGACTTTGTCAGTCTTCTCCTCTCCTGTCTTTATCCCAGGACAGCCACCTCATCCCTTCCAACTGGAGTGCAGTCTCATTCTTCTCAGTGGGAGCCCCCACAGCCTCTGTGCTGGGAGCATCCCTCACTCCTCCTGACCCTCTTGTGTTTCTGGCTCTCTGGCCCTGGAGATGGCAGTGGGTAAGCTCCTTTTAATTGGCCAAATGGGAGCACTTGCTGTGGCACACGGGCGCTGGCTCCAACTTCAAATATAGGGGCCATTTACCCTGTGACACAGAGTCATTTAAATCAGTACACTGACATATAGGGAGATGGATAATGAGTCACACAGTAGTTGGGGGTTTGGAAGATTTTTGAAGGTGAAAAGTGACGATGCTTTGGAGGTGTCAATCGGGAGGTTGTTCCAGCCATAGTGGTGTCAGGTAAGAAGACATGAAGATGGGAATGTCTGATACAGGGAAACTCTGTTCTGCCATTTGCACGGGAATATTCTGAAGGATGTTATTACTATTAATGTTATTTCCATTAATTATAAAAGGATCGTTTCTTGTCCGCTTACCAAGAAGAAACAACGTGTAATTTAAAAAAAATTATATTGGGAAGATTTTCAAAATCACAGGAATTAATCTCTCAAAAACATACCAGTTTTTCTGTGTGTGTTATTTAGTGTCATTACATGTAAATGTTGTTGACATTCTTGGCTAGAATTCTTTGGCTAGAATTGAGGCTTAACCTACATATTGTTTTAAAAAGAGGTCTTATATTTCAGTAAAATGACTAACCAATTTGTGATTAATTTGCAGGATCTGGTGTTTCTAATGAGATCGTTCTTAAGAATATTTTGTATTATTCCACTCATGCATTAAAGCTTTCATTATCTTTATCTTATGATGGCTGTAGAATGCTCAGCATTTTCTTCATCTGACAAAGTTTTAGTAAATATTAAAGCTTTGCTCCGTTACATAGATGAGAAAATGGTTAAAGGTATTTAATGTTTCATGTGAACAGTTTTTCAGAATTGCATAATATTTGGAGAATGGGGAGAATTTGTAATGTAACTTAGGGGCCAGGTTCTGCCCTATGATGTCAGTATGGTTGTATGGGTGGAACAGAGCAGAATTTGATCCTAGCAGTTTGGCTAATGGGGAATTACACAGTCACATAATTTCACTTACTCTGCCTGATAAAGTAAAGCTAGTATTTGTTCTCTAAGAACTTCCAGAAGCCATGTAAAGCAGTTTCTGTGTATTAAATAATTGATTTTTAAAAATGCCTTCAAGTATCAATACCCTATAGTAGAAAAATTCTACTCTAGCCCAGTAGCTGGTATGTGCTTTCCAGGGCTGGTCAGAGGCCAGAGGGATAATAGCATTCCCCCACTGCAGCAACTTGCAGCTATTTTAGGACTTGTGTGGGTCTGTTACTGAGCAGGTTTTAAAGATGAGTATGGTCGTTAGTCACCCTATGACACGGGTAGTCAATTATTTTTTGTCAAGGTCCAGATTTCTTGGTCAAGGTATAGTAAAGGTCCAGACTCCAGAAAAAATAATAATAATAAAAAAAAGTAAATAAAAAGATTTAAGGGTCCGTTCAAAAGCATCTGGTGGTCTGGATTTGGCCCTCAGTCCACCGATTGACTACCCTTGCCTTATGAGTTGCTGCTGCAGCGCAAGGGTTTTGCCTATTGCTTCCCGCTGGGCAGTAAAGAGAAATCTCAGCCTTTTGCCTTTGTTTCATGGAGGTTTATAAAGTGGTTTATGCATTTTATGTTCCTTGTGTGTTAGTTCTGTTTTTTTCCATTCTTTAAAGACAGGACTATAATTAATGTTTCAGTCGGCAAATTTTGGGGAGAGAACTATGCACTGTTTAGGTGGACAATACCATGTGTCAGGGTGTGGCAGTGTATGCACGCCCCATCTCCTGTTGAAGTGGATGATGGGTGTGCTGACACCACGGTAACAGTCTGCCCAACTGTTTCTGGCCTCATCACGATAAGGCACAATGGTCAGATTCAAAAGGGCGGTCCTTGGGTTCAAGGCAGCAAAAATAGTGGCCAACCTCAAAACCGTGGCCCTTGAGTTCAGGGTTGTGCGGCCTAGGGGTCAGAGTCAGTTCAGCTGCCCTTCAGGGTCAGGGCCATGCAGCCTAGTGGCCAGAGTCAGTACCACTGCCCTTGGGGTCAGGGCTGTGTGGTCTAAAGGCCAGAGTCAGGGAAGTGGGCTGCCACCTGGGGTGGATGGTGGTGGGGAGGAGTAGGGGGACCCAACCTCTCCACCTCCACCGGGTCCCAGCCCAGGGCCTTGTCAAGTAGTGAGCGTGATCACCACCCAGTCAGTGGGGATCCTACTGCAAGATGTTGACCTTCCTCGGGTACAAGGTACCACTCTCTCCACCCCCCTGGGCCACTTCCTGCCGTGAGTCCTGAAGCTGGGGTCCATTTGTTGTTGGGGTCTCCAAGCTCCTTGGGACAGGTAGCTTGTTGGGACTCTGACTCCTGTTGACTGGCTGTGCGCAACTGGTCTGGGCCTCAGGCTCTCTGGTTCCTACAGGACGTGGCTCCTGGGCTGGAGCCTCCACTGAGCATCGTTCTTCCCCAGCAGTCAGCCCAGAATGAGCTGGGCTGCTCTTCTTTATACTAGTGCAGCATTTGGAGCATGCTCAGTCTGGTGTAAGGGGCGGGACTTGTGCTGCCCATAGTGTGGGATTAACCCTTTCCTGCCTAGTGCGTGGTATGCACGCCCCGTCACAGATGGTTTTCGCGTCAGTTACATGTTTCCCTTTGCTAGGGGTCACAGTGAAAATTTCTTTCCCTGTCTTGTTTTCAGCTTTTAAGCTGAGATGGGGAGTCCTAGGAGGTTTAACTGATTTGGCCTGCTTAAGGCATTTGAACAACTATACAAAATTGCTGTTGTCCTCTTGCCAGGGGCTAGTATTTTGTTTTAATTTATTTTAATTACTTTATTTATTTTGAGTGGGCAAGTAAAATAACATCAATTTTTCATTATCAACATCAAGAGTGAGAAGATTTTGGTCTGGCAGATTTTCATGATGATTTTGCAAGGCAGCATAAGGAGAAGTAGGAGAGTTGTGTCTTCCTGTCCCATTGTCATTGAGAGGCAGGTAGGACCCAAGCTGATCACTAGGAAAGATAATGGCTTGCCTAATGCTGTGACCAAGTTCTCATCATGAGATTTGATGTCCATTCTCAGGCCTGCCAGTCTCCAAGGACATGTTTGGTAGTTCCCTTCTAGCTAGGGTGGAAGGATACCAATCTTCCTCACTCTGACTTGTGGGGACATTTTGCTCAAAGGTTTAACTTTAGAGTTTCTATATGTTTAATAAAGATGTGGATTTTTTTAATACTGGCAAAATACCACATTTCTGCCTGTGTTTTCATTCGCATTAGCCTGTGGATTTATTTTGGTATTTTCTAAAACCTTAAACAGTGATGGTTATAATTGACTTTGGGCTTGTCCTCACTGTCCCACAGTTTGGACTATGGGGGTGTGAATAGCAGTGCACCAAAGTGCTGTGCTGTAACACCCTGTGTGGACGCTTTAATGTAGTTCTGTTTGAAGAGGATTCCGTTAACATGAACTAGGAACCTTTTAGTTTGTGCATGCTGCGTTCACATGGGGAAGCTAACAGTGCAGCACTTTGGTGCACACTATACACCCCTGTAGTCTGAACTGAGGGGCTGTGTAGACATAGCCTATATTTCATCTACTCAGCTTTTTTTCCGCTTCTCTGTTAGGGTTTAAAAATGTCTCCATTTAATCTCAATCTCATCTTTCAAAATGCCACCTGTGGGCTTCTCTTTGCCTTATCCTGTGAGCAGGGGTCGGGGGCTCATGTTCTACATCTTCAAGCATTCTTCTCAAGTGTGTCTTCTAAGCTGACATCAGCCTTCTGCATGTACTCCTTCAGTGCCTCAAACCACCTTTTTTTTAGATCTTCCTGTAGGCTTGTCCCGTGATTATTACTAGCTCTTTACCTTCTGGCCAACATATCGCACATCTCGGCATTTCAAATGACCCAGCCATCTCCGTCCACACTCCCTCTTACTTCACTGCTATTATACTCCTGTTTTTCATTTTTCAGCGTGGGGATTCATTAAATTGAGCTGAATTCATCCCTGTTATAATTTAACCTTTGGCATTACACCAGGCATGAATTTGGCCCATTGTATTTTCTCATTGTGGAATAGGACTGACAGAAAGGGGAAAATATTGCTGTCACTGCTACTCAAATTCTCAGCTGCAGGATGAATCTCTCAACTCATGGAGCATTGTAGTGTTCTAGTATCTAAAGTGGATAGTATTTTTGTTTAGTGAAGATTGAACTCAGTTATAAACCTCTGTATTCTTGAATTTATAGCACAAATGTTTTAAAGCATATTAAGTAGAAGAAGTTTTAAAACAGTCTGAATTTCTGGGGTCAGCCAAAAAAGGTTTTAGGTTAAGATGGTTGTTGCAAAAGAACCTAACTTGGATATTTGGCCTGATCCAAAGCCCACTGACGTCAATAAGAGTCTTTGCCGGCAATTATTTTCCATGTGTCGTGTATTTAGATGTTTAAAGGATTAAAGAGACACTAGGTTTTTTTTTCAAAATAATTCTTTTGACATTAAAAAATACTTGAAAGTGATATTTCTTCCACAAGTAGTTTTGCCCTTTCCCATTTGGTCAATATAAATATTTCTGTATGTTTCTTTTGTCTGAGTATCAGTAGTTTTATAAATACATTATACTATATACGAATCTAAACACCTACCTTGTGCTGTTGCCAGGATCATGATTTCAAACACTCAAAAGATGGAAATGAAAACACTGAAGTTCTTGTGGTAATTTTAAATTAAACATGTTCCACAATCTGTCCATGTTATACTATTCATATAACAACATCCAGTAATATACCAAGGTACAAATTTAAAAGAGACTGGAAGATACCATTGCTGTGAAGACCTGGCCTCTTTTCCCCTGACTTCAGGGTTGAAAATTATTGCACAAAAGCCTTGAGGTTTACTTTCATATTTTAATTTTCCTAGTTTAAAAATAAAATAATGTTAAAATCTTTTAAGAACTAGATACACCTCTTGTTACTTTGCAAGCTGGGCAGTTGCAGAGTTACCAGCTTTGCACGGTATAAGCTCTGCTCTGCTGGAGGTTTATGGTGCTCCAAAAGGAAAGAAACTCTGGGTCAGAATTTTTGGCCCGCTACATACCATCTGTGCCACTTTGGAAGGAGAATGGAATGGAATGCTAGATCTCCCTCTTCTAACCATGCTGGAAATTTACAACCAGACTGATCAACCCCTGAGTAGTGAGAGAGGATGTAAGAAACCTCTCTGGCCTAGTTGCAATCTTTGCATGGTGTTAAGGGTAAAATTCTGACTTAATTGAAGTCAGTGGTAAAACTTCCATTGGCTTCGGTGGGGCCAGGATTTCATGCAAGTCCTCTTCTAACTAGTGCCATAAGAGCGCACTCTAGGGTGGGGAGGAAATGTTTACCTCAAGACAAAGATTGAGGGCAGTCCTGAGCTAAAACTAAGAACCCACAGACTTCTTTTTTCTGGGAAAATTTGAACGTAGTTATCTGTTCACCTTCATTTTGTGTCTTTTGATTGATGTATGTACTGACTGTTGTATTGTCATGTGAAATTACCACAAAACAGAGTTTGAAAAAGAAATACACGCCTAAGGAGACCCCATTACAGGGTAATGGCAAAACTAAATAATGTAAGGGACATGACCTTGGAGGAGGGGGGAAAAAACTTTAATAGAACATGTTGAAATATTTTTAAGGTTGAGGATTTAAACCTATTAAAAGCACAGTTCTTGAACTAAGACTGGCTTAGCGTCTTTATCTGAGTCCCCTTGTACTCTGGCATTGCTGTTCTTCAGCAAATGGTTCTACGCTACTGGGCAATGCTGCATACTAGTGAAATAATAAGTATCTATTTTGATTTTGAAAGTAGTAGAAAAAGGTGCCTATTCAAAGCTCTGAATTATGAAAATGAAATTAAATTTTCATATAATTTCATTGCTTCCTCCTCCAGCAACCAGCAGAACTGAACTCCCTTCCAAACACAAAACTTCCATCCCCCATGAAGATCTAACCTTCATCAAACTAGTTTGCATGAAAAAAAGCCGTACTTTTGATAAGCACTTCATGGACATATCTTTACATTGTGTTGATGCATTACAAGGTTAAAGATGAGGTATGTGTTCTCGTAAGATGATTTGACTTGAAATAATTTTCTGTTCAATAGGTGATTAAAGAAAGTGGCCCTCCACACATGAAGAGCTTTGTTACTCGAGTTTCAGTAGGAGAGTTTTCTGCAGAAGGAGAAGGAAACAGTAAGAAACTTTCAAAGAAACGCGCTGCAATGGCTGTCTTACAAGAACTCAAAAAACTTCCGCCTCTTCCTGTGATTGAAAAGCCAAAACTTTACTTTAAAAAACGCCCCAAAACAATATTAAAGGTAAGTGTTTGTATATGTCACAACAAGCAATCTCTTAGGAAATCATAGACTTATTAATATTAAAGATAGAAAAGACCTATGAGGTCAAATAGTCCATTCTGCTGCCACTTCCTTGTTCATGTCATTACATAGTTATTTTTATAACTTGAATTTTAAATATCCCGAGGATGTTGGGATTTTCTAAATCCCAACAGTCATGGCTCTAATTTTCATTTGTCATATTTCATTTGTGACAAGAAAGAAAGCTTTTCTATAAATGTATCAAATGTATTTGCCCAAAAGATGTTGTCCACTTACAGTCTGAAGATGTACCACTATAGTCAATGGGAGTTCTTCCACTGATGTCAGTGGGGCAAGATTCATAAATTCAAAGGCCAGAAGGGACTATTGTGATCATCTAGTCTGACTTCCTGTATAGAATAGATCTCCTCTCTCAGAACCCATGTTGCTGTGTATTGAGGAGTATCTGCTAACAATAGAAAGAAAAACAATTATCTACTTCGCTCTCAGCTCTCTCAGTAAAGCCCCCACATGGTGGTTAAAAGTTCTCTATAATAAGACAGCATTGCAAGGACTGGTTCTTATTAAGAAAATTAGTCTCTCTAGTCACCTGTTTTAAAATATTTTGATTTTATAAAAAAAAAAGATTTCTTATTTTTTCATGTTTATTTTTAAAGCTTTATTTAAATATTCAGTATAGGGTGTTACAGTATTTTGTAGATAATTCATGTGGTCATTTGCTCAGTGGTTGATGGCACAGTGTGATTCAAGGTGATAGCTGTTGATCCAGTGAAGTGTCTTTATTCCCTAACAGCTGATATCTTTATTGTCAAAATATTGCAGTACCAAAATAATTGTGCACTAGGAACCCAGACATTGTCATAGTAATATTGTAGTCTCTTGTGTACAGAAAGAACAAGTTGCAGCTCTAGGAATGCCTTTCTCTTTTTAAGTTAGATGTAAGACGTTCGTTCACATTTTAGCTATATCACCCATTTCAACTCAAGTTTCAGGTTAGGAATAGATTTATCTAGCACTGATACAGGTATGTCTTCCTGTCTGTATCATATGGTATATTAATATAGGTTTCTCTGAGCAAATAATATAGTGCCATAACTCCAGTAAGCAAAGTGTGGATTCCTTGGAGGCCACTATCCCAGTTACCACTAAGATCCAAGAGTACACATTCAGCCAAATGTTTTTTGTAATAGGACAGCAGTTCTCTCAGTAAGTCTTTTAATCAATTATTGTTGCTACTTAGGTGTCCTGTTTCATTAGTCATTATTTTGTCTTATTTTTGCCCACATGGTTTTATGTTTAAGATTTTTTTTATTAAGGTGTCAAGTGCTGAGACAAAGCAATCCAGCTGCTTCAAGCTTAGCTCTTAATGCATTCATAATGTTTACAAACAAACATGAGTAACACCATTTGGGTGTGAGGAAAGGCCATGTAGTCTCCGACCACAGCACTGGTCCTAAGATAGTGCAGCAGTCTGTCAATGACTAAGAAGCCTGGTTCCAGTTGATTTTAGCAGCCTAAGAATATTCTATACATTCATCTAACTTGCTATCCTGAAAATCTCTTAAACTACTGTAGGTCAAATATTTACTTTGTGCCCTGGGAAGATAGAATCTGTTGTCAGTGCTCTCAGCTTGAAGGAGACTCAGTCACTATTCCCTGGGTACAGCTTCAATCTATTTGATTGGCTAATCAAAGATAGCGCCTTGGAAAGAGTCCAAAGCTCTGTTCACATCACCATCAAGTGGATCTCTTTACACGCTCTGCAGAAAAAACTATTTAATTACTTACTGCATGTGCCTACATCTAGGTTAGAAGTGATTTGATAACACTCTTCAGGTCTCAAAATCCCATAAAAGATAGACCAGTTCTAACCTTTAGTGGTCAAACCCATGAAGGGCTTGTTGAATTTGAACTATCCCTCCATTACAATCTTCCCTGTGTCATAGGATATTAATAGGTTTCTTACTACACTGATTAAGCTTCCTTTAGAGCCTCTAGATTCTTGTGAGCTCAAGTTTCCTAAATGGAGTGTTTATTCCTGGTGGCAGTAGATTTATTGCTGCTTCTAGGATTCATGAGCTTCAGTCCACAGTGACTGGTCCTGTTTTGTGCACTCATCCTAAATTCCTTCTGAACATGGGGCCAGCTAGAGTGACCAGCTTTGCATCTGATCTAACAAAGGCTGCCACGTGATGTTCTCTACATACATTTATGAAACATTACTGATTAGCCTTAGCAGCATACAAATACTCAGCTAAGCCTATCAGCACTTCAGTCCAGAAAGAGACTTTGTCGGTGGCCTAAATTCATTTTATTTTTTAGGATACCATTGTGTGGTGAAGCAGTTAAACCTGATTCTCCATTGAGTAATCATTTACACCAGTGTAAAGTGAGTGCAAAATTATATTCTGATTTGTAGCCTTTCATATCCATTTTGCACTGTATAAATGACTACCCTGGGTGCAGGGCAATGGAGAATCAAACCCTTTATGTCTAGAGCACTTCCCTGCTATTACATGTGGAAACAAGCCCTGAAGATTGAAGAGATACAGCATCATAAGTGCTGTCTTCAGAGAACTATTACGTGGAAATAATTTCTTTTCAGAATATTGTTTTTTGGGATTAAATGATCCATGCTTGCCTCTGGTAACTTAAAAAAAAAATCTCTTCAGCTAATATTTCTGAGGTTAATGAGGGTGGAAAAAATGCACTTTTCCTATTTTAAAGAATTCTGTCCATAATTCCTTGGTTTGATTTAGATAGCGCTACAGCAAAAATGTCTGAAATTTGAATTCTGGTTTGGACATAACAAGTAAAAATTCCTACAAGGCTAATACTACAGGAATTACGGGAACAGCCACCTTACTAGACCTTTGCAAGGTATGCAAGCTGAATAAGCAAATAGCTTTAGAGAGAGCAGCTGAACTTGGGAGCTGCGCAAGCCACTTATTACAACTGCTTTTACATTTTTTTTCCTCTTTTCATTTTTCTTAAAATTGAAAGCTGGGATTTTCAAAGGAGTCTAAGGCCTGGTCTACATTAGAAAATTTGGTCAGTTTAACTATGTCTGTCAGGAGTGTGAAAAATCTACATCCCTGGGTGGTATAGTTAGGCCAACCTAAGTCCCCATGTAGACAGCACTAGATTGATGGAAGAATTCTTCTACCAACCTAGCTGTAGCCTCTCAGGAAGGTGGATTACCTATGCTGATGAGAGGAATCCTTCCCGTTGGCATAGGTAGTGTCTACAGTGAAGCGCTACAGCACCAGTGCTGCTCTAGTGTTTTAAGTGTAGACAATTCCTAAGTTAGTTAGGCTTGGTCTACACTAGAAAGTTATAGTGACATAACTAAGTCAGTCAGGGGTGTGAAAAAAAACACACCTCTGATTGATGTAGTTATGCCGACATAACCCCCAGAATAGAAACAGCTAACTCAGTGGAAGAGTGCTTCATCAACATAGCTAATGGTTTTCGGGAAGGTGATGTCACTGACAGAAAAGCTCTTTCTGTATTTACGCTGCAGGGCTAGACCAGCAGGGCAATGCCAACATAGTTTCCGTAATGTAGACATACTCAGACACCCAGTCCCTGTTGAAATTCAGTGGGAGCTAGGAGCCTAATTCCTTTGGGGGGTCCTTGGAAAATCATGCCTAAAAATATTAAATGCAAAAACCTAGCATTTATGCAGCATTAGGGCTGCAAAGTCAAGCTTCTAAAAGCCAGAAAATTCAAAGAATTAAGGTGGCTCTGGCACTAGCGCTCCCGTTTGACAGGTACTGCCCAGCTATACTCTGAATAGGGTTAGAGGACATGATTATAAAAATGTATAAGCCTTTTCTATGTTTTTGCTTCCACCGTTGCTATCCCTGATGGAGCTGGTAAATTATGAGCCTGATGCTAGGCAGTGTGGATGCAGACATTAACAGGATTTGCAGTGTGGTCAAACCGACCTTAATATTAAGAATTTCCTGATTTTTGAGTACCTGAACGTACACCCTTAGTGTAATAGGGCAATCTGCCTCTTTAATAGCCTGAGGGCGGGAGGGACAGGGAGCAGCTGATCCCACCCCAGAGAGAAGCCCAGCAGACAGGTGCTGGGATCAGTTGACACAGCTGATCAGTATCTTGTGATTGGCCCACACTGTCAGCTGAAATATAAAGGAGAGCTCAGCCATGAAGGTGGGTGGGGAAAAAGGTAGGAGAGAGGATACTCTCTGACAGAGCAGGAGGCGGCAGGCAGAGCACTCTCCCTCAGCAGCACTGGAAAGGGCCCTGCCTGGTAGCTACCAGAGGCTCCCAGTCTAAATCTGTAACTAGACTGTTGTTAGTGTTCCTTTTTTTGTCTTTGTCTTGCTTTGTTTGGGAAGACAATAAACAGAGCCCCGAAGAAAGGAACAGAAACCTAATCTGGGTGTGGCTGTCTGTCTATCCCCAGCTAGTGACGAGGGGTACCAGCCTACACTTAATGACTACATTTAATTTACCTGTTTCTTTTATTTAAATATGTGTAGGCAAGAAATATATCAAAATCCCATTCTTGCCCTCTTGATATTTGACAAGCTGATTCCTAATTTTAGCACCAATATTGGGAATCTATTTTTTACAGTTGCACTTGTGCTTTATTTAACACACACTCCATTTTGCCTCTGTCTGGCTCACTGCCCACACAGCTGTCATGGAAACTGCCCTTGTGCATGACATTGCCTTAATTCTTCCACCTACAGATTCCCAAGCAACTCTAGCTATACCATGGAAGATTCACTGCACAGCTCTCCTGATACGTGCTCGCGCTCTCGCTCTCTCCCCCTTTCTAGTTGCTGGCCCTCCCTTTATGTGCCTTACCATTTGTTTATTCTTACTTGAGACGTTGAGGTGATAGCACGATAGTGTGTATTTATATATACAATCCAGTTATAAATTCTTCTTCTCTATTCTGGCACATGCACCAACTACACATGACATTAGATAACTTTTTTGTGTCTTAATATTTGCCCCGCACATCATGCCAATGCATGTGCTCGCGCGCGCGCACACACTGTTACACAGTTGGTTTTGATAGCTATCTGCTTTAAATAAGCATTTTTGTTACATGTAGTTACTTAGTAAGTGGATTCAGAGGCTAGACTAGAGCATTCAGGCTCCAGTGTTTCAATCTCAGCTCATTTTGATGCAACCTTGGACAAGTCCATCTCTCTGTCTCTTCATTTACCCCACTGAATGAAGAGTACATTAACACCAATAATAACACTTAACATAGGCGCTTGTGAGGATTAATGTGATTAGATGGATTGCTCTAAAAGCAAAGCATTGTTTTAACCTTCAAAGCTTCCTTTTTTTTGTCGTTTTTAGCATCACTAAATAAAAATATTGTTAGGGTGAAATCCTAGGAGATGCGGGAGGCTTATACTGCCGCTAACCTGTTGTAGTTCCTGAGTGAGGAATGCAAAGGAGCTGTGCAAGGGCACTCTGCAGCCTCCAGTGCACCATGAGCAAAGCTTCATAGTGGTATGCTATGTGAGAGGGGAGAGAAGACATGGAAGCAAAGGCCTGGAGCATGGTCAGTGAGTCTATCCTGCAGATCCTCTGAGCTATAAAAGCAGAGGTGGGGTTTGGTAGCCTATAGCTCCTAGACAAACCCATTTTCTACAATTGTGGACAGCCAGCAGACACACGCTACTTGCTACAGTTTCAGCCTAATGATTCTGGTCTTGAGTCCCGTGATCAAGTGACAATGCAGTTTGTTCATTTGGACATGCTCTCTTGTCTAGTATATCACTCTGAGAGAACAGCATAGAAAAAATCTTATTCAAAGAACATGCAGTGTAATTGTCGTACTGGCATGTACTGAAATAACTTGGGTTTTTTAAATCTTATTTTAGACTGGACCAGAATATGGTCAAGGAATGAACCCCATTAGCCGCTTGGCTCAAATCCAGCAGGCCAAAAAGGAGAAGGAGCCAGAGTATATTCTTCTTTCAGAGAGAGGGATGCCTCGTCGCCGAGAGTTTGTTATGCAGGTATTGTTGGATGTTATATTAGGAAAGATTCCTTTATTCTGCTATGACCAAGCACAAGAAGAGCAATGGTGGAATATAAAGCTGATCCCATCTAACATTGTTTAGCTTTTTACATATCATACAGTTAAGCAGCGGGAGTACAAAATTTGCTGCTAGCCATTTTTTAAAAAGGGCTATTTGACATTTTCTGTACATGAAATAAATCCAATTAGATGTATAATCCCTTTCTAAAGTGATAGCTATTTTCCCTCTGGTGTTTTTGCTTCCCCCCCCCCCAAGTAAAAAGAACAAGAATACTTGTGGCACCTTAGAGACTAACAAATTTATTTGAGCATAAGCTTTCGTGGGCTACAGCCCACTTCTTCGGATGCATAGAATGGAACATATAGTGAGGAGATTCATGCTCTCTGTATGTGTATATATATCTCTCCTCACTATATATTCCATTCTATGCATCCGAAGAAGTGGGCTGTAGCCCACGAAAGCTTATGCTCAAATAAATTTGTTAGTCTCTAAGGTGCCACACATACTCCTGTTCTTTTTGCGGATACAGACTAACACGGCTGCTACTCTGAAATGTTTTTTTTAGTGTTGTTCTTATTTCACCTATTTCTTTTATTCCTTATTTTACTGTCTGTTCATGATTTACTTTATTGTTTTTGTGTTTTTCTTTTCTACATTATCCTGACAAAAGCTTTGTGATGACTGATGGATGAATTTAGAAAGATCAGAGACTGTAATACAAATAAGTATCCACAGCAGTCAAGGGCCGGGGAGAGTGCTTCTCCCCACCGGGGCAGCTCCAGAGAGAGGCACCTCTTCCCGCCTACGTAGCCTAGGTCGTGCAGCTTAGAGGGAACTTAGGGCGTAGCCCATTAAACTTATGTTTTCACTGAACTTAAAAGCTTACCTTCATGTTTTCCCATCTTGCCCCACTTTCTCTTTTTGTTCTAGAATTGCGTTGTTATCCTCCAAATTTAGTGGCCTTTATTTGCAAGGTGTTCAATACTATAATGAACTCTCTTTAAACTAAAATGTTACTTTTTCCCTTCAGTTTCCTTATTTGAGAGTTTCCATTAGGTCCTTAGAACTGTGGTTTCTAATTTTTTTCACATTGTGTAAGTCTCAGTCTGATATGGTTCTGTGTACAGTCAGAAAGGGTGCTATGAACTACAGATCAGTGTTTGAGAACAATTGCACCTTGAATTTGGACCTGCTTTGTAGGCAACCTCCGTACTTTAATAGTGAAATATTTGGCTTTCGAGGAGAAAAAAACTTTACACTAGACTGTGTGATTCCTTTGCCTAAGAAGACTCTTGTGAAAGGGGGAGTTAAAGTAATTCTGTAGCCCAGCTGCCTTTTTATGAGTGTTCATAAACAGTGTAGCCTAAACAGGGACTTTTGGCCTTGCTTTATAATGCTTTCACACTAAAATGATACTGCTTTTTTTCTCCCACCAGACGTCCCAGTGGATTCATTAGTGCATACAAAAAACTTATCTAAGTAAAAGTCTTTTGTATAAACTACTTAAACAATGTTTTCATTTGATTTAATTGAATGTGGAAGTAAAATATCCAGAGATAATATGTTCATTTTTATCTGTCTCACAAAGAGCAAGTTTAGATGTGATGAAATGGATCCAATTACTTGTCCTGACCATTACATAAACAGAAGAAAACCTCTGATGACATTAGTTGGTGTTCTGTTCCCAAAGTTAATTTAGGAAAGCTCGCTCTTTGTAGTCAGACCTTTAATCCTTGATAGAGGTTATAATAATAGCCAAACCAGTTTTACAGGTCTGAGAAATAGCAACACATTGATTTATTGTGCACTATGCGATAAATTATCATTTTGTCTCGCCTCATTAAGGTTCTTCAATTTTATTACATACGAGCTCATTGCAATTTGGTTAGTTTCTAATCATGACTGCAAAGTTAACTGTTATGTCAAGCTCCAGATAGAAGTTTTCCATAATTTTGGACCTTTTTGCTTAATTATACCTTCTTTAGTTTGCAGAGGATATTTAGAGTATTTGCTTGTTTCTGTATATACAGTATATATTTAAAACCAAAACAGGGTAATTTAAACATTTTTGTAAACAAAGATTTATTTGGTAAACAAGTACACGGAAAACATGTTGACTTTAATTAACAAGATTTTTTTTATCTCTTTTTCAAAAGCTGATATTTTAGAATTTAAAAAACAGTAATTTTTGAGACATTTGACCTGTGAAATTTTTGTTTGGATTGTTTAATGAAGTAGATTATTACTTCCTAACCATTGTATATACTTTTGCAACCATACACCATTTTTGAAACAGGATCTGGCAAATAAATAAAATTACTGAATGCACCAAATAAAATATCGGTATTGAAGAATTGTGTATGACCTGAGAGTGAATAGAGGACATTTGAGGGACAATAGTCATAAACTAAGAGCATGCAGCTTGCACAGTTTATGAAAGGCAGCAGAGCCCAAAGACTAAATTACAGCGTTATGTTCTGTTTGTGGACATCTGTTGTTTGTAAAATGTCATTTTATTTTGAAGTTTTAACTTCCTTTCCTATGTGGGGCTTCTTGGTTGGCAGGAAATCCTTTATGTTGTAGAGACCACACTTCCAATGAGAACTCAACTTTTCAGAAAATGTGTTGATGGAAGATCATCCAAGGGCACAGGCGTAACTGTTGAAGGGGAAGGAGAGGATCGTGCCCTGCCCAAATCTCCCCTCCCACCCCGCTCCATGATTTCCATTCCAGTATTGTTTGCCCTATAGCTAGGAAGGATAAAGATGAAAAGCGTTCTTCCTCTTCCCCCAAAACATGCAATGCTCTTTCTGTTAATGTCCATTTAATTTCCCCTGGACCAAGCCATTCTCACTGGGAACTTACACTGGCATAGCAATGTCTCTCAGGGGTGAGAAAAATCCACACCTTGGAGAGACATCGCTATGCCAGCCCAACCACTGATATAGACATTGCTAGGTCAACATAAGTAATATCTACATTGAAGCACTACACATAAATTCAAGGAGGATAGGTCCATCACTGGCTATTAGCCAAGATGGTCAGGGATGCCAGCCCCATGCTCTGGATGTCCCTAGCCTCTGACTGCCAGAAGCTGGGAGTGGACAACGGGATGGATCACTCTATGATTACCTGTTCTGTTCGTTCCCTCTGAAGCACTTCGCACTGACCACTGTCGGACAACAGGATTCTGGGCTAGATGGGCCATTGGTCTGACACAGTAGGGCCATTCTTTTGAGATACCCATATTTCCACTTTGCTCTGGCTCCTAATGATGCTGATTAACTTCTGGAGGGCTGCTGTGGCCAGTACATCCTGCAGAGGAGGAGGAAACTCAGAAGCTATATCACTTCCTTCTCCGGAGGGGAGGCAGGAGAGAGCAAGAGCTGGGGGCGGGGACATCAAGGGATGCAGAGAATAGGGCCAGGGGTACGCAGAGTACAAGGGAAGACACAGAAGTGCACAGGCCTGGGGGACGGGGCACACAGTGCAATACACATAACTTTCACAGGCACAGTCATGTACAGACACTCACGCTTTTATAGTATGACTGATGGGCATGGTGGTTCTGGGATGAGAGGCTTTCAGAAAGAATGGAAGCAAGCTTGTCTATGGAACCAGCTGCTTGTCCCCTCCCCTCAGATTTTGGTAAAGTAATTAGTCCAATAGCCCCCTCTCAACTTTTTTTTTGGTTGCACGTGTGTCCAAGGGGCTGATGCAACTGACTGTACATCAACAAGGTTGTTGCAGTGTGATGCTAGACTGTCACAAATTTATCAGTGATTGTGAGCAATATTTTTGTTTAATTTTAAAAGGTCAAAATAGGCAGTGAAATTACTACTGGAACAGGCCCCAACAAGAAAATAGCTAAAAGAAATGCAGCAGAAGCGATGTTGTTACAGCTTGGTTATAAAGCCTCCACTCCTCTTCAAGATCAACCAGAAAAGGTGAGAATTGATCATTGTGTGGCTCAAAATCCAGTTCCATAAGATGCTGAGCTCTTGCAACTCATCACTTTGCAGGAACTGGTGCAGCCTCATTAAAGCCAATTGAGTTGTGTGGCTGGTCATATTCTTCCTTTAGCTGCAGCTACATAACTTCATTGGATGGTAACTGCAACCCCTTCCTCTGCAAGTGTAATTGAGGACAGAATATATATGTATGTGTGCATGAATTTCATATTACCAAAATGCTCCTCTTTCCTTTTCTTCCTTTGTGTGTCCCTGTTCGGATATTTCTTCCTCTTTGGGGTTCCAAATCTTGAATAGATCATTAACTTTCATGTATGAAATAGTTTTGATTTTTTGGCTCATTTACTCCAAACAGAAGCTACATTACCGAACCATCTAATAGTTAGGGTGAGCAGCTAGCTTGACTCAAGTACTGTACTTTATAATGGTGTATCACATTCTTGTGGTTGCCTCATCATACGCTCAAGGCAAGTATCTGTTTATGCCAACTTACATTTCAACATGAATTTAAAAGCATGCTGGTGGGGTTTTTTTTGTTTTGTTTTGTTTTTTGCTCAAAGGCAACCTAATTGTTGGACAAGAAAATGTGGTTGTGCCAATTTTGTTTGGACCCAGAAAGAGCCACTCAGGACAGAGATCTTGGAGTCATTGTGGATAGTTCTCTGAAAACATCCACTCAATGTGCAGCGGCAGTCAAAAAAGCGAACAGAATGTTGGGAATCATTAAGAAAGGGATAGATGATAAGACAGAAAATATCATATTGCCTCTATAAATCCATGGTACACCCACACCTTGAATACTGCTTGCAGATGTGGTCACCCCATCTCAAAAAAGATGTATTGTAATTGGAAAAGGTTCAGAAAAGGGCAACAAAAATGATTAGGGGTATGGAATGCCTGCCATTTGAGGAACAATTAACAAGACTGGGACTTTTCAGCTTGGAAAAGAGATGACTAAGGGGGGATATGATAGAGGGCTATAAAATCAGGACTGTGTGGAGAAAATAAATAAGGAAGTGTTATTTACTCCTCATTTCACACGAACTAGGGGTCACCAAATGAAATTAATAGGCAGCAGGTTTAAAACAAACAAAATTAAGTATTTTTTTTCACACAGTGTAGTCAATCTGTGGAACTTCTTGCCAGAGAATGTTGTGCAGGCCAAGACTATAACAGGGTTCAAAAAATAACTAGATAAGTTCAGGGAGGATAGGTCCATCAATGGCTATTAGCCAGGATGAGCAGGAATGGTGTCCCTAGCCGCTGTTTGCCAGAAGCTGGGAATGGGCGACGAGATGGATCACTGGATGATTACATCCTCTGTTCATTCCCTCTGGGACACCTGGCATTGACCACTGTCAGAAGACAGAATATTGGGCTAGATCAGGGGTTCCCAAACTTGGTTCGCGGCTTGTTCAGGGTAAGCCCCTGGTGGGCTGCGAGACGCTTTGCTTACCTGAGCGTCCGCAGGTATGGCCGCTTGCAGGTACAGCTGCTCGCAGCTCCCAGTGGCCGCAGTTCGCCGTTCCCAGCTAATGTGAGCTGCGGGAAGTGTTCTTATAGGTTATTTCTTAAAAGGAAATTGTATTGAATGCATGTTGTAAGTTCCTGTCTCAGTGACATGCTACTTAACAGAACTAGAGAAAGAAATTACCTAAATTTTGGGATGAGCAGAAAAATAATCAATATTTTCTGCTGGTCAGTGTGTTTATAGTAAGTAAACTGGGGCATGAGACTAATATTCATTTTCAGCCTCATGTTATGTGCACCACCAAGTCATTTAATCCACCTAGATATTTTAATTGCAGTTCAAAAGCCTACCCAGTGAACAATAAGTTCTTATGTTTCACTTGTCCAGACCAGGATTTTAGTTATCACAAAGAGTTGGAGAATAGGATTTGTTTTACTGGGGCTAAATTATCTGCTACGAATTGAGTTCAGAGCTCCCTGCTGTTAAACAATTTATTTCATTAATTTTTCTTTAAAAAATGCTTTTTGTTCATATCTGACCAAATTTTCTGATGCGATAATTTATACTATAATTAAAAAAATGTACCTGCAAACATGTAATTGTGCACATGTGTTGGGTAATTGCGTGCTCAGGTACTGGTTTACCCATTTGCCTATTTCCACAGGTGCAAATTAGGTGGTGGTGGTTCAGAATTTAATCCTTAAGATTTTTATATGGAGTGTGACTTTCATTCAGAGGTATATTTTAATATTAAGAGTGTCGCTTTAAAAAGATAGCTGATTTTCTCAAAAGAATGGATTTGGAGGTTTTGATGGTTATAAATAGAATCTCCTCTGGAGATGTGCAGGTCCACGACAAATAAAGATTTTTTTTTGTACTTTAAGGAGTCATGTCCATTGATACTGTCATTCAGAAGTAAAAATCTGGAAAGAAGTACCCTTGTAAAATCATTTAAATGCAAATATTGTTCCTTTCTTTAATTATATATAGTATGACAAGTCACTATTTAAAGGGACCCTTTCAATAAGGTAATTTTATTTCAAAGTTGAAAAGATCGGACAACGGGATTTTCTCCCATTCTTCCTCCTTCCTTTGGTGAATTTGGTTCTGTTTTTTTACCATAGTCTTCTCCCATGAATCCCCCCTCTTTGTTTAGTATATATTTCACCTTCTAGGCTCTGTTCCTTTTTTGGTTCTTTAACTGGCTCCTGGACTTCACCTCCTCTCTTATTCCTACTTCTAGCCATGTATTCTCTGTTCCTCCATCTGGGACTTACCTTCTTCCACTTTCCCTTTTTAAGTCGTCTTCTCTTCACCTTCTTCTTTCTCCTTCCAAAGCAATTCAGGCCTGGCCTAAAAAGGCTATGAAGACTGCTGGTGGCTGCTTGTTCCTTCTTCTTGATTTCTCCTTTCCCTTGCACAGGAGGTGCCCTAGGCTCAGTGCCCCTCCCCCTTTAGTACTCTTTTCGCTACATAGCTAACCCAGACATGCATACGTGTGCACTGTTGCCTTCCTTAGCTGAGTAATGTGAGTTGAGCAAAAATCCTCACCGTGCATGCCCAGCATGCAGTTTTTAAAGGCTCATAACTCACTCAAATCAAAACCAGTTTTCATCAGAACACTTGAACTTCTCCACAATGAAGGGTATTTCTCAGCCAATTCCAGTGTTTTAACTCCCTGCCATTTTGGCTGAAGTACTGTAAAAAAAAATAAAAAGGTCAAGCATGTTTTTAATAATGGGAGAGAGAGAGAGAGAGAGAGTGTGTTTATATATATATATATATATATATATATATATATATATATATATATATATATATATATATATATATATATTTTAATCATCTTGTAAATTGTCTGGCCTATTTTTGCTCAAATTTTCTCAGAAGAATTCACCATCAGGCAGAGATAAGGCCTGGAATTCAGCCCAAAGGATGATCTTTTGGAAGGCTTGCAAAAGTGAGAAAAAGGTGGTTAGAATGGAAACCATTATGCAATCTTAACTAGGAATGGACACTGCTGCTTTGTTATACTATAATTATTAGCTCTTTGCTTGCAGGTTAATGCATTCTGTTTGAAAAACAGGTTTACTATGTACTCTGCAGATACACATGTCTTGAGATTAGCAGGAAAAAAAGATAAGAAATACAATATTCTACTATTGTTCTGGACATAATGAGGAAATATGACACCGCATATACAAGCTGAAGATGTAAACCACATTCTTTTTACATCACAGATTTTATAAAATGGGAGTATTTAATATAATAGAACACATTACCTAATGTCCCCACACAGTAAGGGGGTAGGGAGAGAAGAAAATATCTGCTTATGAGAACTAATGAGAGTGCACTACACTGCCATGTGGGAGAACTGGATTCATTTCCTAGTTCTTATCTCTCCTTTCTTAGGCAGGTATGTTATTGCTACAGGGGCAGTCTGATCAGCCTGTGGCAGGGTGAAACTGCCTCCCACCACCTTTGTAGATAGTTAAGGAGCAACATTGCTTGGTCTGTCTCACTTCCTCTTTGGCTGGAAGGAAGGTAAAAATATATGTATGGGTTGCAGGGGTGGGGTTCCTCTGGGCTCTGATAGAAAACAGTTACGTTAGGAGAATGTTATGGTTGTGAAACGCTCTCAATTTAATTGTCAGTCTTCCAAGATCTAATTCTGAACAGTGCATAAAAATCCTAATTATGGACAGTAACTTGATATTGTTTCCTCTCATGGGCTCACTGTAGTGTGTTCTTCAGATCTAGGTTCAGTGGTAGATTTACAGTCCCTGTGTTCAGGGGAACATGGTTTGCTCCCTCTCTAATCTCTTGAGGGCACCTGGTGCCCCAAAGGAAGCAGCAGGCGTTTCTATGCTAAGGGAATGGAGGGCAGTAGGGAAGCTACACATAAAGGGGTTTAGCAGCAGGCATGCTACATGTACAGGTGCTGTGGATGACATTGAGAATGTCTCCCAGTGATCCCATTGGCAGTTCAGCTCCACGTTATCCCCAGCACCCCACTCTGCCTATAAGATACAGTCAGGCCCTATGTTAGCTGTGTGATAAATTTGTTTTGGAAAGCTTGTCTAGGCTCCAACCTGTGTCAGTTGAGAAGAAGCTAACAAAAAACAGAAAAAGAAGGAATCCAGCTTGCATAATATAACTTAACTTATAGTCTTGTTTTCTTCAGTGGCAGGAGTTTAGTAGTAACATTATTACTAATGTGACAAACGCGTTTGCAGTATAGCACGTCAGGTCTAGCCTCATCTCTTCTGGAGAGGTAGTAAAGAAACTAAGGGCTTGTCCTTCACTACCACGTTACATTGAGGCAACTGCATTGATGCAGCTCCGCCGCTGTAGCGCATCTGGTGAAGATGCAGTATGCTGACAGAAGAATGTTTTCCTGTTGGCATAATTACTCCCCCTCAACAACGTGGTGCAGTGTAGGCACTGCTTTAAGTCGATGTAAGTTACATCACTCAAAGAGGTTGCTTTTTCACATCACTGAGCAATGTAACTTATATCGACTTAAGTGGTAGTGTAGACAAGCCCTAAGAGCTAAATTAAGTCCAGCACTCCGGGGGGAAAAAATCTCATCATGCTGCTTGAAGAAGCAGTGTTCTTTCTGCCAGCAGCAAGTCATTCTTATAATACAGTACACTGGTTCTCAACTTTTTCCATACCATAATCCCATGTTACAACAGAAAAAAGTTTTAGGACCCCCTATCTCATTATCCTTGAAGACTAGTCTGGTGGTTGTGACTCCCTTAGATCTGATTGCAAGCTTCCAGGTCTAACACATAGTAAAGTTGTATCACTACCAAATGTTTGTTTCCCTAGAGCAATCTTTTTAGGCACCATAGCAATGTTTCCTCTCTTGGGAGGGAGTCATTCTGAAGATTTTTCATCTCCATACTCACGATAAAAAGGGGCCTGAGAAAATGTTTGTTCTCTAGGGCAGTGTTTCAGTCTGCCTCACCAGTGGGGGTAATAGTGAAAGATGTAATATAAACAGAACTCGGGCGTTTCTTCCCACCATGTCATCCAAGCTTACTCAGAGTAGGTTAGACAATATGGTGGTAAAAATGCTTGAGCTCTCTCTGCCTATACTACAGCTTCTACCAACACCAGTGGGGTTATGCTGCTGGGGAATTATGGATCCCAATTTTTTGAGTGCAGATTGAGCCATAGGGAGGAGATGGTGTTTGCAGCATTTTTATTGAGGAGACACGTGATCTGCACTTTTGGGAGGGAAGCAGAGTGGATTGCTTGTGCAGAGTAGACACCGGCAGAATGGCTCAGGAGGGCACTCCAGCACAACAATCAGAAGCAGCCATCACTGCTGCTTTGCAAAGGTACGGTACATTGCTTCCAGGACTGATAGTCTGGCTTTCCTCAGTGTGGATCAAATGAGTCTCTTACATTTCCACGTAGCTTTACTTGGGCACAGTGACCTGCACAGCAATGCCTCCTTTGGGCCATGACTTGGTCATGTAGTTTGTCTCTGGGAGGCAGGGATGACACAAGCAGGAGCCAGGGAGGAGGTGTGGCCTTCGTCACATCTCCAGCCCACTGGCCATGCTAACTTCAGGCCATGGAGCCCTGCTGGTTGTATTAGCTGGCCTCTCCCAACCCGATGCTCAAGAAAGCACTGGATCTGTAGAGTAGCTGGCCCTTAGGCAGAGTGCTAAAAAAGAAAGAGATTCCCTGCCCTGTACTCACCTCACCAATCCCATCTCACACAGAGAAAACCAGAATTTGACTCTGGGGATGGGATCAGGGAGTCGCAATATTTTAATTTTAACCAGCTTTTATTTCTGCCACTTCATTGCTTCCAGAGAGGTCTGTTCACTGGAGGTGACATTAATGTGAGACAACTGCACTAAAGATGACTTACTGATGCATGGAATTCTTGTTAAACTCCCTGTCATGGTGAAGTTAATAAACAGTAAAGAGAGGAGTGAAAGTTGGAGTTGGAAATGTTAGCAGGAGGAGATGGAGGCCAGACAGTGATAGCACTGTAGGGCAAAGAGGGTTCTGCTAATGCTGCAGGGGAGGCAGGGAGACCCAGATAAGCTAAAATCCTCAGGATAGGACTCTGTCATTGTCATAAATCTCAGCCTTTTGGGAAAATATGTTACCCTGCCTTTTGGCCATTTCAGTCTGCTGCCATCCCTGCCTCCCAGAGACAAACTACATGACCTAGTCATGGCCCAAAGGCGGCACTGCTGTGGGGGCCACTGTGCCCATGTAAAGCCATATGGAAATTTAAGAGGTCCATTTGATCCACATTGAGGAAAGCCAGACTATCAGTCTTTGAGCTGATTGTGAGATGGAACACAGGCCATTGGTAAGATGGGACTTGTGTCTCCACGTTCACATAGAAATCTGGAAGGTTACAATTGTGAGAGCCTTAAGCATGCCTTATCTTTGAAGTTATGTGTTTATTCATATTTTCAAAATAGGAGTGAGTTGTTAAATACCCAGCGTTAGCTATTTTGAGGAGGCCAGTGGGTCTATCTACTGACACTAGCAACTTATAATGGAAATTGGAGTAAATTAATCCTGATCTGGCATAATATTATAAAATTACAGTAGTTGTCTTTTGACAGTTTTACAGCTTCCTGCACAAAATCTGATTTTGACTGCTGGCTAGATATTGGGTTAGATTGGCCTATTCCAGCATGTGAGTTCTTAAGTTGAAGGCTAGATGGTGCCATTTAGGCACTCCACTGGCCCTGGGGAACTTGTGGAAGGATTGTGTCTCATGGCATTTTGTTTTAAATCTGACTAATCAAACGTTAGAGAGAGAAGGTAGGTGAGCTAATATCTTTTATTGGACCAATTTCTGTTGGTGAGAGAGACAAGTTTTCAAGCTATGCAGAGTTCTCCTTCAGGTCTGGGAAAGGTACTAAGAGTGTCCAGCTAAATACAAGATCAAATAGTTTAGCATAAGTAGTTAGCACACATTTTAAGGAAACTATATCGGGTATCATCAAACAACTACAACCCATACTTGATGATAATCCCATCCTGAATAAAATCTTTCCTGCACTCCTGCTTCTGGCCTTCAAACAACCTCCCAACCTCTCTAAACTCATCGTCAGAAGCAAGCTCCCCGCAGACCAGGACACGCCAACTCAGAGTGGCACCAGACCCCACCAGAATAACAGATGCAAAATTTAGAGACATATCTCCACTGCTACAGCGATCAATACGCACCACAGCACATACCTATCACAACAGGGGGTGTACCTCATCCAGTGCACTAAATGCCCCAATAACAACCATGTGGGTGAAACCAGACAATCACTACATTTGTAGATGAACTCACCCAGGAAACGATAAAAGACAAACGCACCATATCAGCTGTGGGTGAACACTTTTCACTCTATATCTGATCTATGAGTCCTCATTCTTAAAGGAAACCTCCAGAACACTTGGAAAAGAGGAGTTTGGGAGCTTAAATTCTTAACTGGGCTAGACACAAAAAATCATGGTCTTAATAAAGACACTGGATTTATGGCTTATTACAGCAGTCTGTAACCCACTAACCCTCCTTTTTTTCCTATGACTACAGGAGTGTTAATGGGCCACCTCACTGTGAATGGTCCCTTCTCTCTCTCTCTAATATCCTGGGACCCTCGCTACAACAACAATGAATAATCAAAAGTTAAACATGTTTGCTAATCCGAGCCCAGTCCCTGGTGAAATGGTGCTCACATCTTTATTGTTGATCTTTTGGCCTGAAGCTGGTAATGTTTATTCATGGGGAGGTTTAGTACTGGAAGAACCTGTTTCAAATGAAAATGAAGGTGCTCAGGCAGAGCTGTGTGGGCAGGTTTGTCAAGGACCTCTCAATGTGTGTGTTTAGCTTTGGTCAATTCAAACAGCTACTCTTTTAAAATGGAAATGTTTCTTCACAAAACTTTTTAATACTTTCTGTAAAAATATATTTGTGCTGGACTTATTTCTTCTTTCTTTCTTTCCTTTTTTTAAACTGTGCCAGCCAGGGGAAAACAAAGGCTGGAATGGCCAAAATGTTGGGTTTCCTGAGCCAACGAGTAACAGTGAGTATTACTACTTATATTCATTCAGATTTAACTTTTAGGCACCTTCCCATTAGGTATTTGATTATTTGAAACAACTAAAATGATTTATCTAGTCATTATGGACGTTTTAGTTAGTCTTTTTTATCAGAAATTGTCTGAAAAGTTTTCTGTGGTGTATCTGCCTTACGAGTATAGACATGGTAGTGTTCTATACCAGTGGCTCTCAAACTTTTTTACTGGTGACCCCTTTCACATAGCAAGTCTCTGAAGGTGACCTCCCCTTGTAAATTAAAAACACTTTTTAAATATATTTAACACCATTATAAATGCTGAAGGCAAAGCGGGGTTTGGGGTGGAAATTGCCAGCTTCCGACCCCCCATATAATAATTTTGTGACCCCCTGAGGGGTCCCGGCCCGCAGTTTGAGAACCCCTGTGCTATACTATAGCAAGAGCAAAATGGCATATTCTTTGTTTAAAAACGGAGTGGATTTTCATGCTTATTTTGAAATGCATTAATTATAGAGCCAGTTAGGCATTGTCTTCATAAGAGAGAAAGTTTTTTCTGAACTCAGGTTAGCTCATACATGGTAATTAACACGACATAGAACCCTAGTGAAGACAAAGGGCTTGTCTACACTACCATGTTTTGTTGATAAAACTTACGTCAACACCCAAAAGTCGACAAAACAAAAATCGCCAAAGGGTGTTCACGCTTGCTCCCTCTCTCGACAGATCATGTCCGTATTGGGGACACCATCATCAACAGGGTGAGCAATGCACCATGGGTATGTATCCCACAGTGCATTGTTGTGGGAAGAAAGAGCTGATCGCTGTGCGAGTTCTCCCACAGCCCCATCAGCTGCCGAGAGCAGCATCATGAGTAGCTCTGTGAGATCTCTATGCTAAGGAATGGCAAAGCAGTACAGCAGTCTTCTTTCCCCCCCGCAACATCAGTCTGCCTGCTGCTGTGTTCCTAGTGCAGGGCAGAACAGGAGCATTCCAATGATTTGCTCTTTCTTTATTCCCCAAACGGAGCAGCACACAGATACTTCCCGGGGCTTTGAAAGGGGAGGGACACATGCCTCAGGGCAGGCATTGTGGGATACTGGCGTAAGCCAGTTCTGTCGACAAAACAATCAGCAGTATCTACACTGGCTCTTTGTTGATGATAAAGAGAGAGGAAAAGACAAAAGTCTCTCATAGGGATGGAAGTGTTTTTGTCACCAAGACTGGGCATTTTTTCACGACAAAAGTCACATTGTAGCATGTACGCTCTTCCTGTTTTGTCACCAAAAGGCAGTTTTTGGCAACAAAACTTGGTAGTGTAGACAAGGCCATAGTAGTTGTAATTTTCACAGTAGCAGATTGAGGTAAACTCTAGATTGCTTCCAGCGTTTACCTGTGTAGCCTGCAGGCCTGTTTCCCCAGCCCAGGAAAGACACTCTGCCATTCCCAAGTCTTTCAGGACACAGTTTTATTGTCCAGCATAAAACTTAGGCAAAACATCAAAACAAAAAGCACTTCCTTTGCCCACGATCAGCCACAACACCCAGCGGCTTTTCCTCTTGTCTCTCTCAGTGCTGAATGGAGGACTCACTCTTCCCTTCAATACTGCTGCTTCAGGGCCTACTACAGGAGCCCATCTCCCACCTGCAGCTCCTCCTCAACTGAGCTACTTGCTGGCTTGTATAATCACTTGCTTCCAGCCCAGCTGGGTCTGATTGTTGAACAGGGCTGACTGCCCCCAGGCTCCTGGCTGTTAAAGGGGCAGACCACCCTGTTAGCACATGTGAAAACTACAGACTGCCTTGTCTTCACTAGGATCTTACCCCATGTTAAGCTATGTCTACATTACAGACCTTACAGTGGCACAGCTGTACCACTGCAGATGCACCGCTGTAAGGTCTCCTGTGTTGCTGCTCTATGCTGGTGCAAGAGAGCTCTCCCACCGGCATATTTAAACCCGAGGTCTGTGTCCACAGTGGGTCATGGGAAGTGGAGCACAATTGGTTACAGCCGCTGCTGGGTGGCAGCCTGGAGATGTCAGTTGACTGGTAGCGGTACAGGCCTGGGTTCTAGACCCATGGGGCCTTGCGTTCTGTTGAGATACTGCACAGATGAGCACACTAGACATGCATAGAGACACAGAGAGAAAGACAGAGTCTCGTTTAAGTTAAGTAGGGAAATAAAGGGATGTTTCAAACCTGGCTGCATAGGAGAACTTGAATAATTATTTTAATATTTGTTCTACAAGAGCTTCTGCATTCCCACTTGTGGGGATCTGGTGCCCCTCGCATTGAACAGTGGAACTACCTCAAAAAGCAGTGTTCATTGGGGGTGGTGCACAAGAGATCTCCTACAAGGGTGACATTATTGTCCTAGTCTATATAAAGGAGTATATCCCTCAAGCACCCCTCTTCCACCATCACAGAGAGTGAACAGAACTCACCTTCATGACCTGCAGACTAGACATCCCTTTGACCCTACTTCAGAATTCCTAGCCTGTATCTGTGAAGACAAGAAAACTTTGACTGTGCATGTTTAGCCTGGTCTATAGTTTTAGGTTTTTTGAAACAATTACTTACCCCAAGGTGAGGGTTTACACCTACTTTAATCTATAACAGTTCAGCCCCCTAGATCGTCTACATTAGAGAGCTTAGCAATAGAAGGGGGACCCCATGGTGCACAACAGGGATTACATAGTGCTCTTTCTACAATAATTACTTTTGTAACCAATCAAACAATGCACACATTGCAGTCAGTAAAGGAGAGAGAGAATACAGAATGCATAATATTTGCATTGCTCACACCATGCCTTTTGAAAAAACCTGAAATATTAGTCATCATCCTCCTCCTCCCCACCAGCGGTCATCATCTTGGTGTCTTCCACTCATTAAAGCACTGGTATGCAGATCTTCTGCAGCTGGCCAGAAAACCATTATATATGCTGCCTCTATCTCCAGTCCTCCTGTCTCAACAGCAAGAAAGGATTCTGCATTGCAGCCAAGAGGGCATTCCACCTTGCAGCATGGAGGATAACCTGCTGACTTATTTTTCTGCTTTCAGAGGGTTCAAGCCTTTTTCTTGCCATCCAGTAAAGACTCCATCCTGAAATGCTATAAACCAACATGGAAATGGTTTACTATATATGGTATACTATACTTCACTAGTAAAGGATTTCCCCCATCTTGAGCTGGGGCCCTGCAGTGTCAGATTACCTTCTTTAAGTTTCAAGGCTTAGCTATAGCCTCTCTAAAATCCATATGGCAGAAATATCTGCTCATCAGATTTATGTTAACGACAAACCCATCTTCTAGCACTACAGTCTCCAGATTCTGTAAGGGTGTGTCTATGCTGCAGCTAGGAGTGAGCCTCCCAGCTGGGGTAGACCACCTCGCACTAGCTCCACCTGAGCTAGCACACTCAAAAAAGTGGTGTGGATGTTGTGGCTTGGACAGCAATTTGACTCTCAAGCCCACCTAATCTCCTGAGTCTGAGCTAGAGCCACAGCATCCACACTGCTATTTTTAGCACACTAGCTTGAGTGAAGCTAGCCTGGCTGAGAGTTTTTGTCCCAGCTGCAGTGTAAACATACCCTAAGAGCATGGTAAATGTGTTTTTCCTCCCTTAGGACGCTCCCTACTTTGTGGGACCTCAGTCTTGTCCTACTGAAGCTGATGGACCCCCCTTTATGAGCTTCTTGCTCAAGCCTCTCTTAACTATCTAGCAATCAAAACATCCTTCTTGAGAGCAATTGCATCTGCTACGAAGGTGAATGAGCATAGTGCTTTGATGGCCCCTCCATCTTATACTATACTCCATCTTATACCATAAGGGCCATAGGTCACCATGAGGCCCCATCCCAGCTTCATGCCTAAGATGATCTCAGATTTCCACCTATCTCAATATATTCCCTTCCTGTGTTCTTCCTTAGAGCACCATTCCTACCCAAGGGAAACTGATTTGTGTACACTAGAAGCAAGGAATTCTGTTTTTACCTGGAAAAGACCAAGCCATTTCAATGGTTATTTGTACCATCTGGGGAGAGATGTCAGTAAGAACCCATTTCCAACCACTGTCGTGTTGCACAGAGGCGAATTTTAAAGAACAGTCTTCTTTGAGCTTTGAGGGCCTTTGTCTATTCCCATTACACACCTTCCCCTTTACCTTGGAATTCTGTATAAAATCAGAACTTTGCAGTTAGGAAGAAGGAGCTGAGGTAGTTGGAGAGGTGTACTCCCTTTATGTAGAGTAGGTGATGAGGCCACTGCTGCAAGTTCACTCCCCCCAACAGACTCAGCTTTTTAAGTCAATGGCATGTGCCATTGACCGTTCCACAGCTCAATGCCATCTCCCTACGAGTGTGAATGTACAGAGGCGATTCTTGAAGAACAGTAACTAGTACATAATCTCTTTTTTGCAATATCAGCACCATTATTTTTTTTTTTAATATATGGTGGTGGTAAAATAATAGTTTTAATATAGGATGGGTTAAAGAGAACAGGGGGAGCATTTTCCTCATTCCCAAATCCTCATTTTAATGGAGTGAGGATAGAGAGAACACCAGTATATTGGGCAGGGTGGCCCCCAGTTGTATTTATGTAATGAAGTTAAAGCATCACACAACATCAAAACATTGCAGGAAAATGGAACTCTACATCACTGTCATGTGACACAGATAGCATAAAAACTAACCTTTCTGGGAACTGTAAGTCTAAAGTGGGCCCTGAGGTGTTTGTGTACCTCCTTGCTGCCCTCATTCAGCTTCATAGCAATTCTCTAACAGGTGAGCAGCTACTCTTCCAGCTAAGCTTGGGGCCTAGTTGGCAAAAATGCAGAGTCTTTGGTGGATTATGTTTTAGCTTCCTTTTGCATGCTAGTGTTCCTTCTCTTTCTTTGTCTGCTCGATGTGCAGTGTTTTCTTCTGAAACCATATAGACTAAAACTAGAATAGCAAAGTGAAGTTATCTGTTTTGTTAAAGAAACAATAGTAAATTGTTTACAAGAGAACAACAGATTCTATTGCTTTCCAACTATATCTTGTGTGGGTTGTCATTGGAAAATACCCTCTGCTCTATTTCCTATAACATACCCACTTACTGCACCTTCTGCATCCCCCAGGACTAGTACCCAGAAGCTGACCAGTTACCCCTTCCCCTCTTCCCAGCTATTAAATACTCCAACAACCATCTTTGTGGCAAACTTCTCAATTCTACTTCCTCCTAACTGATAGCACTATCAGGCATTCTTTATACATCATAAAGAAGCAAAAAAAGGTACAAACCATTTTTCCCTAGGAAAGGTGTTCCACTTTTTCAAAGAGGTTAAACAGAAGTCTCTTCTCCAGTTCATGGGTGTTGTCCAAATGAAAACTGAAGAACCACAACTACCTCATGGAAAACATTATGTTTATAAACAGTTCCACCTATGTGTAAAATATTTACTGTTGTTTTTCTTCCTTAATCTTTTATTACTAAGGACTCTTGCATGAAATCGGGAACTTTGTTCCTTAGAAGTACATCTGCTCCTGCTGTTTATTCACCATCTGAAATCATAATCATCTGTTTGTGACAGAGTAATCATCTTCTCAGTAACTAATTGTGATGTCACAAACAGATGATTATGATTTCAGGTGGTGAACAAGCAGCAGGAGCAGATGAACTCCAAAGGAACAAAGATATTTGATCTAATGCAATTCTTCTAAGTAAAAAATAAGCCAAGAGAAAAATAGAGTGAGTGAGTCAGGGTAGTGTCTTAAATCCAAGGTTAAAAGGAACAGTACTATTTCCGTTTATATTGCACAGAATAGGATTGGGAACTTTGGCAATTGCCTTCACATTATTAAGTATCTTTTGTGTTTTTGCTTACACATAATCAATAATATCATATAGAAATAATCCCTATTGATAGAAAATGTATAACTAAATTATAGGGAAAGTATTTGTTCTTTTACTTCATCTTTACATTTTTTGTAAAAACATAGCACAATAAATTAAGACTGATTTTCATGAAATTTTGTGTGCTTATAGATCTTGGCCTCAAAGAAGAAACACCATATACAGCGCTACTCCGCTATAACGCGGTCGGGGGAGCCCAAAAATCCCTAGCGCATTATAGCTGAAACCCCGTTCGTTATATCGGGGTAGGGGCGGCAGGGCTCCGGCGGTGATTTAAAGAGCTCCAGGCTCCAGCCACTGCGGGAAGCCCCAGGCCCTTTAAATCGCCGGTGGAGCCCCGCTTCCACAGCCCCGGGGTAGGGGCGGTAGGGCTCTAGCGGGATTTAAAGGGCCCAGGGCTCCCTGCAGCAGCCAGCACCCTGGACCCTTTAAAGCGCCGCCGGAGCCCTGCTAATACCACGCTATACGTGAACCCATGTTATATCGGGTCGTGTTATAGCAGGGTAGAGGTGTACTGTATAGCAGTATTTTCATTGTCTGTCTTGTAATTCCCCATCCAGGGAATGTTAGGGAATGTTAGTGGAGCACTTTTGTGGCTAATTTAACACCTGTACATTTCCATGGATGATGATAACCAAAGTCCATTCACAGTTTATTGGATAAAGTATCTATTTTCTATTTCAGATTTGTTAAATTCAGATCTGGAAGCATAATATTTTTATTTTCAATATTCTGTATCGTTTTCTGTGTGCCTCAAGTGCATAATTTACAGTGGATGATATTTTTGTATTAATTAATTATTGCTGTTTCTTGGACTTTTGGTTAAGTAAGGTATAGATCTTATATCAATCTACTCTGCCAGGTGGTGGATTGATAATTTAATAACTCTTTTAACTATACATTTACCTCAGATTCTACACTACTATTCCATAGTCATTCTGAGTCAAAGATACAATAAGATGAGTTGATTACACTGCAGAAAGCATTTGAGGTGGCACAGCTCAAAGAACAAGGACTCTCCAACTGCTTTTGTAGCACAGGTGCTGCCAGATGAGCATTATAACATTACTGAACACTCCAAGGTGTCAGTCCCACCAGCTGAGCCTGTAGACAGGAACTGGAGTCTCTTGCAGTAGTTTGGTATGCCATCAAGTGCTCAGGTGACAATTTGGTGCGTACAGAAGTCACAGTAATTTTGAGACAAGAGGCTCCCTTGATAGCCTATAGAAGAGAGCTAGGATACTATCTTCCCTTGCTCACTGAAGTCTCCAGGAAAATCAGATTGGGAAGCAGGAGCTATTCATGTAATTCTGTTCTGATACGGTCTCATCCAGGGATTGGATTTTGGGAATCTGGCGTCACGGTTGGTGGTGGTGTTAGTTACTTATGAGATTTGTGTTGTTAGAGAGATCTAACTGCATTTAGCAGTCTGGGTAAAATAATCATTCAGCCTGAACAGTAAGTGCTAACAATTTCAAACAGGAGATGGAAGAACATTTAAGAAAAACTGACGTTATTCAGCAAATGGGACCCAAGAGGGTTATGGAGAAAGCAGGGGAAGAGGACCATATCATTTTTTCCTCAGTAGTTGCAGAATGGGAGTTTAAAGGTCATTAGACTTCATACCCTTGGAAAATACATTTGTGCACGGTTGGTGTATCTAAAGGATTAGTTCAGCTATAAGAGAGCACTTCCAACCGAGAGCTCTGTATGCATTTGTGGTTAAGAGTGGCCACAAGTGACCTTGTAATTGTGTTGCTCTCAACATCTCGACTGAGATCTGGTCCTCTTAGTCCTCTTCACATCTGGCGAAGCTATCTCATCATCAGCCCAACATAATCATCTCCTTGAGAAATTGGATCATTTTTGCTGAGGCAGTATTGCTATCTTAACCAAGGCTTTATTCAAGTTCTCCATTCTCTCCTCCAAGCTCTTTCCTTACTTCAGACATCTCACCCCCTAGAACTTCCTCTCCCTCACTGATTTCTCCTCTGATTTCATCCTCACTCATAACTTTACTGAGCTTTTGTCTTAACTCCAACTATCTCTCCATCCTCATCTGCTAGACTTATTCTTTCTTCTCTCTCACATGTAGGTCATGCCCTTTATTTCATCATCACAACTCCCACTCTCCTCTTTTCTACTCTGGTAATGAATGATCTTGCCTATGCAGGCCACTCTTTGGTTATACTGAAGCACTGACTCATTGCTTCACCCCTCAGAAATCACTGTCTTATTGCTCTTCCAAGCATCCGAACTGTCAGCTCTCTATCCTGATTTGGTATCACTCCCTGATTTGTTGACCCATCTACTTTTGTTAATAACAGCTCTTTCCTGTCCTCTGCCTTATGTTATCTCCCTTCAAAACTCATATGCTAGCCTTGATCATTCTTAAGTTTTATTGGTACACTGAACTACTATGCAGACCCTCAAATGCACAAGTCATTGCCTCACAAAATGCTATGTGTCCTGAATCCATGTCCACTAGAGTGTTTAATCAGATATTCTGTAGAAATTCCTTGTTTTATTTTCTGTTTGCTCTTTATATTAAAAATACCAAGACTTGTTTTTCATGAGTTCTCATTCCCCAAATGCAGAGGGGAAGGTGTTGAAACTTTCACAAAGAGCTTTTCTCTCAAGTGTGCATCAAGAGTTTGAGTTAAATAATAAAAAACAAAAACAACATAAACAGAATTTTAAAACGTCTGACTAAAAATTATCCCCTTCTCCACTGCTCAGGTTTCAGCCTTGTCTCTTGTGGTGTCATAATTCTAGTAGTTCTCCAGCTGTGCAGAGAATCTTCCAGCAAAATCAGGGAACTCCAGACCTGATGTTAATAATGTAAAAAAAAACAAACAAAAAAAAAACAACCAACAACAAACCAAAACAATTTTTTTCTTGTCTTATTCAATTGTAAAGAAGCAAATAATATACTTATCTTTTAATATGGTTGTTGTGAGGTTAAACAAGCTGGTTTTTTAATAGGGGCGGGCGCCACATTACATCACTTTGTTTAACCTCACATAACTAAGATCTTTTAATGGATGGCACTATGTAAGTACAAAGTATTATTTTTGGTGCCTGTATATTAGTGATTGGTTGCCTGTGAACTGCCTCAGACAGATGCATTAGGTAAATAATTCTGGTGTCTAGGCCAGTATTTCTGCTTCTGAAGTCCAAGGTGATATGTAGACTATTGCTGAGTACATAATGGCCATAGTGTTTACCTATTCCATTGTTTTACGAATGTTTTCTAAAGTACACTTAAAAGCTATTTCTAATATAGAAATTGTCAGGCTTTTACCATTTTTATGGAAATACTTAAATTACTCATTTTTGTTACTAAAATAGCCACCCTTATTTTTAGAATTTCTCCAAGGCTTTTTGGTGAAATTGGATTTATGATGGGCCAGATGCTAAGAGACGTTGAGCAGCTGCAGCTCCTGTGGAAATTCCTGTGAATCTGCAGTGATCAACACCTTACAGGATCTGGTCTACAGTGAATTGCTTCATGGTGAAGTAATTTAGTGCCAGATTCTGATACCCTCACTCACGTTGCAAAATACCTTACTTTGCAGTTAGTCCTGTTGATTTTAGTGGGACTAATCAAGAAATAAGGTATTCCTCAGCATGAGTAAGTGTGGCAGAATCTTGGTCTTAAAAATAAACTGTTTAGTGGTTATTGCTGGCTGATTTTATTGAGTTCCCAAGTACTGATCATACCTCACATAACCTATCTTTGGCTGAAAGAAGATTGTTAATTTCAAATGATCCGTTTATTTTATAAAATAAGCAGATTGCATGTAGGGCTAAATCATGGCCCTGTAGGCATGGCAGCCCACAGGAGTAAGGCACACACTTCTACTGGCTGTACAGATTGCAGTACAGGGAGCAAGGCATGTTCCACTGAAGTGTTCTGGGGGTGAGGGAGGAAGTGGGCGAAGCCTTGGCCCCTCCCAACACACCAACTATTGTAGCTTTCTCCTCAGCACAGAGGGGAGACCAGGAGACAAATTGAGTCTCCGAGTCACAATCTGCTTTCCGGTGTGCTTCAGGTGCAGTAGAACAGTGCTCTGCCCCTTGTTCAGGGAAAAGCTATGACTCCGAGTCACTGAAACAAGAAAAGACTAAAAACTGTGGGGGAAAAGGAGTATTCTGACAGTACTGAATGAGAGGAGAGAAAGAATTAGGTCTGGTTTGTTCAGAGCTGGACTGAGAGACAGTTCTCTATACATGGGACTATCTCCTGGAAGTCACATGACATCAGGTTTCATGTTCAAAAATAATATGTTCCTAGACCTTGTGGTTGTGAAGAAAAGCTTGATAGCATGACCCACTGTAACTGATGAAGAGGACATTTTCCTGAATCTGCAGACAGCCCTGTGATGGCTTTAAGATGGTTAAGTGCCCTATTCATTTTATTGCATTGTTAGCTCAGGAACTGGCTGCCAGGGGGCCCTGTCAGTACCACTGCAGCAGCGGCTATGTCTGTGGGAGGCTTGTTGTCACGATGGCTCTGCGGGAGTGAGGTTGGCAAGGGCCCTCACACACAGAATCCTTTGCTCTGATGGGTGAAGGCTGAATTCTCCTCTGGGAGGGAATCCCACACAGTGTGAAGACAAAGTGGGATGGGCCAGGGAGGAGGGAGTCCCCAACCTGTCCGAAGGGGTGGGTAAAAGCAAAGATGCCTCTTGCATGGCGGCTCTGCCACTGCTACTCCAGGCAGGGATGGGAGCACAGCACAGAGGTAAGACTGGGGACTACCCAGGTAGAAATGTTACCCAGGCCCCTACATTGCCTTAATCTAGCCATTTATATAGTATTCCTCCATACCACTTTACAGTTTTCTAGTATGTGATTGGCAGATGTAGACAAAAAGATCATACACACCTGTATTTGATTGTAGGGTTAGAAGTCTTTTTAGAGATTACAATTTTAAGCAACTGCTAACAATTACCATTAAAGAATGGATTAAAATTGTTTTTCAAGTGTTAGTGATTATACTGCATAGCTAGTCTGCATATTTTCCTTACATGATTGCCCACGGGTGTAAATAATATGCTTGTGCATGGAAATTTATTTATAGGTCTTTCATGAATGCACCTCCAGGTTATATGCAGCAGAAGGTGCACCACTGTTGATATATATGGTGAAATATAGTTCCTGAGACTCCTAATAATTGTCATATATTACTCTGCATCTTTGCTATAACCTTTATGATTTACAGTTACATATGATTCTGTAATATGAGATTTGTATTGAATTTAGCATATGATGATTTTTTCTTGATAGTCACATAAAAATCTAGATTTTGCAGAGGAATAATAAGATTATAAGAACTTTAAGTGAGCAAAGATCCACACATGCTGGGTGGACAACTCCTATCTAGAGATACGTCAATAGATATCTCATTTGTTTGTATGTCTAGTCTCCCAAATTTTATTAACAAAAGTATACGTATGAAAGCAGTTTCTGGGATTTGTTTCTGAAGAGTTCTTATGCTTCTATAGTTCATTCCTCACTTGATATCATAATGGTCATCCTGTAATATAATTTCCACAGCAACTAAATTGTGATATTCAGACAGAAGGTTATACATTCAGATTAGGAATAAGCAGCAGGCACAGAAGAATTTTATAGAAAGATCCTTAGTATTATTTAAAAAATAGGCAATAAAACTTAAGAAACTATATTTCTTAGCACAGATGTTCCAAAAGAGATTTTTTTTAAAGTTTTCCGTGCTTCATCAGCAGCTGTTTAAAAGCAAGTTTTGATTAGTCTCATTAAACTTAAATTCTAAAGTTAAAATCCCAACAGTTTTCAAGTATATTAATATAATGCCCAAAATACTACATCATTTGGTTTTTAAAAATAGTCAGTGATGGCAATAATATCTACCTCTGAGGTGTTTCATATGACTTAATTAATTATTACTTATATAACACCTTCCAGCTGAGGATCTCAAAGTGCTTTATAAGTGAAAAGTACTATTACTGTTTTTAATTTACCATCTCCTTTATAACAATGTAGGTGGTTTATAAGAGCATTTGATATATCATGCTGAATATCTTTTTATTCATCATATGCCATATATTAGTTATTTTAACATTTAGAAAGTTTGGTAGTCTGGAAAAATTCCAAACTATTGTTCCAGACAGCAGTTAGATATTTGGGTGGATCATGTAAAAACATTGAAAAGGCTGAGAAAGCATGTGAAATGTTTGTTTTAAGTAATATTACATCAATGGAATAGACATCTGCAGTACTTGATTTAGTTTAAAATATTTTGTAAAAAAAAGTTAGCATTGTGCTGTTTTTTCCAAAATAGATTCTTTTTCATAATAGTATTTCTGTACCAGTGTGTTCTTTCACTTATATTATTGAATTAATCACCATTATTTCTCAAATGCATTTAGTGAAATTGGATTTACAATTTATCAGATTTAGGAGGTGTTGAGTACTTGCCACTCTATTTTGTGATGATTGTTTCTTGGTTTATGTAGCCCAGTTTTACCTGACAGTAAACTGGGAGATGTGCTATGTCTGTTTAAACCATTTAAACCCAGTATCCATTTTACAAAGCCATTTAAACAATGTGAGGTGAGATGAGATTTATCTGAAGGTGGCGGAGTCTCAGATGAAGGGTATATTATTAAAATACTGTACATAACACTGCTTTATACATATGCATATGGTGTTTTATACTTATAGGGTTGTATTCTAGATTGTCCTGCATGGATCTGTCCGGGGAGGAAGATGGTACATGGAACCTCTTCCTGCCCCTCTCCAACACTTCCATAGGATAGCCATTCAGAAGTCATGCAACATATTGATCTGGGCCTCCAGTCCTGCAAGAGGTTGACACAGGTGCACACCCTTGTGCCTGTGCAGAGGTCCACTGACTTCCCTGGAGATCTGTCCATGCAAAGTCAGTTGGAGGACTGGAGCCATAAGGCTCTCTAAGCTTTAGGCAGGGAGACAGGATGTAGTAATCAGCTGGATAAGGAATGGGTCTTGCTCTTTCCATTCATGTACCCACTCCCACTGTGCACCTGTTAGAGCCTGAATTGCTCTGATCTGAAGCAACTTTATGGAGCACTGTAGGGTTCCCTGTCAGCAGGCCACTTGAACTTTCTTGTCTGTGTTTGCCCTGCACAGGCAGTCGGGTTTGAGGAATTGTAGCTTGGCTGCTGTGGCTCCGCACTTGCTCTTGTAGTGGCTCGATGGGGAGGAAGCCAGAATTTGGGGTCCAGTCCTAATTTTACTCATGCAAGTAGTTCTGTTAGTGGGGCTTGTGTGAGTCTGTATACTTATGTGAATATGGTTTGCAAGGTCAGACCGTTGAACCACACATTACATCTCCTGTTGTGAAATTAATCACTGCAGTCACTAAACTATTTGCATTTTAACAATATAACCAAATACTTCATGAAACCTTTTCATGCCTTTAATCAGCAATATTAGATTGTGGTCTAACCATATGAGGTTTATAATGAGTTAAAAGTCAAACTGAGTAAAGCAACTACAAGACACACCTATAACCAGTTTGCTCAGATAGCAGTCTGAAACTTCAACAAGGAAGCATGTTCACCATTTATTTGAATGTAAGGATTTTAATTATAGCTTGTACACCTCTACCCCAATATAACGCAATCCGATATAACACGAATTTGGATATAACGTGGTAAAGCAGTGCGCTGGGGGGGGGGCAGGGCTGCGCACTCCGGCGGATCAAAGCAAGTTTGATATAATGCGGTTTCACCTATAACACGGTAAGGTGTTTTTGGCTCCCAAGGACAGCGTTATATCAGGGTAGAGGTGAATTTCGAATTTACTCCGGGAAGCAGACATCTTATTTAAAAAGTAGCATTTGTGCCACTGAGATTAGGGAAACCTACAGTTTCAATTCTTCTTTAAGACTGTCCTGCAATCTTAAAATGACATTCAGATGCATTGCAAATAAAAAATAATCTATAAACATTGAACCATAGCATTTTTCTTCTGATTGCTAAACTAGTTGCCGAACTGGCTTACCACTGTAAAATGGACTCCCTACTGCCAGGTGTCACAAATGTCATATTTTAGGCAGTCTGACTGCTACCAACAGAAGGCTCCAATATGCTTGTTGTAATTTAATAAAACATTTTTATGTTCATCATTACCTTTTAAACTATCTGCAAAATGGATATCATTTATTTTTCAAAACATAGCTTGACTGTACACTAAGACTGCCTCACTTAAGCCCTGATCCGGAGCAGTCTTGCACACATGAGAATCTCAGTTGATTTCCTCAAGTGTGTCAAGTTATTCAAGTGCACATGTGTATGCAGGATTAGGACTTCATTGTCTAAAAAGATTATTTAAAATTCTGAAATGTTATCAAGAGCAATTATCCTTAACTACACGTCATTAGCAATATTGAAGGATTTTCCATAATTGCACATGAATAAATTCTTTGGGTCTCTAATACATAGCATAATTCCTATGGTATAAGTGGGTGATATACGTTCACACTGAGCAAAGAATACATCTTCTCAAGTGCAAGTCACAAAGATATTATTTACAATATATATTGTGTCACAGGTGTCCATAATGCTTAAAAAAAAAGACAGTTTCCTTCACTGAAGGGTATGCGGCCTAAATAAGGCACGTTAGCACAGAAAATGATGACAACAGACAATGAGGTAGGGATGTAGGAAGGAAGAGGATTACAACAAAATAAAGATTGTGTTACCATTTTCTGAGGTGTGGCTATGTCTTGTTTGTTCTGACATCTAAGTACCTCATTTGTGCATGCCAGATGGTCTGTTAATGCTGAATTTCAAGCACAGTTTTAGAGGCCACATTTAGGACCTTTTTTAAAAAAAAAAAAAGTATCCTTCCCTTTAACGTCCATTTAAAACCAGTTTTGGTTATAATCAGGTAGACTATACATTCTGACTTACAGTTACTACTGCAAAAGACCCATTGCTTATAAGTATACAGTTTGTTTTCAGGTGGGAAGCATCTAAACTGACAATGGTATAGTTGTCCATCTTTAACTCACTGCAAGTGTAATGAGAATGGTCTTTGCTTTCATTTTCAGCACCAAAGGGAATTCTCCATCTCTCACCTGATGTTTATCAAGAGATGGAAGCAAGCCGCAACAAAGCAGCCCCTGGCACTACTGGAAGCTATTTGTCATCCAAAGAAATGAGCCAGACTTCTAGCTCTTTCTTCAGCATATCTTCTACTACTAATAGTACAGCTACAATTGCCAGGGAACTCCTTATGAATGGAACATCCCCGACTGCAGAAGCCATAGGTCTAAAAGGAATATCTCCTGCTTCCCCCTGTTCTGCAGTGCAGCCTTCAAAACAGCTGGAGTATTTGGCAAGGATTCAAGGCTTTCAGGTATGGGAGGAGGAAAATGAAGCTCTTCAGCCAGAATCATAGCATTGCCATCTAGGATTTCCCTCTTGCCCTCTAGAGTATGACCACGCATGCCATTTATCTTGTAAAATTAGCAGGGGCTCTAAGAAAGTTTCCTGATCCAGGAGATTCCCCCTTACACAATATACATTCTCCTCCTCTGTATATGTCTGCAGTACAAGTATGGGGTTGTAGCTATGATTACAACTCAAGGAGACCTACCCAAGCCAGCTTTAACCTAGCTAGCTCACATACTGGAGCAGTGAAGCTGTGGCAGCATGTGTTTCAGTGCAGGCCAGCCGTGAGAGTAATTACCCAGGGTTCCAGGTGGGTTTGCACAGCCTGCACCAAAGTGTGCGCTGCTAGGGTTTCACTTTTCCAGGACCCAAGCTAGCTAGCTAAGGAATGTCTGCTTGAGCTGCAGTCACAACCCGTGATTGCAGTATAGATATAACCTTAGCCCATCTTTCTCCCCATTTGTCCTCCTTAAACAATTATAAACTTAAAAGATGCTTTCCACTTCCCTTGCACTGCTCCTCTCAGTGCGTCTCCTCCTCTCAGTGCACTCCTTCTGTTCTGATACTGGCTCTTCTCTTAGGACCTGGTCCAGCAAAGCACTTAAGCTTGTGCTTAATGTTAAGCATGTGAATAATGTCATTGATATCAGTGAGACTACTCACATACATAAAGTTAAGCACTTGTTTAAAGGCATTGCTGGATCGGGGCCCTTATGGTACTCCTTATAATTGGTGTTTTGCTTTCCCCTCTGCACATGCTACAAGTAGACTGAAGAATGAAGTACTGATTGGAAGGTGTAACTTAACAGCATGTCTGGTGTCAGAGCAGCATAGAGTGCTCTTGATGCCATGGCCAGTACTAGTGAAAGAATAACATAGGATTTACCATACTGGATCAGTTAACTAGTCCATCAAGTCTTATAACCTGTCTCCAGCAGTGGGCAATACCTTATACTTCATAGGCCAGTAAAAAACCTCCGTAATGCACCTAGCCATTTGTGCAGTGCTACAAAGAGGGAGAAGGAAGCTGCCTTGTGATCACACTTGGAAAAATACATACATACGTGCAATAGTATATTTTAATGTGTTTCAACATTGGAGGGTAGGACTTGCTGTCTGCTAAAATTCCATCATTTTACTGTCGTGGTTTTTTTCTCCTCAGACTTACAAATTTGTTTTGTTTGATAACTTTGTTTCATATGATTTAGCTCATGTAGTATGATCATGTATTATCTGCTTAACTAAATTATGAAAATTAAAGGTTTCTATTAGAATTTTTGTATGCCCATGATTGGTTTTTTTCACGCCCATGTAATTTACAAAGTATGCAGTTGCTTGTAATGATTTCAACAGGACCGCTAAAATTGGAGGCATAGTGTCAGGCACTGTGTTCCATAAATTGGCATAGATCCATTGACTTCAACCGAGCTACATCGATTTGCACCAACTGGAATGGGCCCATTGTTCTTAATGAAGAAAACACGCACTCCGATTCTGAACAATCCTCAGTATATAGCTTTAGATTGATTAGTTTATTTTTTTTAATACAAGAAAAGGCAAAAATCTAAACCCCATTACAGTAGAGTTAAATTACTAATAAGAGTTAAATATCTTGTATTTCTCTGAGTTCCATTTGTCATCTGCATACAGTAGGAGCAGACAAATCCTGATGAAAGGAAATTCAATCCTTGATGTTTTCACTGCTTCCTTTCACATCTTGTCAGACTGCTTGTGTCTGCTAGTAGTATTTTATTTTCATATACCCAAAGCACAATTTATGGTACTATTTTCCCAAGCTACATCTTGATTCCTACTTAACTGTAGTATGTGGCTACTGTAAAATAATTATTTCTGTTTGTCCTGATTTTTCATTCTTTGATTCTAGATGATTGTGTTGAAATTGTAGTTTTTAAAAAGGGTCTTAACTTGAGCCAGACATATAATCCCTGCTTTATCCTTACTTTTTACTTATCCATAATACTGCACAACAATACACTAACTTGGGTAGAAAATCTATTTGATTTCCACAGACTCTCTGTATATAAAACTGGTGATTTTACATCATATCACCATGCTTTTTTAATGCCTTGGTTGAATGAATTTGGTATTGATGTGAAACTCTGTGCCACTGCTGGATCACTGAACTGAGGTGGAGCAGTGAACAGAATCTCTGTGGGAAATGGCTTAGTGGCCTGTCAGGTGCATATCACAGGTCTCTTCACCATTTCACTGTAGAAAGCTCTTTGTGTTTAAGAGTTTAAAAGACTATTTCTTTACAGGTTAACTTTCTCAGGCATATTTACCAAGTAGAAAAATAGTACATTCACAAACAGGTAGCTTGTTTCATGTTTCCTGAATGCCTTGAAATGATTTTTGAACTGTTAGCATGTATGTGTGTTCTGGTCCACATAATAACAGCAGTTTTGTCTTTCATGATCAACAAATACATTTTGTTTTGTTATAATGTATTTTTTTTTAAATAAATACGTGTCTGAAGTTTTATTATTGTAAATGTAAACAAAAATATTTGCTTATTGAATTTTTTATATTTCTTTCAACTTCTTTAGCTGAAGAGGGAACCTTTTGTTATGTGGTTATTTAATTTAAATTCTTCTGAACCAATTGTATATGACATCAGTCATGGTGTGTTACAAACTATTAATAGTTAAAGCTAAAAGCTATCGGGACCAATACGTGGAAAAGCGCTTTAAAAAGTGTATTAAAATTTCTTGACTTCTTATTTCAAATAAATTTGTAAATGGTAGATAGCATCTGTATTATGGTGAGAGAGCTGCTATCCATGGATACTTTCCAAGAATGGCAGAGTTCAAATTACCATTCTTAATTAAGCCAAATACTTCACAAATAAGCCTTTACAAAGTCTGAATAAAGCATTCTTGATACTTATTTTATAAAATATGTATGCAAATGATCTACAAGTTAATTATTTTGCAGACGATTGCTGAGTGATTGCTTAAAGGAAAATTAAGCTTTGGTTAAAATAGTTATTTTTAAATAACTGTTTTTATTTACTGCTTTGTAACTGGAATAGAGAAGTTAAAACACATTTGCTGACAGTTTAAGTGTAGTAAATTATTTCAAAGAGTTTGTTGAAATTGAAGTCTCTACAGAAACAGTTTACACATTAATGGTCTAACCCTGTAGTTCTTACTAATGCAAAACACTCATTGGAGTTAGTTGGAGTCCATCAGTTAATCCAGTGGGAGGTTTCCTCAAGGTACCACAATTTTTGGCCCCATCCTGCAATCGCTGAGTGTGGACACAGTGATGCAACTGTGTGGAACCCCATTCGCTTCAGTAGTGCGCCTGCATGCAGTGATCTCAGGATCAGGGCCTTAGATACATTCATCTTTTCACTATCAGGGCTCTCTAATAGGAGCTTCTGTTTGAATTTGTCACTGATTGCAGTGCTTGCACAGTATAACTATTTTCCCACTTCTGTTTGTTTATTAACTATTCCATTTTATACACTATTTACTTAATTGCATTGCTGGGCATTTTTCAAGTGATCCTCACCTCACTAAAATGTAGCATTTTGTGTGTCAAGTATTTGTCTGTGTCTGATTTAGGTGCAAGTCCTGCAAAGACTTACACTTATGACTAACTTCATGCCCATGAGAAGTCCCATTGGACTCTCTGAAGTCAGTAGTACTACTCTTGGTGCACAAAGTTCAGCACTAGTGTAAGGATCATGGCCTTGAGGTGTAAGCAGAGAGAGGCCCAACCAGAACTGACTGCAATCAAGAAGTATATCCTAATAGTCCAAACTTTGTGGCGATTTGGATATGGCTATCAATCCAGTCTTGTCTGAACCTAGGAATTGAATCTGATTGAGATGTATGGTTTGGATTAGAAGTTCAGATTGGTCTCTAATTGTAAGATCCTTGGAATGGGGACCATGGATAAAATCTTCAAAAGCACTTAAGGGTATGTCTACACTACCTGCCGATTGGCAGGCAGCGATCGATCCAGCAGGAGTCAATTTATTGAGTCTAGTCTAGATGCAATAAATCAATCACCGAGCACTCTCCCGTCAACTCCTGTACTCCAGCTCCACGAGAGGCACAGGTGGAGTCGACGGGGGAAGATCTGGCCACTACTACTACATTTTGAAGTTATCCTTAAACTCATAATATCACAAAAATGTAGCAGTGGTAAATAGGAAGTAGGCTTTAGTGAGATATTTACCAGACATTTGAACACTGAACAACAAAGTTCTCTGGGTTAGCTTTCAGACATGCAGTTGCATACTGTGTGTGCTCGTTAGATTAGGGATAAAAACAACCAAGAAAATTACTGAGCATCCTCCAATTACCCAAATTCAAACAGCTGTAAGAGCAAAAATTAATAGAATGGTTCTTATGCTGCTGAACTGAAGTATGGTAGCATGCTGAGGAAATTCAGTGTGTTATCTCATTCCAAACAGGATGTTCTTGCTGCATAGGAAGAGTGGACAGAGCAGTAATGTCAACTGGGTTAGAAGATGAGGGAGCCCATCAAACAGGGCTCAGGGGCAGCACATTCAGAAGAAGGCCACCTGGCTTCTAGGCAGGAGATCATAGGGCATTTCCTGTTAGTGTTTATTCCGGGTAGCTTACAGAATGCATGCCGCACCTCTGCATATCACCTTGGCTTACAAATAGAGAGTTCCCATCGCTTCCATCTGCAGCTTCTGGAAGAGAGGGCATGGGAGCTTCATCACTCTCGTGCCTATATTTCCATTCCTCTTTCCTAGCTGCTGGGAGCAGGAAGGCTTTACTCTCTTACTTGCACCCATCTGTTGGGAAAAGCCTTTCTTCCGCCTTGCTGCTGTGTAAAAGGAGACATCTCATTCTTCCTCCAACGTGCTGGAAGGAAGGAAGACACTTACCACTCTTGCCACAGCTGTTTTCTGTCCTCCTTACCCCGCCATAACATGCTTCTCCAGTGCTGCTTCCTCCAGCAGCCTGTCCAAAGCACTCAAGAAGCAGAATGAAGTGAAGGGTGAGAGACATTTCTTCAAGGAGGTCTAACCAAACACCAAGTTTGAAGAAAGTTGAATTTTAGCCATTTTTTAGTTGTTGTGATCCAATGGTCATTTGGTTGGGGAGGGTGGTAAACTGAAAAAAAAATTTCCCTTCTCAGAGAATGATTAAAAAAAAAAAAAAGGTAGATTTTCCTCAGAGTTTCCTTTTTAAAAAAACCTTACCCTTTCAGCTGAGACAAGCTTGCAAAGCTTCAGCCTGAAAAAGGTGATTGGGAAAAGTTGAGAACATATGAAAATGAGAGGTTATAACAGAAACCTGGATGTAACTTTCATTGTAGCTTTAGTTGTTAATTATTATAATAGCACATATATTCAAAGTTTCCATGGAAAGGGGAGAAGTCCTAAAGAATTATTTCTTGAGGAAAGTCTGGCTGATGCTGATCATGTGGAATGGAACCAAATCTAGAACATAAAACCAAATGATACTGTTCTCGACTCCAATCCTTCAACTGCAGAAACATTTGTAGCTATTATTGGCCTGGAAACTAGACCCTTTGCAAATGTTCCAGTACTGGAACAATACAAAAGTCTCTTAGCCAGTTTGAGTGCAAAAGCATAAACAATACATAAAGGAAAGGAGGTTGTGGAAATTATAAAACCCAGGCTTCCTGGCATCATTAATGTAAAATGCATTGGAAGACTGTTAGCAAACAGCTTTCAAAAATCTATTTTGAAAAAGGTCTTGCTTCCAGAGCGGTCAAGCCATAATTAGGATAAAATTATTTTTTCAAAACCTTTTCAAGGCTATCTAAAGTGACCCAATCTAGATAAGTTTTGAAAGAAGGCTGTTAAAGCACATTGTATTTCATCCATACCAGGGGCAAAAAAATATTTAAGGCTCCAATCCTACATCATGTAGGTAGACTGCTGTGCCTGCAAGGAGCCCCATTGAAATCTGTGGAGACCTGTACAAACACATCAGTCCACCTGACTGCTATCAGTTGTGGGATTAGGGCCTAACTGAGAACACCACTTTATCACAGAGATGCTGTGAGCCACTGATTCAAATTCATACTAAGTGTTCCTCAAACATGTCAGACATTAATATTAATGATGAACAGTGGCAGAGGGCCAGTGGAGGTTACTGATGTTTTTATTTTCTCACATATATATAAAATAAACTTCTTTGATACCAATGAGGTATGCTCATAGTAAGTCTATGTAACCATATGTTGTGATTTTTATTTTTTGTATTACCATAGTGCCTATGAGCTCCAGTCAAGGATCAGGAACCACAAAGAGCTTACAATCTAAGTATAAGATTAGAGACAACAGATGGATGCAGACAGACTGACCGGGGAGTACAAGGAAACAATAAGACAGTGTTGGTCAGCATGGTAGACTGTGGTTTCAGCACACCAGACACGTAGTTGTTGTCAAGTGTTTTGTAGGCATTACAGCAAAAGAGTGTTTGAGGAGGGTTTAGAAGGTGGCTAATGACGGAGCTTGTTTAACAAGTGGGTGATGAAGGCTGGCATGGGCAGGACAGAGATGAGAGTCAATGTCTTGATAATGAATGAGACATGATCGGTAGAGTGGGGATAGGCCATGAAGGGTCTTGAAAGTGAAAAGAAGCAGCTTATGTTTGATGCAGTAGAGAAGGTGGTCTCAAAGGGAGGGATTCAGGAGGGGTGGCATGGTTAAAGCAGTGGGAAGAGCTTGGGGAGGAAGATTAGGAGCTCTCTTTTAGCTGGGTAAGCTTGAGCTGATGGCTAAACATCCACTAGGATATGTGAGGGAGACAGGCAGAGATTTTATTTTGAACAGAAGGAGACAGGACTGGAGTAAAGAGGTAAATCTGTGCGAGGGTAATTGAATTTGTGTTTTTGGATGAGATTGCTCAGAGATAAGCTGTAGCAGGAGAGGATAGAGCAGTGGAACCCCCCACAGAAAATTGGATGAGGAGGATCCTCTGAAGGACATATTGAAGGAGCAATGAGGAAGAGAACCAGGAGAGTGCAAGATTTCAAGAAGAGCATGGTTGACTGACTAAGGCAGCTGACATGTCAAGGAGGATGAGGCTGGAGTACTGGTTCTGAGCTTTGGCTTGGAAGAGGTCATTAGAGACTTGTATTCTTATTATGGTTTCCCCGCCACATATACTCCTTCCATGCCTCCCTCCTTTGTGCTACATTTTCTTGATGCATCTTGTCTTGAATTTGGCTGCAATTCTGGAGCTTACTGTTGATGGGCAGGTACAAATATCCACCTTGTGGTATCAGAGCCTTAGATTGTAAGCTCTTTGGATCAGCTTGTGATACTCTTGCCACAGTGATATTTACTAGAACATTACTCTAATAGTCCCATTGGTTTCAGTGGAACTATTTATAGAATGAATAAGATATTGCTTATCACGAATAAGGGTGTTAGAGTCTGGCCGTTTGGAGCAGGGGGATGCATCTTCCTGCATGTTTAAACACCATGCTCCACAGGGCTAACACAACAATAATATTAATAACAGCCCTTAATCCAAAAACTACCTCTAAAGTCTTAACCACATGCTTCCATTATCTCATAAAAGTCCCATCTCTTCCCTGATAACTTAAATCCGATAGAATCACTTGACAGAGTCATTATCCCAAGCTGCCTAGCACCTATCAGCCTTCATCTCTTCCTGATAGTTTGTCACTGATCTTTAATTTCTAACCACGTGTAGGTTTGCTAATATGAACTCTGCAGTTTCACTAGGTGCCAAGCCAAAGTCTTTATGTTCCCCACATCCAAATGTCTGCAGTACCTTTCTGCTACCCTGCCCACCACTATCTCTCACCCTCAGAAGGAAGAAAGCCCAGTATTTAAAAGCATTTAATGCCTTGGTGTTTCTGTCGTCAGAAAACACCCAATGGAGTCTTCTTGTTTCCAGTTCAGTGAGGAGGGAGGACAGGTGGAGAGGAACTGTGCAAATTAGTTCAGGACTGGTGCATTCAATAAAATATTTTTGCGTTCATTGGTATCTTGAAAAGGGTAACTGAAATCCTCCTCCAAATGCCTGCATGTAACTTTGTGCATGAAGAAATGTAAATTACAGTCTCATAACCAACAAATTTGTGTGGGAAAAAAAGTTGTAAAGCTGTCATGATCTCTCCAAATATTGTAGTCAGTACTAAACAAGCCAGGCTCTGCTCCCTGCCAAGTTCTTTTAGAGTAAATCCTAATGCGACTTGGGAAGTTAGATACAAACCTTGCACTGGAGTGAAGCCAAAACTTAGAAATTCTTGAAGTCTCAGCTAGCAGAAATATGAAAAAGTGTGATGCTGAGTCTTTAGTATAGTGGGGTTTAGTTTTAACCCTCATATCATAACTTAGACTCTCAAACCAAAACCTTTATCAAGAAAAGTAGCAAGAAATGCAGGGGAGGAAGAAATGAGAGTAAAACCTGCCATTAAAATCCATGTTCCTCATTGCAGACAGGAGGCTAGACTTCCAGACAGTGAATTTTAGCTCACAATTAGAAGTCTGGTCGTTTTAAAAATTGGGAGTACAAAGAAACAGCATTATTTTTAGAAGTGAAATGTATGTGCCTTCTGTGAATGAAAATAATGGGGTGGGGTTTTTTGTATGTACAATGTTGCATACCAAAATTACTCCACAATAGAATGGATAGTGTGACAAAGCTCTGTCCTTGTCTCCGTGGGTCCCATGTTTCCTGGTGGATTTTGCTAGCCTCAGAGGCTCACTGTGATCCTCCATGTAACCTCTCTCTCTCTAGAGGCAAGGGTCACAGCTTACTGAGCCATTTTCATCATAAGCCAGCAAAGGAAGGGAGGAGAAGCAACCCTTCCTTGCACAATCTGTTGTCTCCCAATCTGAGTGATTAATTGGGAGGGCAAAGCGGGGAGCCCAGGCCTGCCCTCCACTCCGGGCTTCAGCACAGGGACCCTAATAGTATCAGCTTCAGTAGCTAACTTTTTAGAAACAAGACACATACAATTCCCTGGGCCACTTTCCCACAGCAGCCCCCACTTCCTCAAGATCCACTTCACCCTTACCTCAGGGCTTCCTTCCTTGTGCCTGATATGGTTTGTACTGCTCAGTCTCTCCAATAGCACAGCTTCCTCTTTCAGCTCCTGACACGCATGCCCACCTATCTACCTGGGAGGCTTTTAACTAGTTTCAGCCAGCCCCTGATTGGCTTCAGGTGTCCCAATCAATGTAGCTGTCCTCCCTGCCTTCTGGAAAGATCTTAATTGGCCCCAGGTGTCTTAACTGACCTGGAGCAGCTGCCATTTGCTTATCCTGGTAACAGGGATTTGTTTAGCCTGTGGCTAATATATCTCTCCCATTACTTTACTATGCCATCTGGCCTTGCCCCGTTATAATAGCTTATCACCAGATTTTCAGCAAATTCTGGGAGCTGTTTTTCTGCTTGCAATTTCACACTGATCAACTCCCTTGCTCATCAAGATAGTAACCTCCAATAAACGCTTTCACTTGCACAACATAGACAGCTTATACATTTCCATCTTCACTTAAACAGTCTTCATAACCAAGAAGAGAATTAGGAGCAGGTGAATACATATTTCCATTGATGCTGAAGCCAAAATGTTATTTAAAATACGAATAAGTTTCTTTCTCCAAACCTGCCTTAATTCCTCAGTTATTAGAAACAGTTACATCAGTCACATGTTCCTCCACAAACTTTCTAAAGCAAACCCTTTTCCTGCATACTTCATTAGCAAGGCACAAACCCCTCATTTTTCCCAGTACATATGAAGAAAACAGAAGAACACAGGGCTTTTTTAATACAAATTTGGCAGCATTTTCATATTTACTTTGACTGTTTGAAATATAAATTGAATTTGGCGCTTCTCTCCAAGAATATATTAGTTGTTTTCTGAATAATTATTTGTTAGTGAATCAGAGGCAGCTAAGACTTTTGTATTAGAACTGTGTCAGGTATGACTTACGTTGCTCTATAGTGTTTTATAATGTTTCATGTCTGAGTAATTCATGTGTTTGTTTTTTTCAGGTTGGTTGGTTGTAGTGTTTTGTAGGTGATACTTTTATTGTACAAAGTTAAAAATTTTAAATATATTTTCTTCACAGATAAATATATCCCTCCGTAACTCGATTTGTAGGAAATGAATGCCGGCTCTCTTGTTCAGGCACAGAGTTGTCCTTGCAGTCACGAATTGCAACGATTGAAAACATTGTTGCTTGTTTTACATGTGAAACTTAGGCATGCCATTCTGACACCTTAATTCCCAGCACATATTATCTAGTAATAGAGGGAAGATAAATTAAGTTACTGTGCACATCTTGCTGCATTGTGATCCATGCAACTACAGTGGCTGAAGCCCTACTTTCCTCTCAGATGGAACTGAGCATCACAGTGACTACAAGGACGAGACAGGGAAGGTCAATGGCTAGGCCTTTCTCACTTGACTGAGCACAATGGATGTATGCATGAGCCTTTAAAATCACAGCCACCACTGAGAACAAGAGACTTATGTTTGGAGGGTATATAACTATATGAGGCACAAGCCTTTTTGACTACGATCAAGTGCAGAATTAGTTTAATAAATATCTGATGTGTCCGCTTTGGGGGAATTATGTCCTGATCTAATCAGTTTTTTCCATCTTTACCTACTGCAGTTCACTATGTACAAAAGTTTTTATATACAGCAACGTAAGTGTCCACTCCACTATAACCAGCAATATAAAAACCTGTTCTGGTAACCTATGATGAGGGTGACCAGATAGCATATGTGAAAAATTGGGATGGGGGTGGGGGTAATAGGCGCCTATATAAGAAAAAGCCCTGAATATCAGGACTGTCCTTATAAAATCAGGACATCTGGTCACCCTACCTACCTTAACCTGTTTGTTAAGCTATCTATTTATGGTGCAGCAAGTATTTATTTCTTCGTCAGAAACCTAGTACGGTGTGTTTTAATAAAGATTTAAGCCTATAATACAGATGGTATGCTGGCTCTACAAGCAGGGAGCATGTTATGAATATCCCAAGATTTAGTGCTGAACTGTCAGTCTTTTAGCTACTGAGTATCTTTACTCTTCCATGCAGTAGCTACAATGGAAACTTTGCCCACTGCTGTGAAGTGGACACAGCGATTAATGAACCTGAGGCATACTAATCAAACATATGTTTTCTTGACACAATGATTGTGTTATATATCACATATGAATGTACAGGCCTTTATCTTTCCTTAATGATCTAGCAAGGGGTCTTTCTTAAATGTGGGTGTTTTTCATGCTCTCCTTAGATTTGTTCCACAGGGGGTGACCATTAGAAACATCTGACAGGCATGCAGTTAGCCAGCTCCCTGCTGAGATTAGTAAAATACTATATTTAGTAATCCCACTACATCAAGGAACTCAAGCGTTGCAGGAAACAGTTTGATTCAATGCTTTTTTGTGATTTTTCTTTTTATTTTTATGTTTTATTTTTTCATCTGGGACTGAGAAAAATATTTTCATCTGGGTCTTGCTTTTTGCATTTATACTCCATCATTTTGTAATTGTTTTTCATGTTTTGGGTCTTTTTACCCTCCTTATTTTGTTTGCACTGTATGCCTCCTCCACTCTGCTCTCTGTCAAATTGTAAGGTAGCTACTAAGTCCAGTGAGCAATGTTTTAACTTGATATTTCATGTGCCATTCCCTATCAGAGTCTAACAATGTTAATTCTAACATTGGGGCAAAAGGTGTGTGTATGTGTGCGGGGGAGTTAAGGAGAATTAAAAGATTCACACCTTATTTGCTAGACTAATACATGGTAGAAACTCTTGTGTCTGAGCTTGGGTCACAAATGATTTGAATTCATCAGTGTATATATGTAAACCAGATTTATTATTGTGTAGCTTCCCAACACTATTTGTCATTGGAACAGAAGTGAACCAAAGTATGAGCACCATTTTTTTTAAAAGCTGTCTCTTAGTGCTTAAAATAGCAAATCCAATTACTAAGAGTATACAGTTAACATAAATAAAATAGTAAGGAGAAATGTGGCAAAAATAAACGATTCAACAAAAAGTTAAATGGAAGGAAAATATGTTGTAAGACTGTCATATGAATCAAAATTCCTTACCATTCTCTCTGTTCACCAACAGAAATCTGGAGTAACCTGTCTGAAATCATCAGAGTTACAATGATGTAAATTTAGAATAGTAGAGGGCAGAATTTGGCACTCTGAATTTAAGGACAGATTTTAAAGAAATGCCATCTTTTGTTCTAACAGAATGGCCCTGGTGGCCTGTCAATCCTAAAGATTTGTGCATTGCTGAACATAATGGCATTTTATTAGCCAGTTTATTTCTCTCTAGCATTCTGAGGCTCCTGCTGGTACTTTGAATCAGTGTATTTTTTGGTTTGAAACATGAACTCCAGTGTCACACATGACTTTTTTTTTTTTGTAGTTCACATTATTTTTTACGCTAATAAATGTTCAAGAACGAAAGTGTTTGGCCAGACAGAATTTGTGCTTCAAACTGTGAACAGCTAAGCTGTAGTGTGTGAAAGTCTCTTTGCGGAGCTTTTTTTTTTTTCCCATTCAGTGTCTGGTTATCATAAAGCTACATTATTTTCAAACAGCAGTTTAGTGCATTATAGTTAGTCAGAACCATTGACAACTAGTATAACGGGTATCTTCTTCTGAATAATTGTGACAAATAGCAGCAGAGGCCCTGTTCTTGCAAACAAACATACTTAACTTTAAGCCCATGAGTAGTCCAATGAAGGCAATGAGACTTACTCATGTGCTTGAAGTTAAGCACATACACATTTGTGCAGAATCAGAGCCATGGTTAGTAGGTGTAATATATCTGTAATGGCATTTTGGATCTTTGTTGTAAACTGAGTTGTTGAAAGGTGTGAAGTAAATCCTGTAATGTTATTTGACAAATACTGTCACTACTGTATGTGTAACTGGTGAATGGCATAGCAGTAAAACTAGATTCAAGAATCAAGGGACGTGTTTTTATACTCAATATACAAAGTAACAGAAGGCTAAATTTTACAGTAGTGCTATGTTAGTGGTAATCCTATAACGACGCTATACACTCTGATGTATTTTTATACAGCCTCACTTGGATTTTCCATTATTAAACTAGTCTGCAAATTTTTGGCTATATCATCTTGCATTCAGTTGTAACATGGTAAACATAAATATTTTGAAACACATAACATCCCATCAAAGTAGAATATACAATTAAACTCTTTTCTAGTAACAGAGTAGTAAAAACAAAGGCCAAATTTTGGCCCAGTTATTAACTGGCTTCAGAGTTGACACACACAAATGCTACAAAAGCAATATTAATATGCATCCATATTCTGGCCAGGATGGCCCTGCACACAGCACACACAGTCAAACCATATAGATTATTCCAGTGAGGAGCACAAATCTGTGCAGGGTGGTGCGTAGCTGCCACTGTCACAATAAAGAGCATACAAGCATGAATATGTGACTACACCCTGATGTGTGCTTCTGAGAAGGAGGTAGCCAGGATATAGCCCATGATTTGAATCTGGTGTCTGGGATGTTTCCTAGTGCATTCAGTAGCATGTTTCTTGCAGAGAAACATACACACAGCCCAAATCTGCTCAGGATTCTGAAATTTTTGCTCAGAAATTTATAACTATTAGCATCATTATGTATCACAGACACTCCTTTACCAGATTCATGATACTTCTACTTACAGAGGCAGCTGTTGTTATTTATAAAACAAAAAATCTAAACAAATTACTTCAAATTTTACTAAATTGAATTTTGTAGCTGCTTACTCCTAAAAGTGGCTGGAGTTCATATATGAGCTTCTCTTTATTTCAAACACTAAAGCTTAAAACGAGGCGGTGAACCTGGACAGTATTTGCTGTTCATAATCTTTTTATTTTTACTTCCTAAATATAAGGAGAATGAACATGGTCAGTGGATTAAAAAAGGGAACTGAAGCCTGCTTGTATTTCATGCACTGCCACTCACTCCTTGAATGAATATGGGCCAGTCACTTAACCTCTCTGCACAAATAGTACTTGCCTGCCTGACAAGTATGGTAAAGATGAACGTTAGTAAAGCAGTCTGGGGCCCTTGAGTTATAGGCACTTAGGAACTTCAAATCCAAAGTATTATTGTAGTTATTAATCTTAGTAATTACAATGTAAACACTCTCAGAGCACTTGGCCAGCCTCCAACTGCCACTCCCCAATCTCAGATTCTGAGGCTGCTGCTAAGAATACTGGGTCAGCCTTCAACTAGTGTCCCCCATTACTACCAGGTCTTGTGGTTTGGATATTTCTGTTGTTTGTTTTAGAAATGCCTCATCCACCTCATCCTTCGGATTTGGTGGCCTGTAGCAGACTCCAACCACAACATTACCCCTTTTTTTCCCCCACTTTTATCTTCACCCACAGATTTTCAACTGCTCTGCTTCTCACTTCCTTCTGGACTGCAGAACAACTATATACATTGATGTACAATGCAAGACCTCCCTTTTCCTCCTGCCTATCCTTCCTGAATAAGCTATTCCCCTTTATACCAATATTCCAGTCATGAGATTTATCCCACAGAGTCTCTGTGATGCCAATTAAGTCATAATTTAGATTGCGTACTAAGACATCCAGTTTTTCCTGTTTATATCCTATATTTGTTTATAAGCATCTGAGATGTTGAGCAGAGTATCCCATTGTATTCCCTCTTGTTGCTCCTATGAACCTATTGTAATTTTCCATTCTCACCCTCCTTCCCACCGCACACTCCCTCAAACTTCCAGCCCTCTTTCAAGGTCACTTTTTTTTATTTACCTAAGCTTTAGTCACCTGTCCCCTTTGAACCTAGTTTAAAGCCCTAGTCATTAGGTTGGCAAGTTGGTTCATGAAGATGCTCTTCCGTCTTGCTCAGGTGAACTCCAGTAGTCTTCCTTCCCAGAACAGCATCCCATGGTCAAGGAAGCCCAACCCACCTTGCCAGTGCCATCTGTGCAGCTATGCATTCCTCTCCAGGATATGTGTGTCCTTGCCTGTGCCCTTACTCTCAACCAACAAGAACATCACTTGTGCCCCAAACTCCTTTACTCTCGCTCCCAGAGCCTTGTAGTCACTGCTGATCTGCCCAGAGTCCTACCTTGCAGTATCATTAGTGTCCACATGGATTAGCAGATGGATGATCCTCATCCTTTCCATAATGTCTTGCATGTGGGCTCTGGGCAGGCAACACACTTCCTGGGATGCCAGATCAGGTTAGCAGTTGGATGCCTCCGCCCCCCTCAGAAAGGAGTCCCCAACCACCACCACCCTTTGTCTCTCCCTCTTGGGGGTGGTAGCTGTGAGCTTTCCAGGCTTGGAGACAGGTGGTTCCCTGTCATCGGCCACTGGGATCTGGTCCTCTCTTCCAGCTGCCAGTATTGCATACCAGTTCTTGGTTCAGATGGGCCTGGGTGGGGATGGAGCAGTGTCTGCTGCCCGGGGTGGTCAGCAGCCACTCTCCTCACAAAGCAGCCAGTTCTTCCTTCCTTCCCTGGTACCCCTGTAGTCATGTATAGTCAGCTACCTTCCTCCATCCTGGATGTCTCCATCTGCATTCTGTCAATGAAGTGCTTGTGTTCCCAGATGCTATGCAGGTGAGCCACTTCAGCCCAGGAGAACAACAAAGCCAGTAACACAATTGTTTTCCAACTGCCGCATAGATCTCTGTGACAAATACTGTGTTTTGCAGACTGTATGACAGGCCAGAGAAATCTGTCTGAAGAACTATGTTCTGTTTCCTTCCGACTCCCCAGCACCCATCAGTTCCTAGCTCAGGGAAATGGAAGATTGATGAAGAAAACATTGAATCTGGTTAAACTGAGAGTGCCTTGTGTTAGCAAGAGGTGTTTTGAAGACTGCGCGTGGCTGAGAAACTTCTAAATAATGGTCTGACCCATTGGACTAGACCAGCGTGCATCACGAAGCTCATTCAGCAGTGCTTAGCTCAGAAAGGGAGATAATTAAAACGCTGAGTTTATCACATTTCTTGTTCTAGTAGCTAGTTACATTTGTGCAGTTATTTCTATGATCAATTAATTTGTTCATATACACTCATTAAAAAAAGTTCCTTGCTCCAGACCTCCCTGTGCACTGTACGATATGTATCTGCTCCACTGTGTGTGTGTGATTACAATAGCACTTACTGATTAAAATCAGTTTTGGCTTATTTGGGGCCTAATCCTGGTGCCTGCTCTGTGGCATGCTGGAGATGCAGAATCATCCCGAGGCTTCCCTGGCCCACTCTCCCTACACCATATATTCAGCAGTATTTGGATTTGCAACTAGATACTATGGTTATGGGTTCCTGATACGTTCTTGTAATAACAGTAGTCCTGATAGTTAGAGAACTTCAGTTAATGTTTGTAAGCCCAATTTCATACCTTCATAACTCTTTCGATCAATCAGAGTTGAGCCATTGTATATGTGAAGGGGCCTCTTGTGGTTTCTCAGTAAGTAGTATGGCTTTTCTGGCAGACAGCCATAAGCAATTTAGTAGGCACATGTTGTGGAGGTGGATGGGGGGAGGGGGAAGAGGGATGATCCAGATAGCTGTAACAAGAGGTTGAGTGAAATCTATTTTTATGCCTAGCACAAGGAAAAATTCACATTATAGATCTCAGAGCCCATTTGGCCACACATATGCAACAGTCAGCATGATCAATAAGGTTAACTCTGCAACATGCTGATGGCATCATTATCCTCTCACTTAAACCAGTTTTGCATTGGTATAACTCCTCAGTTCAACTACTCACAGTTTATCCGGTAAGAGAGAAGAATCAGGCACAAGGCATACAGTTACCCAGTGCACAATCCAGTGTTATATATCAATCAATTCCACAGACACTTGGGATCATTTAATATGGCTCCTAGTTGTCCACAGAATAATAATATTCAAATTTCTAACCTAAATGTAAAGATGACGCTTTATCACATAACCTTTCCCCAATAGCCGTACAGCTGTAAATAGGTACGAGCCTAAAATGTCTGTCTCCAGTAGGGCTAATCTCCCTTTCCATTTCTGACAGGGGTCAGGTAACCAATGTAAATTACCACCATAAACTAAATTCCACCCCTCTTGTAGAACAAAGTGCTTTATCTGCCTGTCAAGAAACCAGGAGCTACAAAGCAGATTGTAATATTTCATCAGTTCAGCATGAGTGGCAAACCCTGTTCCTACTAATAAAACATTGGAGATGCTTGACTTCATTTTGCCTCAAGACAGAAGACGGTTCTCTTTCTGTAGAAGGTTTAAGAGCTGTTTTAAGGTGACCAAAAGGCAAAGGGGAAAATCCAGTAGGACCAATATCTTCCTGTATATTCCATTCAAGAATCTGATTAGTGTGTGCTTTTTGATACCAATAGAAATTGATAAGATAGACAGCTATAAAAATAATGTGACTTCCTTCCCCATGTTATGAGTCATTTTGATTTGATTACAAAGAAAAACTGATCTAAAATTCATGTCTATGATAACCATATTGCAATGCCAAACAGTGCATTTCAATAGAGATCACATTGCAGTGAAAAAATTAAAAGTAATGTCAGTGCTAGAGCTGGATGGAAAATGGTTTCCCCATCCTGTGAAAAATTTTGTGATTTCAAAACAAATTTTCCCATCCCAAATGGGAATGAGAAGTTGAAATCTTCAGAAGTTTTGTGCATCAAAAATGTGTGTGGATAAGGGGAAGGGGAAATTAACTTCTGGTCAATTGTTTTGAAAAATTCACTTCAGGTCAAATTTGTTTCAATAATTTTGAAATGTTTCATTTTTGACCATTTAAAAATGTTTTTACTATAACTGGATTAAGTTTCTAAACTAAATGTCTTTTTGAACTGGAAAACCAGAGTTTTCATTTAGAAAATGTCAAAATGAAATATTTCAGCAATTTCAAAAAGTTTTATTCAACATTCTGTCAATAAATTTGTTGAAACTGACCCTTTTGTTGCAAAAAAGTTTCTTTTTCGATAAACTGGCATATTCAGATGGAAAAAGTTTCATCAAAAAATTCCCAATCAGCTCTAGTCAGTGCAAGTCTGTGGAGACCATCGTAATTTACACTAAAGTTTTTTAACTGATCTATAAAAGGTTATTAAAAATAACATGTAAGTTCAAAACTGAAACTTGGACCTAGTTTCTTAGGTCTGTAACAACACCCTTAACTGAGCCTCAAGGTTCCTAAACTCTGCAGCATATTGTGCCTAAAGAGGGATCAAGAAACTGATTAACAACTGAAATTTGTCCCCAGTTGAGCATGGGGATACACAGAATATTTTGCACACTCCTTGTTTTATATTAAAACTGGATTCAGTGTAAATGTTTTGAATTCCTTTACAAACTTGTTGGAAAGGGACAGATTATTTTAGCATGACTCCCTTATGGAATCTGGTGTTTAGCAGATTACTTATGTTATTCTGTTATAGGTACACTACAGTGATAGACAAAATGGCAAAGAGTGTATGACCTGTTTGACACTGTCTCCTGTGCAGATGACTTTCCATGGTATCGGAAGCTCCATTGAAGCCAGCCATGACCAGGTATAATACCCTCATCCCACACATATCTATTTAATAAGGCCAACTAAGATGTCCGTATTACTAAATCTCACCTTTGCACAAATACTGCTTTATTTATGGCATGTTCTTGCCACCACCATTTGCCTATATTGCTACAATAAAATCCTTAAGGTGAACCACAAAAGAGAGGAAATTGCATTTGTGCCCTCTTTTGCTTCTTTAAGATACATAAAGAAAACCTGAATGTTTTGGGTTTAAACTGGTGTGTAAGGGGTCTGCTAGATTGCTTTTTTATGTTAGTAATATTAGGTCTTATCTACCCTGATTTTATGGATGACTGGAGAAATAGAGGGATGATAGCATCATAAGTGACAAGAGACTGGCAGCTTTGCAGTTGAGAAAAACTCAAAATTGTTTGTTTGTTTTTATTTAACTCAAGCTTCTGGCAAACACCTGAGACAAAATTTTTCTTTGTTAATCATTCCTTCTCCCTTGCCACTTCAGATGAGATCTGAGGAGACTTCCATTCTAGTTCTATAGTTCTCCAAAACAGTCCTCTATTTAACGTGGAAGATGACAAGACTTTAATACTTCAGGTATTTCTAATGCAAAAAACAAGTCGAATAAAACAGTAAATCAAACATTGCACTTTTCAGAGCCTGGGTATATATAAGAAGAAAACAAAAATGGGCACAAGCAGTTTTTATTTGCTTTTGCAAGTCATCTTTAAATTGTACTAAATATGTCATACACTTTGTCAGCCTAAATGTAAGCTTCTTTCAGGGAGAAGGAGACGTCTTCTTGGCAATGATCTGAATGAGTTATGTTTGGGGAAAAGATTCAGACACTCTTAGCCATGTTTTAGGTTAAAAGAATTAAATGGAAATTTGTAGGGAGCTAGCTGTTAATATAAACAAATCCCTTTAGTTATTTATATGATAGCTTGAGGATTCTTCCTGTTCATAAAGTAGTGACTCACAACTACGTGGTACTTTACTGTAATGGTAAACTATGGTAAATATCTTAGTGATTCAACAAACATATTCCCCTCAACCTCTCATTTCATCCAGCAAGTTGTTTATACTGTTCCAAACTCTCTCAGCTTATCTTTCAGTAAAAACCCCTTTTTATCCTGGTTTTGTCTCAGATACAATATTTGGACCTATCAGTATTCTGCAAGGATTTGAGGTGGTCCCTGTCAATTTGGTAACAACTACATTCTGGGCTACCAGTCAACTTGGCCTTGGCTTGGCATTTATTTAGGCAACAGCATGGCTTGTAAACAGAAAATCACCTTCTAAATAGAAATCACCTTAAAAGTTATCTAAACAGTTACATTTTAAAAAAAAAGCTATGATGAAACAATGTTACTTAGGTTGAAAAAATGTTATTTTACTATAGTTTTTTTAATGTAATTTCCTAAGTGTTTTTAAAAGGAAATATTATGTATCGCTGTAAGAATGATCTCCCACCATGCAACATCAGCAGGGCTTGAACCCTGAATCTGCAGTACACTTGAGTACCTGCACTTGAACTACAGGACTACCTACACTATCTAGCAGCAGGAAAAGGCTGTTATCCCAGAGGCGGGATGGCCCACTAGATCCATGGAATTGTTAGGAGAGCCTGGTTTTCTCTCTCTCTCTGTTCCTCCAGGTGTTGAGGGAACTCCTCCTCTATCTGGTGCCCCACAGTGGGGATGGGCTGCCTGTGATTGTTTTGGGGAACTAGAAAGCTGGAAGGGAAGCATTGCTAGCTGCCATCTGAAGTGGCAGAGGAGAATGACTCATTAACAAATAAAACTTTTCTCCCAATTTATCAGAAGCTTGAGTTAAGTCATTTAACATAAAATGAATAACATTCGAGTTTTAAACAGTCTGACTAAAAATCTCTTTCCCTCTGACCTGATATGATTGTAATTGATCAGTTACAATTTTCATCATAATGGTTTTACATAGTGTCAATGAATACTGTAGATTTAGCAAAAATAAAGAGAGAAGCTACTGTGGATTTGTTAGGGTGAAGGATCTCAATTTTATATTTGAAATGAAGTCATAAAAGGCACCAGTTCACAATAAACATTACATTATTGGGAAACCTGTCTTAACGCGTATTTGCTGTTTCTTACACATTGTATCTTTTGCACTGTATGTTAGTTATGACGGGTTAGTCAGCTGGTGTAAATCAAACAGGTCCTTTGCTTTTTAATAGACATATTCTAATTTACACCAGCTGAGGATCTGGCCTGGGGTGCTTTTAGGATCCCCCAGGTTTTTTCCAGACTTCTAGATTTTAATACTTCCCTTCACAGCTTACTCACTAGCTTTCTTAATTTTGCCCAATTTTCATTCCTAAAATCTAAATCCTATAAATTCAGGTTGCATATCATGGAAAACGACCTGAGAGAATAAAATAGTTCCTCTGGAGAGGTGATGGCACCCATCATATAAATATATATTAAACTACAGTATATTGGCAACTAGCACTAACAACAACCCTACTGCGGCAGAAGGTTGGACTACTTGACCTAATACATCTTTCCATATCTTCATCTTGTATTGTTGTTATGAGCCACTTCCTTAGTTTGGTGAAATTGAGTAGTATCATGGATCTGATAATGGTCACTTCTTCCTCTCAAGAAGTCCAGAATGGCATTTTCTGTGCTGGAGTTTACTTTCTGGGTCTGCATTATCCATTGTAACTTAGGAACATCTTCATTATGCGTGTCTAAAAGTAGCGTGGTTACCCAGCAGTATAGTTATAATCCACCATGAGTGGATTTTTCAAGTATGTTAAGAGTTGATCAGCAGTTTTCCAGTCAATCAATCTTTTCCATTTCCAGTGATGTATAGAAGATGCCCACTCTAATTTTTTCTGATTTTTTTGTTTCTTGTAACTTCTTGTTTGGAGTTGAACTTTTTTTTGTACTGCATGATTGTTTTTGTCAGTAAAAACAGTAACAGATTATGGCCAGGGAGGTTAGGAAAGCCAGTTCACAAGACCCCATCACAAAACTAGTGAATTCTAGAGAGCTTTCTAAAACATTGCTGAAAGAAAAGAAAAGAAAAGAAAAAAGCTGGAACATCATATGGTACTGTGGAAGGAATCAGAATCTGCTGCCAAAATGAAAAATTCTATACATTCCTGGACATTGGCAGCAATGGGTTCCAAGAAGACTAGGAGTAATATTGAAGTGCTGATCTCCAAGCATATTTGGGATAGGGTGACCCGGTGTCCCGATTTTACAAAGACAGTCCCAATATTCGAGGCTTTGTCTTATATAGGTGCCTATTACCCCCTACTCCCTTCCCCATTTTCACACTTGCTAGCTGGTCATCCAAATTTGGGAGAAATATTTTTTCAGACTTTATAATAACACAATCAGCTCAGGTAACCTCCAGTCCCTGTTCTCTGCCAGAATGTTCTGTAATATCTTGTAGAAGTTAAATTTTTAATCAACAACATTGTAATGAAGCACCAAAGGAGGATTTTATTGCTATGGAAGTACTTAAAAAGAATGTTGGTCAGTGGGCACCTGTTTTGGCTAAACTTTTTTCCAACATTAATATGCCCTCAGGTTGGGCTACCAGTATTATTATTCCACTTTATAAAAAAGGGAATAGGAAAGATCCAGGGAATTACTGTCCAGTTAGTGTATTTGATGTTGTTTTAAAAATGTACAGTAAATAGCTTTGGGGGAGATTAGAGGATTGGGCAGAAAAAAAGTAAATGATTTGCTGAGGAACAAGCTGGTTTCCAAAATGCCCACTCCACCAGAGATCATTGGTTTTTCTTTCTTATTTGATCTATAAATATGTGCCACCTAAGAAAAGAAAATGGTATGCAGCTTTTGTTGATCTGAAATTGGCTTTTGATTCTGTTGATAGGGACTGTCTGCGGGGCAAATTATAGATTGCTGGAATAGACCCCCAGTTACTTTTCTTTTGAGAGCTCTTCATAAACATACAGTGGCCAAGATTAGTATAGGCTTGTGTGGGAAATAAACAGATTCCATCCCAGTTACATAAGAGGTTCGGCGGACCTGTCTTTTTAGCCCCTCTTTGTTTTAATTTTAACATCTATGATGTTGTTTTAGCCTTAAAAAAGGATGAATTCTGTCCCCTAAAATTGTGAATCACTCTGTGTCTGTTTTATTATATGCAGATGATGTGGTTTTGTTATCACAAACACCAGTGGGCCTGAAGAGTTTATTAAATGCATTTGGTTCATATTGCCAGTGGGAGGGCCTCACAATAAATTATTCAAAAACTAAAGTAAATGTCTTTAGCTAAAGATGGCAGTTACATAAATGGAGGATTGATGGGAAATATGTTGAACAAGTTAGCTCTTTCCCTTACCTGGGTGTCTGGTTCTCACAAAATGGTGTCTGGGATCAACATCTTCAGGTAACGAAAGAAAAGGCTTCAAATTCAATCCACGCTATATTGCATTTTACCTGGACCTGTGGGGGTAAGTTAGTTGAACCTGTCCTTAGTGTGTTTTGTGTCTAAGGTATGTGCTCAAATTTTGTACAGCACAGAAATATGGCAATGGAATGATCCCATGGGGCTGGAAGTAATTCAAAACAAATATCTTAGGAAGATTCTCAGTCTTCCAAATAATATCCCCACTGCTTTTCTTGGAGCTGAGATAGGCATGGGTTCTATTCTGCACAAAGTGTAACATCACAATATTAATATTTGGCTTTATAATTATAGTATGCACCATAGGCGTAGTTTGACTTCTGTATTTGGAGGTGGGGGATAGCTCCAGCCAGGTCACCTGGGTTGTAGTTGGGAGGGGAGACAATGCCTCCCATGTTCCTCCCAAACTATACCCATGGTATGCACCCCCAGCACTTGCCTAGAGGAAGAGATCAGCAGAGGCGGCTAGGATTTGCGCCGCCCCAAGCAGGGTGGCACGCCCTAGGGGGTGCTCTGGCGGTTGCCGGTCCCGCGGCTCTGGTGGACCTCCCGCAGGCACGCCTGCAGATGCTCCACCAGAGCCGTGGGACGAGCGGACCCTCCGCAGGCACGTCTGCGGGCGGTCCACCGGAGCCGCCTGCCGCCCTCCCACGGGACACCGCCCCAAGCGTGCGCTTGGCGCGCTGGGGTCTAGAGCCGGCCCTGGAGATCTGCAGGACTTTCTCATGTAAATTTTGTTGGTTAGAAGGTATTCAAAATTCCTTGCATTCTCTAGGTGTCACAATTAGAAATAATTAGATTGAAGTTTAAACTTGGGAACTCCATAATCAAGTCAAGAATAGAGGATATTGATAAGCAATAGGATATGGCAGTTGTTTCTATTGCAAATATGTCACCTTGTTTTCCCCTTGTTAAAAAGACTTATGGATGTGCCAGATATTTAGATAGTTTGTGCAATTACTTGCTAAGAAGGCCATTCACAGCTCTCTGTTTTCAATCCATACCGACAGTTTACTTAGAAGGCCAATATACTGGCACCGAGAAATGTAACGGACTCTGCCCATGGGACTGAGGGCAGGAGGAAAACACCACTGGTTATTTATTACATTGTAATCTGTATTGCCACTTGAGGTCAAAATGGCTTTCTGTGTTTTTGTCCCGGATGCATTTTTCTATGACCTCTTAAAAAGTAGAATATTTGTTGGCATCTGATAATATATCTGTGATTTGAGCAGATGCCCTATTTGCATGGTCAGCCACTAAAATAAGGGAAAGGCATGTGTCATGGTGATCATATATAGTTTAATGGTTTGTGTCCTTTTTCATCTTTCTTTATATGTTTTTATTATTGTATAATTCCAGGTTTAGTTTTGTTTTATTGCACTACATTTTGGATTTTTGCTCATTGGCCTAAGGCTAAGTCGTTGTTAATAATAAACTGTTGATATTAAACTGCATTCACTTGAGCAATTTCAGATTCAGATAAACATTTCTGAAATGGTGGTGAAACAGCAAAAAAAAAAAAAAGTATATTAGTACTAGTTGGGATTGATCACATGATTGGCATTAGCATGGTCTGCACTCTAAACCCCTAGCTGCCGAGGCTTACCTCATTTGGTCAAAAGTCAGCTTTGAAGAAATCATTTCCATTCTGTTTTTCAAAGGGAAAAATTGCAACTTGTTCCTAAGAGCTAATGTTGTTCTGTATTCACAAATTGTAAAACGAGGTTTGTTTCTCTAATGCCCTTGCCAGCCTAGCCTGTGACCCAGATCCCTTGGTCCTGGCATTTCTCCTGTATCAGCTTTGTCAGGAGTTTCCCAATATATATTTTGTTTTTTAAATAGCTTCTCATAATCTCCCAGCATTCACCAGCAGCCTTGCAAACTTTTTTTTATAAATGTTCAATAGAATTTATGTCATAGGCTGCCCTCAGTTAAGATGGTCACCATTTCCCTACAGAAGCTGAAGGCAGAAGTGAGGCTTCTTCTTCGAGTGATTGCTCCAATGCATTCCAGTTACGCCATGGCGCTAAATATATACCCCAGCCGCCCCGCCCGCTCCTCAGTTCCTTCCAGTTGGAACTGTGGAGTGCTCTCTGTCCTCCACAATTTCCTTGTACATAGTGTTAGTATAGTTAGTTCAATAGTTAGTTAGTTAGTGATTTAGGTAAGGATAAGGGGGTAGTTCCTCCCTTTCCTTCCCGGTCTTGGCTCATGCCCAAGGCACCGGGCTTTAAGCCCTGCGCGCGTACAGAGGCCTATGCCGGTTGGTGATCCCCACGGCTCCTGCCTCCATTGCCTCAAACAGCTCCTTATCAGACAGTCAGCAGCTCGCGGAGGATGCCGCGAGTGGCTGCGGCGTGCGTGCGTGTGCCCTGGGCCTCTCGACCGGCACACGCCGCCGCGCCCGTCATCGCGGCATCGCGCGCGGCAGCTAATCCGGCTCATAGAGGCACCGAGCCTCCAGCCCGGCACCCGGTGCGGACGACTGTCACATCAGTGGGGGGAAAGGGCCAGCCGCGGCCGCCCTCTGGACGAGTCATTCCTCGGGCGCCTCGGCGCGCCTTTCCCCATCCGCCCAGCGTCGGTGGCCTCGATGCCGCCCAGCAGTTGCCGACCCGCAAGGACTCCATCACGAGCAGTCCATTGACCTTGGGCCTTTCAGGAACTGATGAGGACCCGATCACCAATGTGGTCGGGCGCGACACTCCGTCGAGTGGCATTGCCCTTTGTGCGGACAATTCAAAAAATGCGCTATGAGTACCTCTACTCCACCCTACCTCGGACTCCTGGTCGCTCAATCCGTAAACGACCGTGAAGAGACACCAACAACCCAGCGCCCAAATCCTTGACATCCTGACGTCCCTGGCGAAATTCACGGGCTCCTGCCATCAACATCTCGCATCGCCATCCGCCGCGCGGAATGCACACGCCGGCGACACACAAGCGCCCTTCCGGCCGCAACCAGCCCAGCCGCGCTAGCAACATCGGCCGTATTCGTGCCCAGCGATCGCCCCGAACCCCGTCGGGCCGTCGGGCAATCGGGCGCGACAGCGGCGCAGGGCTCCCCAGAAGGCTCCAGGGGCGTCCGGCCGATGGGGCGGCGGCCGGCCCATCATCTCTCTCTCCCTATCGCCATCCGCCGCCGCCGAATGCACACGCCGCGACACAACGCAGAGCAGACCCTTCGCCGCCCAGCCGCCGCTACCAACAGCAGCGCTCGGCGTTCTCTCCGGGCGACGGCCGCAGAACCGCGCCGCGCCGGGGCGAACGGGCGGCGAACGGAGGCGCTCCTCAGGGGCCAAGCAGGGGCCAGGCTGGATCCTTTGGGACGGGGCTCCCGGCATCTCTCCTCTCCGGATCTTTCCCCCGCTTCAGTCGGGATACCGCTTTCAATTGTTTCGCCCCCCGCCCCCCCCACCCCCCTCTCTGTCCTCTTCTTCACTCTCCTCTGACAAGTCTTCTTGCAAAGTCCACTCTGTTGAGCGTGGGTGCCCCAGAAGCAAGTGCTCAAGACAGGCGGGGGGCAGGATTCTACTCTATTTCCTTATCCCTGCTCAAGCCCAAGTTTCGCATGGGTCCTTGGGGACCGATTGGTTTGCCGCCTCGACATGAAAGGGGCGCTTTTTCATGTCGCCATCTATCCTCCTCATCGGCGTTACCTATCCGGTCCTCTTCAGGCGGCTCGGCCTCCTCATCATCGCCGAAAGTCCCACCATCCCTTCTCAGCGTGCGTGCGTTCAGAGGTCGGGGGGACCTGTCTCCTCGCGCCGCCATCAAGCGATGGTCACCCTCATCATGGACCTAGTCACCTTCCCGACCACGGCCAGTGCGCCCTGCACCACGGACGCCTCGGCACTCGTTGGGGGGCCCCCTGGGCGATCTCACACCCGCTCGCCCCTGCATATCAGTATCCCGCGCTGCGCGCGATGAACAAGCAGGGCGGGCGCGCTCTTCCCCTGCAGGGGGGGCGCGCTTTTCTCTGTGGGACTTGTGTGACCCCATTCACCTACCTAGCGCCCTTTTTCTTCCGGGCAGAGAACACGCGCTGACCCGCGGCGCCCACACAATCTTCCGGTGGGGTTTCCCAGATGAGACCTCCTGCCTCCAGGAGAACAGGAAGTGCCACCGTTTTGTTCATTCAGGGTTCGCTCCCAGGCTCCCTGTATGCCTTCCCTCCAGTTCCGCCGTGCACCGGTGCTCCTGAAAAGAGGAGAGAGAGAGCCCACGTCATTCTCATAGCGCCGGCCTGGCGCCGGCAGCACTGGTCTGTGGTACCTTAAGAGCAAGGTCTTGCAGTCTCCTCATTGAAGGTTCACGTCCATCTTCTCCAACCAGATGGTTTCCGCTTCCTTAAAGGCTTTTGAACCTCGTCTGGCCAAACTGATGGGTCCCCCTTCGCCCCCCTTGCACGTGTTTCCATGCAGACAAGGTACAGCCGGCCCCACATCGCCCTTCCTCCCTAGGTGGGTATCGCCTTCCACCAACAAGAGAGATCTTCCTCGGTCTTCTTCTCCCAGACAATTTCGTCCTGGGTGACTGCATGCATCCGGACCTGTTTACGCTTGCACGCCCATCGGGTTGCCTCCCCTGGCCACGCCGATCCAGGACATCTCTGTCGCGGCCACCTGGTCTCTCCGTCTAGAGACGATGCAGCCCGCCTAAGGTAAGGCTTGGGAATCACCTAACTGGAATGCATTGGAGCAATCACTCGAAGAAGAAAAGACGGTTACTCACCTGTAGTAACTGGTGTTTCAGCGGCAGAAGGAACTGAGGAGCGGGGGGGGGCGGCTATATATTATTTAGCGCCATACACCAGTTACTACAGGTGAGTAACCGTCTTTTCCTTATGTAAAATTCCCTATAGTTTATTGTGGGACTGAAGCCAGGCTGCCCTCAGGGATGGTGATAGTCTTTAGGCTCTATAGTTTGGAAGCTAAGAGGAGAGAGGGATGTAGATTGTTAGAGGGCACAGAGAGGGATTGCAGAGAAATGCGGGAGGCAGAAGGAAAACTGGAGGTATAGGGCAATATGTGACATAGACGGGATAATTTGAGGGGTAGGAAGGGAAAATATGATGGGGAGGTGCAGAACAGCAGACTGGGCAAATCTGAGTGGGCCATGGGGTGTGCGAAGGCAAGCAAATAAGAAGGAAGATGGATAGAGAGGGAAAGAAACTGAAATATTAGAGGAGTTGCAGAAAGGAGCCAGAAAAATTATTTCAGGGCCTTGCAGTGAGGGAATTAAAGAGCTCAATCTGTTTAGCATACCAAAAAGAAGATTGAGAGGTGACTTGATTACAGTGTATAAGCTCCTTCATGGGGAGAAGGGCTCTTAAATCTAACAGAGAAAGGTTAATTTTTTTAACGGTGAGGGTGATTAAGTATTGGAACAAACTACCAAAGAAAATGTTGAGTGCTCCCTCTCTTGAAGTCTTCAAATCAAGACTGGATGCCTTTCTGTGATATATGCTTCAGCAAGACCCAAGTTATGCATTAGTCAACCCCAAGGTATTGCGTTCAGTGCAGGGGTAATTGAGTGAAATTCTGTGGCCTATGATATGCAAGAGGTCAGACTAGATGATCTTATGATCCCTTCTGGCATTAAACTCTGTGAATTCATGAAGACAGCTGCTCTCTCACTCGTTTGAGCACAGTGAATCCTGCATACCCATATTTTTGTGTGTGCATTATTATGGGTCCATGCAGTGTTGCCAACGCTCATAATTTTGATGTGCGTCTTGTGATATTTGGCATTTTTCTTAATGCTCCAGCTCTAAGAATCAACTGATTATGAGAGAATCCCAGCTTTCGTTTAAAAACAAAAAAGTATTGGGGTTGCAGAGAAAAGCTGGAAAACATGAACTGAGGGTATGTCTACACTACGGGATTATTCCGATTTTACAGAAACTGTTTTTTTAAAACAGATTGTGTAAAGTCGAGTGCACGCGGCCACACTAAGCACATTAATTTGGCGGTGTGCGTCCATGTACCGAGGCTAGCGTCGATTTCCTGAGCATTGCACTGTGGGTAGTTATCCTGTAGCTATCCCATAGTTCCCACAGTCTCCCCCGCCCATTGGAATTCTGGGTTGAGATCCCAGTACATGATGGTGCAAAAACAGTGTTGCGGGTGATTCTGGGTAAATGTCGTCACTCAATCCTTCCTCCGTGAAAGCAACAGCAGACAATCATTTCGCGCCCTTTTTCCCCTGGATTGCCCTGGCAGACGCCATAGCATGGCAACCATGGAGCCTGTTTTGCCTTTTGACACTGTCACTGTATGTGTACTGAATGCTGCTGACAGAGGCGGTACTGCAGTGCTACACAGCAGCATTCATTTGCCTTTGCAAGGTAGCAGAGATGGTTACCATCCCTATTGCACCGTCTGCCATTGTAAATTGGCGATGAGATGATGCTTATCAGTCATTTTGCACCGTTTGCATTTGGAAATTGGCGATGACTGTTATCAATCCTTTTGTACCGTCTGCTGCTGTCATGGGTGCTCCTGGCTGGCCTCGCTGAGGTCGGCCGGGGGCGCATGGACAAAAATGGGAATGACTCCCCAGGTCATTCCCTTCTTTATGTTTTGTCTAAAAATAGAGTCAGTCCTGCCTAGAATATGGGGCAAGTGTACTAGAGAACCATAGAGCACAGCCGCTTCGTGTCAGAGCCCCAGAGATCCTGCAGAAATGATGAGCTGCATGCCATTCTAGGGGGTGCCCCTGCAACAACCCCACCCATTGCTTCCCTCCTCCCCCAACCCTCCTGGGCTACCATGGCAGTGTCCCCCCATTTGTGTGATGAAGTAATAAAGAATGCAGGAATAAGAAACACTGACTTTTTAGTGAGGTAAAATGAGGGGGAGGCAGCCTCCAGCTGCTATGATAGTCCAGACAGGACATTAAAGGGTGGAGGGGAGAGGAGCACAGCCCCCGCTGCTATGATAGTCCAGGCAGTACAGAATCTTCTTTAGACATGAAAGGGGGGGCTGCTGATGGAGCTCAGCCTCCAGTTGCTATGATGAGGACGGTTACCAAGCCTTTTGTACCATCTGCCGGGAATGACCAGGAGTCATTCCCATTTTTACCCAGGCGTCCCCGGCTGACCTTACCGAGGCCAGCCAGGAGCACTCACAGGATGATGAGGACGGTTTTCCGCCATTTTGTACCATCTGCCATCAGGAAAGGAAGAGGAGGGGATGCTGCTGTTCAGCGCCGCAGCACCGGGTCTACCAGCAGCATGCAGTAGACATACGGTGACATTGAAAAAAGGTGAGAAACAATTTTTTTCCCTTTTCTTTCACGGGGGGAGGAGGGAGGGTAAATTGATGAGATATACCCTGAACCACCCGGGGCAATGTTTTTGACCCTTCAGGCATTGGGAGCTCAGCCAAGAATGCAAATGCTTTTTGGAGACTGCGGGGACTGTGGGATAGCTGGAGTCCTCAGTCCCCCCTCCCTCCCACCATGATTCTTTGGCTTTCCATTACGCTTGTCACGCAGCACTGTGCTGAGTCCCTGCTGTGGCCTCTATCTATCATAGCCTGGAGATTTTTTCAAATTCTTTGTCATTTTGTCTTTTGTAACGGAGCTCTGATAGAACAGATTTGTCTCCCCATACAGCGATCAGATCCAGTATCTCCCGTACGGTCCATGCTGGAGCTCATTTTGGATTTGGGACTGCATCACCACCCGTGCTGATCAGAGCTCCACGCTGGGCAAATGAAATTTTGAAATGAAATTCAAAAGTTCGCGGGGCTTTTCCTGTCAACCTGGCCAGTGCATCTGAGTTCAGATTGCTTTCCAGAGTGGTCACAATGGTGCACTGTGGGATACCGCCCGGAGGCCAATACCGTCGAATTGCGGCCACACTAACCCTAATCCAACATGGCAATACCGATTTCAGCGCTACTCCCCTCATCGGGGAGGAGTACAGAAATCGGTTTTAAGAGCCCTTTATATTGATATAAAGGGCTTCGTTGTGTGGACGGGTGCAGGGTTAATTCGGTTTAACGCTGCTAAATTCGGTTTAAATGCGTAGTGTAGACCAGGCCTGAGTGCTGAAGGCTCAGAAACCAGAAAACAAATTAGAGAACTAACATAATTATTTTTAAAGACCATCTTAAGGCCTCACTCATGATTTTTGAACACCTGGGTTGGGAATACTGTGCATGTAAGTCTGAATTTTGAATGTGAAATAATTTCATGCATATCAGGGGTAGTTAGCTTCCTTTGGTTGGCTCAGGCAGCAGACCAAAGAACATTGCAGTGTATTGTTTCCTTAAAATCTCATTATTTTTAAACCAATCCCATGATCTGGGGGGATTTAACTTACAATTCTTAGAGTTGGCAGTACTGTACATTAGTCTGTTTATTACTGTATTTCTAGTGTGAAAGGAACGATCCCTCTGAAGCCTAGCCTGTGCCCTGGGCTCTACAACTTGCTTTAATCCTGACATTAATGCTTGTGTTGCATTAGAGCTGACCTACTAGTTACATTGAAGAAAATATCCCACTCTTATCATTATTATCTTGTTATCATACTTCATGGTAGGGAATTTCTAAAAGAGTCCTGTTTCTGTAACGCTTTATACCTTATACAAGCCACTGTTATTGTCAGTTTCATTGTTAGGTTTAAAAATAATAAACATGACGACTAGTAGAGGTGGAAGTGGTGTTAATGGAATTGGCATTTCTGCCAGTGGCAGCAGAAAGGAGCTATGCTAGGAAGCAAGAGGCAGTGAACACCAGCCTCATAAACAGCTGCTTAAAAGTTCATGTCCCAGATATATAGATGCCTGACAATAACAAGCAAACCAGGATGGGGCAGTGTTTGCCTGTAACACTGTTTGCCCACCCTGCTAGCAGGTGTTAATTCTGCTAGGAAAGGGTTAAATAGGTTATGCAGACTCTCTGAGGTGGGTGAGTCTTTACTCCACCTGAATATAACAGAGACAGGAGTGGCTGTCTGGGAAGAGAGGATCTAGGATGTGGGCAGTGCAGTTCCAAGGCAGGAACCCTAGGAACATCAAAGTCTGGGGACAAGGTTTGAGCTGACCTCTTATCTTATGGTTGATATCTCTGTTAATAAAGCCAAACTCCAGGAAGGAATAGGTTTTGATTTTATATAGTTCAAGGTCTATATTTGTAGAGCATGCTGGGAAATGGTACATACGTAGGTCAGAGACTGTGGTTGTCATGATTTGCAGAATATAAAAGAAATATTTTGGCTGTTGCTACCACTACCAGAACAATGAGTGGCATTAAAAAGAAGCTTATGAGGATGCAAATACATCATCTTTCTCGTCTCAATTACTTTCCTATCAATTTTCAACCTGACAGAAGAAATTCTTAGATGGCCACAACTCTACATTAATTTCTAGCCACAGTGATTTTTGTTTTGTGACAAAATAAATGTTGTCAAGATTTTTTTATTCAGATTTACTTTATAATCAGACTCTTTAGTTTTGTTGGAACTTGGACATAGCCGAAGCTGAGGCCCCAATATGCTTGGAGAGGGACAGCTTATCCTATGACAGAATTGTAAAATACTTTTGACATCTTAGCACCAAACCTACTCTTCTTTTTCTGTCTCCTATAAGCTGTACCTACGGCTATGTTATAGTCACAGCTATTTTTAGTAAAAGTCATGGGCAGGTCATGGGCAGTAAACAAAAATTCATGGCCTGTCCATGACTTGTACTAGATACCCGTGACTAAATTTTAGTGGGGAGGGCAGCCCGGGGGTGCCGTGGGTGCTGGGGGGTGAGGGTGGCTGCACTCAGCAAAAGAGTCCCATTGGTGCTGGGGGGGTAGGGGAGTTGGTGCGGTGGCAGGCTCCCTACCTGGCTCCATGCCTCCCCAGAAGTGGCAACATCCCCCTCCCTCAGCTCCGAGGCGGAGGCGTGGCCAGGCAGCTCTGTGCTCTGCCTCTGCCCCGAGTGCTGGCTCCACAGCTACCATTGGCCTGGAACCATGGCCAATGGGAGCTGCGGGGCAGTGTCTGCAGGCGGAGGCAGTGCACAGAGCCACCTCGCCACACCTCCACCTAGGAGCCGAGGCCCTGTCACTGCTTCTGGGGAGTCCTCCGGGGTAAGCATCAACCAGAGCCCTTGCCCCCTCCCACTCCCCAGCCCCCAGTCCTGAGCCCCCTCCCACACCCAAACTCCTGCTGTGGGAGGGAGGCACGGTGGCTTGAGACTGCCCTAGCAGAAGCTGGTGAGACTGGCCCAAGGGCTGCCTGAGCTAGCCACCCACATCGGCTGCTGCAGAACTCATGGAGGTCATGGAAAGTCATGGAATCTGTGACTTCTGCGACCTCCATGATAAACTCGCAGCCTTAGCTATACCAATTTATACTGACATTTCAGTTCTGAGAGTCATCCCACCAGGTTTTAGTTATGCCTACTAGATTATAGTCTGTTATTTAGTACTTTCTGCGTGTCTGTCATGCTCCTTGCATTTGTGGATAGAAGCTTTAGTACATTAATTCCCTCCTTATTTTTTGAATTCTGTTTTATATTAACTCAATTTATGTCTTTTTTTTTTTATGTTGGATGTACATGACAGAGCGTTTGCTCTTCCCTGGCTGCAACTAAAGCTTTCCCTGGAGAGCATGAGATCAAACACATGTATTTGTGCAGAATTTAATCTTTCATTTAATAAAAAATAAGTTACTAATTTCCAAGTGAGAGCAGAATGTAAACCAAAGCAGCATTGCCTTTCTGAGTATGCAGACAGAGAGTTCCAGTGATCCCGTTCGGGGGGGTCCCACACTTTCATAGTGTAACCCCCATCTTAACAGAGTTACAGAGCCAGATACCCCATTGCTCTGCATGTGGACATTCATTCTCAGCAGTGAAGAGTGGGGCTGAAATGCCACCATTCTGAGCTGGCAGTGTTTTACAGTTCCCACCAATGAATGACATAGTGCATGGCAACTGAGAATCAGGCCCACTGCCTCATTGACTATATCCCTTCCCCTTGAAATAACACCAAATAACATCCCTGTGACAGCTATATAACATAACAATATTGGGAAAGTATTGAATGTATGTTTAGCTGTCTTTCACTGCCGTATAGCAGGTGGAAGCATGGGGGAGGAGCCAGCAATGTGTAATTAGCCAGCTGTCTACCAGCAAGTGGTCTGCTGTCCATAGTTTGTAACCACAACTCTAATCGGTTTCAAGACTCGTAAGTTTCACTGTTACTGTTCAAATCCATCTGGACAGCAGTGAAACTCAAGAGTGGTGTTACTTTCATGCTGCTGCTTGGAATGGCAAGAACCAGCTGCAGGGACAGTGCTGGAGAAGTTCAGAAGGGATGGAGATTACTGAGAGGGGCTGGGGAGCAAAGACCTGTTTTCCTTCTCCCCACTAGGAAAGGAAACACACCCCACTCACAACATCAAGGAGGCTCAGTGGGATGGATAACATGGTGGAGACCCTCCTCCCTTGCAGCATCAGCAAGCTGTGGAGGGAGTGTAAGAGACGGGAAGCTCTGCGGTTAGAAATGGGTAGAACTTCATATTTACCAGCCCCCCTACTTGACAAATGTTGAGAACAAAGATGAAGCCCCAAGCACAGTCCCCCAAACATCCCTCCACCTTTCCCAGTAGCTGGGATTGGCTAGGGACTCGGCTTCTTATTGGGGAGTTTCATTTCAACCTTTCTGGTGGTGGTAACCTCATCTTAATAGCTACATCTGCAAGACAAAACCTATTAACCAGTGGATGGGCATCTGGTAAAATTTTCAAGAATTGTAAATTAAAATTATTAACAATTAAAAACTAGTTAATCTTTTAGTGTTTTAGGTTCATCCATCTTAGGCAGATTGTGGTGTCCCTAAAAAGTTGTTGACGCCCACACTTTAATGTTTAGTTTACTACCCACGCAAGCTGCATGCAGTACCTGCCAGAGCTGTTTGTGGCACATTCCAAATGCTAACTGAAGTAATCCAGTATCTGTTCATTGACAACCTGTTTAATCACTTGTCATCCAGTGAAATTGCTCAACAGGCAAACTGATTATATAATTGGCATTTAAACACAACACACCCACCACCAAAAGTATACGTAGTATTTACATAAGCATTTTGCATGCTAAAATAACAGTTTGCGTACATGCCACGTACTGAAGAATTGCGTGTCTGCCAGGACAGTCTTTGTCATCTGGTTTTCTCGCTTGTTACTTAGTGAAGTCACTTGACCAACATTACATGCTTACCTAGTGCAAACAAGGTGGCATAGTTTATTAACTACATAATCATTCTGTCATATGCCAGCTGGATCCATGATACAAACTGAGGATGAAATCCTGGCCCCATTGAAGTCAAAGGAAGCTTTGCCATTGATTTCAAAGCAGCCAGGACTTAATTGTAAATTTTTTCACACTAGTGCTATGGCGAAGATGTCAGGAGTTATTAATAATCACACGGGAACAGCCAAGCTTTGTATAACTTATGTTACAAGAGAGAAAAAAAAGAAACAAATCTAAATCTTTTTTGCTGGGAATAGGTTGTTCAAACTAGCTTCACTTTTACTCCTAGCAGCTGTCTGCTCAGGGTATAACATAAGGCTCGAAAAGGCCTTAAGGATGTCAGAGAAACAGGTGGTATCTGCATCCTGCCTTAGGCCTTTTCTAACCTAAATTCTGGCTCCATCTCCCAACCAAATGCCAATTGTACCACCTCACCCAGTTATGTTTTTTTTAATCACTGCTTCCTGACTGAAAGTTCCTTCACTTTACCCAAGAAAAGAAGAGGGAATCACCTCCCCTCTTTTTTTCTTGGAAACTCGGTATTACCAAAATCTTCATAAGGTAACTCTCTGCTGTGCAGAGTCCTTATAATGTACCAGTACTTTCCCCATTTTCTAATCCTTTCCTGTCCAGCTCAGACCATCACTGGTTACATTCATATATTAGTGCTTCTATACCAGCAGGATCCCTCCCATTTGCTAAGTAGAAGAGTTGTTCTGGATTATTTTGGCCTACTATAAGACGGGACTAACTGATATCATTTTATCAAATTCAGAAACAAGGGTGTCAACTTCCTAGCACTAAAGCAACTGTGAACCCCAAGCACCAATACAGTGCTGCCCATGAAGGACAGAAGAAAGCAGCTAGAAAAAATACGTATATATAAAAATATACAGATACATTTTATTTTCAAATAGTCTTAGTTTTTACTTTTGCCTGCTTTGGGATCTCTTTAGGAAGGTTTCCTGGGGTTTGCATTTTTCATAGTGGTCAGTATTTCCTTTTTTAGGGAAAATAAAGACTGGCCTACTGCAAACACAGCCCATTGGCTTAAAATGCTACCGTCAGAAGAAGCTGATGACAGATGAGCAAACACATTGCCTTATCCACCTTGTCGAGTATCATAACACTGTTGAATCTGTTCAGATGTTGCCATCGGATCATGGGCGGAGTGATGTGCTTTCCTAGCCTCTCCAACAAGTCTGACTCAAAGGCGGATCACAAAGCCTTTAAATAGATTCCAAGGTTGAATGATTGTCCCACCACCAGTAAGGATTTTGCTTCAAAGCAGTCTGAATTGGAGCAGGTTTCAAGTATTGCTGCAAAATCTCAAAGTGTTATGCAGGTGCCAAATATTCAGGTCACTGTGGCTTTGAAGCAAGCACTGGCATGTTAAAACACTTTGGGAGGGATTTTCAAAAGCACTTGATTGAGTTAGGAGCACAAGTGTCCTTGATTTTCAATGGGACTTTTGATCCTAATACTTTTGGGGACTTTTGAAAATCCCATCCTTCTCTGGAGCTCATCTTGGACTCTGCGGTAGTGTGGCTTCTTCACCAAAGGTGGAGAGCAAGGAGTATATCAAGACTGTCAAGCTCTTAAGGCCATCTCATATGTTCTTGGCTCCTGTTACAGAACTACAAAATGATGCCTGTGGTAATGCCCAAGCGTGTTTGTGTGTGTGTGTCCATCCACACTCACACATATAATTATATTTACTTACTCTTCACATTTACACTTAAAAACACCTATTCATAGTCCTAGTCTCCAAAAACAGGGGTAGAATATTCCAAGATTGGTTTGCAGCTCTTGATTCTTATGTCAAACTTAGGCAACAAAGATGTAGCTGAAGAGGCCTTTGTCTTCATCTGAAGGATCTCTTCCTCTGTTGAAACTGAGAGAAAGATTGCCATTGATTTTGTTACTACTGTCTTCTCTGAGTGTAGTAAAATGAACAACAACAACAACACAGGTTGTAGTGCCTGTGATATCTAAACATAGGAGCAGGATTTCTTCTTGTAAAAACTTGTAACAATTTCAAAGATCTTGTGATAGACTGTGTTCCTTTCATCTTTTTCGAAAACTTCATCAGTTTTAACATGAATAGACCATTTCCATTGAAAAGAAGATCATCTATTCTAGATTTTGTCTCTACAGGCCAAGAGGGAGCCCTTAGCCACTCATGTTTGTGGAGAGTTATGGAAGAAACAGCCAATCTGGCTACAGTGTCTGATACATCAAAGTAGCCCCAGATGCATTCTTTGCAATGTACAGAGGAGGGTTTTAAGCATCTAGGAGCCAGATCAGATTACTTAGCTACCAAAAGCTCAGTTGACCTGGAACTGAAGCTTGGTGCCAAAGCAAACACCTTCACCATACTAGTCTTCTTTTATCTGGAAGTACTTAGGCCTCCTGTCTATTACAGAAGTGGGTGGGTGAGGTTCTGTGGCCTGCAATGTGCAGGTCAGACTAGATGATCATGATGGTCCCTTCTAACCTTAAAGTCTATAAGTCTCTCCCTTCAGATCTCTTCCACACCGCCAGTCAAAGCCTCCTGCAATAAGAGAGCTAGGAATCTATTTTGTCTCTCCTTCTAGTCCCAGGGCATGAATGTGCTGCAGGTAGCAAATGCAAATGCAAATTCCTCATGGCACCTGAGACATCTTGTGTGGGCATTTGATGCTGGGAAGACTGTGTGGCATGATGTACATCTTTTAAAGCCAGGTTTCCTCATCTTCAGATCCACCATCAACACTGGTACCAAGTCCCATGAGTATCTAAAAAGTATCCTAAAAATGTAATCTAACACTAATAACTATAAACTATAAACAAACTATTCTAAAAGAACAATGAACTTGGAATGCACTTACCCAGAAGCTACGGATCCAAGAGATCCATGCCTGTCCATCTGCTTCAGTTCAAAGGAACTGAGGCAGCAGATGGTGCCACATCTCCTTTCATATCCTTGCCCTCAGAACATGCTCAGATGTTTAAGGAATGATAGGAGGGGCTCATGAACGCTCTAACAGGAACTCCTACCAGAGGGTTCCACCATCTGAGCTGCACTGCATCCCAAGAGTGTGAATATGCAGAGACTATCCTGAAGAACTCCAGTTACAACACGTAACCTTCATTTCCTAGTTTTAGATGTTATAAAATTTAAAACAGAATAATCAAAGGACTAAAAATTCAAAAGTCAGAGCAACACCTTCAAAAGTCAGAGCAACACCAGATTGTCCTACCAAACAGCAACTTCCCCAACCAACCATCACACTCTTCAACCTCCCTCCTCCCAAAAGTCTGTGAAAATAGAAAGGCCTTGCAGTGAAATTGTCAGCCTCAAGAATAAGGACACAGAGCTTTCACAGTAACTGGTCCATAATGTTGGAAGAAAGAGGTCAGGATGTTGACAAACCTCAGTAACTTTAGTCAATAGCAAAACACATTTCTTCTAACTTGCTTTTCTCCCAACACAGCAATGATATAAATATCAATATAGAAACATCAAGCCAAACCAAAACAATGGCCTGAAAATTAAACTTCTCAATCAAGGCTGATCTCTGTTACTCTTTATATCTCTGCTTCGTTTCTCCTTTTCACCTCTACAGAGATCAAAGGGCATAATCTCCTACAACCAATCATATCCTCTACACCACCACATCCCCTGCTGGTGACAATATTGTTCAAACCTCTTGGCCACTAGATATCGGTGACCGAAGAGTAGTGATATCCAGGGCAGGTTAACTTAATATACCACCTTCAGATAGAATCCCCTCATCCTTTCATCCATACACACCAAAATGCCTTCTCCCGACATATGATTGTCTCTGTCCCGTGTCCACAATAGCTGAAAAATGTAATCCCTCAGCATTAGTCTCATCTTCCGCTGTCTGTGAGAGAACTCTTCATTCATTTTTGTGTTTTAAAATCATGTTGTATGGTTAAGCTCACGAAGGCAGGAGACCTGGCTCTTCTCAGTGTGGGTAATATAGAGCATTCTGTCTCCCAAATTGCTTAGGCCAAGTAAAAATTACATAGAATGTATAGTATATCATAGTTATTTATATTATGTGTTATGTGTTCTACATACAAACATAAGGCAGACTATCCTTTAAGTATTCCACTGTAAGCCCTATTTTCATGCCTAGTCAGCATGTTTCAACCTTGTACAACAGCTGCTGAAGCTCTATTGACTTTTCAGCCTATCACCTGTGCATCTTGTTAAATATTTGTAAATCTAATAGTAGGTTGTTTGATTGCAACCTGATAAAGGCACATCCACTTAAATGAGACACATGCTGCAGAACAGATTCAATGCCATATAATTTAGTTACCCTGAGCAATTAATATACCCTCTGCACATTCATATAAATAAGCAGGACACCTGTTGCTTGCAAGAACTGCAATTCCATTAGCTTGAATTGATGATTGGGACCATAAACCTTCAATTGTGTGTGGCCATCAGTTCAATGTAAGGTTGTTAAATAAATCACTCTGACTTTAGTATAATTCCTAAATGTTTAACACTCTTTTTAAACAGTGAATGCAGTAAACTATTCCCACCACAATACACTTGTATGAGTTTCTGATTTGAAATAATTGCTTAATTGTAATGTTTAACCCTATGCCACATTATATCCCAGCTTCCACCAAAAACACCTCAGGGAATAATTTGACCACTGGTATGTACCAGTTGCTCTTGGTCAGGCTGAAGACCCTTCCCTGCAGGTACTGATGTATAGCTCCTGGTTCCAAGGCCTGAGGTCCGAGTTGTGGATCTGGGGGGAGTGAGCTGATGAGGAGGCTCTCTTGTCCCTTCCAGGCCTTCAGCAGGTCAATGTTATACACCTGAGTAGCCTTCCTTTTCCTGGGTTTCTGTACCCTGTAATCACCCTCCCCTGCCTTGAAGGGGCCTTATGATAGAGCTGACGTCTGTAGAATTTACACGGATGTAAGCTCAAAAGCTTGTCTCTCTCACCAACAGAAGTTGGTCCAATAAAAGATATTACCTCATCCACCTTGTCTCCCTAATATCCTGGGACCAACATGCCTACAACAACACTGCCTATACACTTTGTCAATTATGTGAGCAGACTACTGTGCCCATATGAAGCCCTACTGATAACAGTGAGGCTCTGCACAGGTGCATCAGTCCATCAATGCAGAGAACAATGCAGGATTGGGGCCTTGGTTTCCAGTGTACATCAGTTAACAGGATTATGCCTCAAAATAAATAAGCAAATTAATTAATGTGTGCGAGAACATGCCCATCGTTGTGCATGTGGACATGTTTGTGAGTGACAGTTGCTAAACTAATAGAACATTAAAACCAGGAGGGACCATTTGACATTGTTTTCTAATCTCCATAATCATTGTATAAAGTGGTGTGGGCTTAAAAGGGAGCTAGGCAAGAGAGAAAGGGGCATTGTCTGGACAGTGGTGGCTTCAAAGATATTTTGGGGAAATTGGTTTCACAAATGGCGAATGTATTAAACTTTCACTTCTTGAAATCTTAGTTTTAAAAGATGATGTAGGAGAAGTAAGGAATGTTTGGTGGATTCATTCTAATTCCTAGTGGGGATTGTCCACATCACATCTCCAGTGCACGGAGAGCACCATATGGAAGGATTAGTTGCTATTGTCTGTGAGCCAGTTGCTACAATATTAAGCGTTATTGCAGTTCAAGGCTGAGGTGCATTGGTAGAACTGTGAAGGAAAGCTGTACCTAATATAAAACATTCTCTTTGGGCTTCATTTGCCTTTGCAGAACAAAAGGTCTGAGCATCTAAAGAGTCTGATGACATGCCAGGGATGATTGCACAATTGAGCTATGCTGAAGCATTTTGAGAACTTTTGCAAAACTTTATAGTTTTATGACCATAAATTAAAAAACCTAAATGATTTGTGGAAATCCTAACTAACACTTTAAAAACCTTCCAACCAATAATCTTCACTAGAAAGTTAAGTCTATACATCTGCCAAATGTCCTTTAGAGTTTAGAAGCCACTTCAAGTGATGGCTTGTTAACTTTATTTAACAAATGCAAATGGCTACAGTTTCTAATTGTTACTTTAAAAAAACAAAACCAGGGAGAGTTTACACAATAGAGGTTCTTTTCTGATTCCCAGATTAATTGCTTTGAAATCTCTCACAGATTACATCAGTGTCTTACTTGCATTCATGTTGCAAGATGGCGTCTATTGTATATCATTAGTGATGCATTAAATTAGTTGTTTACATTATAAAATCTAAACATACTAGAATCTTTTGTGTTTATCTTCAAAGATTCCTGTTCTAATAAAGCCTTCTGAAACAAGTAAAGTTGTCTTTTTTGTTTAGTTAATGCATCAGTGGAGAACCTAAAGATTTGTAGCTTCTAGCCATCCCTCTCTGTGGTTAGTAGAGTGTGAGGAAATTGTGTTTGAGAGAATATATCTCTTCACTTAAAATAGAAAGTAATAGTTTAAAATTAATTACTTTACACTTAGAGACGGTAACATCTGAGCAAAGAAGATAAAGGACCTTATTTTAATTTTTCCAGTTCTCACAAGATGCTTTGCATTAGTGTGTCTCTGACTTTAAGCAGAAGATACAGTTGCCCCCAAACTTTCATAGATAGTGGGCTGAGCATGCAAACCTGCTGCTGGACTTGTATTCTTTCTGAGTATTATGTTCCTTTCCCCATGGCAGTTACACATACTAAGTGTCAGGTGCTAAAAGATCAACATCACGTAATGAACATTTCAGTTGAAAATTTAAACAAACTCTGCAATTGGGACACCTGACTTTATTATTCAATGCAAAAGTTTACAGAGACATACTGAAAAGGAAAAAATAAAGTACATTACAGTTAACAGCTGGAATGTGGTTGAGGTTCTGCATGAGTGCATGGGGAGAAGAGGAGTAAGGAGTCTCCCCACTGAATGGGTGGGGAGGAGGTAGAGCCATAACTCCATAAAAGCCTTCCGCTGCAGCCTGTAGAACTGCCTTATCATGAAGAGAAGTACGGACTGCACTTGTGGGCTGTAGTAGTAAGGGAGCTACGCTGCCTCATGGAAATCCTATTGGGTCAGTGTGGCTCTCTACCAGCCCTAGAGCAGGCCAGTACCTGATGGTGTGATTGAGCCCTCAATAGACTTTTCAGTACATCATGTGTCAGTTGTTCAGTAAGAGAAATCAGTGCCGTAACAAGGGCGAGGCGAGTAAGGCATTTGCCTCAGGCGCACAAAGCGGAGGGGTGCAGCTCTACCGCGATTGGCGGCGCTTTGGTGGAGGGTCCTTCTCTCCAAAAGGGACTCAGGGACCTGCTGCCGAATTGCCACCGAAGAGCCTGGAGCCTGCCCTCGCCTTGGGCGCAAAAATTCCTTGTTATGGCTCTGAGAAAATTAATGTGCTAACACATACTTCAGGGCATGTTGTATCTACCTTGCAAAATTGGTCTTTGAGTTTACTTACCAGGCACAAAATCTACTTGCCTGTCTTCATCATGATGATAATGAAAAACCTAGTCATATTTACTTGTCTGTCAAAAAAATGTTGTGCCTTAAGCCAGGAGTCAAGTTGAATTGTCAAGGCTGTGTTTTATATAAAAAGGTGTCACTGAATGCAAGAAGAGCAAGCTAGGCTTTGACCTCAAAAGCAGAATATCCTGTGTTCACTAAAGTATGTCCTTCAGAAAAACAAGTCAACAGGTACCTATGTACCTATGTGGACTATGGAAATACAATACTACAACATGCAATGTGTTAAAGTACTAAAGGGAAAAACTAACAACGTAAGTTATAGAGTGAAGCGAACAGTATTGAAACTAATGCAAAAGCAGGAAGTATGGAACTCGAGGAAAGTGTAAAAGAACATAAGGAACATCTAGAGCAAGGCTTTGAACTGGAGAATAACCTGTAATAAACCAACAGTGCTATAGTACAAGGCAATGTGATTAAAATGTGCTGAAGACAGCTTGGAAAAGCACTTTGTTTTGGGACAAAGTTATGATTTGGATTAAACAAAAATTAATAGATTCCTCTCAGACTTAAAGATTTGTGTGTGAAGGAGAGAATGAGAGGCATAACAAAAAAGCCTTATTGCACAGCCTTCAGGTTGTAGTGTTAAGACACTCTTTAAAAGTGCTGAAACAAGTTTTGTTACATCAGTGGTGTAATGGACAGTGCGTACACAATGGGATAACCATAGTAGGTAGGTAATTTTAGCACAGAAAATGATTTAGTTGTGAAGTTTAAAAAAATATACAGAACAGTGACCCCAGGCACAAATGAAAACATATGCAGACCTTGAGGAAAAGGTAAAGGGTCACATTTTCAGAAATACCCTCTGATTCTGGACATCCAGCTTGACCCATTGGTCCTGATTTTCAGAAGCACTTCTAAAATCCAGACCCCGAGTGTCTCAAATTGGTACGCAAAATGAAGTCCACTTTGAAAATTGGATCTGTGTCCTGATCCTGGGAATGTTTACATATGTGTGTAACTTTATGCATGTGAATAGTTCTGTTGGACTTAATGGGGACTGGTCTGCATAGATTTACACAGTTACAGGTGCAAGCTAAATCAACATAAGCCAGGCTTAAACTTTAAATGTAAAGAGTCCACACACAAAGTTGTGGGTGTGTTTAACATGATGCCTTTGATTAAACCAGTGCAGTTTTTGTACATAGACCAGGCCTAAGGGCCTCACACAGTGTCACACAGACAAAAATGCAGTATTACAGTCTTCCATGAGGATGATTGGGAAACTGCAGCTTCCAGCCAATAATACTAATAATTCATACTCTGAATCTCCATTGGTTCGCTTTTATTTTCTTCTAATAATTCTTGAGTTTTTTCATGAGGCAGATGGTGTTGGTATCCACTTGCTGGCCCGAAGAGACTAAAGAGGAAATTTGTGTTAATGGTTTATAAAAAGACAAGGGGGAAGCATGGAAAGGTAAAGGTAAATTGACTGATGTCAAAGGGAGGTCACTGCCTGTCACACTTGAGAATAGGTTTATGGGCTAAATTGTAGCCTTAAGAGGCACAATGCCTCCTTATGCTCCCCTTGGAGAGGTGTATGTTCATTTTACAATTGAATTCTGAGCTAGTTGAGAGCCAGTGAGATGGCAATTGTATGGATGAGCCCAGCCTTAGCATCTCTTGGAGGATGCACTGGTTTCTGTACACTCAGACCTTTTCTATAGTGGTTTTTTGGCATCGGTGTAGTACCCCAATGTAGCTACACGGATTCAGAGATCTCAAGGACAGAAATGTAGTCTGATCTTGTTTATGATCATGTAGTCTGATCTTCTGCATAACACAGGCCATAGAATTTCACCCACTAATTCCAGCTTCTGGTGGAGCTAGAGAATCTTTTTTAGAAAGACATCCAGTCTTGATTTAAAGACTTCACATAACTAGGTAAGTTGTTCCAATGGATAATTATCCCAGGGCCACCCAGAGGATTCCGGGGGCCTGGGGTCTTCGGCAGCGGGGTGGCCCTTCCGTTCCGGGACCTGCCGCCGAAGTGCCCCGAAGTGGGACCCACCGCCAAAGTGCAGCCTGGTCTTCGGCGGTAATTCAGCGACGGGGGGCCCCCGCCGCAGGTCTTCGGGGCACTTCGGCGGCGGGTCCCGGAACGGAAGGGGCCCCCCGCCGCTGAATTACCGCCGAAGACCGAGCTGAACTTTGGTGGCGGGTCCCGCTTTGCCGGTAATTCACCAGTGGGGGGTCCTTCCGCTCCAGAGCGGAAGGACCCCCCGCCGGCGAAGACTGAGAGCGGAAGAAGCTCCTGGGCCCGGCCCCGCAAGAGTTTTCCGGGCCACCTGGAGCGAGTGAAGGACCCCGCTCCAGGGGCCTCGAAAAACTCTCATGGGGGCCCAGGCGGGACCCGGGGCCTGGGGCAAATTGCCCCTCTTGCCCCCACCTCTGGGCGGCCCTGAATTATCCTCTTAAAACTTCCACCATATTTCGAGTCTGAATTTGTGTAGCTTCAGGTTCAATTGATTAGATCTTGTTGTGCTTTGGTCTGCTAGATTAAAGAGCCCTCTAGTATCAGAATACTTTTCCTCATTTTAGCTTCGTTGTTCTCTCAATGTACAGAAGATTTTCCATACTTTGTATCAGCCTTGTAGGTCTTTTCTGAACTCTTTCCAATTTGTCAAGGTCCTTTTTAAAGAGTAGACTCCAGAACTGGACACAGTATTTCAGCAGTGGTCTCACTAATGCCTCATACAGTGATGATAACACCTCCCCAATTCTACTTGATAGTCCCCTGCTTAAACTTCCAAGGATCACATTTTCTCTTAGCTATGGCATCACTCTGCAAACACATGTGCAATTGATTATTCATGCAAGCCCTGGTGTTGAGGTGCTACACCCATAAAAGATAGAGCTAGCACAGTGCAGTTCACCCCAATAAAAGCTCCAGGTTGCACCATGGCAGTGTGTCAACTTCAAATGTTTGCACTAGTATACCTACATCACCATAGATTCATGGTCTTTGTGGGTGAGAACAGACTGCAACGAGGATTTATAGCATATGTTGGAAATAGAAAATCTTTACATTTAAGGTGCAAAGGTCAACTTACCCTAAAACTACCATTCTCTGTCGTGATCTGTTTCAATTCAGTTGTTGGTAATACACTTTAAAATTTTAATCTGCTGGATTTGTTATGTTACACTCCGATCCTACAAAGTTCAGCTACTGAATGCTACCCGAATGTGACTGCGCACCCACTCAGCACTGCTCAGTGAGTGTTTGGCACCTGGCAGGATCATGCTGTAAGTGAGCTCAGTTTTTGTGCTTTAGAAAATATAGTTTAATATACTTTAAAGGGACTTTTTGTACAGGAATGTTTTTATGTTCCCTGAATGTCTGCCTATATATTTTACCATTTGATGTCTTATATGTCAAAACTGACTTCAGATAACATAAACATTTTAGAAACGTTCTGCATCCTGATCCTGCAAATACCTACATGTGGGAGCAACGTTACGCTTCTGAGTGATCCTATTGAATAAAATCAATTGATCATTCCAGCTGCATGCCAAAATTCTTTCACGCTGTTGGATAGCATGAAATTGAAGCTGTAATTCCTGTCACCCTCAATTTAAAAACTTCTGACACATTACCTCAAAGCAAAGACTTGTTTGATTACAAATGTTTCATATAGTATTTAATGAATGTCTCACCTATATATGCTACCTGCGCTTTAATGTGAATTACAGAAACATTTATGCATGTACTTAACTTGATTCCAATGGGACGGCTTGTGTTACATACCTAATGTTTCCAAGATCTGGGCTATGCTATGTGTATCTCTCTATTTATCCAGGTACTTTAATAGGCCTGTCACTGTAGTATATCCTGTATAATGAATAGTGTGTGTATATGAGATATATAATTGAATAACATTTTAAAATTGGAATATAGTGAATAATTTGATTTTGATGTGAACTTCAATTAATACAAATGGTCTTTCTGCTGAAATCTGAGATGATCTCTTTGTTTAGTCTTGCGTTTTGGTAATTCAAGTTACAGCACAGGTGGTACACATAGTTTACTGATGTTACAGATAGTATTTAAACAAGTCTTTGCTCCAAGGTAGTATATTGTAAGTTTTTAAATTGAGGGTGACAGGAACTACCACTGCATTTTCATGTTATTCAACTTTGTGGAAAATTTTTAACATAGAGCTGGTGATATCAAACTGAAAAAGTTTTACTTTCTAGCTTCATTTGACATGAGCTTCAGAGGCATTTGGAATTATTAAATTGAACAGTATGTTTGGAGAATTTAACTTCCTTGGGGAGCTTGTTTATAAAGATTTGATATGAAGGGGCTTATGATCTGCAGCAAAGCTTTTTTGTTCTGTTTTTTTTGTTTGGTGAGTTTCTTTTTATGTTTGATTTGTGAGTCATACAGGAATGGTGCCATTCTTGCTGTAGGAATGAAACTGCAGATATCATGCATATTGCTAATGAACTGCTCTAATTTGTTTTACAAAACAGATATTCCATAGGAGATTGATATTCTATAAATACAAAGGATGAGGTCAGAAAATTAAAACAAATAACAGCAAGAAGTTTAGAATGTAAATGAGCAACACAGGTTTGAATGAATAAATTGGCTCAAATTGTAAATAATTTAATTTATCCAAGTTCATTAAGTGTGTTAGAAAATATACTGGTTTGTCACTTCCTTTTGACCCAGACTCCATGTAATAAAAGAAAAAGAATCTCAGTCTCTTTTTATGTGTGATGTTTGACACTGATGACATTCAAAAAACATTGGCATGTGTATTTAGACATTTTCTTAAGGTGACAAATTGTATGTAATTTTAAATTTCCTAATCAGTTTCACATGTTTGGATTTCTGATAGCCTATGATCATGAAAAACTTACTTATGATTTGTATTTAGTTATGTCTGTACTTGCACATATAAAGTAAGGTAGCTATTTAGGCTTTAGAAAAGTACCTAATTTCAGTTGCAAAAATACTGTTGACCCTAGTGAATCAAGATTATTTAGAATACATTAAATGGGAAGTTATTTTTCTCCCTGAAAATGGCTTTAGAGAGAGTTCTTAAAATGCTATGTTTAATTGGTTTGATGGAGATGCATTCCCTCAGTGAGAATATTTTTCCTACCTTCTTGTTTATGTTAAGGTTAGGCTGATTATTGCCACAAAATATATAATTTCTGTTCTAATGCAGGATTATTATTGAGCAATGACTAATAACAAGAACCTGCAATATAGCAGCAATGTATAAATATGTCATAAAACAGGGAATGGTAGAATAGTGTTTGCTGTGCTCGTCTGCAGCAATAACAAAGGATTAAATGCTTTATAGTTCCTGCACTACAGTTCTCATGCTTTCTGTGTTCCTGTAAGTAGGCAGGGTAGAAGATGGTTAAGAGAAAATATAAAATTCAATAATCACATTAGAGATAGGTGAGTTATTGGGCAATCAGTAAGATAAGATTTGTATTAGCAGAACTATTGTGCTATACAGACGGTAGGTGATTTCTATTAAATAAGAAGATTATGGGGGGAAAGGATTGTGTTCATGATTGAGACACCTGTTGAGAAAATAGGCAACTATTGACAAGTCTGATTCATGACTGAGTGACTGCTCTGCTAGTCTTCACATGATCCCCACAGAGAGATCTTCGACCGCCTGCTAAACAAGGTCTGTTTGAAGTTTCTTTTTAACATTTCCAAGACATTAATTCAGCAGGACATCTCCATTGGGATTCCCGATGTCACCAAATCAGCAGCTGTTGAAATCCATTCACTTCAGCATGAAATGTTTGTATAAGTTTTTTTTTCTTTTATTTGTGACAACAGCAAAGTAAATAGAATCCTAAAATTTCTGCACTATTCAACTTTTACATGTGTGAAAAGTTTCTGATTGCAGTTGTGGTCTGCAGACACAATGTTTATTTGTAGGAAACAATGCCAATCTGGGTAGTTTACAGTCATGTGCTAGAAAGAAATTTTAATTCTTAAAAAAAAAAAAACAGTCATTCTCTATTGCTTTTTTCCTTATAGAAACATTCAGAACATTTTTGTGGATATAGTCACACTGGTGTAAAAGTGATTTTTAAACTAAATTGTTTAAAATTAAGTTGTTTTCAATAGATGATACTGGAAAGTTAGATTTTAAAAAACTATTATCGAGTTTCTTGTCTTATCCTCTTTTTATGGTCCAGATAACCAATGAATACTGGGTCTTGGGGGAAAAACCGTTTTTTACCTGACTTACATTTTCCTGTGAAATCATTTGGTATAACAGAATTTGTGAGGTTTGGGGAAACGGGACTGGGAGACATACTAACTAACATGTTTCAAAGCTTACTTTTATATTTAAGTGTTTTTCTTTTCTTGATCATCTTAAGAAAGGTATGATGTATGCTGTTAGGTGTAACTAGAAACCTGACATCTGTTACTAGCTGCATTCTTAAATATGAGAACCACTGGCTGCATATAAAGACATTCCTGGTTTGAGCTAAGTTTCTTTTTTGTTTACTGAACTTGTTGAGATTTAAGTGAATTTTTACAAGTTCATTAATGTATTCCATTCTTTCTGATGTATTTTTTCCCAGTATTATCAGATTTCATTACATGGGAAGAATTATCAGATCAACCCATTATACAGCAAAGCAGCATTAAGTCTGTCTGGAATTTGTTCTTGCTTCAGTTTACAGGGAGAATATTGTGTAAATCAGGCACTCGGGTTTCAGTGGGAGGCACGGGGTTGCACAGCATCCATTTGTCAATTTGATTGCACCTCAGTGAGATTGCATTAGCTCGTCTTTGAACAGAAGTGAAATCCTATGCGAAGCTCCCCTTTCTGTCATTTACACTAACATCCATCCTCTTAAAGAAAGGCCTCAGAGAAAAACAAAGTGATGGCACAATATAATCAGTCACTCAAGTTGTCTGTCATGTGTTTTCTTAAGGAAATGACTTTTAAGTTAGTGGAGCAGAAAATTGTAGAAAATTAGCAAAAGGTTGTTGTAAGAAGTAGGAGGAATTTTAAAAAATTGCAGATGTATGTAGAGAAGTTCTCACACACAGCATGTAAGAAATGCATCTGTTTCTGCTATATAATTCTCCTTTCCTTCCAGCTGTTGTAGTTCAGTGTTAGTACAATATAAACATAACTGATATTTAGTAATATTACTGTAATTAGTCAAATTCCTGTTATGACACTTACTTTCTGAGTAAACTTGAATTGGGTCATCAGTGAATGCACAGCTGAAAGCTGGTATGCAGATTTTCAGTTTTCTATTGTGAGTCTGTTTTAAAGTGCTGAAGATCCAAGTCATTTGCACCCTGTCTCATATATTATGAAAGTTGTGTATCTCAAAATTGTTAAGCCAGAAAGTACATTAAATTTAGATAGAGCACAGCTGTAGAGAACTATATCAGTGTGCAATTAATTATTTGAAGATCATGGGGCTGATTCTTTTCTCTCTTACATAAATGAAAGAAGAATCTGGATGCATATTTTGGGAAAGAGAGGAAGTTTGATCCTTTTTCTTCTATTTTATTAAGCTTCTTGTTCTGCATCTATCGCCGTGGTATATGGGCTTGTCGATACACAAAGTGGAACCAAAATAACTAAATATGCTTTAGTTCACATCTTTAGTTATTTTGGTGCAAGTCTGTGTGTGGCCTTTTTTTTTTTTTTTTGGATTAAGAATTTAACCTAAATCTATAAAATCTGTAAAAAAAAAAATTGATTTAGGAGAAGTTGAAATAGGACATTCTTAATCAGAAATAAGAGTGACCGTCACATGCAGACTTGCACCAAAATAATTAAAACTGTGGATTAAAAGTGATTTCGTTATTTTGGTTCCAGTTCATGTGTAGACAAGCCCTTTAAGTGCCTTCCAGACATGCATTAAATGATGTGACTAGCGCCTGTCAAATGTGGTTCTTTCCTTCTTTCTCTCTTCCTTTCCCCAGGGGGGAAATTGCATGAGGCTTTTTGTTTCTGTTTTCTGGTCTAGGGGTTAAAGCACAATACGGGGAATTAGGAGAACTATGTTCTATTCCAGGTTTTGCCACAGGCATTTTGTGTGATGGATATGAGTCTTAGTCTTTTTCTGCCTCCATTTCCCCACCTGCAAGATAGGAATAATACCTACCTCACAGAGGAGTGAGTCTTACTCAGTTGATGTTTGTTAAAATTCTTTGGGAACCAAGAACGGAAGGCATTGTGGGAGTACAAAATATTACTGTTATTGATTTATATAGAATTTTTGACATACTACATTGGTATGATTTGGAAGAGAGAGAAGGAAATGTGGACCAGAGGGGAAATAACAGGTTTAAATATTGTCATGTGAAGCAAATTTTTGTCATTACCATTTTCTTTGTGAAATAAATAGGCTGAGATTTCTTTCTAATGCTTGGTTTGCATTTGTGGTTTTTTTGAAAAGCTAAAGTGGAAGGTTTATTAGTGTGATTTCCATTTACTATTTCAATCAATACATAATTTTTTAAAAATATTAAAAGCTTTTCATGTAACCCTCTAAGAAAAGGATTATGGCCTGGCAATCCTGCAAACACGTGAATAACATTACTCATGTGACCAGTTCCACTAACTTCAATAGAACGACTCACACTTAAAAGTTAAACATGTGTGTGTTTGACGGATTAGGTTCTCAGTAATTAGATCTATGCTTCTCTTCAGAAAATAAATCTTAAAAGACTCAGTACAAAATTCTTTTTAACTACAGCTGTTTAAAACTATGTAAATAGTAATTGTGAAAGCTCTCCATGTCTCTGCTGTGTATAGATGTTAACTGGCGTGATTATTCACCACATGCTTCACCAAGACACATTATTTGAGGTTGTGATATGAAGATAATACTGGCCAAATACTACTCTTCTTTTCCCTTTAAAACGTATGTGAACATTTGGAATTTGTGAGCTTCTGAGAGGCCTCATAGATCAGTCTTGATTAGTTTATTTTTCTTAGTAAAGATTTTGATAGCCTGGTAAAGCTTTTGTTTGAAAGAGCATTCCTTGCTTCCTCTGTTGAGGGATGAAATATTGTTGCACCCAGCTCTCCACTGAAATAGTGAAAAACAATTTAGGTAACTGAATCTTTGATGGGGGGAACTTAGATTGAAAAGTCTGGCATTTAATTGCCCCCTTTCTCATAATTCTTCTAAATTTAACTTCAAAGGTGATTAAAAAAGTTATGGCTTAATTGCATAGCCTCATTCAGTCATTATAATTTTGCCTTAGAGCAATTTATTAGATCCTCATTTCCCTGAACCAGCAAAGATGATAATACTGAAATCCGTATTAGCTAAATGTCCTTTCAAGATTAATGTGGTGATCTGGATATAGATTTTACATGCACTTTTTTCAGCTTTAATATCTATGTTACAGATGGGGCTTATAACTATAGCATAGTTGATAGAAATCTGTGTATTTTGAATTTACTGGCCGAAGAGCTGATACCGTTGTTAGATTTGTGATCTAAGATTGTTCTATAAAATATACGTAATTGGAAAATTTACATCCGCAAGGGAAAATAATAGAAGTGCATTTCTCTCTCTCTCTCTGTACAGCTTTCTTAGAGGTTTTTCTCCTTTGTAGACAATAGCAAAACTCTAATTCAGAGGAAGTATCGTCCAGTGGCTAGGGTATTAGCATAGGACATGGGAGACCTGGCTTCAAGATACTGATTTACAACACATTTCTTATAGGGACAGGGTGGTCTCTGTGTAGCTTGAAAGTTTGTCTCTTTCACCAGTAGAAGTTAGTTCAGTAAAATATATTACTTCACCCACCTTAGGTCTCTAATTTTTTGAGACCAACATGGCTACAACAATACTTCAAATAAATTTCTTATGTAACGTTGGATGAGTCACTTAGCCTCTCTCTAAAATGGGGATAACAGTATGTGATGGGTTATATGAATCCCAAAATGGGCCAGAAGGGGTTAAAGGACTGAACTGGACCCAGGTAGACCTGTCCCTCCAGCCCTGCAGAGCATGCTGCAACTGGAGACAAGATTGGAAAGGGAGCAACCCAGTTCAGAAGGGCGAAGGCAGGGCAAGGAAGACAGACTCCTGTCAAAGATGCCAGAGAAGTCTCCTTGAAGGAATAGGGCTGTATACTGAGCCTGGTTGGGGCTGACAGTGGTTTCTTTTTTTTAATTATTATTTATTATTTATTTATTATTATTATTTATTATTTTATTTTTACCCTATCTGGTATCAGAAGCTGAGGGAGAAAAGCATGAGTAAGAAGTGACCCAAGGAGGGTAACTCAGAGGGCCCCTTTGGAGGCCAAACATTGCTGACCCTCCTGGGGCCCTGGGTAGGAGCTTGGTGGAGTGGCTGGGCCTGGGCTCCCCTATCACTGTTCCACCCACTAGTGGGTGGTACTAACCATTAGGCCACCAGCCCTACTCTCCCTATTGGAGAATGCAGGAGTGTTAGAGTCCCAGGCCTGATAGTAAGCCAAAAAAGAAAAAACAAACAAACAAAAAACAAACACACACACAACCAGGAATGGATATTGAGAAACTGCTAAAATGGGATCTCAAAAACCAACAGTAGCAGCTACAGCAGAGCCAACTGCTCCAGCAGCTCGCCACCTATACAGCAGCAGCAAACGGCACAGCAACAGCAATAGCTGATTTAGGAGATGGCAACACAACAGTAGGAACAGCAGCAGTGGCTCATCCAGATGGCATCACTCCTACAAACACCAGGGGAGACCTAGAGCAGTGGTTCTCAACCAGGGGTATGCATACCCCCATGGGTATGCTGAGGTCTTCTAGATATATGCCTAATTTTACAACAGGCTACATAAAAAGCACTAGTGAAATCAGTACAAACTAAAATTTCATACAGACAATGAGTTGTTTATGCTGCTCTACATACTATATGCTGAAATGTAAGTACAATATTTATAATCCAGTTTTATATGGTAAAAATGAGAAAGTCAGCAATTGTTCAGTATTAGTGTGCTGTGACACTTGTGTTTTTATGTCTGATTTTGTAAGCAAGTAGTTTTTAAGTGAGTTGAAATTTGGGGGGACACAAGACAAATCAGACTCCTGAAAGGGATACAGTAGTCTGGAAAAGTTGAGAGCCACTGACCTAGAGTCTATCCATCAGAGGGGGGAATGCCAGTGCAACCCCACCTGTCCCAGTAAAGCTGACCAAATGGGGCTTGTGCACAACCCCAAGATGCTCCTTGTCACACTTTGGAGTGCATTGCTGTTGCAGCCCGATGGCCCAAAGAGAGTTGGGCCACCCTATCGGCCCCTTACTTGACCAGACTGGCCCAGGCTACAGAATGAGGTCTTGATGCAATGACTGCTCTAGACTACATACACGTCAAAGCAGCCATCTTAGATGCCTTCAACATCTCACCAGAAACCTACTGACGTCAGTTCTGCCCTGAGAAATTCTCCCAGATGTATGGCCACAGGCAGTCACTCGGAGCCTGAAGGAAAACTGCTGGCAGTAGCTCCAGCCAGGGGTCATTCCAGGGTTCAAGTGGTGGAAAGGATCAATTCACCCAAAAGAACAATTCACCAAAATTCTTCCAGTCGGGGGACACTAGTGTTGGTGAGATATCAGGAAGCATTGGCAGAGGCAGTATCATTGGCAGAGAACTACCTGATGTCCCTCGGGCTAGAGGCTGAAACACCAAAAGTCATTTCTGGGCTCCCCGAGTCCCCATGGAGCACCGATAGCTACCCTTGTCAGTGTTTGGGTGAGGGAACTTGGATACACAAACCTAGTGGGAAGAGGCACAAAGGCAAAGAGAGGAACCTGAAGGTCCATCTCTGCTGACCAGGAGGGGCCCCACCTGGCTTGGCTGAGTGATCTTATCAAAACAGATTCTCTACCTTGGGAGATCCTACCAAGAAATCAACTCCTCCCATCAGCAGCTATGTTGTGTGTGGCCAGCAAGAACATTTCAGAAAGGACTGCCCATTCGCGCTGTAATTATGGTCAGGCCTGGACAGCCGATAACAGGGCTCGAAAGAGGGGCCTTAGGAAAATGTTGGTCCCAATACAAATGGATGGAGTAACTGTACAAGGGCTGATAGACTCACTGTAGTCAGACCTTAGTTTGGAAGAGACTCTTGGGGACCAGAGGTAAAGCCAGGGACATAATCTACCTCCAGTGTATCCATGGGGACATATGACCCTATTCAATGCACGAATTATGACTAACGATGCAAGAACATGGAAATGGTACAGGTTGGAGTGGCAAAAGACCTGGCTTACCCAGTCATGCTTTAGCATGACTGCAAGGTCTTCGGGGAAGAGGTCAAAGGGTGACAGAGTGCTTGCATGGAGAAAGCAGAGCTAGAGCCAGAAGACCCAGGAAGGTGGAAATGGCCACGGTGGCTGAGAGGGAGCTTCAGGAACAGTGGGGCTCAAAGGAAGATGAAGACCCAGGAGAAGGACCATTTTCATGACTGAAGGACCCGCTGCCTGAACCCGACTGGGGCATAGAGGCTCGCCACCACTCATCACCTAGATTTGCTGTCAAGCGAGGGGGCAGTTCATCTGTGCAGACGGTAAAGCAGTTGAAACAGTGGACCCATTTTGAACTAATGGGGAGAGGGCATACCGGGCAATGAAGAATGCGATGGGAGAGGTAAGAATGCAACTCCTAGTACTGAGGAAGTTCTGAAGGCAGATGCTACAAGTGGCTCATACAGCTCCATGTGGGGGTCATTTGTGGGGAGAGAAGATGCTTGGCATGCTTGCAAGTAGGACCAAATTAAGGTTGCACAGACAATGTTAAATTAGTATTTCCTAACTTCTGAATGCTTGATTGTGCCATTGTAAGGCCTGGTCTACACACAATTTTGGTAACAATATAACTATGTTGGTTAGAAGTATGATTTTTTTTAAACTGAAATGGTTATGTCGATAGACCCCCCTAGTGTGAAGTTATACTGGTATAAGGGTGCCTTATACAACTATAGCTTATTCCCCTTCCTGATCTAACTGCATCCACACGAGGTGTTGTACCACAATAACTGTACCAGGATAGTTAAAAGTGATACAACTTGTGTGTGTAGACAGCCCTAACTTTCTTTTGATGGAGACTTTTGGTATGTAACTTTCTGGGTACTTTTTAAAAGGAAAAAAGTCTGTTAATTCCCCCTATGAATAAAGAGCAGTCTTTGTGGTTGTAATGCTTAAGAAGCTTTCATGATCTAGCAGCTCGCAATTTTTAACTGGATTTGGCCTTTAGAAACTGGTATAGCCATTCCTATCACAAGGGAAAGATAAAGATATTAGCAAGTTCAACTAAAGTTTGGATCTTGTTTCCACAGAAAATACCTGATATAAGCATCTTCCTTATAAAGTATAAATAAGTAAAAGCCAGATTGTACACTTTGGATCCTCCATGGAGGATATTCCACACATGAATCTTCTTCACATTGTGACACAGGGGTTAATGGCCTCTGAACTACATGTCACTCTTTTCTCTCTGATTTGTGAGTCCAGAGATCTGTGAGTGGGAAGTGACTGGGCTAAGAAAGGACTGGTAGGGCCCGGAAAGCTGCAAATTGTGTTTCCTCTACTTCCCCCTGCATCCAGCACAAAGAGTAGAGGGAAGTTAATAGAGTTGTGGGGATACCCCTTAACACTGTTGTGGGGAAACCCCTTAAAAGATGGGGTAAAGTCTCAAGAACAGGCACCCGTTGGAGTCTCTGAGAGTGCATCTCCATTGGAGCTGTGCTGCCAGAGAGCAAGGACAGAACTGCAGGGCACTCTGAGCCAGTGGAGAGATTCCAGTCCCTGTGTCCCTATCAGATCTGTAAGCATCTTGGGTAATCTGCAGAGTACGTGGGCATAACCCCAGTTTTCTTCCCTGTGGAGGACTACCTGCAGCCCCTGCTGGAAGGATGCAATTGAAACTCTAAGGGGACCTTCTCTGAATTTCCTGGCCCTTACACAGATATTTCTATGCAGCCTTTATTCATAGAACTTCCATGTAATAGATGTTGAGAGAACTGACTGCTTATAGTTTTTTGCAGAGTTCATGTGCATCTAATGGCTTTTTAGGTTCCGCCTCTGTATTAGGTTTTACTAGCTTTATTTATATTGTAATACTAGTACTTTCACATGTAGTCATTTTGCATTTGACAGGGAATAATATCAAGAAAACTGAGTATACCTTATAATGTAATGTAAGGTTACGCCCTTAGAACTTAGCCCTGTTAGTTGTGTTTTTAGCCAAAAGTAATTAAAGGTTTGTACCAAAATCTTAGCAGACCATGAAGACTGAGCATTTAGGAATGAAGTTATTTAAGTGAGATATCAGAGAATCTATCTGGTGATAAGATTTGTTTTTAGAAACTGGTCAGCAACCGTTTCACTAACATTCATTAAGACTGTGGGAATGTAATTCTCAAAAAGATTGATAGGAACAACAAAGAAAGATCTTAAGTCAAGATTTTTAAAAATTACTAGTAATTGTGGGTACCACAGTTTTGGGGTGCCCAGCTTGATACCCCTTAAAGTGAAGTTATTGTTCAGAAATGTTGAACCAAATACTCTCTGAAAATCAAGTGACTTTCAAGTGTCTTGTGTTGGGCCCCCCAAAATTGAGGCACTCATAACCACTTCTCGCTTTTGAAAATCTTGACCTTCAACTTTTAGGGTTGTATTCTTCCACCTTTATGCATGCTTAGGAGTACTTTACTCTGCAAGTACCAGCACTGTAATTTATAATATGTAAGTTATGGAATTTACACTATTTGATCTTGTTAAACTGCAGCTGCCTTCATTTCCCAGTCTGTGAGATACTCTTTTCTAAACATTGAATATGTAGTTGTCTGGGCAGAATGAGCAGTTCATGATTAGTTTTCAGTGTTGTAGCTGTGTTGGTCCCAGGATATTAGAGAGACAAGGTAGGTGACATAATATCTTTTATTGGACCAACTTCTGCTGGTGAGAAAGACAAGCTTTTGAGCTTACACAGAGCTGAAAAAGAGCTCTGTGTAGCTCGAGAGCTTGTCTCTTTCACCAACAGAAGTTGGTCCAGTAAAAGATATTACCTCATCCCCCTTGTCTCAATTCTTGAGCAGTACATTTGCCTCAATTTTTAATGAGATTTTTTTCTTTTTAAATGGCTATCTTGGCAGGCAAAGAGTTAGGTCACATTTGTATTTCTTGAAGGCTTTTTGTTTTATTAGAGGTGGAAAGTAGCATGATTTGTTACAGGCCCTTTCCAAAGCCTCCAGTTCTAATCAGGTTTGTCCCGTTTCCTGTACTTTTTATTTTCATTGCACACATCTACTGATACTTATCTAATAAAATATGTGTTGCCGTCTTTGAAGATGTGTAGTATGACTTCTCTGTGGCTGCTTGTAAGAGCAGTAGTTTAATAAACTAGCATTCAGTCTCCACAGATCTTGGTCAACATTTAAAAAAATATCTGCAGATTAAAAGTAGTTTGGGCTTCTCAACTTTGAACCTGATCCCATGAATTGTTGAGGGCCTTCTGCAAGGTGTTGAGTTTCAAGATGCTCAACATTTGTTAAGAGTTTAGGAATGTAGTTCTCAAAAAGGCTGATAGGAACAACAAAGAAAAGTCAGATGCCAAGATTTTCAGAAGTGACTAGTAATTGTGGGTGCCTCAATTTTGTGGGGCCCAGCTGGAAATACCTTAAAGGGAGCTGATTTTTCACACGTTGAACAAACACTCTGAAAATCAAGCCATTTTCAAGTGTCTCAGGTTGGGCCCTGAGTTTCGAAGATAATTGTCCATGTCACAAAGATACTGCATAATGCTACATTATGAGACGCCCTGTTTAGCAGTGGTCCAAGACTAGAATAGAAGATTAATATCAATATATTATACCTCTGAGCTTCTTTAGGAATAATTTGGGGACCAGATAATTTGCATAATCTTTGTAAGAGATTCTTTTTTTAAGACTCAGGTTTTTCTATACACATGCATATACTTCACTTTTAAACCCAAACAGTTAGTTAGAAATTGCTAAGTAAGCTATATTATATTTCAGGGTAGCTATATTATACAGATGTTGTCTACATTCACACAGAATATATGCTTCAATTATTTTTTTATTCCCATAATAGCTTATATAAAAAAGTCAAAGAAGCATATAAAATAATCAACAATTGAAGATGTCATTTAATGCATTAACACTTCCTAGCTACATATCATGCCAACTGTATAGATCCTCATAATATTATTCCTAGATGGAGCAATCGTAGCCCATAACATCGTGTTGTTTTTCTCCTTAAAAGTGAATGTAGGGCTGGTAAAAAGCACTGGAGATTGAAGTTACCAGCCACAGAACATATTTAGCAGACAGATTGCCCCACCAGTGACCCCAATCCTGTTATCAGCCTCTTAAGTCTAGGGATAAGAGTGTAGTTCATCCTATGTATCTAGTTTCCATGCCCATTCAGTCCTTGGCTTCTCTACTGCTCTTTGCACACAATTATGTTCTGTGGCACAAAGTGGGGCTACAGAGTTGAAGGGCTCTGGGCCTTTCAGATCCTACAAGTCTATGTCACCAGGCCTATTCTTATTGTCAGAAGGCATAGGTGACTCTTAAAGCAAGAACTGAAAGAATAGACATGGAATATTCATTTCTCTGTTGCTGGTGGAACCCAAACACACTTTTTTCCCTCATGGATGCAGAACAATTTATGAATTATCAGAGAGGAAGGCAAAATTTAGTTTTCACTTCAAAACCAGAAACTACTACCACTCTTGCATGACAGAACTACTAACATTCATTAGCTGTGTGGTTCAGGTGTAATAATAGAATTTTATGTTTGTATTAATATAATTTAAAATAAAACATAATTAGGTAGCATGTATTAAATGTATTGATGTATGATTTAATTATATTTTGCCAGCCACTCTTTTTAAATAACAAAAAGGAATGGCCTAATGGGCCATTGGTAAAAAATACATTAGCCAGAATTTGTGTCTGGACTGATTTTAAAGCAATAACAGGCCTTTAAGGGTCACCAATTTGTTATAGATTTAGCATTTTAAAATAAGTAAATAATTGTCTTTCTTTTGCATTGCAATTTGATGTTCCTGTTCAAAATGTTATATGTAAATTAATTCTATTGTGTATATAAATAAAAAATGTATGTGTTAAAAAATAAGTATAAAGGCCATAGCTAAACCAAATATACCAAAAAAAACCCCCAAAAAACAACCCCAAAACAAATACAAAAGCATCAAAAAGCTGCAACAGACACCTATTAAAATGTCAAAAAAGGCAAATTAACAACTCTAAAAATAAAACAGGCACCTATCAATAAAAACAAATTAGCTATAATAAAAAATTTTAATTTTTTTTTAAACCAAGTACTCGTCAAACAACAGTTAATTACAGCATAACAAAGCAAAACTCATTGGTCCCAATAAAAAACAATCACTATATAAACAGAGTGCCTTGCCATAAAACTTTGGGTTCGTCCTGCCAAGACTTACCCGAAGCATCGTGTCGCAACCGACGGAACCTGGCTCCTCCCTACCAGTGATCAACTTAGCTGGCCACTAGGTTGATCCGAGCTGGTAACTATAACATCGACTGGCAGGACAGTGTGCATAGCGTATGTATGTATGACTAAAAAGCATATGCTAACTGCTGTATTCTCAATAAATATGGCGTGTTGCCTTCTCCCCTATAAAAAAATATCATGTGCTTTGTATAATCATAACACAGGGAAGGCTTGGATGACTCAGGAGCACTGGTAATGGAACACTTTTCAGGGCTAGGTCACTTGCATAAATTTGGCCCACGGGCGGGCAGTAGTGATTCAAAGTTGTTAATATTTGATGGCTGTAGGAGGCCTCTGTGAAATGAGAGCTGAGTTAAACTAGCTCCTAGTGGACAGGTGTCAACATTACAAAAATGCTATCATGATTAGCTTTGTTGGCAATTTTAGCAGCTGGGTCATGGACTGAATGCTCATGGAAACTGAGCTTCAAGGTGTGGGAAACAAGGTGGGGTGAGGTAATATCTTTTATTGGTCCAACTTCTGCTGGTGAGAGAGACAAGCTTTTGAGCCACACGGAGCTCTTCTTCAGTTCTGTGTGGCTCAAAAGCTTGTCTTTCTCACCCACAGAAGTTGATCCGGTGAAAGATATTCCCTCACCCTCCTTGTCTCTTTCATATCCTCGGACTGACGCAGCTACAACTACACTGCATACTTCAAGGCTGGGGTGAGACACACTGGCACGACATTGGGAGGAGCTTGTTATGCCACTGCCCATGCTGTACCTCTGTGAAAACCGATGGGCTTCAGTTTCCAGCACTCTGAATTCAACACTCTTTGTAAATCCACTAAAGGAAAAAAATATAAAAAGATAGGGGCTGGCGACACAGCACTCCCTTCGCAGCCCATCTCCACCGCTCCTCACACAGTATTCTCTTTCATCCTGCAAATTTCTTTTATGCAACTCTAGAGAAAGGGAATGAAGTCCCTTCATTATTGCTGCCTCCTTCCTGTAAATTTTCCAGCTACCTCAGTCCCTTTTCTTACTGTTTTTATCATGAAGATAACTTACACACCTGAGAAATGTTATTTTCTTTTTCCTTGTAAATGATGCAAAGCAAATATCAAATGTTATCTTTGGTGCTGACACATGGAAATTAGGAGAGGTATTACAGTCCTATTCAGTCTTCTTTCCAGAGAAAACTGCTGGTTAGGTCAATTTACTTGGCTCAGTAAACTGCTTTAATCTTAACCTGAGGCTTGCTGCAGATATAGAGCAGCTGGCTCTAATGTCTTCATGCATGGTTGCAAGTAAATGATTTAATTTCTGTTCGTTGAGAGGTGGGAATTCAGCAAGAATGTCTCTTTTGAATGAAAACTTTGTGGGCTGATAATGGGTGAATAAGCAATGCCGTGTGATGGAGTAAACCTGGAATTACCACCTAAACTTTGAGGGACCAGGTTCACCCCTGGTGTAACACTATAGACTTCAGTGAAGTTGTACCCGCGATTAGTTTGGTCTAACAACCTCGACTATAAGAATTTAGAAAGGAAAAAGCAGGAGATGCTGTTGTTGCTTTTCCAGTGCTGAGAGCTCTGTTTAAAAGACAATATTCATAGCTTTCCGATGAAAACAAGACCAAAAAGGCTGAATATACTGACTGTGCAGCAGGCTGACCTTTTCCAGGATAAATGAGCCACCTGGGCACAGGCCTACAAGTTAAAAAAGCACAGCCTGTTGTGGAACTAGTTAATCTCCTACTGCATCCCCCAATACTATACCCATCAGGGAAGTTGCTATATGTACATATTGATAGCGGTGTGATACATAGATGTTATGGTACTTACTGTAGCAGATGGAATGCCCATCTTGCCCTCTACAGTGTCTCCACACACTGGGGGCTTGATTCTTCACTGCCTTGTGTATAATAACTTACACCTGTGCAAAACAAATGCAAACTGGCTGTAAAATGTTACCCAGCCAGAAGGACAGGTGCAGAGGACTGCACAAGGTACAAGACTACAAAGTACTGGCTTATTGATTCCAGCTGACCTTTTAGTGGAGAACAGGCCCACAATGTATCCTTTTCCTGCAGTTTGCCCAGGCATAAACTTTAGCTTAAGCTTTCTCCCCAAGCTGCACAAACCTGACCCGCCCAAAGAGCACTCTCTTTAAAGGAGGCAGACCTCTTCTCAAATCATTTCCTTCTGCCCGAGGGGGCAATTGAACCTAGGTTTCCTGCATCCCAGCTGAGTACGCTAACCACTAGGCTAAAAGTTATAAAGTAGGCAGTGGTGGCAGCACCACCACCTCATCTTGACTCCAGTCTCCAGAAGAGGGGTTCCTAGTTGTGACTCACAGGCAGAGCTAGGTACCTCCTGCAACCCAGACAGAGGCATCTAACTGTGAGAGGGGGTGGACCTTAACACACAACCCTGTTGTCAACATCTCCCATTGGTTAGCTTAGGTGGCTCTGCACCTGGTATGCTGTCTTTGTAGATCACATTCTTAGATGTCTTTCTCTCCCCATATGTTGTATAGGGAGCCTAGGCACCTAACTCAAGCTTAGTGGATCATATTGTTATTCCTGTGGTTTTCTATCATCTAAAAATTTGGTGTCACAATGTTCAGTGTAGCACTGCCTAAGTCCCTTTGTGGATCTGGGCCTGTCTTGCTAGTTACAGAAATATACAAAGTTTACTTCAGTTGTCAGGATCTGAAAAAGTTTCACTCACTACCACACACAGTAACAATGACTTTGTTTTGTATTTTCTAATTATAAATGCCATCATTGTAAAAACTGTGGGCTCAATCCCATAATTGTTACTATTACTGTCAGCTGGAGTTCATTGAAGCTGAAGGCTAAGGACAGCAGGATCAGCCCAAAGTGTGTTAGTTATATTTTACATGCAGCTTGGAAGCAGTTGAACGTGTAATATTTTGCTAAGCCACTTAAAAGTTCTTTAGAAGCAATTAAAAGTTTTGCCATATGCTACAGCATTGCTGCCCTTCATGCGGCTGTGGGTTACTTGTAAATAACTGTAGGTTACTTGTAAATCTTCAAGATGAATCATAGACGTCCTGAATATGTATATATATATACTTGTTCTATTCAGGACCCGACCTGTGAGATGCTCAGCACCCTCAGCACCAAAAGAAGTCCATTCAATTTGAAGGCTCTCAACACCTACCCTAATGAGGAGCCAGTATTGTTAGCTTCCTCAGAAATCAAGTACTGCTGTTTATAAATCCTTTGTGCCCTTCTTTCTCTCTATATTTATTAGGGTAGACAAACTTTCTTTGGGTAATTCATTATTGTTACTTCTCTCTACAATGTACAAAGAAGCAAATTCATCATTCCAAGGTTTGTGAAGCTGGACTGTAGGGCATGTCACTGTCAAGCTGGTTTCTTATGCTCTGACTAAAAATAGTTTGTGTCAGTGCTTCCCATTAACCATCTTTAGTTTCGGATGGAAACTTGACTGTCACTTCTACTTAATTGCATCATTTCCTAACATATAATGATGTGAACATTTTGTTTCACTAAATGTACTGTGTGTAAAAGCATTTTAACAAGACATAAAATGTTGATTTGTTTATTAATGAAACCTGGTATTCCACTTTCACTCAGTTGCCTACAATCCTTCAAAACAAACTGTCACAATTACCTATGTATTATTTCACTGTGCTCTTCTCCAGTCATTATTTTATAGTAATAGTGGCTCATTCTTTTTACAATTTTAATTGGATCCAAAATAAATAAATATAAATGTAATCTGCTAAAGTAGAGCTTCACTCTCTTAAATGTTTTAAACAATTAGAATATTTCACATCTGTAAATATGCTTTATTCCTAAAAGCCTATGTAATAGGCTAATGGGTCTTAATCTTTATTTTAGGGCTTTCCTTTACTTTCAGTCACTTCTATTGTGAATGGGAGCGTACAACACCACTTTCCAGCTGAGGTGCCTGTTATTGAAAAAGATGTTACTCTTGTTTCCACTGAAAAATTCTGAATTTCTAATTAGAAAAAGGAGCTGTTTATGGTTGTCTGAAGTGTCTGTTTAACAAGCAGTCATGCAGAAGTAGTACAATGTTGTAGGCTCCAAGTGTAAATAAAAGCAATCATGATCCAAACTCTGGGGTAAGTAATTAGAATAATAATTGAAAATAAAGAAGCTTTGTCAGTTTGCATTCCTTTTTCCAAGGCAGCTCAGGGCAAGTGTAGAAACTGATATATATATATCTATTTTAGTAAATACTCCAAAAATAAAAATCAAATCAGATTTATGAATAAGGCCTGACTACCAGTGTTTTGGGTTATGAAGGATTTACTTTAGGTTGTCAAAAATTATATGCTTTCAAATTATTTGCTTTAAAGCAATAAAGTTAAGCTTTATATTTAAATTCAGCTGCAATATACTACTGCGTGTTGTCTTTCAGTAATACTGTAGCAGTACATTCAACTTATTAGTCACTGAATGTTGTGTTTGATTAAAAAAATCCACTAAATGCCAAAGTAAATTTACAGTCACTTATTCTGAAGAATTTGTTTTCCCTCTGCTCTTGTGACATGGGATGGATAGCAATTCATGCTTTCTTTAAATTAGATTGAATTGTGAACTGAAATTGTTAGATGTATTTTTGAAGAGATGGTTTGGATACTCACAATGAAATTCAACCCAGTGAAAAGGATCTACATGAGGGACTTAAGTAGAGCTTAACCTGTGCAAAAGAACTTGTATGGCCTGTCTGCTCTGAGATGATTTTCACACTCTAGGCCAGGTCCTTGGGTCTGGCTGAGCTGAAATTTGCCCAGAATCCAAAAGGTATGTGGTAGGGCAAAGAAGGTTGTAGACAACCTGTGAGCTCCCCAATCCCCAGCATACGTCAGTGCAGCCTCAGAGCTGCTGTAGCTTGCACCAATTTGTAATGGCCATCATCATTTTGAAAGTTGTAGACAGAAGAACAAACTGCTTTTTCTGGTTCTTCATTCTTATTGTACTAAGCATGATAGCCTCTCCCAAGCAAATTAATTATTAGAGACTCTCAAATGATCTGAGGCTATAAGATATGTGGATGGCATCTAGTCTTTCTGGGGTTGGTGATTCTTGTTTGCAGGCTAATTATATAAATAACTGTACAACAGACATCTATTTTTCCTATTCAAATGTGTCAGCATAAGTTGGTGTGAGGTTAGTTCCACCTCTTCAACTTCAGTTTTGGTTGCTTTTTTCTTTTGTATGGGAGGAGGGTTTTTTTTAACCATTTTGGAATTTTGAAGTATATTCATGTCTGTTTAAGCATGATAATATCTGAACGAAAACTTGATCCTTTTTTGGCAGTAACTTCTACAGTGTGTGGTTGCCTTTGAATCAGCATTGAGGGCTGCCCTTTCCACTTCCCACTTCAATGGAACTACTGATGATTATTTTTTATGGGGAGTTTTTTAAAATTATTTCAAGAGGAAATGAAGAAGCAATGCTTGGGCTTTTTTTCAGAAAAGTTTGAAAAACTTAGTTTAAGGTTAACAGAAATGGAAAGCAGGTACGAGTCTCTGAGAGCCGCTCATAAGGTGCTTCTTCCCAGTATACAATGGATGCTATTGAGAACAAAGGGGACCGAGGGCTGGGGCTTGCCATGAAATGGAGTTCCTTTTCCTGGCTCTTTGTCACAGCCATTGCTGGTCCTTCGTGTGTGGGAATGAGGACATCCTCTTTCTAGCAGGGATAGAGAAGAACCAAATTTTCAAGTGAAAATAGTGGCATTTTCAAGTTAAGTGGCCCTGCCAAATATGCTACCCTGTTTTCACCGTACTGTGACATTTTCATCTATTTGCTTCTAAATTGGACAAACATACTTTGGGAAATATTTGAATTCAATAATTCAAAATTGGACAAACACCTAGCATTCTTCCATGCCTGGCATTGAAAATGAGAGGTGTGACTTAAAAATGTAGCATTTCTTGCTACATTTTTAAGACACACCTCTCATTTTCAATGCCAGGCATGGAAGAATGCTAGGTGTTGTGTCTCTGTCTCTCTCTCTCACACACACACACAGAGTGAGCAGTTACTCCTCTCTCTCTCTCTCTCTCTCTCACACACACACACACACACATACACACACACACACAGAGTGAGCAGTTACTCATCTCTCTCTCACACACACACACACACACACACACAGAGTGAGCAGTTACTCATCTCTCTCTCTCTCTCTCTCTCTCACACACACACACACACACACACAGAGCAGTTACTCAAATGTAGCGCTGTCAGTAATTGCCCACGAACATGAGTAGCAGGTTTACAGTCTGGATGTAAAGGAGCATTTAAGGCATCTATGGTCAGATTCTGACCATTTTATTCTCTCATCATTACTCTTCAGGTAATCCCAATGATTTCAGTATGATTTCTCATAGAGAAAGGTACTAGTCCAGGTAAGTATCAGCATTTTGACCCCATGGATAAAGTGATAGACTCCTAGAACCATTCTACTGTAGGAGCTGAGCTGTGCAGGACATTAATTCAAGGTAACCATTCAGACAGTAGAACACAAAATGGAAAACGTAGAAAACCCAAAAAGGTCCAAAAATATGCAGATTCTGCTGTTTTTACTGGCAGCGGGATCCTCAAATCGATTAATTTCATGGATTACCTATTCCCCTTAGTTCTCAAACTGAATGTTTAAAAAATAAGAAATCTACAGCAAATGCACTTACAAGAGTCCAGTATGGAGGAACCTGTAATAATAATATAGTGGGACATGTGGAAGAACCTACAATACCATTGTAGTGGAAGATATAACCCTGATCTCTCTCTCCAGCCTCCCAGGGCAGGATTGCAGCCTGAGAAAGCAGTTCCCTTTATTTAAAATAATAATTTTGAAAAAAATCAAGGTTTTGCTCTGCCCAGATTTTGAGCCCAGACACAAATGTCTGACAAAACACAATGGTTCTTCTGAAAACCTTTACAGAGGAAGGGGTGGAGGTCTAAGCTGTTTTCCGATCCCAACTCAGAGAATGATTTTCTGGGATCATATATCAACAAACAAACTTTAAGTGAAACTATGGGAACAAAACCAAGATGTGTCCTGGGCCAGTAATAATACTGTAACTAAGTAAGGATGATGCTGAAACTTGAATTTTCAGAACTGACTTTGCTGTTTATTTGTAATACTCCTTTTGAGATTAATCATGATAATTCTCTTTTATTTCTGTTTTTTCTTTCCTTTTGTAGCTAAACCTTTTGTCATACCATGACATTTCTCAATGCTGAAACTGATTGTCTCTGTTAGCTTAATTCCGCATACTGATGCAAACTGCTGTTATGAAGCTTAGGTGCAATTTATATGAATTTTGAGAAAAAACTGAATTGTTAGGCTAATAATAAGAAGCAAGAGGTAAGAAGGACTGTTGTTCAATTTACATCTAAAAGAAGCCATCATAAATATAGGTGACAGATATTTTGAAATTTATGAACAATTGTTATAGTGCTAATGACCCTACCTTGTATTAACATTTTGCCAAAATTGATTTGAGTCACTGAAGCAAGGGAAGCTTCAGGCGAACAAATCATGTTTGATATAGTAAATCTATTTTTAAAAAAGCAATAAAAATCCAGTGAAAGACAACTCGTGCTTTAAGTAAGCCATGGTTTCCCTTCTGTGGAAAGTGTTCCCAGTCATTTATTAGACAAAAAAGTATGTACTTCACAACACAAAATTATTTAAGGAAAGAAATGTCCTAGCTGTGTAGGTCCTATTGACCTATAATATACCCCTTTTATGTACAGGGTGCGCATTTGTCTCAAGTTACTAACCATAGGACCAGAAAATATATACCTCCAAATGGTACATCAGGGCAAGAACAGATTTGTTATTAATCCGATTGCTTGCTTTAATGTCCTGAGCGCTTTACACATTATCAGTGAATTCTTGTCAATCAGCTCACTAGTTATGATCTCTTTGGACACTTAAAAAGCCTTCAACAGAACAGAATGAGATTTTTGGCTTAATGAACTGAGGCAATATTATGTTGACCTCAAGTTTTAGGCTTGCTACAATTCTAAGAGCAATGTCCTGTGGCTTTAATTTGTATCACTGTTTATATCCATCTTTCATTCCCGCATAACCACTGAGACTTTGGAATAGCATTAAGATTGGGTACCCCCCATTTTTCTTTTGTTAAAGCCATTTAGGCTGGCAGCAAAGAAATACAAAATGTTGAAGACCTTAAAATATAAACAAGATGCGACATGCCAGGCCTTATTTTCCAACGATTGTAGGCTGGCCTCCGATTTTGAGTATGTGCTTAATTGTGCCCACAAAAGAGGGCAGGCATGTGCACATGTTTGTGCGCACAAATCAAATAGTTTTGCACTAAAAGAGCTCCAGTTCCCTATCAACAGTCGCACAGAAACAAGCGCGTCAACGGTCAGTTGGAATTTTCAGTCGTCAACACTATTCACTATTTTCACCAATGATCTGGAAGTATAAAATCGGTGCTGATATAATATGTGGATGACACAAAGGTTACTGGAGTGATAAATAATGATGGGAACAGGGCAGTCACACACAGTGACCAAGATCTCTTGATAAGGTGGGCCTGTTCAAAGAAAAGACATGTTAACACAGCCAAATGCTAAATTATACATCTAGGGACAGGGAATGCAGCCAGACCTAGAGAATGGCAGCTGTATCCTGGAAAACAGTGACTCTGAAAAGGATCTAGAGGTCAAAAGGGTCACACAACTCAACATGAGCTCCCAATAGATGCTGTGGCAAAAAGGGCTAATGTGATGCTTGGCTGTATAAACAGGGGAGTATTGAGTAGGGGTAGGGATTGATTTTACCCCTGTGTATATTATACTGCGGAGACTGATACTGGAATACTGTGCAGTTCTGGTTTCCACATTTTAAAAAAGATGTTGAAAAATTGGAGAAGGTGCAGGAAAGAGAGACACAAATTATCTGAAGGCTGGAGAAAATTCCATACAGTGAGAGACTTAAAGAATTAGATCTGTTTAGTTTAGCATAAAGAAGGTTGAGATTGTTGATTATAGTGTATAAGTACCTACATGGGAAGAAAATACTGGGTGCTAAAGTGATCTTTAATCTAGCAGAGAAAGGCATAACAAGAACCAGCGGCTGCAAGCTGAAGCCAGACAAATTTAAATTAGAAATTAGGTACCAATTTTTAACAGCGAGAATAATTTAACAATCGGAACAAACTACCAATGGAAATGACAGAAGCTTCATCTCTTGATGTCTTCAAATAGGCCAATACTATAACGGGGTTCAAAAGGGAACTAGATAGATTCATGGAAGATAGGTCCATCAATGGCTATTAGCCAGGATGGGCAGGAATGGTGTCCCTAGCCTCTGTTTGCCAGAAGCTGGGATTGGGTGACAGGGCATGGATCACTTGATGATAATGTGTCTGTTTATTCCCTTTGGGGTACCTGCCATTGGCCACTGTCAGAGGACTGGGCTTGATGGACGTTGGTCTGATCCAAGTATGTCTGTTCTTATGTTCAAATCAAAACTAGATGCCTTTCAGGAAATTGTGATTTAACCAAACTCAAGCTATGCTTTACTCAAACCCAAGTTATTGGGCTCAATATAGGGTTAACTGGGTGACATGTAATGGCTTGTGATATACAGGAGGTCAGACTAGATCAAGTAATGGTCCCTTCTAACTTAAAATTCTCTGAATCTAGGGGAGATGGACAGTTTTTAAATTTTTGGTTCTATTAGTGAGATTCCATGTGAGATCTGTTGAATGATTTCTACCAGATAGGATGCTCCAATAACCTGTTAAGAGACTGAGATGTGTTTAGATCTCTCCTTCATTCTTACCTGGGGGGGGGAGGTCTAAGTCACTTCTTGGGTTGGGCTTGAGGCCTGCCTCATGCAGTTTATTGCTATGAATGACTATTGGATTGGGATGCACATCTGGGAACACTGGTACCTAGCCATTGGCTTATGGACAATACAGTCTGACTCAAGAGGTCAGGAGCAACAGCCCCGTACATTGACTTTAGTCTGTACATTAGGGCTCATTCTTGCAGATCCTTTGTTTTTCCTGTGTATAATTTATTTTGTGTTCTTAATTGTCATGTTTAACTGTCTCTCTGGAAAACTGACATCTGAATGATGCGTGGTTTGAGTCACTTTGAATTTTTTTTATCCCTCTGAAAGGTTACTTGGGCTCTGTTACTGCTTATTTCAGCATGTTTAGTTTTGGGGGTTTTTTTTGTTTTGTTTGTTCATGAATGATGAATTCTTTCCTATACATACAGTGCCTTACCACTGTGTGTCTTCCTTTTGCAGTATTGTTCTGTTTGTAAAATGTTTTCATCCATGTTTTATGGCTGTCTCATCACTGGGAAATGCCAAACGGAAACATAAAAAACCACAGAAATAAATAAGGTTATTTTGCTTTTGGGCTATAAAGTTGTAAGTTCAAACCCTACTTTGGTGTAGATCTACACTACTGTGGATGAGTGTGCTTCCTTGTTATATGTGCCATCATTCAAATGAGATGCTAAATCAAGGTATCTTGGCAGTTCTTGGTTCTAAGTGAAAGATCTCCTAGTTCTTTTCAAAGAGAGAAATACTTTATTTCACAAGTCCCAGTAGCTGGGTTTGGTGCAGCAGGCATGGAGTGTGAGGGAAGGGATTTCTCTCCGTAGGCCATGGAGCTGTAGCAGTGCTGCACAGTGGCCACTAAAGCAGGCCACAGTTCAGGGGTGTAGCTATGGGTAGGATGGGTGGGCTGTGGCCCACCCACTTAGCATCCAGGCCCACCCCAGCACTATCCCCGCCCAGACCTGGAGGACACTGCATGCTGGGTACACACACCCCTGGCCCAACCAGAGGGGCAGGGACAGCAGCGGCACAGCAGTGGAGCACCTGAGGAGTGCATCATGCATGCGTGCACACACATGCCGCAGCAGGAGGAGGGCGGCTGGTTGGCTGACTGGCCCGCCCAGCAGCGGTGATCATCAAAATATGTAGGCCTGTTGCCTCGGGGAGTGGGGCCCGGCATGTGGCGGTGCAACAGGGATGGGTGCCAGGAGCCGTGCATGCTGCAGAGTGGCGTCTCCTCCTGGAGCTGGGTGCGTTCATGCAGGGCCCCAGGGGACCCCTGGCCAAAGCATCCATCACCCCAACACAAGGCCAGCTGGACTGGAGGGGGTGGGCAGAGGCTGGCCCCTGATCCCTCCTGCCCCCCTTCCCCTCTGCCCATCCAAATGTCCCATGTTAGCTGCGCCACTGCCACAGGTGCTTCCCACTAAGAGGGCTCAATGGTCAGCGGGTTTGTATAGCAGGAGATTCATGGTCTTGCCCCCGTTCCTATCCAGATCTGCCTCACCCAGGCTGCTACCCCCAGCTGTACAAGAATGAGCCAGAAGCCTCCTGCAAAACCAGGTTCCATAACACACCTCTGCATGCTTCCTTCCCTTCTGGCATGGCCTCCCCAAATCCTGTTCTCTGCTTCCCCTGGCACAGAAAACCCACACTTGTTCTGCTACAGCTGGGGCCCTAGGTAGCTGCAGAAGATGGGATAGAGTTCGTCACAGAGCTGAGAAGATAGAATCCTGGGATTTAATAAAATAAAAGGTTCTAATCTCCAGAACTGTACGTAAGCTATTGGAGAGTGTATTTATTTACATAGCAACTCAGCTACCAATATGTAATTTCTTCATCCTTTGAAAGTGCTTTGCGATATCTTTTAACATCAAAGATCCTACTGCATATAAAACCAAATATTTCAAGTAGAGGGAATTCAGAATGTTGCAACAAGAAGGCACGTTAAATCATGCAGAATAAAACCTACTGTCCTTGTAGATGTTTTGCTATTACTGTTTGTTGCAAACAACTCATTTGCTGATCAGATATAGCCAGACACAGACATGAGACAGACAATATTAGGATCTCATCCATTGATTCTGTATAAGAGCTGAGAAGTGAATGTGACATTCTTGGTGCCTGGTTCTAAGCAGCTTTGCCATCTCAAGAGATTCAGTTTTTCTTCAAGTGCTTGCTCATGTCCATTCCATGCTAGGCGTGTGCACACCACTTGCACTGTTACCGGACATTTTTCCCTTAGTGGTATCCGGTGGACCAGCTCTAACATCCTCTTGAGCTGCACACGTATGCACCAGTATAAGGGATGCCACTGGCCCTGGACCCTCTTGGTTCCTTCTTACCATCGGGACAGTTGCTGGAATGACCCTTTCTTGCTCTGGCAAGGTTTCTTCCCAGTGGTTTCAGACTCTGTCTTCATTCATAGTGTTAATAGTTTACTGTATATAGTTTTTGCAAGTAGTGGCAGTGTATATAGTTCCTATCATTGAGAGACTTTTCACCCCAGGGGCCAGGCATGCCCTAGTTCCCAGGCTTCAAGCCTTGTGCCTCTTGTGGCAAGCCTATACCTGTGAGTGACCCGCACTCCAGTTGCTTAAAGTACTTGGGGGAAACTCATGTAAAGGACAAGTGCAAAATCTGTAGGGACTTCAGACCCCGCATTAAGAAAGACCAGGACATCAGGCTATCCTCGTGGAAGCTGCCATCAGAACTACTGCTCTGATTCTGTGCTGAGGACTTCGGCGTCAGTGTGAAGCGCTCCCCCAGCACCAAGCTCTTCCTGGCACTGTTCTCCATCGCTGGTGCTGAGGACAAAGCACAAAAACCAGCACACTGAGAGAGGGCGCTCACCGGTGCAAAAGAGAGACAAGCGGGGAGGGGGAGTGAGACCCGCACCAGGTTGTTCCTATACCCCGGACCTGTGTCATCACCGTCAGCTCCACCAAGGGCATTGAGTCCAGTGCAGGATCCTCCGCTGACACCAGGCAGCCACCATGATACCAGTGGGCTGCTGGTGCCGTCAACCCCAGAGGCTTTACAGGCCGCTAGGGACCTTCTCTTTCTTTCAGTTCCTTCAACCCCACCGGGGCACCTACCAGCTCCGGCATCCGGAAGCAGGAGGGAACAGGGTGCATCAGGCACCTTCGCAGCACCACACAGGGGAAAACCCCTACTTGATACCAGCATCCCATTCCCTGGCACACTACCGGTTCCTGGAACTCTGGCACTGTATGGAAGTGGAAGCAGATACCACTCCACCGTGGTTGCTGAGAGAGAAATCCTCTTCGGAGCCTAAAGGGGAACCCTATGAACCCCTGGTACCCAGCCTATGCACCACCAAGCTTTACTGCTGGTCACCCGGTGGGCACCTGGCCAGCAGGTTGCTGGCCAATGCAGTGGCCCTACTGTAACCCCTGGGGGTTTCCCCCCATACTGGTGCCTTCCTCCCACCACTCCTACTTGATGGTCTCCAAGAGACAGGTTACCGCTCCTTCCTGCTTGGCACTGGATCCAGACTCTGGTACCAAAGTCCAGGAGATGCCTCCAATGGACATAGTAGAGGCAGAGGAAGGAGCCCCTCCTCCATACAAGCCTCAGCCTCCCCAGATGAGGCTGTTGCGGGTCCCAGAAGCCTACTTCTCCAGGACAACTTCAGGGCCCATCAGGATCTTCTGAAGTGGGTTGCTTCAAACCTGGGCTTGGAGCTCAAAGAGATATCGCACAGCCTTATTTATATCCTGGCTGTAGCAGCTCCGTCCAAAGTGGCCCTGCCTATCAGTGAGGTGGTGATGGGACCAGTCAAGGCCATATAGCACACACCTCATTGTCTGGCCCCCACTTCAAAGAGGGCAGAGAAAAAGAATTACGTAGTAGCAAACAGGTTTGATTACCTGTGCTCGCACCTTCCCCCAGTTCCCTGGTGGTGCTAATGAAGGGGACAGGGAGGCCAGTTGACTGCTACCCTGAAACAAAAAGATGCTAAGAAACTGGACCTTTTTGGAAGAAAGGTTTATTCCAACTGTATATCGCCAATGAGCTTTGCTGGGGAGATACGATTTTAATCTATGGGACTTCCTGAATAAGTTCAAGACAGGAGTTTGCAACCCTCTTAGGAGAGAGTAAGAACGTGGCCAGGACTTCTCTCCAGGTGGCTCTGGATGCTGCCGACTCGTCAGTCTGGACAATGGCCTCCACAGTCACCATGAGGCGCTGTTCCTGGCTCCAGTCCTTCAGCCTTCCCCATGAGGTTCAACAGTCAATCCAGGACATCCCATTTGAAGGCTCCTCCCTTTTCTTGGAGCAGATGGACTTCATAGACTGAAGGACTCAAGGGCCACAGCCACCATACGATCCTTAGGCCTGTATGCCCCATCTGCCTCCAGAAAACATTTCAGGCCCCAGCAGCCTCCTCGGTTCTAAGGATCTCCAAGACAGGAGCCCTACAAAAGAAAAGGCAGAGGTTATAATTAGCGCCAACCACTCCCATCCACCTCAGCCTTCCAGTTGGGGCCTCAGAGATACTCTGGCAGCCTAAGCAGGCCTTTTGAAGGTGCACCTGAGGGTGCTGTACCAGTCACCATTTCGGATTCTCCTCCTCCCCCCACACCTTCATTTTTGGACAGTGTGTCACTCTCCAGCCTGGCTAGGGCATCCATAACATCGGACCGATGGATCCTGAGTACAGTGATAGTTGGATATACCCTTCAGTTTTTATCCACCCCTCTCTCTAACCTCCCATCCCCATCTCTCTTTAGGGACCCTTCTCATGAGCAACTCCTTGTCCAGGAAGTGCAATCCCTTCTATGTATGGGGGCTGTGGAGGAAGTTCCTCAAGACTTGAGGGGGAAGGGGTTTTACTCCCAATATTTCCTAATCCCAGAGGCAAAAGGGGGGCTCCAGCCCATCCCAGATCCATGTTGTCTCAACAGATATCTCAAGAAACTGGGGTTCCGCATGGTCTCCCTGGCCCTCATCATTCCCTCCCTGAACCCAGGAGACTGGTACGCCACCCTCGACTTAAAGGATGCATACTTTCATATTTCTATATTCAGTGGCCACAGAAGATTTCTTAGATTTCTAGTGGATCATCACTATTACTAATTCTCTGATTCACCGCCCTTTCCTTCAGCCTATCAGCAGTCCCACGGGTTTTTACAAAGTGTATGGCGGTTGTAGCCTCCTTCTTCAGGCAGTGCGGCTTTCCGGTCTACCCGTACCTCAATGCATGGATGATCAAAGGTCAGTCGCAGGCTCAAGTGCAAGACAGCATCAGCACAGTCCAAACCACTGTCAGGGCACTGGGCCTGCTGATAAACAAGAAGAAGTCAACTCTTGTTCCAGTTCAGAGAATAGAATTTACTGGGGCAGTGCTCAACTTGACCCAGACCATGGCAAACCTGATATCCAAGGTCATATGCCACCGAATCATGACAGCTTGAGTGTGTCTCAAGCTACTGGGTCTCATGGCAGCTTGCACTTACATGGTTCGGTATGCCAGGTTATGCCTTAGGTCGCTCTAGATGTGGGTAGCATCAGTATACTCCCTGAGCAGACACCACTTGGACTCAGTACTTATGGCCCCTCCCCTGGTCCTCGGCTCCCTAGGTTAGTGGAAGGAACCAAGGTTGGTAATGATGAGGGTGCCCTTCATTGTCCCACCGCCATCAGTGTCTTTAGTCTCAGATACATCAGACCTAGGGTTTAGAGCCCACCTCAGAACTCAGGATCTCTGGTCCTGGGAAGAACTCTCCCTGCACATAAATGTCAGGGAGCTTAGGGCAGTGTGCCTGGCTTGCCAAATGTTCCTTCCCCAGGTCTCAGGCAAGGTGGTTCAAGTCCTGACAGGCAATACAGCAGCCATGTTCTATATCAACAAGAAAGGAGGGGGGTCTGAGCCTCTGCCCTGTGTCAGGACGCCATCAGTCTATGGGACTTTTGTGTGAGACACTTCATTCATCTCGAGTTGTCTCACCTCCCGGGAGCCCAGAATGTGTTGGCGGATCACCTCAGCAGGTCCTTCTATCACCACAAGTGGTCTCTTCACTTGGAGGTCATCAGTGGCATCTTCCAAAGGTGTGGGGGCCTTCCTAGGTGGACCTGTTTGCCACCAGGCAGAACAGAAAATGCCATCAGTTCTGTTTGCTGCACAGGCACAGTGTAGGCTCCCTCTCCAACACCTTCCTGCTCGAATGGCCAGATCACCTACTAAATGCCTTTCCCCTGATCCCCTTGGTTCACAAGGTTCTTCTAAAAATCAAATGGGACAAGGCAAGAATTATCCTGAGAGCACCAGCGTAGCCATGCCAGCATTGGTTTGACACACTTCTGGACCTCTCAGTGGCAGCTCCACTCTCACTTCTACTCCTCTCGGACTTGATTTCACAAGATCACAGCCAGTTGCTTCACCTGAACCTCACCTCCCTGCACCTAATTGCATGGCTGAGCCCTGAAAAACAGGTCTGCTTGGAATAGGTTCGACAAGTCTTGCTAGGTAGTAGAAAGCCTTCCACCAGGTCTACCTACTTGATCAAATGGGAACATTTCACTTGTTGAGCCTCTGAATGGGATCGCTCTTCATCTCTATCTTTTCTTCAATCTATCTTGGACTGTTTGCTCCACCTAAAGCTGCAGAGTCTAGCACTTTCTTCTATTAAAGTTCATTTAGCGGCCATATCAGCCTTTCACCCCCCAGTGAGTGGCAGATTCGGTTTCTTAAGAGTTTGGAAAGATTCTGTCCTTGGGTTCATGAACCGACCCCTCCCATGGAACTTAAACCTGGTCCTGTAGAGGCTTGGGTCCCCCTCTTCAAGCCGTTAGTATCATGCTCTGTAAGACTTTTCTCCTGGAAGGTCACCTTCCTGATGGTGATCTCCTTGGCCAGAAAGGTCTCTGAGATCAAGGCCCTTACATCAGAACCACCTTACATGGTGTTCTTCAAGGACAAGGTCCAACTGTGCCTCCATCTGGCCTTCCTACCAAAGGTGGTATCACAATTCCACAACAACCAAGTCATTTTTCTACCTGTCTTCTTCCCAAAACATCACAAAAGCTCTGAGGAATGACAGCATCATACATTGGATGTTAGACAGGCCCTCACCTTTTATAGTGAGAGGACTAAGTCCTTCTGCAATGCTTTGTAGCAATATTGGAAAGAATAAAGGCTGCTCGTGTCAACCCAAAGAATCTTGTTCTGGATAACCACCTGTATTCAAGCTTGCTATGAACAGACAAATTTCTCATCTCCAGCCATCATGACCACTCATTCCACAAGAGCCCAGGCTTCATCAGCAGTGTACCTCACACAGATACCAATCCAGGACATCTGCAGAGCCTCAACCTTGTCATCGGTTCATACCTTTGTGACTCAACACGCCATCACCTAACAGGCCCCAGATGATGCCAGTTTCAAGAGAGCAGTGTTGCAGTCAGCACATCCATAAACTCCAAGCCCACCTCCTGGGGTATTGCTTGTGAGTCTCCTAACATGGAATGGACATGAGCAAGCACTCTAAGAAGAAAAAACAGTTACTAAGCTTTCATAACTGTTGTTCTTCGAGATGTGTTGCTCATGTCCATTCCGTGACCCACCTTCCTGCCCCTCTGTCGGAGTTACTAGCAAGAAGGAACCGAGACGGTGCGGGGCTGGCAATGTCCCTTATACTGGTGCAGATGTGTGCAGCTCCAGAGGGTGCTTGAGCCAGCCTAATGGATACCACTAAGGGAAAAATCTCCAGGAACAGTGCACACGGCACACACACACCTAGCATGGAATGGACATGAGGAACACGTCTCGAAGAACAACAGTTACGAAATATTAGTAACTGTTTTTCTTTCTTAGTCACATGGCTGGGAGCTGACATCAAGGCATGCTGGACACTTATAGCCACTGTGATAGATCCTTCTAGATTACAATGATAGCTTAGACATATATGAGGGAGTGTGATTAAATTGGAAAAAAAATTGTCTCAAAATGAAGGGACAAGTTTAAATTCCTTAACCTCCACTTGGATTGGCTGATTCTTGGCTTCAGGAATGCAAGAGCTTCTTGGCACATGCCCTCACTGGGGTCGAGCAGGACGTGAGAGAGCTTGTGCTGGGACGGTGAGAATGCTACCTCTTGCGGGGGGCTAAGGGGGAGGGGGATGTGCAGCATTCCAACAGATATAATTAATGACAAGTGTTGTTGTCTTTCTACTGTGCCATCTACCCACCGGCTGCCTGGTGCTGATCTCTTGAAGTCCTGTTGACCTCTCCAAAGTTTACTTTAAAAATAAACCATTTCTTTTCCAAAATTTCTGCGAGTGAGGCGACTTCTCATTCAGTGTGCCCAATAGGAAATACTGTGCCCATGGCCACTCCTGAATGACCAACCCTAAGTGCTTAACTTAACCTGTCTTGGGATTGGGAAAAGGGAAGCTAGTAACAGAAAGCGATAAACCTATTAAAATCTGACAGACTCTGTTTTTTTGTTTCAAAATCTTTTATTTTTACAACTAAGAGTATTCAGCAAATTGGCCTTACTCGGTGTCATCAGTTTGTATCCTGCCCAGGTTGGTAAAAGCCTACAGTTGTTCCCATGTGATGAATATTCAGTGGCAAGCCTGAGAAGAGTTTGCAGTTTCAGTCCAATTCCTCATCAAATAAATTGCCAATTGAATTGGCTTATTTGTTGGCAGACTTACCAGACGCAGGGTCTGATTCTGTGTAGATGCTGGGTGTTTTAAACACATAAATGCAAGGTAAAAAAAAGATGAACAGGCTAGGGAGTGCACGGGAATCTCACTTTCATGAGAGTGCAGCTACCAAGCTACTCTTGCCTACTAGCAGGAATAAGGCTGAAAAGGAGAGTGCATGGCTAAACTCCTCATTTGCATAATGAAGATCACAGATTAGTCTGTCTCCACAGCCAGGTCTGCTCTGCGCCTTCACCTCACCCTTTATTTACCCTTTGCTTGACAGCATCCAGTAGACACACAAACTTATTTCCACTCAATGTAAAGAACCAGGACTAGTGCTTAGCCTTACTTGTGCCTGTTGAGGTTTTCCCAGGATCATAACTGTCCTGGAAAATCTGTAAGGGTGTTCAGTACACACTGCCAGCTGTCCAGTTTTATGGGCTCAGGATCATCCTAGTTGTCCAGATTTTTTGTATCTCAGAAGTGGCATGTGTATGCAGTAGGCATGGAAAACTTGCAAACTGAAGGCCCAACAGTGAAATGGGTATGGAGACAGATCTGTCTTTACACTGATAGAGGTAGCCACTCCAAAGCAAGAATGACACATGGTAGACTTGGAGGGAAGCTATCCCATGCTGCACCTTTTCTGTAAGTACTAAAGCTTTGTAAGAAAAATGCCCTTTATATCTATGAGAAATCATTGATTTTTGCTGCTTTTTCTTGGTAATGAATGGCTTTCCCATGCTTAATGGTTTTGTAAAGAGTAAAGAAAAAATATTGCCTAGCATTTTCACGATTTCTTCCCACAAATCCAATAGAATTTTGTGACTTTCTTATATCCAAACTTTCCTGTCCCTCAAAACCCATCAGCTTTGGGCTATTCCTTAGAATGTGCACATATTATTTCTCTCTGGTGTTAATCTTCCTTTGTCCTCCATGCTGATCACAGTGCCAAACCTGAATAGCTGGGCTGCAGAATCATAGTGCCACAGGGACGCATAGGGAGGCTGAGGAGTTGGGACTGGAGCTACTGTGCAGTCTTTACACCAGAGCTGATGCCACAGTAACCCCTGCCACTCCTACTCCCCAATCTGTAATGGCTAATAAATCTGCTTAGCATTTTAACCATTAGACCCACCACACACACACACACTCCTGCCCTGGCCCAGCACCTAAGCCCCCATTGCACAGTGATACACAAGGTGCTCATCATACAGAGAGAGCATCTGTAGAGACTGCACAAACTGAAGGCCTGCCCCTCGCCTCACATAGCAGAAATTTACTGCTTCTGTTGCACCTTGGCTGCTCTGCAGCTGCTGTGGGTAGAGATTGCCCCTTTAAGATTGCACATGTGTATTGCTAATTATAATGCACCATAACTCACAAATATTAAAATAAATTCACAAGTCCATTCAATAGTGCAATCTTGCATTCAAAATATTTGTATCCATACAATTAACCTCACATGCCAAATTATTACAGTCTCTTCCCATTAAGCAGGGGGAGACACAATTTGAATTGCAATTAAAAAGAATTTCTTCATCGATATTCTTATGTTTTGTTTTTAGAATTGTTAGTTCAAAAAACATTTCCAAATCTTTGGGAAATAACATAACTTTAAATCCATATATACGATGAGCTTTAATAAAATGATGACCACAAATAAAACACACAAGGGAGCTCCTAATTGCTAGCAGCAACAAAGGCATCATTTTCTGCCATTTTCTAACCCTTTTATTAGCTGAAACTTTAATCTTAAAAGAAATGCATTTAGTGGATTAGACACACAATTTCTGTTAACAATGATAAGAGTTGCACAACAAATAGCCAGATATGCTGTAAAGGAGACCTGGAAAGCATTATCAACTGTTAAGACAGAGTAGGTCTTATTGTATATGTTTGTAACAGGAGCATATATGGTAGTGAGAGTGAGTGGCAGGCAGCCTTGGTACAAATGTTCTGTATACAAGAGATGTTTTCTTTGGATGGTGATTTTCTAATTAAAAAACTAAAAAGATTCTTACCAGTTAATGTGTTTGAACTTATGGATTGTTAGAGTTCTGTGGATTGTTAGATTTTTCTGTCTAAGACAGGTCAGTCTTATTAGCTACTGCTCTTTCCTTCTTTTACCGGAAGATAGATCTCTTACTGTGTTTGAATGATTGATATGCATTTGCTAATTGTTGAAACTTCGCTGGAAAAGACTAACAAGCTTTGTCAGTTCATTACTGCTTCTTTTGTTTCCTTTTTTGTGATGAATAGCCATTGTTGATACCCAGTCAGAATCCTTTCCGTTGCAACAGAAAGGCAGGAATGGAGTTAATGGTAAGGGAATATAAAAAAATTAATAATTTTTCAGTTTTTTTCTGGTTTTAATAAAATAACAGATATAAAATTGCTTGAGTTATCAGTTCCCATACTATACAGCTGGAACCAAATAGGTCTTTTTGCTTTCCACAGCATTTTGGATCACATTTTCTACTGTGTATGGGAAAATATTTAGGGCTCACAATGCCCTAACTGCAGTGGAACCACACCAAGAAATGAAGTTATCATGAGTGGCAAGAAGTTTTTAGGGAGTGATCATAGAATAACAGTAATATGACCTGGGAGTTTGCAAACTGCATGGAGCACTAGCCTAAACCCCTACCTATATAGTGTTCATATGCATGGTATTTAACATGGGGAAAGGGAGCAGGCAAACCCTAGCTGCATAAGTGGCTCATGCGCTGCCTCTAGGTTTAGGGCTAGTCTATACACACACTTTTGCACCAAAATAATTAAATAGTTTTTCATTTGCCAGTCTCGTTTGTCTGGACAGAGGGGCAGCCAGGCCAAATGTGAGTGGCTTTGTGACCCCATGCATCAGGTCACAATGCTACTCACTGAAATTTGGCCCCTCTGTCTATACTGATGAGAATATATCTTTAAATAATGAGGAGGCACAGTCTCACATAGCATACAAACATGAGGACAGAAATGGGCTAGAACTAGAGTAGGTTGAAATGGGATAGGCAATGGGAAGCCTTCTCTTTTACTTCTGATCTCAAAGTCTCATTTTCTGATTAGATACCTGCACACAATAGGATAATTATGCTCAGTGTGGGAATTAAACAGTGGTCTTTCTTCAAGTTTTAAATTGAGGATTTCTCTTTTATGGGAAGTATGATTAGACAAATGTAGAAATATTCTTAGTGATGGTCATTCCAGTGATTCACTTTATTTTTAATTCGAACTAATGGAATGCAATGATATGCATATTGACATTGTTTTATATTATAGTTTGCGTGTACGGGATGGTCTTCTCTGGCTGTATAATCAATCCTGTGTGTAGAATCTCCCTGGTGGTTTGGAGAGAGTTTATGAGCCTTTTAGCTTCAGGAGTTTGGTTTACTGTGTATGGCTGAGGCAAATTCCATGGTGGAAGAAATGGATCCCCTCTTCTCCACTTAAACATTTGTCCTAAGTATGGCTTGACATTAGATTTCATTTATGCCTGAAAGACATTAATACTGTTTTACTTTCAAATATGTGTGATTATAAGAGTATTTACTTTTCTCTTCCCTTTTGATAAGAGAGGGAGAGTTTACAAAGTTAGTGGTTAATTTATTATATGAGTGTGTGGTTTACATGACATAACATATACCTTATGTGTTAGATTCCTAGAACTAAGTTGGAGTGGGCATAAGTTTTTACCATCTTCTGCCATGTAAATCACAGCAATATTTGCTGTTGTGTTGTATATATGTACTGGTTCTGAGTAATTTTCCCTTATTATGGCTGGATAAAGATATTTGCAGCCCATTCTTGGAAACCCTTTCTCATATCCTTACACACATGAGTAGTCCCCTTGGAATCATGTGTGTGAGGACTGCTTGCATGATTAAAGACTTGGTCCCTGTGTTTGTTATAAAACTTTCAGTCCAGCTGTTATTTGAAAAAGCATTTTTAAAGTAAGAATTTTTTGCCATGTACAATACTTGTGATCAGACAAACCAGCAGATATCCTGAGTACAGCATAAATGACTGACAGACTGTTCTGTAACTAGCAACATTTTGAAAGAAGCTTTTTTTGACAGCTATAATTAATGAGTTTTAATAATAAGTGTAAAGTAGGAATGATAAAATAGCAGTTGACAGACCTTGCAGCCTAAAAGGCAGCTGTTCGGGATAGTTGTTGGACATACATCTACATTTTTTAATGTAACTGTAAATGGAAGAAAAGCAGGTCTACAGTTGTGGAGTTCAGCTAATGAGAGTCAAGCAGAGTCTAATCTGTACTGCTGAACTGCCAGTTGGAGAGGTTCCTGCATTTAAGGGATCAACATTCCCAAGGAAATCTGGTACCTGCTTGTTGATGTGTCTGGATAATCACCTTACAAACCGTACTGCACAGTATGAGAATTTAACTCAACAAATGTATATACAACCTTTTTTTTTTTTTCTGTTTGGAAGTTAGAATGGGAGCCTTCATTGAAACTAATGTAAGTGCCAGATCCTGCCCTCCTTATTATTACTCTTATCATTTTTAATTTATATTGCAGTAGCAGCCAGAAATAGAAGTTAATGTTTGCAGAACAAATTCAGGTGCATGCAGTCAATTCCCATTGAAATCAACATATTGAAGTAAATAAGAGTTGCATCTGAGAGTGCAGTTGGCTGTTGGAGGATATTGTTTCATCAGAAAATTGGCATTTTAATAGGTAAAAAGTACAGATGAACAAAGCTGCCTGCTCCCTTACTAAATGAATGAAAGAGTTGGCGTTGATTTCCTTGAGATGTAGACTTATTTTTTAAGATACTTCAAAAATAGTTGAAATGGTGTACAAAATAACAATATTAGAATAGGCTAAAACACTTACATGTTTCTAAAGCTTTCCTACCATTTTATCATTAAACTATAAAATTGATATAGGTCAGTTTAGCAGGGCCAGTGCAAGGATGTTTCATGCCCTAGGCGAAACTTCCACCTTGCGCTCTCCCTTGTCCCTGAGCCCCCGCCCTGAGGCAGCCCCCCCTCCAGCGGCAGCTCCCCCCCTCCTCCCTGAGGCGCCCCCCCGGCAGCTCCCCATCCCCCACCCTCCGCCCTGAGGCACCCCCCCCGCCCCAGCTCACCCCTGCTCCTCGCACGAGCACCCTGAGCACACCATCACTGCTTCACTTCTCCCGCCTCCCAGGCTTGCGGTGCCAATCAGCTTAGGTGCTGCAAGCCTGGGAGGCGGGAGAAGTGAAGCAGCCACAGCGTGCTCGGGGAGGAGGTGGAGCAGGGGTGAGCTGGGGCAGGGAATTCCCCTGTGTGCCACCACCCCCCTCTTACTTGCTGCAGGCAGCCCTCCCCATGCTCCCCTGCCCAAGCTCCCTCCGCCTAAATGCCGGCGGCGACTGGGGCAGCCAAAGATCCGGCCACTGCAGTCGCTGCCGAAGAAAATGGTGCCCCCCAAATCCTAGTGCCCTAGGCAACTGCCTAGGTCACCTAAATGGTTGCACCAGCCCTGCAGTTTAGTCATTTAAGTGAGGAACAGGCAGCTTGCTATTTAATTTTCTTTTTAACCCTGCTCTTGCAGGGTATTTCAACATCCCTTAAAGGTGAATTTCAAACCAAAGGAAAACCCTAAGTGCTTGTCTTTTTACTGCTCCTTTATGATGAATAAAGACAGGCTATGTTTTTAATTATATTTATTTTCAAATAAAATATTTTAAAAAAACAGTCAATCAACATGAATACAATCTTCCAAGGAGCAGTGGGGGAAACTGGAGCTTTCTGCTGACATTGGAAGAATCAGTTCTTGACTTACCTTTTTCTTGAAGAACACAGGCTCTCTTTGGAGGATCTGGAATATGTCCTTACACCTGGAGTTTGAAATCTGCGCTACTGTTCTCCCAACCTCAGATTTGACATCTACTCTCCACCCCATGGGGTCTACGAGAACTGCATCTCAGGTTTCAACCTCCAGCTTTGGTGTTGCATTCCTGGTCCTCCAAAGATTGCCAGAGTCCTCCAGGAAAAAGAAAGTAGTTAGGACTTGATGTGTCTAATGTTAAAAACAGGGGGGGGAAACCCTCTCTTAAGATAACGAACTTTGCAGCTGTCTTTTTACATTGCAGTGAAGTAGTAAAGGACAGTAACAAAACAAAAATGTGTCATTTTATAATTCACCTCTCTCACTCCCAAACACTGAGAATTGGGATTACTGGATGCTACATTCTAGCAGAGAATGTATTAGAGCTTAACAGCAGGAGCAACAAGGACCAGAAACAAATGTGCTTTCTATTTCATTTTCCCAGCTGAAATCCTGGATAGACTTTGTTGGCTTTAAACCTTTTCATTCAATGAAAAATTCTAACCAGAGTGTTTCTTCTGAATCACAGTCACTTTAAATGAGACATACACAGCACTATAAATTAGCATTGAACAGGGGTTTTCTTTGTTTAAAACACTTGAAAATTGCTTAACTGTTAACTACTATAAAGGGGTTTCAAAAATACCTGGAATTCACTCGGAAGAGTGATGCACAACTACTGAGGGGAAGAAAGAAAATTTACCCCCAAAAGTTACCTATTTAAAAGTGTGGAAAATAGTAAAAATACCTAATGTGTAGATAGTGGTTTTCATATGTAGATCTCAAAGTGGCAGTACAAAGGAGGTAAGTAGTATTTTGCCTGTTTGATTTACACATGGAGAAAACTGAGGTGAAGTGACTTGTCCAAAGTCTTACAGCAGTGCCAGTGTCAAAGCCAAGGTCTCTAGTGCCCTTTTCACTGAGCTTCAACGACAAGCAGTCAGTTGTGGGTAGAATACTGAGATCTTAAGCATCTCCATAAGACTTTGATGTAATTTTTTCAAACTTTAGATCTAGGTGCAGAGAAACTGGAATGAGGAATATGGTGTTGTGCATACCCAAGTGGAGGCAGGGAGCCAACATAGTGCTGTTATAATGATAAGTTAATATTCTTATATCACAGAAATGTAAAGAAAATATATGAGCCAACATGCTTGTCCCTGTACATGAGATCTGAGTTCATTACCACACTCCCTGAACTGTCTACGGCTGGGAGCATGCACATTCAAAGGAGAGAGGACACTCAGTGTCTTCTGAGTGAGGCTTATAAAGGCACGGACTGGCTTTGGTGGGAGCCATGTGCAGCCATCAACCCAAGAGAATGTCTTTAACGGTAGTGGCAATAAGCAGAGGGTGGGATCTGGAGGATTTCCAACTCCAAAATACCTCTGTGTGTCTGTGTATTGTGGGACTCCTATTGGAAATGTGGGCTCCTAAACAGCTTGTCCAAATCCCATGTGACCTGAGGATGGACTCTGTGTAACTCGAATGCTTGTCTCTCTCACCAGCAGAAGCTGGTCCAATAAAAGATATTACCTCACTCACCTTGTCTCTCTAATATCCTGGGGCTGACAGGGCTATAACACCACCATATAGTATTCATAGTGACAATTCAGCATGTAGAATGACCATATATTGTTCAAACCAGGCTCTGTGTGTTTCTTTAGTCTAATTTATGCTAACAAACTATGCTAAGAATATGCCATCAGCATTAGAAAAATGAAACAAATTTGGAGTTTGAAATTGCTATTGAAGTTACTGTACTTGTCAGTCACTATGATCTGACAGTCAATGTCTCCAATCACCTTTCTTATCTCTTGACACACCTCTATTTTCTCCCTGCTCTGTCATGGACATGCACCTTTTTGGAAGCCATGGATCTGTGTGTATATTTTACCAGTTTAGAGGGGAAAAATGGGAGGGCAAGAGAGAATTAAAGTCTTTAGTAGTTGGGCTGCCTTCCAGCAATTTTCTTTAAACCAAGCTTTGGCCTTTTTCTGTCCCTTTGAAATAGACCTGGCTTGGGCTGAACCTACACTTCCTAGCATCTGGGGATGAGCAAAAAGACTATGTACCACCATAAAAAATGAACTTTTTTAAAAAGCATACAGCCATGATAATGAAAACAAAATAAAAGCAAAAGTTGCCAGCTGCACAAACAGCACTCGCCCAGCAGCAGTGGTCAGTGATTAGGAGTGCCCAGTTCCTTGTCACATTGGTGAGAATTTGTAATTATAATAGCACATTGTGTGTATCCTTTGTAACAAAACCAGTTCAGTCTGCTACCCTGATTTATGCAAGGGGAAAGTGAGTCTGAGCCTGGCTTTGCTGAGTGCCTCCATCTCCCATTGATATCAGTGGTGGGACAAGGAGGATCATTATCTCGAAGGATCAAATCCTGGGAGGGCAAAGGGGTCTTCTCTTTGAGATGCTCAGCACCCTCTACTCTGAAACTTCAGTGGGAGCTGAGGGAGATCTGCATGTTACAGGATGTGCTCCGCCCATTGCAGGATTGAGCTGTTAATATCTCTGGTAGTATTCATAGGAACTGTACTGTAGGAAGCATTGCTTTATTTCATTTTTTTAAAATAGGAGTGTACACATCTGTCTTTATACCCAGCAGTTTTTCTGGCCCACAACAAGTCCTCTGTGAGTTTCCCCAACTGAGCTCAGTGGGATCTCTGTCAGCTGCAAGATTTATGTCATCTTTTTCAGTCCTGAGAACTGTTCTTTAAGCTTTTCACATCTGGATTTAATTGGAAAGACATTAAAAGACATTAAGTGTGCTGGAAAAGCATATTTAGGGAAGATCCTTATAGACACTTTCATTAAAGGAGCTGATGGTTATAGGTTAAAACAGGATGAGGACAAGTTGACAACAATTAGCAAGGACAAAATTACATTACAAACTGCTTCAAATGAGAAGTCCTGCTTGCAGTACCGGGGACTGATTCTGATCTCACTTACAACAAGTTAAATTAGGAGTAAAATACCGCTCAAGTCAATACAGTGACATCCATGTAAAAATGGTGTGAGAGCAATCATAATCAAGCCCTTTTGTTTTGAATATAGAACTGTAAAATCTTTTAATTATGTGGAATAATACATATATATGTAGAATTTTCACCTATTTATGTTTTTTTGTTTTTTGGTCTTATTTATATCTTCACTGTAAAATTATACTTAAAGTAAGAGGCTGATTGGTTATAGATGCCAGCAGCCTCACCCCTCTCAGCACACCCAGGCTGGGAAGTATATTTCACAGAATGCATATATTCTTCTGTGGCTTATACAAGTGAGTTCTGAGCTTGGATCAAGGAAAGAACACATTTAGATGTGGATTTCTTTAGACTAATGCAAGAATCTACGGCAATAAACTACCTATATTTTTCAATCACACTGTTCTGTTTGAACAATATAATCTGAGATTAGAAACCAGTGGGCCGCCGTTTGCAGTTAATACCATCATGTGCTGCTGTTTACAAACTGAAGTTTCTAGTTGTGTGCTGACTGAAAGGTAGTTAAAGTCTAAGGGCACTTAATTGGCATGAGAAGAATATAAATTCTTTCTTTGTAAAAAAAAAGCTTATTAAAAACAAAGAATCTGATATTTAGGGGATTGTTTCAGATGCTTTAGTACTGGGAACAAAGTGAAAAGTCCTTTGAAATAATATCCTGCCAATCTTTTAAACAAAAAAAACAACTTCAGTGTTTTCCACTTTAAACTACTCTGTAGAACATTTCAGCAAAACAAATAGATTTGTTTAAAGATTTTTTTCCCCTCTTAAAAATGGAAATAGAATTCTTTTTCTAGTTCCTGAAAAATGTTTACAGGTTTAAAATTCATGAGAAAATTAAGGTTTGGTGGGTGGTACTGTCAGGAGTTAGACACACATTTGACTTAAAAAATTGGAATTCAGTGGAGAGAGTGCTTTTATTTTCTACCATCATATATTCTTTACCTTTCAAAAATTTCCCTTTTTCCTCAAACAATTAAAGCTATATTCTTTTAAGTTTCCCACTAAGTTAAATTTATTTTATCTTAGACTAGCTCGCAGTTCTGCAACTGCCTGTTGTTCAGCCATGAGCCAGTCATTTACTTTGTCTCTCTTCATCTCAGTATCCCCATCTTTAAAAATAGGGATAATAATGTTACTCTGTACATTGATCTCAGCACCTTGATCTCAGTGGATGAGAGGATGCATGCATTATGTAAATGCAAAGTATTGGAACCCACTGGTGAATGTGTTACAATCCTACTTATGTGACTGCCTCCATCTTGCCCAACACAGTATTATGATTATGGGGTGTGTATTGAGATCATGTGGTGGTTTGACCTTCATTGTGCCCTAAAATGTTGGTGTGGTTACACTTTGTGAGTTTATCTTTAATGCAAGTTTTTGGCCATTCTTTATGCTGGCAATTGCTGAGGAAGAAAAGTTTAAATAACAGAGTCAATGCAAATCTCCTGTTTTATTAAAACTCATTTTGAGGCAGTTATTTAATTAAAACATGTATTAAGAGTCTACAATTTTAAACAGTCAAGTCTTTGATGCTAGGTCTGACCACAGTAAAAAACAAATTTTTCCACTCTTACTTCTTTTCTTTCTAAATGCTATGGACTGCCAACTGCTGTTCTTACAACCTCATATGGTTTAGGACAATATTACTGTTCATGTAAAGAACCCAGTCCTGCTTCTGTTTCATTCAATGAAAGCAGGATTGAGCCGAAGTTCTCTCTTGTTGGCTAAACAACCAGCCATTTAGTGAAAGCTATGTTAGAGAAGTAAGAGCATTGATACAGGAGTCTGAGCCACAGCAGACAGCGTTGTTGATGAAGAGAAAATGTTTAAATGTGCACCAGATCCTTAGTGGATGACTTTAAAGGCTTCCACCAGCTAAGGACCTGAATGTACATTTTAAAAGTAAGGAGTAGAGCTGTGTGAATAGCAGATTTTTTGGTTTGCTGGCGATTTAAAAAAAATAGTTTGGCTTAAACCAAAAATTAATTTTTCTGAAATTTTCAGCAAATTGAAAAGTTAAAAGAAGTTCACTTCATTTGATTATTTAAAATTTTGTCATGTACATATTTAAGTAAATTTCAAAACAGTACTCCTGAATCAAAACGTTTCATATCGAAAATGTCAAAACAAAATACTTCATTTTTTTCAGGCTTTTTTTTTTAAGGTTTTGTTTGACCAAACAATTTAGGGAAATGTAACAGAATCTGCATTTTTTTCACCAAAAAAGATTTGGCCAAAAAAGTTTGCTCAGTTTTAATCAGGAGACCAAATTCTCCTCAGTAAAATCAGCTCTCAGTATTAATAGGGTTAACTTCAGTGAAGGTGCAACCATATAACACAGAAGAATTTGATGTATAATTGATGTAGAAATGCCTATAAATAAATCATTTAATTAAATTAGATCTAGTGTTCTGAGTACACAGCTGAGAAGGATAATTTCTAATCATTACAGAAGTCAGCATTGGAAAAGACATATTGGGTCATATAGCTCATCCTGTGTGCCAGTGCAGGAGTCTGCTGGAGTATATTTTCTAGCTTTGTCCAGTCTAGTTTGGAGGGCCAGGTTTCTTAAAATCGCCTATAATTTTTAGACCTGCAACTTTGCATCTACACTCAAGTTCTGGCCCAAATTGTAGCATTATACATCTAATTGCCTGATTGCATTAACAAATCCAGTAGTTAGACATCTAAATACTTCTATTTTGTGCCTCTATTTAATTGCACCTATACTTGATTGTAGATGCAATGTTAGAGATGGGGTTGATTTAAAAATTTGGCACTGTGTGTCTTCAAAGATGTGAATGTTTCTTTGGGTTGAATAGTCATTGTTTGTATCAGCATGATCAGAGCAGTAAGTCTAACAAAAGCAAGTTAGAACATAGAATGGCTCCCCAAATGAGTTATGATTAGGGTGACCAGACAGCAAATGTGAAAAATCAGGACAGGGGGTGGTGGGTAATAGGAGCGTATATAAGAAAAAGACCCAAAAATCGGGACTGTCACTATAAAATCGGGACATCTGGTCACCCTAGTTATGATCTACTTATTGTTTGCAGAAGGTTTCCATTGGGTCATGGTTCAATGAAATTCCACTGTAAAATACAATGTAAATTTGAGTTCAGAAATAATATTTTTACTATATGTTCGCAGAATGTCAAAGCTGTGGTGTGCCATTAATCCTTCTGGTTTCCATCTTTGAATGGTAATAACTGAATGAAAAATATGGTTTAAATCTTGGATTCAGAAATAAAAATTATTTTTAAAAGATTGTCAACATTATCAGTATCAGAGGGGTAGCCGTGTTAGTCTGGTTCTGTAGAAGCAGCAAAGAATCCTGCGGCACCTTATAGACTAACAGATGTTTTGCAGCATGAGCTTTCGTGGGTGAATAACATTATCAGGAAACTACACCTAGAAGATACAAGTTAAAGGACAGATATTTTCAGAAAAGAATTCTAATTAAGTCCTTTTTAACTTTTGACTATGGAAGCTAAACCCGTACAGCCAAATTGACCACTGGGGCAAGCCGCTACAACTCCATTGTGTGTGGCCTTGAGGTTGCAAGTCTTTGCTTGGTGCAGGGCAGGGAGCATAAGCTTGTTGTCCTTGTTGCCATAGTTACTCAAATTTACTGACAGGTACCAACAGTGTCCAGCACAAATGTGAGCAGATGCTACATGTGGATACAAGTAAGAGTAGTCCTTCACAGCAAGTGTTACAAGAGCTCATGGGGTAACCTTTTCAAAAGCACTTAAATGACTTAGGAGTTGAAGGATATGTCTACTCTTTGAACTGAGGGTGTGATTCCCAGCTTGAGGAGACATATCCTCACTAGCTCTGATTGAGCTAGCGTGCTAAAAATAGAGCATAGCTGTGGCCATGCAGGCAGCTAGCTGCACCAGGTACATGCCTATGGTCTCAGACTGGTCCATACTGGCAGCAGCTAGCCCCTTCTGCTGCTCACACCACCACAGCTACACATTGCCTTTTTAGCATGTTAGCTTGGGTGTTTTTCCTCAAGTTGAATATCAGGTATGACTCCTCAGCTCAAAGTGTTAGACATACCTTAAATCCCTTTGAAAGTCAGCACTTAGGCATTTTAAAATAGTTTGCCCATGTTCCTTGCATACCTGCTAACTTTATCTCAAGACCATAGTCAAGAAAGGGGGAGTGGGGCTGAGGAAACATGGACATAAGCACAATCCTGTCTGTGAAAATGAGGTTCTTAGCGGTGTATTCTCCTCCTACTCCCACCTGTACACAAGAATGAGGCCTAAACTTGGTGACAAAGCCTCAGCACTAGAATCAGTGCTGGACTGAGTTCCTCTAGGCTCTGTCTTGGCTCTCTTTTGTCTTTATTAATTATTATGAGCTTGAGCTTCTTCTACACTCAGCGCTGTGACTTGCCCCCTACAGGATCAAGCCCCACAGAAGCATTGTGCTCACTTATGTTAGCAGTGAATGTAGCTGTACATGTTAAATTCTCAAACATTCTTCACCCAAAAGCATACATTAAAAAATGTACAAACCCAATATGTTACCAATAAGCCATGATTCAATGTAGTTTGTTTAAACCCAACGTGTACAGAAACAGTTTTGGTTCATGCTATACTGCGATAGAACTGCCTTATCACAGACTGATCATACAACTGCATCTCAAACCTTAAAAGATAATGCGTCAGCATACTCTGCTGTTGGAGCTACTGCACAGTCACAGGAATGAGATCAAGGGCCATACTCCGGCTGTTCACATGCTAAGATAAGGCAAAAATCAAAGTGCCAAAAGACTGAATTACTGGTGTGGAAAGTCAATCAACACAACGAATTGCATTATTCCTGTGGACTGCTAAAGGTCCCCCCCCCCCAACAGCCCTGTGGATCATGATCTTGTATTCCATCCAGTTTCTGGGATACTGAGAGATGGACATAGGGAAATTCAGAATATGAATATGTTTGTACAATAAAAAGACAATAGGTGAAAGAAGACATGCATGCCTGATGTTGCTAGAAGCCTGTTTGTGCCTAATACATTAGAAAAAGTGTTCAGGGACAGTTAATCCTTACTTAATAATTACCCCCTATAAACCTGGCAAGGTCAGTGTCTACATGGAAAATCTGCCATGCGAATACTGGTTGCATCCGTTAAAGTTGGTTAGGACAGCTTTAACTACCACAGACGACTTTTTCAGAAGGGTTCTAAGTTCTACATTCATGAATCATCATCTTTTGTTTGAACAGAGGATTCCCTCTTCTTTCCCCCTCCCCTCTTTGGCAGGTGCAACCATTACCCTTAACCCCTAGTGCATACCAGGTGAATGTTCCTTTGTGCAGAGATTAATTTGTTTTGGAAAATACTATGTCCATGTAAATTACATGAGTTAATCAGATTATGCTATGCATGAAATACACTGGGTATAAGCTATTTGCAAAAAGGGCTTGAAGTCATTTAATTAAGGCTTACATTGTGTAGTGTGAAAAGCCTTTCTGAAATTTAATTTTTAAACAGATGTTAACATTGGTTAATCAACTGGAGAGCATGGGGTATTGTGAGGAAGCGGGTAAAGTCTCCTAGCAGAATGTATTGTTTGTGACATAGGAAATTCAGTTGCAATAGCAACTGTGGGGAAAAGGGATTTATTCTCAATACCCCTCACGTGATTTCTGTTTAGTTTATATGCATATATTACCATCTTGATAAACCAAGGCCAATTAAATAGCCATTTTAAGGAGTAAATTGTCAGCCACCTGTCCATGTATAATTTTGCACAAGCAAATACATGCAGTTGTATTCGTGTTCATCCACAATTTTGGGTGTGAAAAAGTCAAGGCCAGGTAGAAGCCTAGCTGAAAATTTGCTCCCAAAAAGAGTAAGAAAGCCTTAGACCTTCAACGAGAGGGAGAGTGTCTGTGTTTAAAATTATTGCTAAGACAGTTTGGTATTCTTGGAACACTAAGCCCTCAAACTCACAACAGGCCTGGCACTGATTGCCTAACAGCCTTTAAATTTGAAAATCAATCCGTATATTAAAAAGGTATGAAGCCACACTCATTGCTGGTGGAAACACCTTTGACTTCAATAGGATTGCATTAAGTGTATGCCAGTAGTTAGCCAACACTGGAGAAGACCTCCATACTTTTTATTGTTTTCTAAACCAGGAGAAATTTAGGGTTTTGTCATTCACTGATCTCCATTTTTTGTTGACAAACAACTGCAGGTCCAGTTTTGCTCTTGCAATAAGAAGTGCTGAAATTTAGAGGTTTCTGAGTGCAGATGCAATCAGGGATTTAGGGTTAGATTCACAAAGGGACTTAGGCACCTGCCATTTTAGGCACTGAAATCCCAGGTTTATGCCCCATGGATCTTCACAAAACACCCACTCAGATTCCACCAAACTCTGTGACACCTGAACACACAGCACCTAAGTTCTGGCTCTGAGCATGTGCCCTGCTGCCTCACTCTAGGCATCTGCCTGCCTAAGCCCCAGTGCAATTTACAAACTGGGGCAAGACTGGTGTCCTCCCTCTAACATGCCTGCAGAGCCTGATTGTGTAGGGGTGCTCAGAGCATGCATAACTCCACACAAAATGGCTGGGGGGGGAGCAGGGCCACCTCCCTCTTAACTTTTAGCCCAGTGGTTAAAGGACTCACCTGATATGTGGGAGACTGCTTTTTCAAGTTCCTGTCCCCCCAACTCAGGAGGAGAAGGAAGTGTAGCAGGGATCTGCCAGCCCTAAGCACTGGGCTATAGGATATTCCAATGTGGGGCTCCCTCAGTCTCTCCTGCTCAAGCTGTTCCACTGCAGATAAATAAGTGGAGAGTGATTGGAGCCTGGGGACTGGATCCTGGATCACCCACATCCTGGGTGACTGCTCTAACCTCCTATAGTCTCAGTTTCATGCTTGCATGCACTCTCTCTGATCTGCTGACTCTTTATGTACCTGAAGTGGAACAGCTTTAACAGAAGGGACTGAGGAAGTTCCACATCAGAATATCCTATATCAGGGGTCGGCAACCTTTCCGAAGTGCTGTGCCGAGTCTTCATTTATTCGCTCTAATTTAAGGTTTCTCGTGCCAGTAATACATTTTAACGTTTTTAGAAGGTCTCTTTCTGTAAGTCTATAATATATAACTAAACTATTGTTATATGTAAAGTAAATAAGGTTTTTTAAATGTTTAAGAAGCTTCATTTAAAAATAAATTCAAATGCAGTCCCCCTGGACCGGTGGCCAGGACCAGGGCAGTGTGAGTGCCACTGAAAAGCAGCTCACGTGCCAGCTTCGGCACACGTGCCATAGGTTGTTTACCCCTGTCCTATATTATATACCACTGGTTAGGGTACTCACCTCAGAGATGGCAGAACCTTGTTTAAATCCCTTCTCTTCATCTTGCAGAGGGATGACTTGAGCCAAAGATCTCCCACATCTCCAGCTAAGTACCCTAACCATGGGTTAAAAGATATGAGGAAGGTTCTCCTCTCTCCCCTCACCCCCCCTACCCTAGCTTCTTGTAAGAAACATCCTAGGCACCTGACTTGAAGAGAAGAGAGGAAAAAGTATCCCAGGCATAGTTAGGCACTGAACTCTGTGAGAGGAGTGGTTGCCAGATTTCTACTGCATTAATAGCCTCAAGTCAGTTAAAAACTAGCTCAAAAGTAGCCTAATCTATTTGTTGAAACAAAGGGTTTTTTTAATTAACACATTGGTCTATATGTCAAATAACAAATGAAATCTTTTATCAGATACCTAATACAGATTTGATGAATTAAAAAAAAGCTACAAGCCCCAGCAGGAGTTTGTCCACATTAGCAACAAAGCTAAGAGATGACCACGAACTTCAAAATCAAACCCCCAAAACTGGGGGGCCTGGAGGGATGTGTGTGTATGTACTGGGAGAGGATATTTGGGGGGGTGCTGGGTGAGTGTACTGGGAGGGAGAATTTGGGGGATGCTGGAGGGGTATGTGTGGTCTCACACTCAAGGTGGGGGCAGTGTCATGTTCCCTGTCATGGTGGCAAGGACCCAGGATGCAGCTCCAGCCTGCACCTCCCTGCGACCCGCTCCCCTCGCCAGGGTGGGCAACTAGGGCCTGGCCCTGTCACCCTTCCTGGTTGGGCTCTGAGGTCCCTCGGTGAGACAGAGCTGAGAGAGGCGTGGCGTCTCTGCTTACCTGCGGGGCTGGGACAGGTGGGATCTGGCAGCTATGGATACAAGGGAGGGACCAGTTGGGGTGCAGAGAGAGAGCTCGGTGGCTAGAATATGGAGGGAGGGCCAACCCGGGCCTGACCCCACCCCACATGTGTTTTCACGGTGTACATAGTCTACTTGTGAATGCTGGTTGCAGTATTTTTTGTGCTGTCTCAGATTGAGGCATTTTGGGCTAGGTACCATCCATGACAACTGGAGATTGAAGGCACCTCACCGTGAGCTGACACTTTTGAACGGTATATTTACCAGGACTGTGGCATTCCTGTGATGAAGTTTGTGGTCACTGAGTACTTGATAGGAATAATTAGGGTCATAATCTACTCTGAGATACAAGCAATAAAGTCAACTGGAAACATACATTGAAGACAACAACATTTGGCTATTTGAGTTTCATAGGAAGATTCTGAAATGCAACAGATCTAAAGAGAGAAAAAACATCTGTATGCTGTGTTAAAAAGACCCCATGAAATCTTTATCATGTGGACGTGAGCTGAAATACACATGCTCTAGTGCAGGCTCTGCCTGCTGGTCTCTGTGAAAGAATGACTTAATGTTGTTAGATTGTCATTACAAAACATTTAATCCCTATAGAGGGAAGCAGGAAGAATATTCACAAATTTCAATACCATTCATTAATTGCAAATTGACTTAAGTAAAGCTACAAATAGCCAAAATAACTGGAAACCTCCATCTCCATCCTGATATACACACATTTTTATAATAGAAATGGCAGCCAAGACAAACAAAGAGCAATGTAGCGCATCCTGTTGGCATCATATCTTTTACACATTTCATGTATCATTGTTTTCTGTATAGTTACTGCAGTGCCAAAAACATCTGTTGTATAACCTATGGGTCTTTATTCACAAAACAGTTGTAAAATCTTCTGGGGGAGAGAAATATGCGCTATATATATATATATATAAAATCTGTGCAGATGCTCTCTTGTAAGAAAACTCTCAATGGAAGGAAATATCAAGCCTTTAAAAACAGACATTGTTCACCAGATTCATTGTCAAATGTTCCATTTTTTTTTCTTTTACATTTAACTGAAGTTCAGAAGTTATTTTTATCAAGCCAAATTCATGTGGGGTGTAAGTCCAGTGAGGCCATAGAATTGAATTATGGATGTAAATTAGCCCATTGTCTTTGCTTGTAGCTCTTCTTTATTGCACAAAACTTAACCCCCCCTTCTGCTTCTACTCTGCATAGTCGCTCAGCTACTAGCTTCCTTCCTACCTCTAGCTTCTCCAAGTTTATCGTGGGCACGGAGTTGGGGAGCTGGTAAATGATAAAGAGCTGTGAGGAGTGCAGCTACCAGGTCCATTCCTGCTCGCAGCCCCTCAGTTATCAGTTGTCCACATCCTGGCTCCTAACAGAAGTATGGGGAAGCCAGAAGGAAGCAGAGAAACAATTCATAATTAAGGGGCTGGACGTACATCCAGGAAATCGCTACACATCCCTATTCTCCATGCAATGCCCCTCAATTGTGTTTCCTATGGTAGTCTTCCACTTTCTCTTTTTCTAAAAAAAAAAAAACGACCTCCCCTCACCTCCCAAAAAACATTATTTTGTTACTGTGGAGTTAAGGTTACAGGTGTTCAGTGGTGCCTGGTGCTTCTTGTGTTCTTCCAAAAAGAAAGAGTTTAATTTCCTAAATCCAAGCATTGTAAAACCATGAACTATAGAGTTAAGATCTCCTTACCTACATCTTACAAAACAGGTAGCTTTGCAAGACAGTGTACACACGGTAGAAAATTGGAAAATGCAGAGTTAAGATGACACTTTCCACACCTTTCCCAGAAGAGATGGGCAGGAGAAGCACGAGACATTGTTGAGCACCTGGAAGCTTAACTTCACCCTCACAAAGTGTCTTGCGAGCTATTACTATGTGATAAATTCCACAAGCTAATTCAAGGATATTTGTGAACTGACGTCAGTAGTTTAGGGTAGAACTTTACTTTAGACCTGAGTTTGCTACATTCCCGCACAGTATCACAAATCATGAAACAGTGATAGATAGTGCTATTTATACTAAAGAGAGGTAGTTTAAAATATTGTTAGTTTACTTTTTGTTTCGGCCATGTTTGGATCTCTGTGAGAAGCAGGGCCGGCTCCAGGCACCAGCATCCCAAACGGGTGCTTGGGGCAGCAATCTGCAAGGGGCGGCAGTCCCTGTGTTTATGCCCCAAGCAGCGTGCCGAATTGCTGCCGGACGGCAGGGGCGGTCCGTGTGCCCATAGGGCGGCACGCGCATTTCCGTGGCTGCGGCAATTCGGCAGCAGCTTCTATGTTCATCTGTCCACAGGGGTGCAGCTTCTGTCTTCCGGCTGAAGACGGAAGCTGCCTCTGAATTGCCACCGCCGCGGAAATGCGCGTGCCGCCCTAACGGCACACGGACTGCCCCCGCCGTCCCGCAGCAATTCGGCGTGCTACTTGGGGTGGCAAAAACAGTAGAGCCGGCCCTGGTGAGAAGTATGTGTGCACGCACCTCTGTTCTCAATGTTACAAGAAAAGTGAGACTAATTGGATTGTTTTCACAAAATGAGCATCAAGATTTCTTTTTAAAGTTTTGGAGGTGTATTACAAATATTATTTAACATTGAATGGTATCTTACTGAATATTTTCCCTACTATATAAATCAAATAAAAATGTCCCATGTTTCCATCCTTGACATCAGGGTAGTAAAGACCAGTGCCTTCATTCAGCACAGTTTATTTTTGCAGTGATATTCTTCCACTGCCAAAGAAAGAGGAAAATAGATGTTTTTACGAACTCTATTGTGAGATCCAGGGTAATATTCCTCTAAGAAGTTCCAAAATAGGGTTTCAGCAAAGATTAAAGAAATACTTGTTGAAGATACTCTACGACTTTTAATCCTCTTTAGCATATCTCCACAGTAGGCAGTTAGACAAGTAAAACAGTACTAAATATGTAACAAAGAAAATTTATTCTAATCCCGATAATTTTAACAATGAATTAAAAAAGAAGTCTGTACAGGCCCATTTTGGCTCTTGACAATTGTTTTCAGTAACTTGTAGTTCACAGAATCATAAAAATGCAAGGCTGAAAGGGACCTTGAGAGGTCATCAAGTCTGATCCCCTGCACCGAGGCAGGACCAAGTATACCTAGACCATCCCTGACAGCTGTTTGTCCAATCTGTTTTTAAAAACCTCCAGTGATGAGGGTTCCTCAACCTTCCTTGGAAGCCCATTCCAGAACTTAACAACCTTTATAGTTAGAAAGTTTTTCCTAATATCTAACTTAAATCTCCATTACTACTTGCCCTACCTTCAGTAGACACTGAGAACAATTGATAACTGTCCTCTATATAACAGTCCTTAACATATTTGAAGACTATTATCAGGTCCCTCCTCCATCTTCTTTTCTCAAGACTAAACATGCCCAGTTTTTTTAACCTTTCCTCATAGGTCAGGTTTTCTAAACCTTTGATCATTTTTGTTGCTCTCCTCTGGACTCTCAAATTTGTCGACATTTTTCTTGAAGTGGCACCCAGAATTGGACACAGTACTCCAGCTGAGGCTTCACCAGTACCAAGTAGTGTGGAATAATTACCACTCATGTCTTTCTTACAACACTCTTGTTAATAGGAGGGAATAATTCTGGGGTGTAAGTGAATACTTTGCACTTGTCTTGACTGAATTTCATCTTGCTGTTTTCAGACCAATTTTCCGATGTATCAAGATCATTTTGAAATCTAATCCTGTCTTCAAAGTGCTTGCAATCCTCCCAGCTTGGTGTCATCTGCAAGTTTTATAAGCAGATTCTCCACTCCATTAACCAAATGATTAATGAAAATATTGAATAGTACTATACTCAGGACTGACCCGTATGGGACCTCACTAACTACGCCCTCTCGATTGGAGCAAACGTAGATAACTACTCTGAGTATGATCTTTCTGCCAATGGTGCACTCACCTTATAACAATTTCATCTAGACCACATTTCTCTCATTTGCTTTTGAGACTGTCAAGTGAGACTGTGTCAAAAGTCAACTGAAATCAGGATATATCACATCTACTGCTTTCTTCCTATACACTAGGCCATTAATCTGGTCAAAGAAGGAAATTAGGTTGGTTGCCATGATTTGTTCTTGACAAATCTGTGCTGGCTATTCCTTATAACCCGATTATCCTCCAGGTACTTACAAACTGATTGTTTAATAATTTGTTCCAGTATCTTTCCAGGTACCAAAGTTAGGATGACTGGTCTATGAGTCTCTGGGTCCTCTTCATTCACTTTTTTAAAGATCAGTAACTTCCTTCTCCAGTCCCTTGGGACCTCACCCATCCTCCATGAGTTTTTGTGAAGGTAACAGCACATAATTAACCTGTGAACTCACTTTTGCAAAATAGAAGCTGGATGCTTATTAATTAATATAATATCACCTATAAGACCCAATCAAGAATCATGGCTCCATTGTGCTAGGATGTAGAGCAGCATGGATAAAAAGAAAAAAAAATATTGTAAATTAAAATATTAATTTTTATTTAAATCAGTTTTTCTATTTAAATTAATACATTTTGCTTCTTAGAAATAAACCTATTTACAATTCTGATAACCTATGTTAAAAGCCTAAACTCACTATAATACTAAAATCGTTAATTATATTTAATACAGACTACATTTAATTTAGAATATATTAAGCAGTACATGTTTGCTGCCAAAGCTTTAAAGAAAGTCAAACCGCTGAACTGGTGGAAATCACTGAATAAGCACCTGGAACCAGTTTGTTGAAGTGCTAAATCAGCATTTGGCAGCTTTCTGCAGGTATAGAGAGAATGCTTTCTTCATTTCAGTTTATTCAACTAGTACAGTTTAATGGCTAGTACATTGAAAGTTAAGAAACTGATTGGGAGCTGAAATAGCTGGAAAGCTTGCTTTCCTCAATCTACAAATACAAACTAGATGTGAGAATGAAATCTACTGGCTCAAAAGTCTTTAAAGACATGGTGACCAGAAACAATTAATTCAATTCAGTAACTACAGATAATGCGTCTGTTGTTTAATAAACCAGCTGGTTTTCAATACAAAACGTGTTTTGATAAACTTATATAAAAAAGTATCCAGAACATTTAAGGTTGGTTTATGTAGGAAACAATTTTAAAGTGCTTTTTGTGCATTTTTAATTGAATTCCAATTTTTATCCAAATAGAGCTTGATGCAAATCACAACTAAAAAAAAAGTAATCATCCAGTAAATAAGAAATGTATCATTTCCTAACATAATGTAAAAATAAACAACGTGAATCAATGCATGCTAAGATATATAATTGCTTAAAAATGTGTGGTTAGCAAATAATAGTAACAAATTTAGTATAAAGACTATATTTAGTTGCAAATCAACATTTTTAAATAGTTACCAGCCAGTGAGAACCAACCTTTCTTTAGGAAAATACATAATAAGTACCAACTGAAAACAAGTTAAAAATTGATTTCTTAAATCAAGGTTTCCTTTATGCTGATTTAAATCAATCCATCCTGCACTATACAGACATGTTAAAACAAGACAACAGTTCCTGCCCCAGAGAATTTACAATCTTGGCATCAGACAGGAAGCAACAGATGGATTAAACAGACAAATGGGGATGAGGTAACAGAAAAGCAGACGTCTCAGTTTGCCACTGCCCTAACCAATGCCAGACAGTATTGATTTTGTAGGCATCACAGCAGATGTCTTAATGAGGATAAGGTGATGGCTTTACAAATTATAACACTGAGTTTTTCCCCATGGATAGGAGGTGGCATAGGAGAAAGCATAGAGGTGATTGAAGGACAAGCAGCTAATCAGAAAATCATGGCTGGCATTATTGGTAGAGAAAAGGTAAAGGTTGAGAGCTCATAGATCTGATAGGGTGGGGCTAAAGGATGATGGGCCTTGAAGACAAGGACAAGGAGATTCTGTTTCATGCAGTGGAAGACAGGTAGCCACTGGAAGGAAACAGCAAAGGGGGTGGATGTGGTCAGAATGCCAGTGTCAGTAAGATTATCCTAGCATCAGCATTCTGAATTGACCTGAGGGAGGCAGTGTGGCTGGCTTCAGTGCTAGAGAGGAAATTACATAAATTGAGGTGTGAGATGATGAGCTCCTGGCAGACTGGACAGATAAAATAGGACAAATCTTAGAAATATTATGTAGGTAGAAGCAGTGAGACTTGGACATGGTTTGGATGTGCAGAGATTTATAAGAGGGAAATAACTCATTTGAGTGACTGAATGGTGGAATTATTCAACGTCAAGGAAAAATAGGAAGGCTTTTGGGTTGGAGTTCAAAAGCTCAGTTTTGGCCATGTTGCCAGCTGGACATCCATATGGAGATGTCACAAAGATAGATGAAGATCTGAGATTGGATGGAAAGAGGCAAACATTTAATGGAGAGGTAAATTTGTGAGTAGTCAATATAGAGATGGTATCTGAAGCCATGCTTGTGGTTAAGAGCTCTGAAAGAAAAGGTATCAAGAGAAGAGTAGGGAGCCAAAGACTGAGCCTTGAGGAATACCCACTAGAAAGAGGAGAAGAGGACCCACTCAACAGTCCACAGAAAGAGCAACATGAGAGAACAGAGTCTCAAAAGCCAACCGAAAACTGAAATTTAAGAAGTAGCGAGTGGGTCAGTGGTGTCAAAGGCCTCTGAGAGCTCAAGGAGAACAAAGATGGAATAGAGGTCACTGGAGACTTTAACGAGAGCAGTTTCAAGGTCAGGAAGGTGGTTTAAAGAAGGTAAAGAATGAAGTTGGAGGAGAGGAACTCAAGGCAGCAGTCGTACATGGTGTGTTCAATAAGCTTGGCAGTAGTGTTTGGAGAGGCAGGTGGGAGTCAAGGGTAGAATTTTGATTTAATTCTTTTCGATGGAGGAGACTAAAGCGTGCTTGTATTGTGAGGAGAAGGAGCCTTTGAGAAGGATAAGGGAGAGTGGGGACAAGAGAGACAAAGCAGAATGGGATGGGGAGGGGTATCCACTGCAGCATATGGAGGGGTTAGAAGAGAGTAGATGAGAAATCTTATCAGAGGAGAAGGGAGGGGAGGGAATAGGGCATGTCAGTCAAGGTGAAAAAATAAAGCCGCTTGGCTAGGAAAGTAGCAGAACTGCACAAGGAAGAGAACAAATTTGTTGTGGAGGAAGCCTGCATGAGGTGGAACAGAGGAAGCAGATACTTGGGTTGATCCAACACTGGGCTTTGGTAAGGCAGACTATGTGATGGGAGAGAGTAACAAAGGAGTTGAGGGTGGTGAAGACTGTAGAATGGAGGGAATCAACAACTACATCAATGGAGGAGGGGGCCGAGAGCAGACAAGAAGTTATCAGTGTTAATACATTGGAAGTCAAGAAGGACTGAGTGGCAGGGCAAGGAGGGCATGTAGGTAATGCTGATAAACACAAATTTAGCAGGATATTTTTAAAGGTTCAGATATTTATATGGATAATAAAAATCCATAATTGCATTTGATAAGATTAAAATGTGCAAACCCTTATGCTTCTTGATATAAGCCAACTACTAACTGCCCGGAATTAGGAAGAAACTTCTCTGAGGGTCAAGTTACTCCATGCTTGCCCATTTTGGAGTTTCTTGTGCTGTCTTCTGAAAGCTTTAAGTACTGTTAATTGTCAGAAACAGGATATTGGAATGGATGGACCACTAGTATAATGCAGCATAACAATCCTTGTGCTGCTATTCAGCTGGCCCGGATACACATTCTCTAGCAATATTTAAATCGTGTTAACATACTTTTCAAGGGAAGGCACCATTGAGAGAATCCAGGAAACATAACTATCACTTTAATTGTGAAAGCAGATCCAGCATTTTGTTCCAACAGTAGCCTGTGTGTGATTCTTGGGGTGACAGCTGTGTCTCTGGTCCAACCGGAACTGAAAATTCAGATAAAAACATACAGAGAACCTGTTCATGTTGACGATTAGGAATAAAGAAACTTCACTGAACAATCCAATTTCTAAATGTTTATTCTGGGGTTGGCCCTTGAGGAATGGAAAACTACTGATTTCAGGATAAAGGTTAATTACAGAGCAAAAAATAAATTCAGCCTAGATCGTTTTGTTGAATGTCCTCTCTAACATAGCTTTTGACACAGAAATGTGTGTTCATTTTTAGGGCTGTGGATTACTCACAGTTAACTCAGGCAATTAACTAAAAAAAATTAATCGTGATTAATTGCAGTTTTAATCGCACCGTTAAACAATAGAATACCAATTGAAATGTATTAAATATTTTGGATGTTTTTCTACATTTTCATATATATTGTATTCTGTGTTGTAATTGAAATCAAAGTGTATATTATATTTTATTACAAATATTTGCACTGTAAAAATGATAAAAGAAATAGTATTTTTCAATTAATCTCATACAAGTATAGTAGTGCAATTTTTGTCGTGAAAGTGCAATTTACAAATGTACATTTTTTTTTACATAACTACACTCAAAAACAAAACAATGTAAAACTTCAGAGCCTACAAGTCCACTCAGTTCTACTTCTTGTTCAGCTAATCGCTAAGACAAACAAGTTTGTTTACATTTACAGGAGATAATGCTGCCTTCTTCTTATTTACAATGTCACCAGAAAGTGACAACAGGCATTTGCAGGGCACTTTTGTAGCCGGCATTGCAAGGTATTTATGTGCCAGATAAATATTACAATTGATAGGACTTGAATTTTTTTTTGTAAGTGCATTCTTTATTCCGTTGCTTCTGTCTCCTCCCCCTACACCTGCTTCAGTTTGCTAGGTAAATCCCTCTTCTCTCTGCTGACTGCTCTGGCAACTGACACAAAAGCTTTTCCATGATTAATTAGTAAGCATTGATTATGAAACTTTCAGATACTACATATCTCATCTTCAGAACACACCCATTATAACAAACAAGTTGCCACCTGTTTTGTCTTAAAGTTGAAATGCAAAGCTAACCTGAAAAACAGATTTCATTATCTAAATGTCCCTAATAACTAGGCTGCATCGGGCATTGAGCATACAAAAAGTTTTAACTAACTTGATTTAATTCTTTTTTTTTTCTCTGAGACTTTCTCAAAACTTCCTGGTTCACTGAAGGTATCCAAGACTGTGGCATCACAAATATCAGAACCCTCATTGCAATCTATACCTGATGTCATATTCTGGGAAGCCTTCAGTGATCCAAGAAGTGCCAAGAGGATTTCAGAAAAGAAGAAAACAAAATTAATAGGGCTGTCAAGCGATTAAAAAAATTAATCATGATTAATTGTGCGATTAAAAAAATCACCATTAATCACACTGTTAAACAATAATAGAATACCATTTATTTAAATAATTTTGGACATTTTCTACATTTTCAAATATATTGATTTCAATTACAACACAGAATACAAAGTGTACAGTGCATCCAGCATAGGCTCATGTATCTTCTAAGCGTCTTTCATTGACCCATGTATAAGATATATCAGTGCCACCCACAGTGCTATTCTAGATCTGGCTATTGGAATGTAGGCATGTTCCTCCACCACTACCCTTTCAGTGTTCCTCCTTTTTATTACACTATGCGACCCAAGGCTGGCTCCAGGCACCAGCTTAGCAAGCAGGTGCTTGGGGCGGCCACTCCGGAGAGGGGCGGCACGTCCAGGTATTCAGCAGCAATTCAGCGGAGGGTCCCTCGCTCCTGCTCGGAGCGAAGGACCTCCCACTGAATTGTCGCAAATCGCAATCACGGCTTTTTTTTTTTTCTGCTTGGGGCGGCAAAACCCCTGGAGCCGGCCCTGATACGACTCAACCTTCTTGGATGCTCTGTAACTTGAAGTCTTTAGATCATGATTTTTGAGGACTCCAGTAACTCAGCCAGAGGTTAAGGGTCTATGACAGGAGTGGGTGTGTGAGGCTCTGTGGACAGCAATGTGCAGGAGGTCAGACTAGATCAGTGATTCTCAACCTATTTACCATTGTGGGCTGCAGGTTGAGAACCACTGTGCCAGACACATTGGCCCACCCAGCCCTGCACTGCCAGCCTGTCCCTTCCCCTCAGGGGCAGATCCGCACCACACTCCGTGCTGACCCCCCTACCCAGAGACCGCCCCCGCTAACCTCCCCCAACCCTGTTTCCAGCACATACACACCCCACCACCATGGAGCGGGGGCCCCGTAGCTGTGGGGAAGGCAACCAGGGCCCCATGGCTACAGGACCAGAGCCCCAAGTAAAACAGCCCCCCTGCATACCCCTAGTTCCTGGGCCTATGCTGCCCTTCTCCCTCTACCCCCTCACTGCCCAGAGACCCACTCTGCCACACTCTGCCCCCCTGCTGCACTCACCTCCCCAGCTGCTGCCAAGAGCGCTGCAGCAGGGCTACCAACACCTCTCCCCCTCTGCCAGTCCCACCCCCCTGCCAGGCCCAACCAGCATTTTTTTTTTTTTTTTTTAGTGCACAGGTGGGTCACAGCTGTGTGCTAATTGGGCCACATGCGGCCCGTGGGCCGAGAACCACTGGACTAGCTGATCATGATGGTCCCTTCTGACCGTAAAGTCTATGAGTTTTGCAAGAATGACTGACCTAAGATTCCCTCCTCAGGACCAAAGGGAAGTGTGAGCTCCATAAACACACTAAGGAAGGCTGGGAAGACTTCATAGGCTAGAGAAGTGAGAATTCTAATGGGCATATTCTCTCCTTAATGCTAGTAACACAACTTTCATTAACCCTTAATGGGAGTTACTCATATGCACAGAGAGGTGAATATATCATTATGTTTGCTCACAAACCAGCTCTTTATCATAGCATTGTACTATAGACTCTTTACTACCATCCTACCTTAATTTGCCGAAATATATAAGAGATGCATTTAAAAAGAACTGCCATTAGTGACTACCTTAATTATATCATTACAATACTAGTAGTTGACAACTCATTTTTTATTCAGGCAGCTTTAAGTGCCTTGAAACAGTTTTCGGAACAGGGACTGGATCCAGTGGAAGGGGCTATGAAGGTTGAAAATGGAACACTTGAAAAGTAAGTGTCATTTAGTCTTTTATATTTTAATGCCTGTGTGCTGTGCCACATAAAAATGTTAATTAAAAGCTTAATTGCCCTTTTAGAACTTAGCAAAAACTGTAGTTCATTTCCTCTAGAATTCACATATAATTTGACAATTTGCTCACATAAAAAGCATTTCACTTTTAGTGCTAGTTGTAGTGTTTACTAACTAGTAATGATGCAGCCAGCCTTCTCATGCAAAGTTTTTCTTTTTAATTGTATGGCTATTATGTAATTAGCCTAACATGAGTAACTGGAAATTTTATTTTAGTGATCCATCTTGCTTTTAGTCAAACAGGTTGCAGTGCATGATGTTGCATGTAAGTAGCTTTCTGCCAATCAGTGTTTATGTATGTAATGTCAATTTTATCCTAAAGAATTTGAAAGTAAAGCAGAATTTCTTTCAGTCCTTAAGAACACTGATCTGGAATTTTAGCTCTGAGGAATATACAATAGATGTAAGTTTCATAGTGGATTTTTTTTAAATTAATTATTTTGAAAGAAATAGGATTGTTTGTACAAACTAGTACAGTTTTCCAACGTTTAATGTAGCAAAAGGAACAAAGTAGTCTTACGTTACCAAATAGCAGTGTAAGAGATAGACTATAAATATAAGTGGCATTTGGAATTTTCAATAGATACACTGTGCCTATTTATAAAACTGATTTAATCAGAAACATTTTCCACATGATCTCATCAGCATAGTATCTGAACATAAATATTGTTGTTTCACTTTAAAATGTCACCTTTCATGGTGACCTTTGAATCTCATGTGCCATCTGCTAATAAACATGTCTTAAAGATGTGCAACCCTGGACCTTACTGCTCTTGTTAATGTATTAATCTTTCAGACAAGTCAAGCATCTGGGAGAGAAAGCAGACAATAAACAGACTAACTCAGGCACCATTGCTCAGGACTGCAAGGATTCAAAGGCTGTCGTCTAGGAGCTTCCCAGCACCCACGGCCGCCACTGCATCCTTATAAACCTGTCAACACGCAATAGGGTGTATGTGTACAAGGAAATGAATGACTAATACCATTATTTGAGTCTTATGTGAAGACAACACTATTCTAACACAAGAGATAGTATACATGGTACTGTTTATTCAACTGGGGGGAAATAAAATTGAGCATTTCCCTCAGAACTTGAGATCAGATCATAACTCAATTGCACAGAGGCAGCAGAAATCTGATCATGTTACTGGAACTTAAAATAACAATTAATTAACAAAGTGTTATGAAAAAAAGGTAAAGTTTAAAACTGATTAATATGAGTCAGCATTGATTCAGTTACACATTTTTTTCATAGTGTAGTTTAAGTTCAGCTTTACTCTTTTTTAAAATAAATGCTTGAATATTTTAAAAATTAACCAATGACAGTGCTGTGAGAATTGTAGTTGTTGTCTTCATATATAGTCATACAGCTTATCTTTTTATGCAGCCATTATGCATTCTTCATTCTATATCAATATGTATGACTTTAAGATGCACTACTCAGAATTGTATGCAAACAGACGTTTAAATCATGAAAAGGTTTTGCTTAAACATGAACTGATGTTAGTAATGATCAATCGCAATATACTCCAGGAAAAGCAGTTACCGTATTTGATTTCCCTCCCCGTTATCAATTGGAGAGGCGTCTTGCCTCCAAGGAACATTTCCCCCTTAATTCTGCTCTCTGTTGTGTGAAGCACATCTACACCCCATTCTGTGTGTTGTATCAACCCACCGTTTGCATCAACTGAGTGTTTTTAATAACTGCATTCTGATCAGGAACAGCCGATAGGATTGAAATGTTATCTAGAAAAGGGAAGAAAACAGTTGAAACAGATGTAAAGATTTTCCTTATAGAAGGAATGGTATTAGAGATGAAACTGGCAGCTGCACTCAGTACCAGAATGTTCAGATATGTGGGCAAATGCAGTAAAACCACATCAGTTCATGTGTACAATGGTGGTGTCATCTCTTCTTTATTCTCTAAAAATATTCACCTAGCAGAACTACTTGAAAAGTCACAAAAACTTACACCGAACAACTAGTACCTATGACAAGAACTGGATTAGACCATATCTTCTACCGCAGGGCTGCCTCCTATGAAACTATGGTTCTACTTATATGTAACAAGCTCCTTTTAGACTCAAGTATATAATTTTTAAGAGCTTTCCATTTTTAAATCTTATGCAACAAAAACATGACACAGCTGTTGACTGCACAACAATAGAATTACAATTACATAAGATTTCACAAGCACATAACCCACAAATCACAACCTGTCTGACTCACCTGACCAGAAGACACACAAATAGCAGTATACGGAAACAGTGCAAATTGCGTATGTAACTGGGCCCCATCTGTGAAAGTCCTTTGATGCTCTATGCTCTGCAAGGTAATAAGTATCATAACACACACAAAGCTAGTTGCTGCTGAAAAATTATATCCACAAAGCAGTGGCTTTACATCTGATCCTCTGCAGAATGCTCAGTCCTGCTCTCATGAAGGTACTAAGGACCTTCATGCTCAGAGTTCTCAACTTCTGGGGGCTCTGCCTTCCCACCTCCCCCCAATTCCAGGTACGGACAGTGCCTGTCTGGCTCCCAGAGCTGGAGAGGCTGGTGGGGAGGCTGAGTGCCCAGCAGGGCCGGCTCTACAGTTTTCGCCGCCCCAAGCAGTGTGCCGAATTGCCGCCGCGGGCAACGGGGGCAATCCATGTGCCCTTAGGGCGGCAGGCGTGTTTCCACGGCAGCGGCAATTTGGCGGCATCTTCTATGTTTAGCTGAAGCCACCCCGGACAGCTAAACATAGAAGCTGCTGCCGAATTGCCCTCACCGCTGAAACGTGCCTGCCGCCCTAAGGGCACACGGACTGCCCCCGCCCTCCGTGGCGGCAATTCGGCGCACTGCTTGGGGGCAAAACAACAGGGACTGCCGCCCCTTTCAGAATGCTGCCCCAAGCACTAGCTTGGAATGCTGGTGCCTGGAGCCAACCCTGGTGCCCAGGCTCTCTGGTATCTGGGCCGTCTTTTGTCATTTTCACACAGAACCTTCTCTGAGGTCAGTCAACAAACCAAAAGTTTCACATTTGACATTTCATCCTGCTTAGGGTAAAAAAAAATTTCCCTCCCAAAACAATGTTTTCTCAGAAATGGATTCCCTTTCTTCAGCCACCTCTAATACTGAGCACCTTAGCTCCTGTG